>NC_084462.1:32848426-33470601 GCF_027409185.1 Cynocephalus volans
AACCTGTATGTATTAGGGATAAACATTTACATGGAAATATTTTATTTCAGTTTGTCATTAAGCTTTCAGGTTTGTTTGTAATGTTTTGATTTTTTTTAATGCTTCAAATTGCAGAACATCAAATCTATAAGATCTTCCTTTATAAGTTATGACTTTGGGGTTATAGTGGGAAAAGCATTCCCAAACCCAAGTTTATATGTATTTCACCTACAATGCAATTACTAATAGTTCTTTGTGATTTCATATTTAATTCTTTAATCCAAATCTAATTTATTTTATGCTTTAGCATAAGTAAAGAAACTGACAACCGTCTTCTCAAATATGAACAACTTTTCTCACCCATATTTACTGAATCCTTTTCTCGCTGATTTGGGATTTCTGCCAGATGCCAACCAAAAAACTCAAATATATCACCAGCTTCTTTACTCTGTGAGGAATTAAATGTTAATTAATTAACAGTGAGGAAGTGATCACTGACCATTCTGTTTTTGTTTTTAAATGACTTAATTGGCTCTTCTCAGCAATACATTCTTCAGATGAACTTTACAATAATTTTGTCACATTCCCCCAAAAAAAGCCCAGTGGGAATTTTGGTGTTGTTCTGCTGAAACACAGCAGCTGCTGTTCTACTTGTTTTGGATTCTTCTTCAAAAATACCAATTATCCACGTTAGGTCTTTGCTGTCTGTCCTCTGGACTTAGAACCTTTTAAATGACGTTTAGTTTCTTGTCTTGTTCTACACATTCTACGGTTTTTCTCAGACTCATCTTCCTCATTGCTGAACAGATTCCCTGTAACATTAATTCTGCTCCTTCCTTCTTCTAATACTACATGCCACTTTGTCACCACATGGCTTCCTGAGATGTTCTTGTAAATTCTGCCAAATTCATTTTCATCTTGGTCTGCTGCCTTATCGTATAAGCGTATCTTTCTTATATTTTGCTCTTTTGTTTTAGGGCTTGTTTTCTTCTATTTTGCTCTCTTGTTTGGTTTCTAACATTTCCTTAAGACTAGAGCAGATGTTGAATAAAATTTGTTTTTGTTTTTGAAGAAAAATCTTTTTTTAAGTATGCCCTTTCTTTACCTTTTGCAGGATATGTTTATCTTCCTTAGTGTTGCAGATTTGTTAATCTGTCCTGTATTAAGAGCCTTGTTGTTCCTGCTTATTTGGCTTTGAATGGGAATGGATGTATCCCTTGGTGATATTTTTCTCACCTGGCCACCTGAAAGCTGGCAGGTCTGCATCCTGGAATCATGTTGAATCACCTAGGTCCCCATATCTTTATAAGAAATAGACTAGCAATCTACCCAAATGCAGTCATTCTCTGTCATGAAGCCCCTCTTTATATCACTGTCTACTAAAAAGCTATTGAAACAGTTCCTATATCATCTCTATCCAATATCAATATATGAGATAAAATTTCAAATATCAAAATATGCCAAAAAGAAAAAGACTCTAAGGAACCACTCAAAATGTTAGTAAAAGGTGGACTTCATACCATGGCTAGTGAGAACTCTCCAGTTTGTTCTGCTCACACTCCCTCCCCTACTCACGGAGCTCCAGCCACCCTGGCCTTCTGTCTCTTTGTCAGGCACAAATTTATTCCCACCTTTGAGTTTTGGGTTGAAAGGAATGCATTGCCCCTGGATATTTCCATGGCAGACAATGTTTTGTTTTTTAGATCTTTCAATGTCTTTTCCTGACACCCTGATTTCCCAACTTCTATGTCATTCCTATCCCACCAACCTGTTTTATTTTCTTGATAGCAGTTACGAGCAGCTACAATAATCTAGTTTATTTGGTTTTTTATTTTTTATATGGATGTCTCCCCTGTCAAAAATACAAGCCTTGGAGAGATGCCCTCTTGGAGAGCCCTGAGACCTGCAGTGACTTTGCCCCCTGCGGTAACAGTGCACGACCAAGGAGGTAGGCCTCACTGCCACTGGACCCCATCCCCAGCCCAGCTGAGTGTGCACTGACCAGAGACGTGCCCCCCCCCGGGAGAGGCCCGAGACTTGCGGCAACCACACTCCTGAGGCACCAGCACATGACCGAGAAGGCACCGAGGCAGCCATGCCAAATTGGCAGTCCTGGAAGGATCCCAGCCAGACAATAGTGTCAAACCAGTGGACCGTGAAATCCCTTGCCACAATGACTAAACACCAAAGGAAAGATACCAGAAATATGAAAAATCAAGAAAGTACATCACCAAAGGGTAATAACTCTCAAGCTCTAGATCCTATAGAACAAGAAAACCTTGAAATGTCTGACAAGGAATTTTGAGAGATAATTCTAAGGAAACTAAATGAGATACAAGAAAACTCAGCTAGACAACATGATGAAATGAGGAAATGTATACAGGACCTGAAAGAAGACATGTACAAGGAAATCAATGCCCTGTAAAAGAATGTAGCAGAGCTTGACAACCTGAAGAATTCATTCAATGAAATAAAAAACACAAAAGAGAGTTTAACCAGCAGGCTTGCAGAAGCAGAAGAGAGAACTTCTGACTTTGAAGATGGGTTGTTTGAAATAACACAGGCAAACAAACAAACAAAAAAGAATTAAAAACACTGAAGAAAATCTAAGAGAGATATCAAACAACCTTAAGTGACCAAATATCTGAGTCATGGGTATTCCAGAAAGGGAGGAAAAAGGAGATTGCATTGAAAACATAGTCAACAAAATAGTGGCAGAAAACTTCCCAGGTATAGGAAAAGACTCAGATCTTCAGACCCAGAAAGCTCAAAGATCCCCAAATATATTCACCACAAAAAGGTCTTCTCCAAGACATGTTATAGTCAAATTGGCAAAACTCAAAGACAAAGAGAGAATCTTAAAAGCTGCAAGAGAGAAGAATAAAGTCACCTATAAGGGAGCCACAATCAGACTAACATCAGACTTTTCATCACAAACCCTAAAAGCCAAAAAGGAATGGGATGATATATCCGAAATACTAAAAGACAGAGATTGCCAGCCAAGAATACTCCACTCCACAAGGCTATCCTTCCAAGATGAAGGGCAAATAGTATATTTCTGAGACAAACAAAACATGTGGGACTTCACTACCACACAACCATCTTTACAAGAAATTCTCAAGGGAGTACTGGGTTTGGAACTTGAAAAATAACTACCACTGCCATACAAACTCAAGAAAAATCAAAACCCACTAGTAAAATTAAAATGCCAACAATGAAGAGGAAAAAAAAAGTTTATCTGCAACCCAAGAAACCAACAAATACAGAAGACAAACACTAAATCAGAAAGAAAGGAGCAAAAGACACTTAAGACATCCAAACAAAAAAATCAATAAAATGCTAGGAGTAAATCAACACTTTTCAATAACAACTCTTAATGTAAAAGGATTAAATTCCCCAATCAAAAGACACAGACTGACTGACTTGATTAAAAAGGAAGACCCAACTATATGCTACCTTCAAGAGACTCACCTCACCTATAAAGACTCACATGGACTAAGAGTGAAAGGATGGAAAAAGATTTACCATGCAAACAGAAATGAAAAATGAACTGGAGTAGATATTCCTATATCTGATAAAATAGACTTTAAACTTAAAACAATAAAAAGAGATAATGAGGGCCACTACATAATGATAAAAGGATTCATCCATCAAGAAGACATAACAGTCATAAATATATATGCACCCAATGTTGGAGCAGCCAGATTTATAAAGCAAACCCTATTAGACCTAAAGAAGGAAATAGACACTAATACCATAATAGCAGGGGACCTGAACACCCCACTCTCAATAATGGACAGATCATCTTGGCAAAGAATCAGCAGAGAAACACAATATCTAAACATACTCTAGACCAATTGGACTTGGCGAATATCTACAGAAGATTCTATCCAACAACCTCAGAATATTCATTCTTCTCTTTAGCACATGGATCATTCTCAAGGATAGATCCCATGTTAGGTCACAAATCAAGTCTCAACAAATTCAAAAAATTGGAATTATCCCACGTATTTTTTCAGACCACAATGGATTAAAATTAGAAATCAAGAACAAATGAAATTCTGGAAACTATACAAACACATGGAAATTAAACAGCATTCTACTTAATGACATATGGGTCCAAGAAGAAATCAAACAGGAAATTCAAAAATTTATTGAAACTAATGAAAACAATGATACATTGGGGGAAATTTATCACATTAAATGGTTACTGCAGAAGGATGGAAAGATGGCAAGTGAACAACCTAATACTTCACCTTAAAGAACTAGAAAAACAAGAACAATCCAAACCCAAAGTTAGCAGAAGGAAATAAATCATTAAGATCAGAGCAGAACTTAATTAAATTGAAACCCCAAAAATGATACAAAAGATCAATGAATCAAAAAGTTGGTTTTTTGAGAAGACAAATAAAATTGACAAACCATTAGCACAGCTAACTAAAAAAAGGAGAAGATTGAAATAACAAAAATTAGAAATGAAAAAGGTGATATTACAACTGATACATCTGAAATACAAGGAATCATTAGAGACTATTATAAACAACTATATGCCAACAAATTTGAAAATCTGGAGGAAATGGATACATTTCTGGATACACACAAACTACCAAAACTGAGCCAAGATGATGTAGAAAATCTGAACAGACCAATAACAATAAAAGAGATTGAAGCTGTTATCAGAAAGCTCCCAACAAAGAAAAGCCCAGGACCAACCAGATGGGTTCACAGCAGAATTCTACCAAACATTCAAGGAGTAATTGACACCAATTCTCTACAAAACTATTCCAAAAGATTGAAGCAGAGGCCATTCTGCCAAACTCATTCTATGAAGCTAACATCACCCTGATACCAAAACCAGGTAAAGATACAACAGAAAAAGAAAACTACCAATATCCTTGATGAATATAGATGCAAAAATCCTCACTAAAATACTAGCAAACAGAATACAGCAACACATATGCAAAATTATAGACCATGATCAAGTGGGATTCATCTCAGGGATGCAAGGTTGGTTCAAAATATGCAAATCAATAAATGTGATACACCACATCAATAAAATCAAACACAAGGACCCAATATGATCATCTCTATAGATGCTGAAAAAGCATTCGATAAAATTCAACATTCGTCCATGATAAAGGCTCCCTACAAGTTAGGTATAGATGGAAAGTATCTCAACATATTTAAAGCCATATATGATAAACCCACTGCCAATATCATCCTGAATGGGGAAAAGTTTTCAGCTTTTCCCTTAAGAACAGGAACTAGACAAGGATGCCCATTCTCACCACTCCTATTTAACATAGTGTTGGAAGTACTAGCCAGAGCAATCAGAGAAGAGAAGGAAATAAAGTGCATCTAGATTGGAAAAGATGAAGTCAAACTATCCCTGTTTGCAGATGACATGATCCTATATATCAAACAGCCTAAAGCCTCTACAAAAAAACTCTTGGAGTTGATAAATGATTTCAGCAAAGTTGCAGGATACAAAATCAACACACAAAAATCAGTAGCATTTCTATTCTCCAATAGTGAACATGCAGAAAGAGAAATCAAGAAAGCCTGCCCATTTACAATAGCCACCAAAAAAATAAAATACTTAAGAATTGAGTTAGCCAAGGATGTGAAAAATCTCTACAATGAGAACTACAAACCACTGTTGAGAGATATGAAAGAGGACACAATAAGATGGAAAGATATCCCATGCTCTTGGATTGGAAGAATCAACATTGTGAAAATGTCCATATTACCCAAAGTGATATACAAATTCAATGCAATCCCCAGAAAAATTCCAATGACATTTTTCTCAGAAATAGAAAAAACTATCCAGACATTTATATGGAATAACAAAAGACCACACATAGCCAAAGCGATTCTGAGCAAAAATAAATAAAGCTGGAGGCATAACACTACCTGGCTTTAAACTATACTACTAAGCTATATTAACCAAAACAGTATGGTACTGGCATAAAAATAGAAACACCGATCAACGGAATAGAATAGAGCATCTGGAAATCAACTCACACATCTACAGCCATCTGATCTTTGTCAAAGGCACCAAGCCTATACACTGGAGAAGAGACTGCCTCTTCAGCAAATGGTGCTGGGCTAACTGGATATCCATATGGAGGAGAATGAAACTAAACCTATACCTCTCACCATATACTAAAATCAACTCAAAATGGATTAAAGAATTAAATATACACCCTGAAACAATAAAACTTCTTAAAGAAAACATAGGAGAAACACTTCAGGAAGTAGGCCTGGGCACAGACTTCATGAATACGACCCCAAAAGCACAGGCAACCAAAGGAAAAGTAAACAAATGGGATTATATCAAACTAAAAAGCTTCTGCACAGCAAAAGAAACAACTAATAGAGTTAAGACAACCAACAGAGTGGGAGAAAATATTGGCAAAATATACATCTGACAAAGGATTAATATCCTGAATATACAAGGAACTCAAACAACTTACAACAACAAAAAAGTAACCCAATTAAAAAATGGGCAAAAGAGCTAAATAGGCATTTCTCAAAGGAAGATATACAAATGGCCAACAGACACATGAAAAAATGCTGAACATGACTCAGCATTTGGGAAATGCAAATCGAAACCACACTGAGATACCAGTTAGGATGGCTAATATCCAAAAGACTGTGAATGGTAAATGCTGGTGAGGTTGTGGAGAAAAAGGAACTCTCATACACTGTTGGTGGGACTGCAATAGTGCCACCTTTATGGAAAATGGTATGGAGGTTCCTCAAACAATTGCAGATAGATCTACCATATGACCCAGCTATCCCACTGCTGGAAATATACCCAGAGGAATGGAAATCATCATGTTGAATGTATACCCGTTCTCCAATGTTCACTGTAGCACTATTTACAATAGCTGAGTTGGAACCAGCCCAAATGTCCATCATCAGATGAGTGGATATGGAAGTGCGGTATATCTACACAATGGAATACTACTGTGCTATAAAAAAGAATGAAATACTGCCATTTGCAACAACATGGATGAACCTAGAGAGAATTATATTAAGTGAAACGAGTCAGGCACAGAAAGAGAAATATCACAAGTTCTCACTTATTTGTGGGAGCAAAAAATAAATAAATAAATGCACAAATAAATTGCGGGGGAGGGAAGAAGACATAACAATCACAATTCCTTGAAGTTGATAAGACAAGCGAACAGATATGAGGTTGTGGGGAGGGAGGGGGGAAGGAGGTTTCAGTAATGGGCCACAATAATCAACCACATCATATATTGAAAAAATTAAATTAAATTAAAAAAAGAAATTATTAACTTGAAAAAAAAATACAAGCCTTGTAAGAGGGACTTTCTCTGTCTTTCATCACTGTAATCCCAGAATCTAGTTTCATATACATAGCAGACACACAATAAATGTATGTTGAGAGAATAATGGTTATATAGAATAGGTGAGACACCGGGTGATTTTTATTTTCTCTTCTTATTTTTCTTTATTCTTCATATTTTACAATGAACATATATATATATACTACTTTTACAATAAAGTAAATTTTAAAACAAAAAGCCTATGCAATTTTATATATTCTGTTAGTTTTCAAAGTTTTAGCAGCAAATCTTTTTTACAAAATCTTTGTGGAACTCCAGTATATAAGAGATAAAAGCAGCATTTTATTATCATCAACTTACTGTTAAGACAATAACACTTGCCTCTTGTAAAATCAACCAATAATACAATGAGGATTTTTAACAAAAATGTAAATTCTAAATGGAGGAGTATGGATGAAAGTTTCCACTTAATAAAAGCCTCAGATGACATTCATTTATTCTAATTTAGCCCTTTAGTATTGAGAAAAATCCTGATTCACATAGATGGGTAGTTGCAAATGGTAACAGGTTTTAATAAGTCACCTGTCATGATATTCTTCAACAGGGATTACAGGAGAAAAGTTACTTTCAAGATGACATAATCACAAGTTAACCAAGCTACACAAGTTTTCACACTGGTGGTTTCTAATAAATGTGGTTTATGATGCATTTGTGCATTATTTTTTACCATAGCTCTAAATGAATTAAAATATACTTAAAATACTAAATACGAATACAACACTTTTGCACCACTGAAGCACGTCCATGGAAGACTGCTGTTTCACGAAAGATAAGTTGTAAACCTGGGGGATATGCCCACTACTGGCAATTGTATAAAAGTTAATAGGCGGAGTAAAAAATGTCAAAAGAAACACACTAAAACACACCAATATGTTAACATTGGTTCTACCTGGGTGGCAGAATGCTTGGAGACGTTTATTCCTTCTTTTTCTGTATTTTCCAGGGAGTTTGTTTAATGAATGTGCATTAATTCATAAGAATAGGTTTTTAAAAAACTATTCTTAAAAAGCCAAAAGCCATGCACAATATGGATGAATCTCACAAACGTAAGGTTGAGCTAAAGGAGTCAGACACAATAGATCATTTGGCTCCTATTATATAATATGCAAACACAGGAGAAATGAATACACAGTGCTCCAAGCAGGAGAGTGATGTGACCAAGATGATAGAATAGACGACTCCCAGTGTGGCACCATCCCACAAGTTACCAACTCACAACTACTAAAAAGTAAAGACTGCCAATCTGGAACCGCTGGAGCTGGGGGAACAGGAGGAGAGACCTGCAGAATTTATCAGGGTGGAAGAGGCCACAGTGAGAAGGTGCAGGGATGGCTCCTGTTGTTCTGAGCCAGCCTGCTGAAGAGGTGCAGACTGGCTGTTACACACAAACTGAAGCCCAAAAGAGCCACAGCAGTGCCTCCCTTCCCATAAACCTGCTAGGAGTCTGCAGGGGAGAGGAGGGCTTCAGAGTGCACCATGCCAGCCCACAGGCCATAACAACCACAGGCAGGATTCCCCATGGGTACAAATGGCCTCAAGTGGCTGGACAGAAAAGAGCTGCCCAGAGGCCAGTGAGTTACTGCAAGTGACATGTACACAGCCTGCCCCACAGGAATGGTTGCAGTGCAGGAAAAGGCTGGCCCACCAGGGAAACACTGGGTGCAGTGTGGGCAGCTAGTCTCAGTGGAAATACGCCAGGCCAACAGAACTGCAGAGGGCTCAATTTGCAGGAAAGACCCCATCCCAGGCCAGAATTTCCACACAGCCCAGACCCAGAAGTGATTAACGATCCACCCAAAAAGCCTTCCCCAGAGAATCAGCAGCAGATAGCAGTCTCTTCAAATAGGCATCAACACAAAGACACAAAGAATGAGAAAGAAAAGAGAAATATGATGCCACCAAATGAACAAAGCACCAGGAGCAATGGATGCAGAAGAACAGCAGATCTATGAAATGTCCAACAGAAAACTCAGAATAACCCTCTTAAGGATGTTCAGGGAGTCAAAAGAAAATACAGATAGAAGATTAAATGGTATCTGGAAAATAATTCAGAAGCAGAATGAACAACTTGACAAAGGAATAAAATCAATTTTTAAAAAACAAGTAGAAATTCTAGAAGTAAAGAATACATTATCTAAACAGAAAAACTCAATAGAAAGCTGAAACAGCAGACTTAATCAAACAGAGGAAAGAATCAGTGAGCTCAAGACAAAAAGCACACAGAATTATCCAATCAGAGGAGCAAAAAGAAAAGAATAAGAAAAAATGAAACAGAAATACAGCAAACATGTGACTTCCTCAAGGGAAATAACCTCTGCATAATTGGCATTCCTGAAGGAGAGGAAAAAGGAAGAGATGTAGAAAGCATAGTCAAGAAAATAATAGCTGATCATTTTTCCAAGTACAGAGAAAGATGACAGCAGCATCCAAGTACAGGAAGCTGTACTGCTGAGGTCTACCAAACATTTCAAGAAGAACTAATATCAGTTCTTCTTAAACTCTTCCAAAAACTGAAGAGGAGGGAATACTTCCAGACTCAGTCTATGAGACCAATATTCCTAATGAACACAGATGGGAAGATCCTCAACAAAACGCCAGCAAATAGATTCCAACAATGTGTTAAAAAGAGCATTCATTGTAATCAAGTGGGACTCATGGATGCAAGGATGGTTTGAACATATGCAGATCTATAAATGTGATACCTCACATCAACAGAATAAATGATCAACACATGATCATTTCAACAGACACAGAAAAAGCAATTGATAAAATCCAACACCCCTTCATGATAAAAACACTCAATGAATTTGGTATAGAAGGAATGTACCTCAACACAATAAAGGTCACATATGACAAACCCACAGCTAATATCATACTTAGTGGACAAAAAATTGGAAGCTCTTCCTCTAAGATCTGGAACAAGACAAGGAAACCCATTTTCCCTGCTCTTATTCAACACAGTACTAGAAACTCTAGCCAATGCAATAAGGCAAGTGAAAGCAATAAAGGGCTTCCAAATTGGAAAGATGGAAGTCAAACTATCCCTGTTTGCAGATGGCATAATCCTATACATAGAAAACCCTAAAGATTCCACCAAAAAATTACTAGAAGTGATAAATTAATTCAGTAAAGTGGCAGTAGACAAAATCAACACACGAAAATCAATAACCTTCCTATATACAAACAACAAAATAGCTGAAGAAGAAATCAAGAAAGTAATTCCATTCACAATAGCTACCAAAAAAAGGAAATACCTAGGAGTAAATTTAATGAAGGAGGTGAAAGGCCTCTACAATGAAAACTATAAAAAAAATTGAAGGGGACACAAATAAATGTAAAGATAACCCATGTTCGTGGGTTGGAAGAATTAACGTAATCAAAATGTCCATATTTCTCAAAGTAATCTACACATTCAACACAATCCATATCAAAATACCAATGACATTCTTCACAGAAATAGAAAAAAATGATCTTAAAATTTGTATGGAACCACAACAGACCCCATACAGCAAAAACAGTCTTGAACAAAAAGAACAAATTTGGAGTCATCACACTTCCTGATGTCAAGATATATTACAAAGCTATAGCAACCAAAACAGCATGGTACTGGCATAAAAACAGACAAATTGACCAATGGAACAGAAGAGAGAGCCTGGAAATAAACCCACACATTTACAGCCAACTGATTTTTTGACAAAGGTGTCAAGAATATACCATGGGGAAAGGACAGCCTCTTCAATAAATGGTGCTGTGAAAACTGTATATCCACATGCAGAAGATTGAAACTAGACCCGACTCTTACCATACACAAAAATATCAACTCAAAATGGATTAAAGACCTTAATTTAAGACACAGAATTATGAACCTACTAAAAGAAAACATTAGATGAAATGGGAGGGGGTAGTGCTTTTGAGCAACACTATAAAGGCACAGGCAACTGAAGCAAAAATACGTAAATGGGACTACATCCAACTAAAAAGCTTCTGCACAGCAAGGGACCCTATCAACAAAGTGAAGAGGCAATGTACAGAATGGGAGAAAGTGTTTAAAAACCACACATCAGACAAGAGGCTAATATCCAGAATATGTAAGGAACTTAAATGACTCAATAGCAAAAAAAAAAAAAAAAAAAGAAAAGAAAAAACCCAAGAAACAAATGACCCAATTAAAAAATGGGCAAAGAACCTGAACAGACATTTCTCAAAAGAAAACATACAAATGGCCAACAGGCAAATGAAAAAATGCTCAACATCACTAATCATCAGGGAAATGCAAATTAAAACCACAATGAGATATCATTTCACTCCAGTTAGAATGGCTATTAACCAATGAGACAGAAAATAACAAATGCGGGTGAGGATGTGGAGAAAAAGGAACCCTCCTACATTGTTGCTGGGAATGTAAACTGGTAAAGCCTTCGTGGAAAACAGTATGGAGGTTCCTCAGACAACTAAAAACACATCTACCCTAGGACCCAGCTACCTTACTACTGGGTATAAACCCAAATGAAATCAATATATCAAAAAGACACCTGCACTCCCATGTTCATCACAGCACTATTCACAACAGCCAAGAGATGGAATCAACCTCAATGGATGAATGGATAAAAAAAAACCATGGTGTATATACACAATGAAATACTATTCAGTTATAAAAAGAAATGATGTCCTATCATTTGCAGCAACATGGGCAGAACCGAAGCCCATTATGTTAAGTGAAGTAAGCCAGGCCCAAGAAGACGAATACCACACGGTCTCACTCATATCTAGAATATTTTTTTTTAAAAAAAAGTGGTTCTCATAGAAGTGTAGAGTAGAATAATGGTTACCAGATTTGGGGGTGAGGGCGGGGGGAGGAGAAGTGGTGAACTAATGTGTACACAACTGTGCTGTCTACCCTAAGTGAATCATTGTGCAGCATATGTGTGTATTGAAACAACACACTGTACCCCACAAATATGTACAAATAAATGTTGAAAATAAAATATTTTTTAAAAAAGTAAGGATAGTGGCTGCTTTCAGGGAAGGCTGGGGCACTAGAAGGCATCACTTCCAGGGCTCTAAAATTCTGGTCATGTTCTGTTCCTTCCTTCCTTCCTGTCTCCCTTCTCGCCTTTCTCTCTTTGGAGACATCAGTAGTTTTTCGTATATTCACAGACAGGTGTATATTCAGTCAGCACCACAGTCACTGAGAACATTTTCACCACCTAGAAAAGAAACCCCATACCCTTTAGCTACCACTCCCCTGATCCCCCAGTCCTAGCAAACATGACCCCATCTCCACCTCTGTAGATTTGTCTATTCTGGACGTTTCATAGAAAGGGAATTCTGTGGCCTTTTGCATGGTGTTTTCAAGGCTGAGGTTCTGTTTCTTGAACTGGGTGCTGGTCTCCCCACTTTGTCAAAGTGCTCTGGGCTGTACACCATGCACTTTTCTGGGAACTTGAACAAAAAGTTCCAAACAAAAAAAAAATTAAAAACAAAGTCAAAGGAGGGTTTTCCAGCAGTATCCACTGAGGTCACCATTTCTGTTCTGGCCCTTCCCAGCCCTCTCCCCAGCTGTCCCCCCTTGCCCTGCTGAGAAGGACAATCACAGGTGCCACAGGCTGCCCTCCTTCCTGCCCTTCCAGCCCCCTCCCCACCTGCCGCCAGGGTTCCTCTGATGAGACCCTCCCCTGGTGCACGCTGGCAGTTCCATTTCCTGGTCTCCCTTACCCCCACCCCCACAAACCTTCCTTCTTGTGTCGTCTGCCTCTTGGGAGTCGGGCTGAATGTGAAGAACAAATTATTTTGTGTTGAGAAACTGTGTGCTGTCTGAGTAATCTTTCCAAAATGAAAATTTGATTGTTACACTTCTAATGAAATAATCTTTCCAGAGGTCTCCATTGCCAACAAAATTAACTCAGGCTCCCTCTGGCCTCACCCTCGAGGCTGTCCCTGGCCCTTTCCCACCTCTCTAGACCTCAGTCTTCAACCTTCTTTTCCTGCCCCGTCCATGGTGCAGACAAGCTGAGCCACATAAAGCGCCCTGAGTCCATCTTGCTGGCACACACACCTTGCTTTTGCTGAAGCTCTTCCTTCTGCCTGTAACACTCTTCCCTTCCCTTCCCGCTCATCTTCCGTGGCTTGGTGAAAACACCACTGCTGACTCCACCGCCGTGCTATCCACTGTCACCCAGGCCTGCCGAGTTCCACTCCTTTTCTTCCAGCACCTAGGAGTGGCCATGAGCACAGTGCCTCTCCCATGCCTCCTGCCCAGGGCAAGTGGACTCAGTGCTCCTGTACCTCAGCACGCCCTTCAGTAACATGATGAGAATCACAGAAACAACTCCCTGGGTCTGTAGCAAGAATGCACTGAGACCACAGCGCCTGGAACAGCACTGTGTTGAATGAATGTTGGCTGTCATCACTGCATTCACTGAATGTGCTTGTCCGTGTCTATACCGCACGCTTCCACCACAGCAGACCTTCGGCACCATTGCTGTCACCCAAGGTGCCTGTGAGAGGGCGACCTGGGTCTGAATGGATGTCCTGCCACCTGTCAGCTGGGCCAGTTTCTACATCTCTACATGGAGACACGACAGTACTGTTAGAGGAGGAAGGAAGATAACGGTAAGAAGCACTTGGCACATTTTCTGGCCTGTTGAAGGCACAATAAATTGCTTTATATGATTTAAGAACTGGCTCATAACATTGCTCAACAAATAACTTTTTTTATGGTTCTTAAAAGATACCTGATTGCTTAACAGGATCATGACTTTTTTTCTTCAATACCGCAGAGAGGCTGAGCTCACCCAATGGAGAAGTGCCTGAGAAGCCACAGGAGTGTGACAGGGCAGTGCCCACCCCCACGGCTGCTGTTCCAAACATCTCGCATCATCGATCACGCACTGGGGTTGAGACACTGAGGACCCATCTTACCATGCAGACATTTCTAAAGAGGGTGGCACACTAACCAGCAATAGCTACGGTACAACACACCTTAACACAGAACTGTCATGGGTCACCGTTAGCACAGAGAAAGTCCCCTGATAGGAACTCTGACTGAAGGGCCTGGCAGACTAGAGCCAGCCTGCCCCAGGCCCCTGCCCGTGCGGCCCGCCCTCCCCATGGTCCGCGGCCACCCTGCGGGTGAGTTTCTGCACAGAAGGAAAAAGCTCTCGGAAACCAGACACGGAGGCACACACATGCCGCCACTGGACATGTCCTGTCCTGCCTCGTGACCACACTTGTCAGTGTTCCTCAAGTCTTAGCGAAAAATTCCTAAAATCTGCTAACGCGCTGCCCTGGTGCTCCACTGCCAGCATGCTGCTCAGGACAGTCACTCCTGCCTCAGAGTCAGAGAGGCCATGCGGCAACCCTCGGAGATCAAGGAATTTTCCAGATCATTTGCTGTGTCTTATGCCAGGTTCTCTAAAAAGCAAAGCCTGAGGCAAAACCTCAGGGACCAGAAAAAGGCCAATCGATAGAAGCAGAGAGCAGATGTGCCACAGCCTGGGGCTGATAGCAGAACGACGGCACATGGGCCTGAGGGGTTTCGGGGGGAGAGAAAAGACCTAAAACAGGATTTTGGTGATCGTTGCACAACGCTGTCAACTTTATGGTATATAAACTATACTTTAATAAACTATATTTTCAATAAAGCTATTTGGGGGGAAAATGCATATGGGCTAACACTTATTTTGTGGAACAGAATCCCAGAGAAGCAAGTTGAAAGTAGAGCGGAGGAGGCAGGGAGGGGGTCCAGCAGCTCCAAAGGGATGGGCTGCCACCTTCTGGAGGTGCTCCAGCCCAGAGCTGGGTGTCCCGGCTGGCAAGGAGAAGGCACCCACGGCTCCAGGGCCCCTGCACTGCTGGGCTGCACAGGAGCTCAGCAAGGATGCGGCAGCTCCTTGCACCTTGGGGCAATGGTACGGTGAGACCAGAGGTGCAAGGTGAAGGCACTGCTGGGGTATGTGCTCAGCAAGCCAGGGGAGGTATGGCTGCCACAGGGAGCCTTTGGATCTAGGGCTGCAGCAGTTGAATCTCGTCCACTGTGCAGCACCCATGCTGCCAGATCACATCTCATCTACAGAGGCCTGGCCCAGACAGAAACTCTGCTCACCAGGCTCTCTAACATTGAAGTCAGGGAGGGAAAAGGCAGTGAAGCCCCAACATTAATCATTTTTGTCCCGTAATATTTCAAATGACCTCCAAGCAGGAGACAGCACCACAAGCAGCACTGCCTTTGTGTGGCAGCCAGGGATGTACCTGCGAGAACCCGCGTAGCACGCGCTGTCAGGATCCACTGGGCTCTGTGCCAGGCAGCATGCTCCCCAGGCACCCCAGCCAGTGACTGGCCTAGCCCACGTGGGACTCAGGCCTGGCCAATTCTCCTCAACATGGGGCTACTTCAATGGGCAATCTTTGCTGCAGATTTGCCTACTGGTCTTGCCAAGACTTGGTCAAATCTGCACTGCAGTCTGCGGCTCTCCCTGCCAAGTCCTTCTTCTAGCCTCTTATGTTCACAGCCATTATTAACCCCCAGCAAACCTTGCACACTCGATCTCAGCACCTGCTTCCAGGAAGACCCAAATGACCAACCTGATGACCTTAAAAGTCACTGGGATACCCTATTCTATGAACATCCCGAACCAGAACCAGCAATGAGACCCACTCCAACCTCTGAAGGAAGAGCTTTTCTCCCCTGGAGATCCAGTCCACGGGGAACACAGTGGAAGGCCAAATTTTTTGAGGGGGCCTAGGGGCATGTATTGGTTTCCTACTGCTGCTGTAACAAACTGCCACAAACTTGGTGGTTTAAAACAACACAAAAAATTACTATCTTACAGTTCTGGAGCTCAGAAGTAGAAATGGGTCTCACTGAGCTAAAAACAAGGTACTGGCAGGGCTGAGTACCTTCCGGAGACTCCAGAGAAGAGTCTGTTTCCTTGGCTTTCCTGGATTCTAGAAGCTGCCTGTTTTCCCTGGCTCCCCGCCCCCTCGATTTTCAAAGCCAGCAACATCTGCGTGAGTCTTTCTCATGCTGCATCATGTTGACCCCTATTCCCCTGCCTCCCTCTTTCATTTCTAAGGACCCGTGTGATTGTATTGGATCTACCTGGATAATCCAGGATAATCTCCTAATCTTGGGGTCAGTGGACTTGTGACCTTAATTCCCCTTTGCCATGAAACACAATCTATCCACACATTCCAGGTGGGAGGTAGCCACCTATGGAGGAGTCATTATTCTGTTTGTCACAGGGCACATCCCAAGTGAGAAAAGCCTTGACCTTTGGAGGTGGAGAAGAATGGGCATGGAGCCTTGCCAAGGAAGCATGGTGCCAGTGGTGCTCTGACCCGTACCTCGCTCTCTGTCCCGCCACCTGTCTTCTGACTGCTGAGGGCTGACACAAGCTAAGGCTGGGGAGATCCTCTTCCTGGTGGGCACAGAGCACTAAAGTTGGACCAGGTACAGCCTGGGTCCCAGAACAAAGCAGGGAACAGTGCAGCTGAGTGGTCCTCTGAGCTCTTTCTCCAAAAGAGGCAGCTCTGCAGCATTTTTAAAGCAATGTGACAAGATGTTAGAGGAAATAGTGAGAGTATGAGAGAAGTGGCAGGAATGCCCTTTTGGGGTGTTTGCTTCCCCACTGACCAGGTTGCAGCCTCATCCCACCTCCAGGCTCTTCCCCAGGCTGTGCTTTCCTGCACTGCAGGCCATGGCTAAGTGGACAGGAAGGTTCCAGGAGACCAGCACAGCATGGCTAGCTGTGCGGGACAGGGTGGCAGGGTGTCCCCGTGAGTAACAGAACTTAGGAGCCTCAGCGTGGTGGCATCCTGCCACGTGTAGTATGACTAACACCAGCCCCAAATATTATTGTAGAAAACAACTCTATAAAGCCCTTGTCCACACCAATAAAGCTCTCTCTCTGGCCCTGACATCACCGCTTCTATGGCAACCAGTGCACTTCAAAGAGCAAAATGTGGGAGACAGAAAAACAGAATCAAAACTGAAGCCACTAAATCCTGCCAAATGAGTGAATTGGCCAGGAAGCCACATCAAAGTACAGAGGTCACCATCAAGAAGTTCTGGGGGAAGGAGAGATTCAACAGGTATGTCAAACCAGGGTGTCCTAAAGCAATGGTGAAGTGTCCAGCACAGGGGCCTGTTGTTATTGTGGTTTGTCGGTTTTTGTGTTGTGGGGTGGGGGATTGGGTGGAAATCTCTATCCTGATCATGTAGAGAACAGCATGCTAGATGAAGAAGTTTCAAAAAATAAATATCATTTTGCTTTAGTACACAATGAGTAGATAAAATTGTCCTTCAAAGACATAAAAAGCATCAACCCACTGAAGGGGAGCCCTGGGAACAGTAGAGGTAACATGGTCAGTAAGTCCTTCTTATGAGCATTAATGGATGTGACTCTGCAAAACGGTAACTGGTGAGGCTCTATCTGGTTTCCCTCTGCGGGAGAAGTCTCCCTTATTATCCATTCAGTAGTACACTGGCTAAATTAATCTAATCTAATCCTGGCAGGTGGATTCAGGAATTGCAGATGCTATGAGCAGCACATATGTGACATAGGAGACTGCGCCCTGCCTGGATTTCCCCACTCTTGACTCTGAGGACATGCCCTTGTTTTCGAATATGCATTCCTTAACTAAGCTCTCAGCCATTTTATTTCTTAATTACCTTTAGTCACTTTAAGATCTGACCACGAGCACAGAACACCCAAAACTCCTCTCTAGGGACAGCCACATAGCCATTCGTAGTAGAATCAACCGCACTTTACTTAAGAGTCAACTGAACTCTGAGTCACTATGGAAACCAGAGGTACGACATGTAGTACACCCTGAGCCAAAGTTCCATTAAAATCCACAGAGGTGCACATGCACACACGCACACACACACACACACACACACACACACACACACACAGGCGACAGACAGAAAACTACATATAAGAGAATGTGCTATGTGAATGGGCGATATTTCCATGGCTGAATTGTCAACAGAGTTGGTTTGAGAAACAAAATTCTGGAACAGGCAAGAGGTACCTTCTAAACCAGAGAAGTAGAAATGATACCAAAGAATGCACGAAAATATTAACCTTGAGTAGAAAAAAAAAAATTCTAACTTGCTAATAATAAAAGTAAAACAAAAATACAATGTTAGTTTTTGTTTTTGTCTTGGGGGGTCAGCTGGCCCATAAGGGGATCAGACCACTTGACCTCAGTACTATCAAAGCTCTAACAAACTGCGCCAGCCAGCCCAATGTTATTTTAAACTATCAAACTGGCAACAATTTCAAAATCTATAAATACACTGTTGGTGAGAGTGGTGAAATGGGGATTTTCATACACGGCTGGTGGGAAGCAATGTGGCAATCTACAATAAGAGCCCTAAAAAATGTTTATAGGTCTTGACCCAGTGTTTTCACTCATACAAGTCTAGATTTTTTAAAAAAATCACAAAATCAGGCAAAGATTTCTCCTCCAACAGCTCACGACAGCATTACTTACGATAAGGAAAATGTGGAAATGAAGCTTTATGGTGGCAACAGCGGACGCTCTAGACAAATGAAGCAGAGGCATTTGTCCATCAGCCGTGTTTTCCGGGTGAGTTCTCCCCAATTAGACCCGCCATTAACCTGTGCCTGCCCCACCAGGCAGAACCTGACCTGAATCAGCTTCCTGCCCCCGCTCAGCGCTCCAACCAAGACGAGGAGTTAGGTTTCCAAATGTAATATGAATTATATAACCTGGAGCAAAATATCCATGAGAAAATGAACACAGGAAGAAATATGACGATGTAGGATATTAAACAGGCCAATAAATCTGATTTATTTAGGATTTTTATCCTTACGTTCTTCCCAAAGGCTAAAAAGACTTTACTTCGCTCCGTAAAATAAACCCACAAATAAGGAAAATAATTAAAAACAAGAATGGAAGTGGGGAAAGGGATAGAAAGGGCAGAAAAACAGCTGCCCCCAGACACCAGGGAGTGATTTGACTATTACAGTTTGGGTATTGAATTTAGCACTGCAATTCCTGACAGCTTCAACAGAACGGGAAACACTTGGGGAGCAGAGTGCTTATTGTCTGGTTTTTTAAAAAAGAATAGTTTTGTTGGAGAGTTTAATTGTTGTCAAGTACAGAAATAAGATAGTGATTTCATGCTTCCTTCACATATGGTTTTAGACAAGCAAGACAGAAACACCAGGGGAGCGCTCCCTCCACCCGCAACATGAGGACGCACCTCTCTCACCTTCCCTGTCTTCATGAGAGACACCCACCAGAAAGCAAGTCCTCAAAGAGCAGGGACAGTCCTGATTCACTTCTCATCCCTGAGCCTCCTTATTTATACCCTACACCTCCTTCCTAAAAGCAGAGTTGAGGAGTGACAGGCACATCCTGGACACCGAATCAATGGCAGGTGGCTCTGGGACAGCAGCTCTCTACCTGCCTGATGCCTATGGAGAAACAGAGAGAACAACACTCCCAGCAAACAGGAATTCCTCCTGCCAGCGAGTCAGAGAGCACAGGCAGGGAAGACAGCACAGTGGTGGCATGTTTGTACTGGTCACCATGAAGGGAGCCCCACCTAAGGCCATCCATCCCCATCCACCCCACCCGCCCCCACCTACCTCCGAGAAGAAGAAGTAGCACCACGCCACCAAAGCAGGCCTTTCTGAAAATCAACAGTGCATTACCACGGTGCAAATGGACTCAGCCAAGCACTGATTGTTTGTTTGGCTGATAATCTGCACATGGGCTTTATGCCAGTTCCTGTGCCGGCTTCATCAGAGACTCTCTGAATTGGAATCTTGTGCACGCAGCTAGGCCCATGTGTTTCCTGTTATTAGGAAATGCTCTCCCAGGTAATTCCCAGGTGCCCTCCCTTGAGAACTTCTGCTCTACTATGTGGATGCTGAGCTGGGGGAGCCAGTGCTGAGTTCTCAGCCACCCCTCCCCCAATGACACTGCTTATACAGCCACTTGGGGACACCACGGCCCGAAAGTACAGGCTGGGAGGAAGGGGGCAGGGTGGCCCTGCCTCCGTGAGCCACAGGCTCCCAGCAAAGCAGCAGGCACTGGGACATGGGTGGGGTGGGGTGGGGGCTGTCCTTGCTGCATTCATCTGGTGGCTGTGGTCAGGAAGAGGGGAGGCAAGCAGCCTCCATTCTCAGCAGAGCTCAGTCTGAAAGTGTGGCTGGAGCCAGAGCACACTGTCACGCTCCTGGGAGAGGAGACTCTGCAGGAGTGACATCCACATCACCGGGGGAGATAAAACACAAACAAAGCATCGTCTACATACCAAAACCAGCGAAGAACCAGCACGAAGAAAAAGTGCCCCTTGGGCTCATAAGTAGCACGGAAGAGGACTGTTTTTTTGATCGACATTACAGGGGAAGGAAAAGGTTTCTCCCGCTGCTGCTACTCATGCACAGCATTAGAAGCCAGTGAACTGAAGGAAGACCAGTCTGCTGCCTAGAAAGGGCAGCACATTCCCAGCACTTCCTGAACTTGGGTTCTCACAGGCCCCACGGAACGAAGTCATTACCGTGAGCAGCCGAGCTCACACCGAGCAGCCTCCTCCTTGTCACCGGGAGGTTCCGTCCCCAGCCAGCCGGGCAGACCTCAGGCGTAGGCGTCCTCCAGCGCCTGCCCTCCTGCGCCTGCAGCCTGCATTCTTCCTCCCATTGACTCAATCCTTAAGTGCCAATCACCAGTCCCTGGGATGGGATGGGCAAATGACACCCCAAAAGGGCCATTTACAAAGAAGCCACTGTGAGCCATCCTCAAAAGGAGAAGCCAGCCAGTGGTGAGGGAGGTCGTTTTCAGATCACACACTGCTGGTCTCTGAAGACAGATAATTCCGCGTGTATTCTATTTTAAAGCGAAGCCCTCAGTGCTACCTTGATGATTTTGTAGAATTTACATCGAAAGGGCATAAAATGTCACACCATCTTGTGTGTTCCCCACTTCCATGTGCTCTTTGCAAGAAAGTCAAACTCAGCTGTTTCCGAACTCTTCGCAAGCACCCACGATGTCTACAGCACACGATTTAAACTGTGCATATTTTCTGTGAGGCAAAAAGGGTACAGGGAAAGAAACAGCAGTGGAAAACTGTTTGTGAAGCCAGAATTCTTCTCTGAAACAGGATTCCCTTATCTGCAAAATGAGGCTCATACCACCTACCTCACAGGGGTGGCATAAAGATGGGGGTAAAAGCCCCTGGAACAGAGCCTGGCACATTGGTGGGTCTTTTCTCTTCCCCTCTTTGGGCTTCAGTTTCCTCACCTACAAAATTGCAAGGCAGGATCCAGCGGGAGACAGCTACATGAGATGACCCAGCATCAACACTCTACATTATCAGGATCTCCCCTGAGCCAAATCACCCGAGGTCAACCCCCACCATCACGTGCTTTCAGGGCTGACATGGACAGGATGAAAGTTATCATCACCAGCCACCACTTTCCCACCCCGTAAAGGTAGGAGACCTCAGAGTCACTATGCAGATGAGATGTAAGACACCAGAACACTGGGGTGGCCTCCCCTAGGTTCACTACAGGCTCCATGCTGAGGAGTCTGTGAGGCTGTGCTTCCCACAACCCCAGCTCCCATTCCAGCTGAGCCATTGCAATGTCAAGTTCACAGCAGGTTCTCAGCACAGATCCAACCCTGCAGTAAGCACCCATCAAGGCTGCTCTGCCTTCCCTGGGCCTGGGGCTTATGTCAATGAGGTGATACCAGTGCCTGTTTTATCACCTCATTAGTTTGGCCAAAGAGGCAGTGTAATGTTACCAGGGACTAGAAAACTTTCCTTGATCTTCCTGACCCCCATGGTTCCTCCCCTCTGTGCTCTGACAATGCATGTGAGTATTCTGTTCCTGAGCCACACACATCGTGTACCAATGAGTTTAAGTGTCTGGCTTACCTACCACACCAAGCTCTCTTCCATGGATCTTTGTAGGGCAATAGATAGGTTCTAAAATTGGACCGTGGCAATGTGTGCAGAACTGTAACGTCACAAAAAATCATTGAACTGTATACTTAACACTGGTGATTTTTATGGCATATAAACTGGACCTCAATAAAGCTAATTTTCAAAAACTCCAACAGTCATTAGTGTATGGCGTTAAGCAAATTACCTATCTGGGCCCCAGTTTCCTCTTTGGTAACTGATGTTATAAAACAGCTGTGAGATTTAAATGGAGTTAAGCACAGAGAGCGGGGCTGAACACAGGGCCTGGGACCTGGCAAGCCTCCACGAGTGCCATTTCTATTGTTTATTATTATCATTATTAATTGTCCAGCACAGAAAATACAACTAGGGGAAAGGAAAAACATGGAAGAAAGGGTGGGTGTGTGGTAGGCAGAAAAAATGACCCTAAAGATGTCCACTGCTAGTCCCCAGAACCTGTGAATAAGTCACCGTACATGAAAGAAGCACTTTGCAGAAGGGATTGAAAAGGGATCTTGAGATGAGGGTGTTATCCTGTATTATCCAGGAGGGCCAGTGTAATCACAAGGGTTCCTAAGAAGTAGAAGAGGGAGGCAGGAGAGTCAGAGAGAGATCCGAAGATGCTCTGCTGCTGGCTTTGCAGGTGCAGGAAGGGGTCATGACCTGAGGAACGCAGGAGGCCTCTGCAGAAGCTGGAAAAGGCGAGGAAGTGGATTCTCCCCCAACACCTCTAGAAGGAACGCAGCCCTCCAGCTCCTGACTGTAAGACTCACTGCAAACTTCTGGCCTCCAGAACTGTGAGGTCATGAATTTGTATTATGTGAAGCCACTAAGTCTGTGGTAACTGGTTGCCACAGCTTCCATGAGGAAACTCATGCGGGTAGCATGCTGAGGAGAGCCTTGACTGCCAGGGTAAGAACAGAGTCTAAGGAAAAGAGTGGTAAACTGGAGCCACACTTTTGTAAAATTAATTTTTTTGCACCAGGGTGGCAGAAGGGAGGACTGTTCTCATGGAACCGGTGGAGAGGGCGTCTGGGGAGATGTGGGGTGGGGTCCTGGGTGGGCGGGCTGTGCGGGGCAGGCAGACACTGAGGGTGGGCTGGCTCAGCGGGGGCAGCACTACCAGGAATGTGGCGAGGGGAAGGGGCTGCTGCGGAGGGGTGGGGGTGCCCACAGGCATAGGTGACCGATATGCTCAAGTCGGGGGTCAATATTAGGGGCCAAAATCTCAGGACTCCAGTCAGGGCTAACGATGCCTTTGGGGACTTTTGAGTGCCGAGGTCCAGAAAGAAAGCCCCAGTGTGGGGAGAGACGCACACAGGAGGTGGTTGAACAATAGACACAGTTAGGGGCTGGAGGAGGGAAGAGAAGCAAGTCCAGGACAGAATAGGAACCAGAAGAGAAGGGGGTTTCGAGTGCTGACACTGGCAGGAGTCAGAGAGTGGCAGGATGCCCCTGAGCCATATCCCAGGGGGCGGGCAGGCTCCACGGAGGGTCAGGGGCAGGCTAGAGAGGAGGAGGTCAGGTGGATGTGGAGGGGGGCAAAGGCCAGAGTGGGATGGGGTGGGGGGTGGAGAGGTCAGGGGGGAGGAGGTGGGGTTCACGAAGACATGGAAGTAACAGCAGAAAGCGACATGATGACACATAGGGGGAAAGTAAGGTTGAGGAGAAGGCCAGGCGGGTCTGAGCCTGAGGAGCACAGGGGACAGACGAAAGCTCTGCTCTGCACATGAAAAGAGAAGTCAAGAAGCGTCCCTGGGAGCCCGGCCAGATCAGGCCCTGTCTCGATGCCTACAGTCAGGTGGCCTCCTGACCGCTCCTGAATATCCTTTCCTTTGCGATTTAAAGTCTGCTTGTCTCGCTTTTTCCATGTTGAATTATATTTGCTTTTGCCAATGGTAGATTTCAGGGACAGCTTCCTGGTCTGTACTGAAAATAGGGTTCCCCCAAGTGCAGGCTTGTATGTGGCTAGATACGATGAAAATGTATTATCATTTCTTGTCTGTGTTCTCGTGTGGGCTCACTTAGTCCTGGAATGAATGAATAAACTTTATGAAAATGTTTTCAAATAAATAACTGAAGTCCACTTGTCTTATCTTCCCAACTTCTTGAGGACAGAGACCACTTCTGATTGAAACTTGCGTGCAATCCAGATCCCAGATCTGAGCAGAGGCCTGTACTTAATGACAGATGAAAAGAAATGGCGGAGAAGAGAAGCAAGAGCTTTTCAGGGTTTCCTGACGTACTGACTAAGACTTGCTTTAAAGAAACAACACATAAAAACTAATAAAACAGATAGAATGTGTCCCTGCCTTATAGAATTTTGTTAAATACTGAGCTCCCTTAGGGCTTTTTAAAAACAATTTGCTATATAGAAATCTATTTTGAAGGCAACTCCTAAAGAAATAGCTCCACCGTGTAAAAATTATTTAACACCTGTTCACGTACAGACAGGCTTGCAAAGGCAACCCTTCACGGTCCCACCAGAAAGAGCCCCACATGCTGTGCGGGGAAGCAGAGAAAGATATTGAAGTGGCCCTCTCTGACTAGATTCCGCTCAGGGGACCTGGCACATTTCCAAACATGTGGGAAAACTCTTCAGTTCCCCACTAACCCCGGACCATGGCGTCTCTTTCTGCTGTCTTATGTGGCTATTAAATCTGTCAACCAAACTCTGCCTCATCTCCCCAACGTGGCCATGTAATCCTGGAAGGCCAAGTTATGACCAACTCTCCCTTTGATTCTTGCCCACACCCTGCCCAGATTCAGAAACCTGTACTTGTGTCACCTGCCAGGTGAATTCCAAGCACCGAGGCGGGATGGCGTCCTGATCAAGCCAAGCCCTGGTGTCCAAAGGACCTGATTTCATACCCTGGCCCCATCCCTTACTAGCTGCAAAACCTCAGAAAATCATCTAATCTTTAAAAAGGAGATAGTGTCTGTCCCAACCTTGAAGGGTTGTTATGCACACGATGCCTAGCACATATGTAAGGGCTCATTAAGGTCAGGTGTCATTATTAAGTGCTTAATGAATGACCCATTGGTTTATAGGACCAAGAGGTGACACATGAAATGCCCAAAGTCAACAAATAGTGTTCAGATCTGCTCACCCACCATCCAAGTCAACGAAAGAAGAAACCAGCAAAATGGGGTGGTCTCACCAGGGAAGTTCTACTGGGGACACGATACAGAGGTTCCAATATTCCGAATAAACCAGGAAAGCAGTAAGAAAAGACTGCCCATAAAGGTAGTGGCAAAAACATAGGGAGAAACCCAAGTCCTGTCATTCATCTGCTGCACCAGAAGTTCAGAACTGCAAACTTATTTACCTCTTACATAAGGGTTAAAAATGCCAGCCTTGCCTCAATATCAAGTTATCCCCACAAGGGAATTATCTGAACCAAACATCCCAGAGCTAACTGTGTTAACTAACTGCTGGGAGAAGGGAATAAAGGTATCATTGGTTTCCAGCTTAAATGACCTAACAGGTATTTGTGGATATCTGTCACGTGGAAAGGGCTCAATATGTCAGCTATTATTGTTTCATAAGCAGTAGTCATGGTCTTTGTCCAAGGGCAGATTTATGTCCTAAGATACCTCCCAATACTGGGATTCTGCACAATTTAGTTGATTTGTGGAGGAAACCTGGTGTTGGAGGCAAAATTTGACTTAGTTGGGGAATTCTTACTATGCTGGTAAGAGGTAATTGAATAGATTTGAGGCAACGCCAATGTGCTGTCTCACAAACACCTGGCAAACATCTGCTGCTCTGAATCCTACCCTCCTGGCCAGAAGCCGAAGTTGGGGGTCTTTACTCCAGATAAGGAAGACAAGGGGGAGAGGAGAGGGCCAGAGAAGCAGACTGCAGCTGACACTTAGCAGAGGACTAGAGAGAGCAGCAGGCTAGGAGATGTGGAGACAAGAACTGAAATCACCAAGGACCAAGTGACAGAAGCAGGGACAGTGGACGCCAGAACCAGGCCTGATGCACTAGCACAGGGAGAAGGGGTGGAGAACTGCCTGTGAGGGCAGCTGGGCATCTAGGGCAGGCTTTTTCAGGTGCTTGGGGCTGATTCGTGGGTGGCTTGGCTTCACTCAAGAGCCACCAGTCCTTAGCTGGAGCCTCTTTCTGCTAGGAGTTCCCCAAAATTACTAACACAGAGGCAGGAAGGAGAGGGACCCTTCACAAACCCAGAGTTCTCCTCCCATGGAAATCTGTGGGTGAGATGGAAGACATTAAGGGAACGTTCAACAAGGAGTGCCAAGACAAGTGACAAACCTGCAGTGTCATGGCCCTCTGCCTGGCAGTGTCGGCAACAGCAGCACAAGGGGCAAAACCTTTGCCAGGATAACGCAGGTACACATCTAGCATCTCGCAGCACTCCAAGAGCAGAGGTGGCTTCCAGAAGCTTGCAAAGGCAGTGGCCACAAAGAAAGAAGCTACAGAAGACAGGTGGGCTGACCGACGCTCCAGGTGAGGTCTGCATGTGATGACCTTGGGAACATTACAGCCATTGCTAAGGAATACTACTCTTTTTTCTTTTCTTTTCCTTTTTTTTTTTTTTTTTTTTTTGGTGGCTGGCCGGCATGGGGATCTGAACCCTTTGACCTTGGTGTTATAATGTCGCGCTCTAACCAACTGATCCAACTGGCCAGCCAGGAATAAAATTCTTAAATGAGAAACTCATGAAAGGAAATCAGTATTTTCGATGGTTAAAAGGGCACACTGAAATTGAGTTTCAATATTTCCATTTGTTCCTTTTCTTTTTTAATTTTAACTAGAGCCTGCTCCACTCAGAGAAACAAATTTCTATGAGAATGAGGAGCCAGGAGCCTCCGCTGCTGCTACCTATGCCCTAGAAATTCATGGTATAATGGCTGTCTCAAGGAAAAAAAAATTACGACGAGACAGAGACCCAGCCCCATCACAGTCGGACACCCCCCACCAAAGTGGACAAGGCTATGCAACAGCGGGCCTCAGACCGCCGACCCACGTGACAGTGCGCCCTGAGCCTGCACTCCAGCCATGACTCCGCTCCCTCACCTGCCGAGGGACTGCTGTGCTCCAGGATGCCTGCTGATCCCCCAGTCTGTGATGATCTGCTGTCTTAGCTTCCAAACACACTCCGAGGGCAGGGATAATGTACATATATTTTAAAATTTATGTTGTATTCTGCATGCCTGGCACAGTAGCAATATAGACATGTAATAAAAGTTTAGTGTACTGCTATGTTTTATGTAAAAACAGCAAAACCTAAATTCTCTGAGTAACACTTTGAGAAGATGTTAACTTTCTAAAGCCTCAAGGTAAGTGGGCTGTAGGTCAGGTAGCTCAATAGGGTAACACAAGACGCTATGGAAATACCGAAAATGTGGCTTTTCGGATGATTCCTAAATGTGCCCTTGATGCCAACAGGGTTCAGAGGAGATGGTGTGCACGGTTTGGAACACTTGATCATCTTTATGAAAACCAACAGAATAACCCACTCAAAGTGCTTCTCCTACTGAAAGTAGGCCACTCTCCAACCCGGCAGACAGGAGGGGCTGGGAAATGTAATCTCAAGCACAGTGACGGGGCTTGGAGGTTTCCATCCACCACGCTGAAATCAAGTTTGCAGTTTAAATCTTACGGCCAGCTTATTTTGTTGCATTAACAGCCAAACAATCCTGGAGTTCCAAGTATAATGACATGAGACCGATGTACTTTACAGACACACCAGGAGCGTGGCGGTCACTCTGAGAAGCCTCGCTGGACCTCCTACTGCTGTCGTTGCTCAAAACACTTGGGGAACTCCTTGGGAATGTCCTTCAAAGCCAGTGTGTGAGCAATACAAACCAGCCCACCACTGCAGAATCTCATGAGCAGGAGCGCCAGCCTGATTAGTCAACAGGTCCCCATGATTTGATTCTCAGTGGCCACTAGCTGTTCTAAAACCACACTCACCCTCGGAAGAGAGAGCTTTGTCACTGGTAAGTTTATTCTCGAGGATGTCTCAAGGGCCTGGAGTCAGCTCACAAAAAGAGATCGAGTCATTCACCAAGTGTGGGCAGCTCTTTTGGAGGAAGAACGGCCCATGTGTAGGGTCCCTCACTCCCACTGGACTGCACTATGTGGCAGAGTGACCTGTGCACATCAGAGTATAGCACACCTCCCTGCTCTTCCCTCCACCTGGAATGCCCCATCCCACACCCGTTTACACTGGACAAGTACCTGGTCCTTTAAAGCCCAGCTCAGTCACCAGACCTTCCGGAACCATCCCTGAGTGCTCCCCAACACCCCCAGCAAAGTATTGCCTACCCCCTCTGGCCTTGCACCCACACACATCTTCTGCTCCATCGATGCTACATTTGCAGAATCAAACTACTTACCGTTTAACCCCTTCAACTCTGACCCAGCATTTACTACACTCTCTGGCACATGGTAGATTCTTAGTCTATCTTTGTCAAATTTGAATATTTTAATTCAAGGAGCTTGAAAATCACTCACGTTACTGTACAGTCCACCTTGCACAAGGAAAATCACTCACCCATTCAGCAGGTGCTGGGTGCCAAACTCGCGAACAGAGTAAGTGGTAGCAATGTTCCTTAGACTTGTGCACTGCAGTTTTGGGGCATCTTTGTTTTATTCTGTTTTTAGCGATTTTAAAAAGTCAAAAAAGGTAGGAGCACATTCTAGCTTTTCCCCACATATTTTCTTATACAAGGAAGATTCAAATACATCTGATACAACACACTTTTATGCCTGAAACGACAGAGACTATAACTCAGCCATGCCCGTCTCCAAACAAAGACATGTCTGAACAGTACAAGCCACTGTGACGAAAGCATACGCATTTAATTTTCTTTTACCATTTTAATCATTTTTAAGCATACAGTTCAGCGGCATTAAGAACATTCACATTGTTATACAACTATTACCACCATCTATCTCCAGGACTTTTTCATTATCCCAAGATGAAACTCTGTACTCATTAAACAGCTCTATACCCATTAAATATTCCCCATCCTCCCTCCCCCAAGCCCCTGCCAACCACTAATCTACTTTCTGAGACAGAGGGGTTGTGAATTTGACTACTCTAGGTGGAATAACACAGTATTTGTCCTTGCGTCTGGCTTATTTCACTTAGCATGATGTCTTCAAGGTTCATCCATGTTATAGCATGTGTCAGAATTTCCTTCCTTTTTAAGGCTGGGTAATATTCCATTCTATGTATACACCACATTGTTTCCACTTTTTGGCTATTGTGAATAACACTGCTATGAAAACAGATGTATAAATATGTTTGAGTCCCTGCCTTCAATTCTTTTGAGTATATACCTAGGAGTAAAATTGCTGGATCATGTGGCAACTCTATGTTTGGAAGTTAAGAGGGGACAACTCATAATTTTTTACACACTGTTGAGAAAATAAAACCTTGTCTAGAGGAGTATCTGGAAATGTCAGGTTTCACTTATTCACAAACAATTCAAGATTAAATGATCACACCTTCAGTGACTTGTAGAAGCATTGGCTAAATATATGTTTGAAATAAAAAAATTAACTGGCTCTCAATTATTGCCAGAAAAATGATACTGAGGTTAGTAAAGACCCTTGATACTAGAGATATAGACACAGATATTCCCAAAACCCAGTTTCACTCAACTGTTGGCACCTGGCCAGCAATACAGATAAAGCTGAGTGCTATAGACTGAATGTCTACATCCTCCCAAATTCCTATGTGGAAGCCCTAATCCCCAGTGTGATGGTATTTGGAGGTAATCTGCGAGGTAATTAGGGTTAGATGAGGTCATGAGGGGAGAGCCCCCATGATGGGATTAGTGCCCTTACAAGGAGATGAGAGGATTTCTCTCCCCATGAGAGGACACAGCAAGGAGACAGCTGTCTGCAGAACGAGGGCCCCCTGCAAGAACTGAATCAGCCGGTACACCTTGATCCTGGAATTCCCAGCCTTAAGAACTGTGTGGAATAAGTTTCTTTTACTTAAGCCACCCAGTTGATGATATTTTTTTGTTGCAGCCCAAATTAAGATAGGAAGTAAACTTCATTTTTTTCCTACTTCTACCTAACTAATGTCCATTTGTTCTTAAAGCACTATTCCTTTAGCACTCAGTATGGACTTATCAGACCTCGGCTGTGTCCAGGGATGCTGTGCTGCAGACTCAGAGGAGCAGCCCCAGCCACAGGAAGGAGAAGCAGCAGGTGGCCCGGCCCCCCCACCCCTGTCCCTGGAAGGCACCATCAGTATTCTGGTTCTCCCGGTTGAGGTGAGTGACCTTGGACAAGGCCCCTGGCCCTCTGAACCTGTGGAACTGCTAGACTGATCTAATGAGATCCCGTCTGTGGACAGACAGCGGCCGTAAAGCTGAGTCCTCACTGGCCCACAGGGAAGAACTCATTCTAAGTGGATTTTCTACCTAAGATCCAGAGACAATTTCCACTTAATAAGTTTGAATGGAAATATTTCTGGAACATATTACATCTATTCCTTCTCTTTAACCTTTATTTGCTGGCCCAAGGTCACCATGAGTGCCCATGCACCGTGACAATGGTCTTGTCAGGAGCTACTGGAGAGGCTGGGTCTTGATGAATTAAACGAGGTCGTTCCGAAGGTAGATCCCCTCACTCAAGAACATAGACACAGAAGGTGAGAGAGGTGGGCTGAACCTGTACGGAACTTCGTAAGAGAACCTAACGTTACTTTTTTGAAGAGATGCCTGATTTTAGTCACAGAGGACTTGACTTTTCCGTCCCTGCATTCCCAGTGCCTAGCATGTAGTAGCTATTTAGTAAATCTTTACTGAATTCTAATAAAATGATAGAGAAGATCCTTTAAACTCTGATTATTTCTCAATTAGAGGAATTTGGTTTTGATGATTTAAATTCAAAGCTAATCATCAAGTCCACAAACATTTACGAAGTCTCCACAGTGCGCAAGGCTCTGTTATAAACACTACAGGGGATTCAAAAATAAACATGTCCCTGCTCTCCAGGATATAATCTACTATAGGAACTAAGAAATATAAAAGAAAAAAAAAGCCTATAATTTATTATAGTAATGTGAGGAACAAGCCAAGTCAGAGCACAGAGAATGAATTTTGTCTAGCTTGCGGGGCGGGTTTTAGAAGATTCCATAGAAGGTATGGCAATTAACAGGGGGGTTGGATAGGATCTCAGCAGGTAAAAAGCAAACAGAAAGGGTTTCCCAGACAGAAAAAACACAAGTAGCTTGGAGATAGAAAACACGGAGTTTTACGTACCATCAACTGATAGAGAGAATGGTCATTTCCTTTCTCAACTCCATTTCTAGCAATAATTTAATGTAACCTGGCACTTAACATTGAAGAGAGAGAAAAACTGAATCCCAGTTAATTAAATTAACCCAAATACCAGGAAGCTGCTGCCCTCTGACTCTGCCTTCACTCCAACTCCCCTTGTCATGACATGCCCTGGCAGAAAAGATACTTCTCCCGCCCCTTCCTCCTGAGCAAAAGATGTGACATGCTTTGGTGTCCTTATCACCTTGCCCTGTCCCAAAACATCATCTGTGGGGTGAGCTCCTGGAGGAAGTACACAAACGAGGTGCCGTGGGGGCTCGTTTTCCCCGCTCCCTGCCCCCTACTCACGTTGCCCTGCATTCTCTGTGTCAAGCCACTTGGTCCAAACACAGTAAGGACAATAACCACCCAGGACAAAACTATTGGGCACCAGCCATGTGCCAGGCTTCACCTACACCCCGTGTGGTGTGCTGTGACATGACCATGTACGGCGGAGTACACCAAGGCCAGAGACGGAAGGAACTTCCAGACATCACAGCGGTAGCCAGAGGCAAAGCTGGGATTCGCACTCAGGTCTGTGTGACTCCAAAGTTGTGGTCATTGCTATGCTGGCGCCTCAGAAAAACTCAAAAGATCAATTCTTCTCTCCACAGGGACCATACACAAGTGTTCTGCTAGTCTCCGTTTCTAGACCATTTTTTCTGTTCCACCAGCAAACTGCTAAACAATGTAGCTGCCCGCAGAGTCTCACAGATCTTGCAGCAATGCTTATACTGTTATGCCTCCTCCAATGTTTTAATTGAGAAAAGGTCACTATGAAACAAAACCAAGATGTACCTAGGTTCTCCTTCTTCCTTTCCTCCCTAAGGTCACCTCTCCCTTCCTCCATCCCCCTTCCTATAATCTGACCAAAGTAATTCCCAGATACCTTCCTGTTATGGTGATGTCTTTCTGGGTCACTTCCTGTCTGGGGCTTAGGATGAAAAAGCAACTCCTCATGCAATGGGACCTCTGGACCATGGAACTCCTACCTCAAAAATGCCGCCCTGCCTCTCTCAGATACACCTGAAGTTTCTTTCTTTGGCAGAAGACAAAAGCTCTCATTTAAAAAACTAGGAACTGGCATTAACATGGTGGCACAGCTGAGAGGGGTAGGTCTCCTGGAACGGTGCTGGACCAGCTCCAGGCTGGACGACTCAGATCCTGTGGCCGATGGAACACGCCATGGCCTGCAGGTGTCCACTGGCAAGTCGTCCTCTCCTTTTGAAAGTTCAACATATTATTGTGACTGCTGTGTCTTTCTTTTTTGTTTGTTTTTTTAACTTCCACTTATGAGTGAGAACATGCAGTATTTCTCTTTCCGTGCCCAGCTTATTTCACTTAACATAATTTTCTCAAGCTCACCCATGTTGCTGCAAATGGCAGAATTTCATTCTTTTTTATGGTTGAATAATATTCCATTGTATATATATACATTTTCCTTATCCATTTATCTATCAATGGTCATTTAGGTTGGTTACATTTCTTGGCTATTTTAAACAGAGCTGCAATGAACATGGGAGTGTGGGTATCCCTTCAACGTGATGATTTCCCTTCCTTTGGGTATATACCCAGCAGTGGGATTGTGGGATCACATGGTAGTTCTACCTGTAGTTGTTTGGGGAACCTCTATAATGTTTTCCATAATGGCTGCACTAACTTACAGTCCCACCAACAGTGTGGGAGTGTTCTCCTTTCTCCACATCCTTGCCAGCATTTGTTATTCTGTCTTTTTGATAATAGTCAGTCTAACTAGGGTAAGATGATATCTCAATGTGGTTTTGATTTGCATTTCCCTGATGATTAGTGATTTTGAGCATTTTTTCATGTACCTGTTGGTCATCTGTATGTCTTCCTTCGAGAAATGTCTATTCAGCTACTTTGCCCATTTTTTAATTTGTTGTTTTTTCACTGGTAAGTTGTTTGAGTTCCTTGTATATTCTGGATATTAACCCCTTGTTGGATGCATAGTTGGCAAATATTTCCTCCCATTCTGTAGGTTGTCTTTTCACTCTGTGGATTGTTTCCTTTGCTGTGCAGAAGCTTTTTAGTTTGACACAATCCCATTTGTTTATTTTTTCTTTTCTTGCCTGTGATTTTGAGGTTATATTCACATTCTGAAGTGTTTTCCCTATGTTTTCTGTCAGAGTTTTATAGTTTCATGTCTTATATTTAAGTCTTTAATCCATTTGGAGTTGATTCTGGTATATGGTGAGAGGCACAGGTCTAGTTTCATTCTTCTACATATGTATGTCCAGTTTTCCCAGCACCATTTATTGAAGATGCAGTCTTTTCCCCAGTGTATGTTCTTGATGCCTTTTGTGAAAATCAGTTGGCTGTAAGTATGTGGATTGATTTCCAGGTTCTCTATTCTTTCCCACTGGTCCCAGTGTCTGCTTTATTCCAGTACCATGCTGTTTTGGTTACTATAGCTTCATAGTATAATCTGAAGTCAGGTAGTATAATGCCTCTGGCTTTATTTCTTTTGCTCAGGATTGCTTTGGCTACTTGGGGTCTTTTGTTGTTCCACATGAATGTTAGGATTATTTTTTCTATTTCTGTGAAGAATGTCATTGGTATTTTGACAAGGATTACATTGAATCTGTAGATTGCTTTGGATAGGATGGACATTTTCACAATGTTTATTCTTACAATCCAACAGCATAGAATGTTTTTCCATCTTTTTGTGTCCTCTTTCATTTCTTTCAGCAGTGATTTATAGTTGCAGTGATCTTTCACCTCCTTAGTTAACTTGATTCCTAGGTATTTTATTTTTTTGGTGGCTATTGTAAATGCGCTTGCTTTCTTGATTTCTTTTTCTGCTAGTTCACTGTTGAATTATGAACACACGACTGATTTTTGCATGTTGATTTTGTATCTTGCAACTTTACTAAAATTGTTTATCAGCTCTAAGAGATTTTTTGTAGAGTCTTTAGGTTTTTCTCTATATAGGATCATGTCATCTGCAAACAGGGAAAAATTGGCCTTGTCTTTTCCAATGTGGCTGCCCTTTATTCTTTCTCTTGCCTAACTGCTCTGGCTAGTACTTCTAATACTATGTTAAATAGGAGTGGTGAGAGTAGGCATCCTTGTTTCATTCCTGTTCTTAATGATGATGTTGGCAGTGGGTTTGTCGTATATGGCTTTTATTGTGTTGAGATATTTTCCTTCCATACCTAATTTTTTGAGAGTCTTTCATGAAGGGATGTTGAATTTCGTCAAAAGCTTTCTCTGCATCTGTTGAGGTAATCATATGGTTTTTGTCCTTTATTTTGTTGATGTGATGTATCACAATTATTGACTTTCATACACTGAACCATTCTTGCATCGCTAGGATGAATTCCACTTGGTCTAGATGTATAATCTTATTGATGTGCTGCTGTATTCTGTTTGGTAATATTTTGTTGAGGATTTTTGTGTCTATGTTCATCAAGGATATTGGCCTATAGTTTTTTGTTGTTGTTGTATCTTTGTTCTGTTCTAGTATCAGGGTGATCCTGGCCTCATAGATTGAGTCTGGGAAATTGGCCTCTGTTTCAATTTTTTGGAATAGTTTTAAAAGGATTGGTACAAATTCTTCTTTAAAGATTTGGCAGAATTTATCAATGAAGCTATCCAGCCCTGGACTTCTCTTTTTGGGGAGGCTACTGTTTATTGCTTCAATCTGATTGCTCATTATTGGTCTGCTCAAGTTTTCTATTTCCTCTTGGTTCAGACTCGGTAGTTTGTATGAGTCCAGAAATTTATCCTTTTCCTCCAGGTTTTCAATTTGGTGTATAGTTATTCATAATAGTCTCTAATGATTCTTTGTATTTCTGTGGTATTGGTTGTAATGTCTCCTTTTTCATTTCTGATTTTTGTTATTTGGGTCTCTTCTTTTTTCGGTTAGTCTAGCTAATGGCTTGTCTGTTTTTCTTTATCTTCTCAAACAACCAATTTCTTTTGTTTCACTGATCATCTATATTGTTTCTTGGGACTCAGTTTCATTTAGTTTTGCTCTGACCTTAATTATCTCTTTCTGTCTACTAATTTTGGATTGGATTGTTCTTGTTTTTCTATTTCTTTAGGTGTAGCATTGGCTTGTTTATTTGAAATCTTTCTACTCTTTTCATGTAAGCATTTATTGCAATAAACTTCCCTCTTAGTATTGGTTTTGCAGTATCCCACAGGTTTTGATACAATGTGTCTTTGCTTTCATTAGTTTCAAGAAATTTTTTGATTTCCTGTTTGATTTCTTCTTGGACCATAGGTCATTCAGGAGCACGTTATTTAGTTTCCACGCATTTGTGTAGTTTCCAGAGTTTCACTTGTTATTGATTTCTAGCTTTAATCCACTGTGATCTGAAAAGATACTTGAAATGATTCCAATTTTTTAAAATTTGTTGAGACTTGATTTGTGACTAACATATGGTCTATCCTGGAGAATGTTCCAAATGCTGAAGAGAAAAAAGTATACTCTGTCATTGATAGATTAAATGTTCTGTAGATTTCTGCCAACTCTCACTGGTCTAATGTGCAGTAAGTCCTCTGTTTCTCTGTTGATTTGTTGTCTAGCTGATCTGTCCAATGCTGAGAGAGGGGTGGTGCAGTCCCCAGTTGTTATTATATTGAGTCTTTCTCTCTTAATCTCTCTCTGTTTGCTTTACATATCCAAACACTCCAGTGTTGGGTACATATATATTTATGATGTTTAGGTCTTCTTGCTGGCAAGATTCTTTATCATTATATAATGGCTATCTTTGTCTCTTTTCATGGTTTTTGGTTTAAAGTCTTTTTTATCTGCTATAAATATAGCTACTCTTGTTCATGTTTGGTTTCCATTTGCATGGTATATCCTTTTCCATCCCTTCACTGCTAAGTCTTTGAGTATTTACAGGTGAGGTGAGTTTCTTGTAGGCAGCATATAGTTGGCTCTAGCTTTTTAATCCAATCAGCCAGCCTATGTCTTTTCAGTGGGGAATTCCATCCATTTACATTTAGGGTTATTATCAAAAGGTATTGTCGTACTCCTGGAATTTAATAACTTTTGCTTGTTTGTTGTAAATACCTTTTGTTCCTTTTCTTCCCTTTTATTTTTGCATTCATTTGTTCCCTGGGTTTTGGAGGTGGTAATATATAGTTTCTTCCTCTTTCTCCTTTGCCTATCTGTTCTACCAGTGTGTCTTGCTCTTTCTCACATATTCATGGTGGTGATTATCATTTTTTGAATTCCAGATGCAGGACTCCCTTGAGTATTTCTTGTAGGGCTGGTTGTGTGGTGGTGTACTCCCACAGTTTTTGTTTGTCTGTTAATACACTATTTCTCCATCATTGCTGAAGGATAGCTTTGCTGGGTCTAGTATTCTTGGCTGGCAGATTTTTTCTTTTAGTACTTTGACCATATCATCTCATTCTCTTCTGGCCTGTAGGGTATCTGCTGAGAAACCTGCTTTTAGTCTGATGAGGACTCCCTTATAGGTGACCTGATGGTTTTCTCTTGCTATTTTTAGGATTCTCTCTTTATCTTTGACTTTTGACAGTTTGGCTGCAATATGTCTCAGAGAGGACCTTTTTGGACTGAATCCGTTTGGGGATTTTTGACCCTCGTGGATGTGAAATTCTGTGTCTCTCCCAACACCTGGGAAGTTTTCTGCTATTATTTTATTGAATAGGATTTCAATGACTTTTCCTTCTCCTCCTCCGGAACACCTATGATTTGGATGTTTGTGTGCTTAAGGTTGTCTGATAGCTCTCATAGGTTTTCTTCATTTTTTTCCTTTTTTTTTTTTTTTTTTTTTTTGGCCCACCTGGGTTATTTCAAAAAGACTGTCTTTGAGATCACAAATTCTTTCTTCTGATATCTCTAGCCTGTCACTTACGCTCTCAGATGTACTTTTTATTTAATTGAATGAATCCTTCAGTTCCAGGAGTTCTGCTACATTTTTTTTAAAGGTATGTATCTCACTGAAGATTTCCTCCTTCATATCCTGGATAGTTTTTCTCATATTGTTGTGTTGTCTATCTGAGCCTTCTTGTATCTCCTTAAGTTTCCTTAAGATTGTTGCTTGGAATTCCTTTCAGTCATTTCAAGGGTTTCTTGCTTTGTAAGATGTGGTACTTGAAAATTATTGTATTCCTTTGGTGTTGTCATATTTTCTTGTTTTTTCATATTTCTGATACCCCTACATTCTGATATCCCTACACTGATGTTTGGTCATCTGGTACAGCAGTTGTTTTTTCTATTACTTTGGAATGGCGTTTGAAGGGAGAGACTCCCCCCTGTAGGTTTGTATTATACTGACCATTGAGTAGGGTGTTTTAGTATTGCCTCCAGGTAGATACAGTGGTGTAGTCTCTGTGTAGTTACTTTGGCCATATTCAATGTTGGAGTTGCTTGTGAGTGCCTCCTGGCCCATGCACTGGAGCACTTAGTGGTTCCTTGCTGAAGTTAGTCACACTGAGTTGGGTCATCAAAAACATGGGTGAAGTGCCTGGGAGTCCTGTCTCTTTTTGTTTAAGGTGGGTGACCCTGGGAAGGCTTGTTGGCACCCCAGCAAGTGTCCCTTGACCCTGATGGGTGCACTGGCGTATACTGAACTCCTCCAACTGAATGCGTAACCTTGGGTGGGGTTTCTCTTTCCTTGTTCCTACAGGCAGAGGTTCTTCCTGGGTCCTTGCTTCCCCCAGTTGAGGGATGGGTCAGTGGTGACTGGGAATTTTCTTCTGTACTCTATTCACATATCCTGTGTTTATACATTCTCTGTGGGCTCTGCATGTGTCTCTTCCTGGGTGAAGGCAGTTGTGTGGACTGCACACGTAGCTCCCACCCCCAGGTGTACAACAGCAGGGGCAGTGTAGTTCTCCCTGTGGGGTGGGCCACTGGGATGTGGGTCTGCACTTGCTCACCTCTTTCCAGTGGCTCTGCTCATGACCCTCCTCATGTCAATGCAGTTGAGTGGACGGCAGTGGCAGGGGGCAGGATGAGCCTTTCTGTGGGAAGGTGGGCAATGGTAGTGGAACCAGACAATGGTGCCAGCAACTGCAGCAGTGGTGGCAGTGGACCTGCTCTGGCCTTATTCTGCAGAAGGAATGTGCCCTGGGCACCTCTAGTCTGCCATCTTCCCACAATACCCCCTGCCAAAAAAATATTTTTTAATCAAGAAGATAAAAGGAAAGCTAGGCAAAACTGAAAAATCAAATAAGCAGTGGTGGATCACAGATTCTTTCATTAAAGAAATACTGATAAACAACATGGGCTGTGCAACAAAAATCATGTACCTAGTTCCAACTGACCTGATTAGACACACATGCAGATTCATCATTCTGCCATGAATGAGGACAGGCTCAGGCCACCTTGCCTGGCTCAGTGTCACTGCTGCTGAAAGCTCGGACTCACCGGCCTCAAACCCCAGCCACAAGCAACAGAGGTGCATCTTTCTATGCAAAATACCAGCCACTTGTCTGTTCACAACTTGTGAAACCATCATCGCAGCACTGCTGAGCAGCCAGGCAAGTACTTCCATCCTCCATTGTCAGCTCAGGAAATCAGGGCTCAAGAAAGTCAAGAGACTTCTCCAAGATCACATGCTAAATGACTGGTAGAAGCAAAACTAGCCCAGAGAGCACACTTCCCCCAGATCCATCCTCAGGATCTTCAACAATAGCATAAACCTCCCTGAACCTTGCTGATCCTGCTAATACCTTCCTGTTAACTCAACGGACTCTTTCACAATTCCACAATTCCCTGAAGACTTCTTTCCAAGTCTTTCCTAACTTCCTCTAGCCCCATTCCACTTTCTCTCAGATGATCCCTCCCCAACTTAACTGAAAATTTTGTCTCAGGTTTACTCTTCTCTATCCTCTGGCTCCTTCCTTGAAAAAATAAGACAATTATCTAAATAAGATGATTATAAGAGGCTGAACCACAAAAGCTTAAAACTGGGGGCTGGGAAGTCAGACAGCCTAGGTCTGCCACCTGGCTTCACTTCACTAGCTGTGTGACCTTGAGGCAGTGACTTAACCTCTCTGTGCCTCAGTGTTCTCCTCTGGAAATGAGACTAATGACAGCAAGGACCTGGCTGTGCAGTGGGAGAACTGAATGACAGCAATTTCAGGCACACAGTGAGGCTTCTGAGCCTGCACTCTTAACTACTCAACATGTCCTATAGACTCACTCTTGGGGCCATCTCTTCCCTTCCTTTCTGACATCAAGAGCCTGGCTTCTCTTTAGCTTTGGCTCTTGGGCAGGCTATTTCTGGTCACCCCAATGTGCTCCCTGCTCCAGCTGACTCAAGGCATTGGGACCAGACCAACCTTCCTGGAGCTTGGGCTGCATCACTTCCAAGCTCAGAAACCTTCAAACATCCCCCCAACTGCCTGCCCACTAAGGTCCCCTCTTCTTGGCCTGGTCCCTAGGCCCTCAGACCTAATCAACCTTTCAGCACTGCATTCTGATGTGCCCACTTCTCATCCTCCACTTTGGTCAAAGTTAAAGAGCCTCTAAGGCCCAGCACACACTAAACTTCCCCATCTCAGGATTTTTTTCATTTCCCCTTTCTACCTTAGACCCCAATCTTTCCCATCCTGCAAGGCCTCCCTCTGCTGGAAGCCTTGTGTGACCAACCACACCACCACCACACCAGGACATTCTCTCTCTTTCCTCTGAACCTCTATAGTTTATTTTATGTAATGTTTATGGACTATGGAATTTAATGGGTTAATTAATATAGATTAATTGTGGTGATGGAAATTTCTGTATATTGACTGTATTGATGTCAATATCTTGGCTGTGATAGTGTACTATAGGTTTGCAAGATGTCACCACTGGGGGAAACTGATTAAAGGGTACAGGGGAGGGCCGAGCCCATGGCGCACTCGGGAGAGTGCGGCGCTGGGAGGCAGCGACGCTCCGGCCGCAGGTTCGGATCCCATATAGGGATGGCCGGTGCACTCACTGGCCGAGTGCCGGTCACGAAAAAGACAAAAAAAAAAAAGGGTACAGGGGACCTTTCTGCATTATTTCTTATAATTGCATGTGAATCTACAAGTATCTCACAATAAGAAGTTTAATTTTAAAAACAAATATTGATTAGGAATTATTCATAACAATTACCACCTTTACCACACACCTCATAAGATATTTTACCTATACAAGCCCCAATCCTACCCTGAGCTCCAACCTTGATTATCCAATGGCCTATTCAGAATCCACCACCTAGATATCTAATAAGCATCTCAGAGTTAACATATCCAATGCTGAGCTCTGGGCTCTCTCCCCTCTAAGTTAATCTCCTCTCCATTCTTCTAGTTGATTGGGAAAAAAATCCTTACATCATCCCTGACTCCACACTACCTGTCTTGTACTCCACACCCACCCCATCAACAAATCTTGATAAATTCACCTTGAAATAGACCCAGAATCCACCCAGGCCCTCCTGCTTTCATGGCTACCACTCAGTGCCAGACTCTACTACCTGTCATCTGGACTCTTATAACAGCCTCTGCCCTGGCTATATCCCCTTTCTTGCTTATTTTATTTTCTATAACTCTTAACATCAGGTAATATATATGTCTCCTGCCACAAGAGCTGGTGGTTCTTCTGCTTATGCACTGGAGCTTAAAACAGCACCTGAAACACTGTAGGCCCTCAACAAGTATTTGTTGAATGAATGAACAAATGAATGCATGATATTATGCCTTTGATATTGAAAAAACTCTGTGAATATTTACTTTTATTATGATTGTCTCATTTTTACAAGTGGGGAAACTGAGGTTCAGAGAAGGCCAGTGAGCTCCGGAAGGCATGAGGGCCAGTGCTCCCCTATTCTGAGACCTGTGCTTCATCTACCCTGCTCAACCTGGACTTGGTCTCTTGGGTGGCTCTAGCGGGCAGGATCTGTGTCTATTGATCACTTTGATTTTCAGTATCTAGATACAGTGCTAGGATATTACAGGGATTCAATGAAGACTCATAGAATAAATGAATGCAACTGTTGAACATTTTTATTAAAATTTAATTAACGAATTAAAATATTAATTTATTTCTCATTTATTTATTATCTCTATGTAACTGGTGCCTTAGTACTCACAACTTTCTTCTGTGAGGCAAGGTGTGATTCAGAGTTAACGATACCCATTTTACTGGGGGACAAACTGAGGCTCAGTTTCTGGTCCTGTCTGTGGCTCTGACCACTGTACAGCACTGCCTAGCAGCAAACCAGACCAACCAATGCACAGAACACAAGAAATACACATGAACCAATACACACTGGTACCAATGCTCAGAATACACACAGGAACCAATGCTCATAATATAGAGAACACACCAGAAACAATGCATAGAATACATACAAACCAAGCACAGAACACATAGAATACACACAAACCAATGCACAGAATACACAGGAAACAATGCACAGAATACACAAAATGCACCAGAACCAATGCACAGAATACACTGGAACCAATGGACAGCATGCACTGGAACCAATGCACAGAATGTACCAAAATCAGTGCACAGAATATGCCAGAACCAATGCTCACAATACACTAGAAACAATGCTCACAATACACACAGGAACCAATGAACAGAATACACCAAACCAATGCTCAGAATGAGCAGGAAGCCTCAGCCTTCTCAGTGATGTGCTCCCTTTCTCGCCAAGTGCACTGCAGAATCTTGCTAGGAGGTTTTTCTTACTGGGTTTGCTAATGGTCCAAACTGGGCAATGAACCATTTCATAGCTGCCTTCTCTACATATACTCCATTTTTGTTTTCTTTTTTGCTTAGAATTTGCTCAGAACTGGATCAAATCTGGGAAGACTGCAAAGTGCACAACTGGGAAACTGTGCCTGATCTGTCTCTGCCTGGTGATTTGTTGAGGCCATGAGGGGACGACATGGTATCTGCACCCCATCCCAGCACTATCATCCGCTGTCCCCACTTGTCAGCCTCCCAAGGGACCCGTAACCCTCTCAGCACACACTGAGTCACAGCCTCCATGAAGACAAACATGTTTACTGTGGGCAGGCAGTGCTTCAGAACCAAAAACATTATAATCAAATCCATTATCAGAGGCTCAGAGGAAACACGCTGCTACTGCAGGTTTTTGCTGAGGGGCCAGGGTCTATTTCCGAACTCAGCAGTGACATGTGCCATGGTCAACCTGAAACTGTCATCTCATCTCACTGAAATGATATTCTTCAAAGAGAGTAAACTTCAAGCCCTCACAGTGCATGGGGACATTAGTGTCATATCAGATAGCAGGCTTTATCGCCTCCATACTTCAAGAAAGACCTTTCATCTTGAAGTACTCTGATCTTGATCACTGGCAGACCCAGCCCCGGCCACACACGGAAGGTGGGAAGACAACCTAGGCCCTTTAAACCTAGACATCACCCTCACCTCCAGCATTGTTCCCACACAACCTCCGTCCTGCGCAGAAGCAGCATGTTCTGAGGTTCAAAGAAGGGAAGGAGGAAGGGGTTGGGTCAGGGAGGACAGTCACTCCATGGGGTGAGAATTGATGATGATGATGAATAACGGTGACATAGCCTAGTGGTATAATTGGCACAAAGTATATTCTCAATAAAGGGGTTCCCTCTCCCCTGATATCCTTGCATGCCCAGTCCAATAACATCGCAAAATTGTGTTGAGCTGTAAGTTCATGCGACAATGGCATGTCAATGGTATAAGGGCCGCTGTGGTCTGAGGAGTTCCAGAGGTTCTATGTAGAAGTCTCAGGAACTAGCCCAGAAAGTGGGCTCCCAGGATCCTGCCCCCTACACACACACACACACACACACACACACACACACTCAGGAACTAGCCCAGAAAGTGGGCTCCCAGGATCCTGCCCCCTACACACACACACACACACACACACACACACACACACACACACACACGCTCTCCTGAAATGGATACCAAACTCCAGATTCACAGATAAGACTTAGTTTGGCTCTTTCACCTTAAAATATCCTTCACACTTTCCAGTTTTGTTCATTCAATTCTTTCTTGATTGGACAGACTGGGAAAAGACGAAAGAAATTCAGCATTTCTCTCTCTCTTATCCCCTCCCCTAGCCTGCAAGCCCCCCTCCTCAAACTGAGCCATCATAGAGCACTCTGCCATGTGCTGCGAGGCCCCAGGCTTTTCCCGGAGGTGGAGACTAATATTACCCCATTTTACAGATGAGGACACTGAGATGTGTGCACGTTTAAAACCTGTCCAAGGGCACAGAGATAATAAATCACAAATCCAGGATTTGAACCAAGTTCAGTCTGACTCTAGGAGCCCTGGGATTCACCACTTCACAGGGAAGAAACAAGCTCTCTACTCAGGGCCCGTGGGTGCCTAGGCAGCACTAGTGGCAAGCAGATAACCTCTGATTTCACAGTCTCTCTGGAGGTCTACTTACAAAAGAAAACGACTGTTTGTTTCTGTGACACCCTGAGAGAGTGTGGCCAGGTGCCAGAATGAACTTCTTTTAAAATCTGAGACAGCTAATGGGTTTAGGCAGGTTTCTCACTCAAACAAGCAGTTGGAAAGAGAGAACACTGTCAATCAATAAACCAAGGGCACTGTCAATAAATAAGCCAAATTAATTGAGCACAAATAAGTGACCGATTTTTTTTTAACTCAAAGAGTTCTTCCTTCTGATAGAGGATGTTGGCTTTTAAGAATATTAAGTATAACCAGGGGACTAAACATGGCATATAAAACACAGTCAAAGGATGTGAAGAAGCTTAGCTGAAGTGGTGACCCCCAGTCCCCTGGTCACCAGTGCCCACCTTGTGATCAAAAACAAGCAGCTGCTGGGCCGTGGGCACCATCTGTACCAGTTACCTGTTAGGCAGCCATGCACCTAACCCCTCTTTCCCCTCACCCACACCCACATCTCATCAAGACTGGTTACGGTAGAGACAGTGTAACACTGCAGTGCATGGAGAGCACGGGCTTTGGAGTCAGATATAGCCGAGTATGAATCCCAGTCCCATCAGTCACTAGCTGTGACCTTGGGCAGGTGACTTAATCACTTGGACACAATTCTCTCATCTGTATAATGGGGACAATGATGCCTCACAGAGTTATGGTAAAATTTAAATCAAATAACACAAACACAGCCAAGGGAATGTATTATTTTTATATTCCCAAACCCACTTCTCTCCACCTCACTGTCTTTCCTCAGTGCAGGCCTCGCCATTTCTCCCCTAACTATGCAAATGGGCTCTTGGTAGCTGCCTCAGCCTCCAGGCCCCTTCCCTCCAGCCCACCCTAAACACCATGGCCAAGGCAATCTTCTAAAACGCTAGCAAGCAATGATGCTCTTTTTCCAGTCTTCCCACTGAAAGCAAAACAAAGCAACATTTGTATAGTGACAGAAAAGGGAAGTCCAGTTCACCAGATATTGATTAGACATTGATGTTACCCTTTTTGTTGAACCCCTTAAAGAATATGACAAAATTTATGGATCTTCTCCCCAGAAAATGTCCACAAGTCCCACAAGGTACACAGACCCCGGGTTAAAGGCTTAGGACATTCTCCAGCCTGTCTGCTAGGTTGACCAACCTCAGTCCCTGACGAATCAAAATTTGAAACACACATTTCTTAATTTGCATATTCAGGATCCTTAAAGTCTGGTGAGAGAATCCAGCAGTCAGTTCAAGGCACTCTTCCCAGAAACAGATGGCACCTCTGAAGGGATCTTAAAGGGAGCAGCATAAAACCATGATTAATCAAGCACCTGAAACTATCAGAAGTTTGTTCTGCCCCAATAGGTGCTGGCTAGGAAATTGCACGTGGCCGTCTGGGGACACCACGTAGGTGTAGGAAACTCGGGCTTCCCAGGTTTGTCCCATGACTCCCCTCTCCCCATCACCCCCTACCTGAGCACCAGATGGCAAAAGGCTAAGCTCTCTAAAGTCCTCTGCAATATGAGAAGGGGCACCAGACCAAGAGTTTTATGACCTACCCTCCCTACAATGCTTGTACACTCAGAGATGTGAAATTGCCACCCAGAGGGTTGAGGTCTCTGACATATCCTGAGGCTCATTTCACTGGATACCAGCAGAGCAATAGCATCAAAACCCATGCCACCTGGCACCAGCCTAGGAATGATTCCTACACCTGAGCATGCAAATGGCAGCCCGCCCCCCGGGCCTTCAGCATTCCCTTCAGTTTTGGGACCATCCGTTTTAGCAGCTTTGCATATTAAAAAAAAAAAAAAAAACAAGTACACTTTTCTTATTATCACCATAAAGTGTTAGTGTAACAAACCAACCATTAATCCTGAAGATGATGTTTAGAGTCTGGAAGAATCATTAAAACAAAAATGCTATTGGACTCTGACCAGATGATGCTGAGAGAAGCCTGAGAGAGTGAGAATAAGTGGGGAAATGGAACACAGCTGGAAACAGTCAGGCCAGCCAGCTGGAAACAGGGCTCAGGCCCACCACCAGCACGACTGACAGCCGGGCTTTTGCACCTGCAGAAACCATCAACACAACCTGCCACTGCAGAGAGGATGGAATGGAATCCTCCTTCCAGGGTGCTGAACCCGAAGCTGCCAATCTCCCTTTCCTAAGAGGGGTGAGTTCTGTCATCCCACATTGATCTCAGCCTCCCCACCTCCCACCACCACCTCTGCTCCAATAATCCTCTGCATGGATTATGGGTTATGGCCATTTATACTAAGAGGAGATTTATGGGCATGTTCACAGTGAAGACTTGGAACACCAGGATTCTCAACCACCCACAGGTGTTTCCCACATCAAACCGCAGGTCTTACAGGATCCTGGATCTGTCACTCAGGACAACCCAAGGTTTGTAAGCTGGCGTTACTGGGTCCCTCTCCCTCTCCTTACCTTGGCAGTTCAGACTCTTACTTCCAAATCAATGAGGACAGGGTCTTTGAAAGATAAAGTGCCGAGGTCAGGGCAGGAGTCTGTCCTTAGGGGCTTAGAGCTAAGACACAGAGAATCATGATGGAGTGTCCAGATCCTTCATACACTGACAGGCCTCTCCAGTTAGGCGTGTTGATACCCTGGGATGGGCTGGGCCCAACAGGACAATTGCATAGGATACAGGCTAGTGTTCTGCTTTGTCCTCTGAACAGCTGTCACTAGCCCCAACGTGGGGATGACAGTCCTTTGGTGTGTTCTGCCAATCAACATCATCATCATAACAATAATATTACTATTTCTGTTTGTTGGCCACTATTACTCCTACTGTTTACTGGGCACCTAGTACATGACAGATACACAGTAGTAACTCACTTCCTGTACATCACCTCACATGATCACAATGAAGTATACACTATTATCCACACTGTACAGGTGGGAAAACCAAAATCATGGAACACTGACCTAGATCACCTGATTCCAGATACCAAGCACCTTCAACCCCGCCTTATAGCCATACGCATCACCCCAGTCCCACCCTCACTGGAGAAGAATCACCGGGAACAATGAGCTTACTTTCTGATGAACTTCTCCTATAAGCAGGCCTGGCATTCACTTGCTCAGCCAGTTTGTTTGAGCAGCCACTGTGTGCCTGTCTTTCACTCTGCTTGTTCACAGATGAACATGGTGCATTTGGGCCCTGCCCTCAAGGATGAGAGAAATTCCCCCAAAGTTAATGTCCTCCCGGAGGGCTCTAGGGCCCTATGCCATCCCCTTCCTGCTGACGCTTCCCCTTCTGCCTGAACTGCCTCCTTCCACATTTCAACAAACACATTCTAAATATAATATGTATGTTGTTGAATAAAATTAACAGGAGGCCATTGGTTGGATGAGCTCCTGTACTAGGTCCTACAGACCAAACCAAACGGAGTTGCTCACTCTGAAGTTCCACATCACCAAGCCGAAGCAAATCAGGAGAGTGAACAGTAACAGCCAAGTACCCAAACAAGCCAGTGTTAGCTGGCATGATAAGGAAGGGATGTCCCCTCCACTTCAACCTTGACAAGGAGAGTCACTCTGAAACAACCAGTCCACTTTCTGTTCTGTTTCTGCCTTCTTCAGCCCTCTTCTGTCTATTAAGCAAACTCCTCTGCTCAGCTCATCAGAACTGATTCACCTAGCCCAATTCTAGAATCACTAATAAAAGCCAGTTAAGATCTTTAAACCAAATTTGTTGTAATTTTGTCTTTTGACTATATTAGAAAAAGAACAAACCTCCGATGCTTCAACTATAGACCTATCTATAGATACTAATCTTCTACCACATTTCCTCCTCAAATATAATTAGCAGGATATTGTTAAAGCAGTATATAAAAGACACTAGTTAAAAAATTGGAAAATAGGTGTTGAGTTTGGATGACTTGCCTAAGGTCACATGGCTGCTGCATCAGTGGGTTTAGTTTAGTGGTGAGTTACCAAAACACAAGGCAGAAGTTGGCTTCTCTCTGTTCCACTCCCTCAGCACCCAACTGCCACACAAGGTGAGATGCCTCATCTTTGTGGTGTCAGATGGCGACATTCCCGCTCCAGTGACAAGAAAGAGAGAGGGATAAAGAAGAGGCAAAGTGCACGAAAGCTTTCTAATGTCACTTCTGCATACACCTCCTAGGCCAGAACTGACTCCCATGCCACACCTAGCTCTTAAGGAGATCAGGAAATACAGTCCTTATACTAGGCATCATTTCGTCCAGCTAGAAATTCTATTACTAAGGAAGAAAGGATATTGGGGGAAGCACTAACCATCCCTGTTGCAGCTGCTATGTGACACTACTGTGACAGGAACTCAGATTTGACAGACTCCAGAGTCCCTGCTCCAGTAAGGTCATGCAAGCTTTAATTCCAATTTTTATATCCAGGACCACTGGTGCTCTCATTGCTAAATGTGATTCTAGGACTTTCTGTAACACTTCTTGACATCACCAGCTTTCAGTTCAATTAGCTAGGAATCATTTCCAAGCTAATCTATAGTGTCTTTAGTGGTTTTAAAATATGGCCACTAACGCTCTGTTATATCTCCCTGCAAAAGGTGGGACCTAGTTCCACTTACCTTCATCGTGAGCTGTCCTTAGTGACCCACTTTTAATGAATGGATGTGGCAGAAATGACAAGGTGTGACATCTGAGACAAGGTTATACAAGGATCATGTGTTCTAAGGAAAGCCAAATCCCTCATGTCACTTGAGCAGTCCTAGGAAGAGGCCCTTACGGCAGGGAACTGAGGACTCCAGACAACGCCATGTGGTAAGCGTGGAAGCAATTCCAAGCCCCAGTCCAGCCTTCAGATGACTGCAGTCCCAGTAAGTGTGTTGACTGCAGCCACACAAGGGACATGGGCAAAGCCAGCCACCTATGCCAATCCTGAATTCCTGATCCACAGACTGTGAGATAATAGATGCCTGTTGTTGTAAACCAGTGAGTGTTAGAGTAATTTGTTACATAGAAACATAGCAGCATGGATCCCAATGTAAATGCAATGCCCTTTCTGCCGAAGAATTAGAAAAAGTAGAAATGACCATCTTGATAGGGAAAATTTGTATCTTAAATGGCTGTGTCCTACTTCATTACCTGCTTTTAAATGATTTAGAGCAGTGTCGAGATGCCCTGATACCACTGGGAAGAGAAAAGACCAGTGAGTCATCCCAGCTAGAACATGTTGCTAATATTGCATCCTTCTGCAGTCCCAGGAAACAGTGGAACCTGCTGCTGGCCAGTTACTACAAGGAGACACAGCTCAGTATCAATAACGCCAACATCAAAGTGATATGTTTTGGCAAACTCTCTTCAGCATCCAGATGGATAATGCTGGACAATTCTACTCAACAGGTTAACTCCTTTAGTTATCTGGGAAAGCACTATAGGGCTTAATTACCTTAGCAGGTCTATTAGGATGCATTTCTGTTGAAAGTGAAAGGTTCCACAGGAACAATACCAAGGTCATTTTATGACAGACATAAACAGTTGGTAACTCTTGCTCCTCAAATACCTCAAATCAAGGTTATGTTCTATGATGCAGATTCTCAAACTTTCTTACCACGATATTATCTCTGCCTGCTATCTCAAGCAGGGTTCTTAGAAATGAGAACCAGAGAAACATGTTCTAATAGGGGTGCTAGAATCATCTGACAGGGAGGCTTCCCAAACTACAACCTACCCTCGTCTCTCCACACCTGGAGAGTCTAATATGAGCACTTCTTCTCTCTGAGAATCACCGCTATCGTAAGCCACTATAGCTAGTGGAAACATGTTAAAACTCTTCAGAAATCTGGGAGAGAGATAAGGTTGAAAGTCACCGATATGTCTGAAATAACAATACAAAATGCTGTATACAGTAGTCCCCCTTATCCATGGGGAAATATATTCCAAGATCCCCGTGGATGCCTAGAACCACAAATAGTACCAAACCCTATATATACTGTTTTTTCCTATATATACATAACTATGATAAAACTTAATTTACAAGTTAGGCACAGTAAGAGATTAACAACAACTAACAACAAAGTATAACAATTATAACAATATACTATAATAAAAGTTACATGAATGTTGTCTCTCTCTCTCTCTTGAAATACCGTGATATTTTCAAACCACAGTTGACTACGGGTAACTAAAATTGCAGAAAGCAAAACCAAGGATGAGGGGGACTGCTGTGTTAGGTATTCTGATTCTGGGCCAGAGGGTTCCCATTTAAAATACAGCTGAGAAAACTACTCTCCCACTAGTGTACTTTAAGGCTGTCATCAGAGTAAGGTAACACGTCTTTACCTTTTTGCCTCAACCACTTGGAAGCGTGGACCTAAATCTAACGCCTGTTCACAGTAAATGTATTGCTTCAGGGGGCTGTCATACATTCTTCTTCTTTGCCCATGGTTTCTATTTTCTATTTCTATCTGACAGCCTTTGCAATTCATGTTTTTTCTTTTATCATATGATGTCTCCATCACTTTTGGAAGTGGGCAGAATATAAATTACAAGTAAACGAAATGAAACTGTCAGGGAAGATACTCAGGTCTCCTTCAAAATGCATTTCATAACAAGATTCAGGAAACCACTAGAAGACTTAGGCAAATGTCCCTTTAAGGAGTGGACTCCTGGAAGCAGCTGCCATCAGAGAAATCCCTCCTTCACTCTACTAACAAAGCCTCACAGCTCTCCACAAAAGACTTCTCTCTCAAGGCTCTCAGGCAGGTCGAGCCTCCAGAGGAAGGTGCCCAGGTAGATAAAAGACACAGGTTGTGACGCTCATTCCCAGTCCAGGAGCAGGCCATGTACCCAGAGCTCCCCGTCCTGCTGGGATGATCTGGTTCATTGTGTGGGCTTTATCGCCTCCTCAGGAGGAGAGGACTTTGAGCCCTCGGCCTTCTCAGATAAAAGTTGTGAGCTTCTCTTCTTGACAGGAATGTGTCTGCCTCCTTAAAATCCCCTCTTGAAAAGCCTGTAGAGGGACGTGTCTCCAAAAAAAGGAAGTCGAGTGTGCCTCTGGGATCCTTAAATCAACCAGTCAGAGAAAACAGGGAGGAGGGGGAACGAGTAAATATATGATGAGCCAGATGGGTGGCCAGGGATCACCCTTCTGAGCATGTGACACAGAAGCTGGTCCTTCCTAGCAGTGGCTCAGGCCACCCCAGGCCCCCTGGGCTGCAGGGCACCTCTGCGCTCAGTGAGAAGCAGGCTGGGCTCATACAGAGCTTTAAAAATATCTCTCCACCTACTGCAAGTTTGATTAATCAGCCAGGTTCTCACCCATGTGTCACAGTGGTGGCAGCAATAGGACAGGTGCAGGGAAGGCACAAAGGATCTCATCCAGCAGGGAGGAGGATTTGGTTCATAAAAGTGAAAAGCATGGGCCCTGAGCCAAGTGGCAGTTTAAATTCCAGCCCCAGTGCAAATCGTGTGACCTTGGACAAGGCTATTTAACATCTGGCTTTTTCACATTTGCAAAAGTGTGTTTAACAACAGTACCTGCATGAAAGGATTAAATGAGGTAATTCATATAAAGCACTTTGAACAGCTCCTAGCATGTAGCAAGCATTCGATAAACTTCAGATGAAGCTAACGATGACAATTATGACGGTGACAATAGCCATGACAATGTTGAAACTTGAAAGGTGGGTAGGCGTCTCCCAGGTGGACATAGAACATTTCTGACAGGGCAGCATGAACAGAGGCAGAGGAGCAGGAGAGGTCTAGAGGCGGTGGGGAGCCACCGGGGAGCCACCGGGGAGCCACCGGGGGCCAAAGCAGACAGAAAAGGCAGGACCCAGCCTCGCTGGGCGTCACACGCGCTGCTGCAGGCTGTGCAGAGCCATTTAGGAATTATAAGCAGAAGTGTTAAAGGGTGAAGTGCTGTGATGGCTGGAAATTACTTTTAACTGGTTCAGGTAAAAAAAATAAAATGAGTGGCACAAGACTTCTGGCTATGACAAAGTAACTGGTACAAGAATAACCCTCTCACCACATGCCAGGGGTCTTCAGAAAGCTCATGGAAAGATTACTATTGTCTATTAATTCAGTTTTTCCATGAACTTTTGAAGTATCCTCACGCAACCATAAAAGTGAACAAAATGTACGAGGCGAGTGTTTCAGGCAGGAGACAGCAGGCAGCACAAGACTGCAACTGCAAAATTTACACGCTGAGTCCCAGCTCTCTGCCTGCAGACAGTTTCCCAGCCGCGATTTCCACGTGGTGGCTGCAGCAGCTAGAATCCGTGGGGCAGGCAGCAGAGAGAACACTCTGCAGGGCGGGGGCACCGGCAGCCGCGCGTGGGGAAGGCCGGGGTACCCAGGTGCAAGCGGAGATCAACAAGACTTACCAGGAAGCAGCTGCTCCAAGGCTGAGAACAGAAAGCAGATGCTAGAACTCAAGCGGCCCTAGGAGATATCTGAAAAACCTCAGTCAAATCCCAGCATCCAGCAAAGACACGAGAATGACCTTTACTCTTTTCTTTAGAGTTTAACACCTTGTCTAAATATATTTACTTATTTTTATTGAAACATATTGATTATACATACTTATGGGGTACAGAGTTGAATATCAATACAAGTATGTATGTGTGATGATCTGATCAGGGTAATTAGCACATGCATCATTGCAAAACGTAATCATTTCCTTCTGATGTGGACATTTGCTCTCCACACCCTTCCTCTTAAGGAGAGAAGGGGAGGGCAGAACAAAGGAGTTACATGATTCTGTGGCACAGGAGCAAATCCAGCAGCGGGGATGATCAAGACCACACCCCACCTGGCAGCCACAGGTGAGCTGAGTGTCTTCCAGAACTGGAGATGACAAGCGCACATCGACCTCTCTCCAGGCTAGGTCTGAAAGTGGGGATAGCATCCCAGGTCTGGGGTAAAGTGAAGAAGGCTAGAGACTCTTTGCAAACCTTGTTCACTGGCTAGCACTGGACCTGCAAAGAACTTTACATTGCTGAATTACAAAGCAGAACAGAAAGAAGCAAAATGAACCATATATAAGAATGTCCTCGCATGCAAAATGAAAGTACCATCCCCTGGAGGACTTGGAGAAAAAGACTTTTGTTATAAAACATATTTACAATGTACAACAAGAAACAGAAGAGATTTTCAGAAATTGTGTATGAGTTGTTCTCAATAAGACAAGGAGTCGAAGAGAATAAAAAAATATGGCCTCAGTAAAGCAGGAGGAGGGAGCCATGGGGAGAGCCACCCAAGGACCACAGCCTCAACAAGGGGGATGGTTAGATTATATCCTCACATCTCGCAACTGGAAACACCCCAATACCCATCAAGAATAGAAAAGGCAAATAAATTGAGGTATATTTCAATACAATGGAATACTATATATTAATGAAAATGAATAAACTTCAGATAGAGGTGAATTTAAGATGCCATCACCCGAATACTCAATAAATAGCACTGAGAAAACTATTTTTAAAAGTTATAATCCACATGTCTAATGGAATTCCACATGACATACCCTAAAAGTACAAGTTATCGCTAATAAACTTTGTATATACATAAACTTCCTGGGTGGATGTAAAACCCTTGGAGACCAGCAATGAATATCATGCTTACTGATTTCCCTCCTTGTCTGAATGTTTGTCTCTCCAAAGCTCGTGTGGAAGCTTGATCCCCAGTGTGGCAGTGTTGAGAGGTGGGGGGGGGGTGATGTGATTGTGAGGGCTCTTCCCTCATGAATGAATTCACTCATTCATGGAGTAATGGATTAATGAGTTATAGATGAGAGGGCTGCCATAGGAGGTGCACTGGTGGCTGCATAAGGAGAGCAATGAGCACGTTAACACACTCAGCCCTGTTGCCATGTAATGCCCTGCACAGCCTCACAATTCTGCAGCGGGTCCCCACGAGAAGGAAGGCCTCACCAGATACTCCCCCTTGACCTTAGACTTCCCAGCCTCCAAAACTGTAAGAAATAGATTTCTTTTCTTTATAAATTACTCAGTTTCACATACTCTGTTACACGCAACAGAAAACAGACTAATACATTCCTCTACCTAGAATGCATCTGGGTAAACATCCCTTTAATAAATGAGTGAAAAGGAATGAATGAATGAACATCTCCATCAATTCATCCTTGCTGAGTGTGTTTGGTTGGATAATTCCAACTCCAATCTGGCCAGCCAGATGCAACTTTGCATTATTCCCTCCTGAGCTTTGTTTAAGAAGAAGTAAGAGCGAACTTCCAGAAGAGAGAGAATTGCAGCTGAACACGTGCTCTGTGGCATATGGATCTTTCTATACCTGTTCTGGGAGAGTGACCACTTTTGGACTGGGCACCTTTGGCCCTTCCACGGAAGGGAAGAGACATCCCACCACCGGTGGTAAACACTGACGAGGTGGGGAATCTGTCCATGGCCATCCCCAAGCAGGAGGCTGCACCTGCTATGGGGTGGGGAGGGGAGAGCAGGTGAGGATAACACCCAACTCATGTCTGGGCGCAAAGCAGTCGGACCCAAAGGATGCAGGATATTGCAGCGTCCAACACATCAACCCCTGCGCAACACCCCCCGTCCTCTGAGAATAAGTGAGTGGCCACAGCAGCAGAACTTCAGGATCAGCTTGACATGAGGCAGCCCAGGAGAGCAGCAAGCAGGCAGTGCTCAGAAACTTCCCCAAGAACCAATCCCTAGTCACGGGAACTGACTCAGGCTGGCTGGTTTCCAGACCCCGCCTGCCTGCTCTAAACTCAGAACGCATCTGCACCATCCTGCCCAGAGTCCCGTGATGCTTGTGATAAAGCAGGAGCAGTAATAACTCAGTGTTCACCTTGGCGAAAATAAATAAGTAGAATGAATCTTCCAGCAGAAAATAAATGACCTTCTCCAGTCTGAGAGCCTGGATTACCCTCCTGAAGGACAAACACAGCATCTTCACCCGCTGGCCTCAGGCCACCAAGTGCCTGCTTCACTCAGGGAGGGCCGGCCTGCCTGGGCATGGAGGGCTGTGAGAACTACTCCTTGCTCATCTGCCTACTGAGAGAGCACAGGGCCAGCCCAAGCACCTGGGCCTGGTTAAAATAGCAGGTTCGTGTGCTTTGCTGCTTTCAGCAAGGTGTCAGGGGGAAAGCTGCACACCCTGGCAATGGCCCCAGTCTGTCACCCTAGCAGAGCCCAGATTTAATGGAGAGAAAGGCTGTTACTCTGAGAAGTCTCAGAGAAATCATCTCCTGATTATTCACAGCAAGGTTGAGAGGGAGGAAAGGGGGACTATGGAAAGCCACAGATGATTTCCAAACTTCATGTGGCTAGTAGCCTCCACCCCTTCAAGAGTTGCCCAAAACATACAGCTGGCATTGCCCAGTTCTCACAGCCAGGGCCACCCCACACAGGAGGCTCCCATCCCTCCCCCTAACTGGTGACTGGTCCTGGGAGACCCACTTAAATACACACAAGCAAACGTGCAGCCCACATCGATGCTCCACCTGCCCTAATCTCCACTCAGAGACAAGGCGCCCAGGGCCAGGGGAAAGTCTGGGTCTTGCTTCACCTGCCAAACACACCTGCTGTGGTCCACATGTTTGCGTCCCCCAAAAATTCATATGTGGAAACCTAATCACCAATGTGATGATATTGGAGGCGGGGCCTTTTGAGAGGTCATCAGGAGGGCAGAGCACTCGTGAATGGGATCAGTGTCTGTACTAGTCCATATTCTGTTGCTTACAACAGAATACCTGAAACTAGGTAATTTGTAAAGAAATAAAATTAATTTCTTACAGTTTTGTTGGCTGGGAAGTCCAAGGTCCAGGAAACACATGTAGTGAGGGCCTTCTTCCTGGTGGGGACTCTGTGCAGTGTCCCGTGGTGACACAGGCATCACATGATGAGAATGGCAAGAATACTTTCACATGCTCTCCTTATAGAGCCACCAGTGCACACCCATGACAACCCATTAATTATCAGCCCACTGATGGATTAATCCATTCATGAGGGCAGGAAGCGGCCCTCAGCTGACATCAAATCTGCTGGTGCCTGGATCTTGGACTTCCAGCCTCCAGAACTGTGAGAAATGAGTTTATGTTGTTTATGAGCCACCCAGAGCATGGTGCTTTGTTCTGGCAGCCCAGACAGACTAAGATACCACCCAAGCACCGCCTGGCCTGGCTTTGTGGTCAGCAGGATGGGTGCACTTTGGAGGAGGTCAGGGCTCTATTTCTTGCTTCTGTGTCCTGCATCTGCACATCCTTTGGCAAACTAAAGGCCAAGAGATCCGAAGGTCCCCACTGCCCACTCAGGCCACGAGCCTCTGTCCAGACCACAGTGAGCAGCTGCTGTTCCCAAGGAGCCTGGTTCTGCCAGCATCACTCCCACCTCCTCCAACATCACCCAGCCTCTCCAGGCTCAGCCCACAGCAGCCTGAGGCCTATACCACATCTCTGCTCATTCACAGAAACACACAAGCTTTTAAATAAGCATGCAAACAAAATGGACCAGAGGAGGAAAAGCTATCCAGAGGCATGTCCCCTTCACTACCCTCTCTCCTCCCCCCTATAAAGCCAGATTGCCTTTGCTGGCCAGAGCCAAGTCCCTCCCACCTCCCCCCACAAGAAACAAGCTCACCATCGTGCACATACAAAGCACACTGGTCTGGATGTGTGGGCCACCTGGGGTCAGGGTGACTTGTCTATTTTAGAAAGCAAATTTAAACTTCATGTTTTCAAATGGTGTCACACGGAACACAGTATTCAAAACACTAGGGACACTGATTCTGCTTTGGCCTCTGCAGATGCAGTACACAGGCAAAGCATCTAGCTGAATCAACCTAATTCTCTAGTCTAGAAAAAAACTTCTTTTTTCCTCTTTTCAAAAAATTTTCTCTTTTAATCAGGGAGTTGGTTTATCCAGATACAACAGGACACTGTCGTAGGATGAAATTAGTCACTGTGTTCCCAGATTTATCCCCATCCCTAACCCCTACATTAACACCCAAGGCTGTGGTGTGTCACAGGGGAACAGAAGCAGTTAAAATAATTGCTGTCCCTTCCCACCTGGACACAGCTTCCAAATGATTCTGACTTGGGAAGGATTCAAAGCACCATGGCCACAAGTCAAGAGACAGCCATCAACAGGGTTTAAACCTCCCTCACAGCTGGACTCCATTGTAAATGGCAACAGAGAAAAAAGACAGTTCCACTGGTGGTAAAGACCCCATCGACTGGAAAATGTGAGAGGTGAAGGCTATCCCCACTCAGTATCCAAGGAAACCGAACCATTCGCCATCAAATTTTCAGGTGACGAGGTCTGTTCCACACAAAGAAGTCATTTGGGCAGAATTTTATCTCTGGACTCTCTCCCGCCACACCATGGTTAGACTTGGCCACCACTGCCAACGAGTGGCCAGTGCCCGCTAGTCCCCTGCAGCTTCACGGAGCCACACACGCCTCCCTGGGGTGGACGACCTCCCAGCCAGGCCGGGCTCCTTACCGTCAAGCTCCTCCACAGAGATATTGGCCAGCTGCTCACTGTCGCTGCCGGCAGACAGGGATCGGTTGAGGTAATTCCCCTTGTACAACAAGCCAGCGGTCACATGGTGGAATGGCATCTTTTCCCTGCTCACAAGAAAAGGAGGAGAAAGACATTATCATTCATTCCTCCGTTCCTTCCTTAAAGGACCATCCTGACTGTCAGGTGGCCAGCGTTATTTTTAAAGTAACAATAACATGTCTGGAGGGAAAGTCAGAACATCTGCAGGGTCCCCGTGGCCTGAGCAACTCCCAAAGGACCTCACATTAAATCCCTTCCTTCGCTTTACATCTTGTTTCATTTTCCCCATTTAATTATGAGCATGAACCAAGCCATCCTTGTAAACAGTGGCACACCACGTCGTCATCGAACTGTCTCTTCATACAAACAAGAACACCCTTTGTCCCACCCTGTCCTGCTAAATTCTCAGTCAAAACTAGTAAGGAAGGACTGAGCATCCCAGGGGCGTTGGGCTGCCCAGCAACTGGACGCCGTGGCTGTGCTGCCCAGCAACTGGATGCCATGGCTGTGATCGTGCAGAGATCCAAATGTCTCACGTCTCCCAGGTAAAGCAGGTGTCCCATTCACACAGCACTAAAGGCAGGTAGGAAGTGCCCAGGCTCCAAGCGAGCACTTGCGACAGTCTGCACCTCTGAGGAGCAGCCCCAAGCCTGACCGTGATGCAGACGCAGCTTGCACAAGTGGCCCGTGAGCACACACGCCCTCAAGGCCAACCACCTCTGCCCTGCTGCAAGGGGAGTGGCAGCTGAGGGTGTCCCAGAACGAAGCAGCTGCCCGCGCCCTCACAGGAAATGAAAGCAGCCCCTTAGGCCAGACTAGCAAGCCTCCAGGCAGAGCTCCTGCACCCAGCCAGTCACCACTGGGCTTAGAGGGTCCCACTAGTGCAAGATAGGCCAGGGGCCCAGGCTAAGGTACAGGTAAGGAAAAGAGAGGTGGTAAGGAGCAGGGGAAAGCAGAGACAGAGACAGGAGGTCCTGTCCCCAGCAGAAAGGACACAGCTCCTGCCGCAGCTTGTACAGTACGCTCTCTATTATAGGAGAGCAGCCACTGAACACTTCAGATCCTGCTTTCCCATCTAGAAAAGGGGGCAAAGAGGACCGATACACCTGTGAGCAGAGCTAGGGCCAGTAGGCAGGAAGCGTAGGGAGTCTATTCTCAGGAGTGGAGAAAGAAGGCTGGACTGCGGACTCCTCGAAGGTGAGCCGGGCACTGCAAGGGGTACCCTCCCCTGCTGGGTGACCAAGCAGAGGCAGAGGGCCGCCCTGCTGGGTGTGCGGGAGAGAATGACCACCTCTGCTACGTAAGTCACTCACAGAGTCCCTTTTGGCACTAAAGTTTGCATCTGTCCGGTTAGCTAGAGTGGCCCTCTGGGGACTCCTGAGTGACGAGGTGAACCTTTACAGGAAAAGACAGCAGCAGAATGATGGTTTCTGAGGATGGCTGTCCGGAGCACCCAAACCCTACTGTCCCTCCACCAGACTCGTTAGAAAAGTCCAAATGGAAGCAACCTTCCCTAATCATGGCATGTTGGAGCTGGCAAGCCCCGGGCAGCTGGGCTCTGTCTTCTTTTCCCTGTGATGCCATTGAGGGACGGGCACAGCAGGATGCCACCTCTTCTCTGTTTCGGCTAAAAGCACTGACTTAGATTGGCCAATGGGTCCCCTACAAGTTCAAGGGCCAGAGCAGGAGCACAAAGCTGCTTAGAGAAAGGAGAAGATCCAGAACCCAAGCACCCCGCGCACCCTTTCAACTAAGCAGCCTCAACAGAGCGCCTGACACTTCCACCCGGATGTCAGACCCTCACTTCAAACTCAACATGTCCAAAGACGACTCATTATCTTCCTGCAAAACAGGCTGCACTTCCTGATCTCTCTATTCCTATCGAGGTACTTTTCACTCACCATAACAGCCAGGACAATGCTCCCAAGTAAAAGTAAAACCAACAGAGGGCTGAGGCGAGGGCCACTATCAGCTCCAAACACCCCTGAGCTCTTTCCACGGCTGACGAGGGTGCCCCACGGGCCAGTGACGAACACAGGAGGCTGGTTACAGAGGGGGTTTGCATCTGCTGGTTAGAACGGGCACATCCTCAGCTAAGGTTATAAGTCAGACTTCCCCAAATCTATCCTCACACTTAGACAGAGACAAGCACCTTTCTATGGAAGAACACTTCAATTTCCATCGCTTCTTTGCTCCAAGTTAACTTGCAGACCAAACAGGCGTAAAAGGGACTATCAGATGTCTGAGTAAGGACTACTCTCCCTTTTCCTTAGGTCGGTCCTGATTTCTTGGGACCGCGTGCCATGGTCACTCAACCCCGGCCAACACTTCCCATATGGTTTTGGCTTCGCCCTCAGTGCTGGCCCCAGCACCCAAGCAGTCTTGCCAGCTGTCTACATCTGTCTACATCTTAGTCACTGTTTACATCTTTGTAAACATGGGGAGAAACCTGTCCTGATCTTATCTTGTTTTGCTACCCGGAGCTAGACCATTTACATTGGTACAAGAGCTAAAAACATTCCTTCCCATTCCACTATTTCTCAGCATTTTGTGAATACCTTCCCATAATCACCTTTTACCTGGTTGTCTGAAGTTTTGAAACCACCACACACATTTTTAGAGCCATAGCAATGAGCTTATACTCAAGCACATGTATCCAACCCATGCCCCCATTCAGCCACAGAATAAATGTTGAGTATTTTGCAGAGAAAACTGGTCACAACTGAATCCCACTTGATATACCAACATAATTTGCTTCCGAAAAAAGCAGCTTACTAAATTAGGTACACATTCAGTTCATTCAGTCTCTGCAACCAAAAAGCTCAAAGCCTAGTGGGAAAGAAAACATGTGCAATCGAACTGTCCATACAGATAAATAAAGTCGTGTTCAAGAAAGGGAGATCATTATCCCGAGTAAGCTAAAAACAGCTGCTGCAATTAAGAACTAAATTTCATTCCAAGCCGCCTGGGGAAACCCAAGCTTTAAGAGTCTCTCCTTGGCTAAGGGAGAGAAATATGCAAGCAAAGACTAACCTTGCCCTGAAATTAAAACTTAAAGATGGATCCTTATATAGAGGACGATGAACAAAATAAACAATTATTTTCAATGGCAAGTGTACTCATTGGGAAATATTATTTAAGAGACTACCATGTGAACAATCTTTCTGTATTTCGTGTAAGGCACTGCTATGGTTTGATTGTGTTTCTGCAAAATGCATATGCTGGAACGTAAGACCCACTGTGACGGTATTAAGAGGTGGAGCCTTTATTTATTTTTTTAAGTTTATTTAGTTATATTATTTTTTTACATTCTATGATGTTGTTGCAGAGCAGTTTTGGGGGAGGGGGAGAAGGGAAGGAGGAAGGAAATAGGGTGGGAGAATGAGGAGGGGTGGGGTTGAGGCCTGTGGCACCCCCCTTTCCTGCAGGGGAGACCAGGGGGCTTCTGGCAGTGTCTTGGTCATTGCTGGGCTGGTTGCAGGTGTTGGTGGGGGGGTGGCCCCAAGAGGTGGGACCTTTAGCAGGTGATTAAGTCACGAGGGCTCCACCCTCATGAACAGCATTACACCCTTATGAAAGGGCTCGAGAGAACCAGCTAGGCCTTTTTGCCCTTCCAGCTTCCACGACAGGAGGATGCAGCAACAAGGTACCTTCCTGGAAGCAGTAAGCAGCCCTCACCAGACACTGAATCTGCCAGTGCCTTGATGTTAGACTTCCCAGCCTGCAGAACTGTAAGCAATTAATTTCTGTTGTTTAGAAATTACCCAGTCTAAGATATTTTGTTACAGCAGCAGAAACTAAGACAGGCAGTACAGTTTCATGGTTAAGAATCAGAACTTTCTGGTCAAAAACAGTGTTAGATTTGTATCCTAGCTCCACCCTTATTAGCCATGCAAGTTACTTTACTTCTGTAAGCCTCCATCTCCTCCTCTGTAAAACTGGGGTTTTGATACATACGGAATAGTACTGTTGTAAACATTAAATAAGGCATGAAAAGCACTGGACTTAGCACCAGGCACATGCTCAGTAAGTATGATCAGTAATTATTTGCTAAGGATTGCATGAAGGATGCAGGGGCAAAAAGAAATCACAGATGCATTAGGTAGAAGGTCAAGCATGCATGCTAGGTGACGGAGGAGGGTCAACAGGGCCCTGCAGAGGGTGAGTTTCAGGGGAAGCAAGTTGGTGCATGTGCCACTGTGCCGCAGGATGGGGTGTGAGCAGGGGAGGACTGGGGTCCCAGTGGTGTCAGCAGGCACCACGTGTACCACGAGGAAGGGGCTATATGGATGGAAAGCACCAGAGCTGAAGAAGAGTCTATTTCCTGGGCTGGCTCTATGTTCACATCAAGGAAAAGGTGTTGGAAGGTTAAAAACAAAAGGGGTGGTTTCTGTTGTCCAGGTTGAAGAACTGGTACATTTCTTGGTCGAGTAATAAACCGAAGCACCCCACTCACATTCATTCGAGTTGATGCCCTTCTGTGATGGTTAATTTCATGGCTCAACTTGATTGGGCCATGGGGTGCCCAGGTAATTGGTTAGACGTTATTCTGGATGTGTCTGTGAGAGTGTCTCTGGATGAGATCGACTTCTGAACTGGTGGACTGAGTGAAGCAGATGGCCCTCCCCAATGCGGGTGGGCCTCATCCAACCCACTGGAGGCCTGGAAAGAATAAAAAGCTAGCAAGGGAGAATTTGCTCTCTCTGTCTGACATCTTCGAGCTGGAATGTCAGTCTTTTCCTGCCTTTGGACTCAGACTTGAACTGGAGATTACACCATCGACTCTCCTGATCCTCAGACCTTTGGACCCAGACTGGAATGACATCATCAGCTCTCCCAGGTCTTCATCTTGCTGGCAGCAGTTTGTGGGACTTGTAAGACTCTTTAAACATGTGAGTCAACTCCTTATAATAAATCTCTATATAAAAAGATAAATATATATATAGGTTCTATTTCTTTGGAGAACCCACACTAATACATCCTCCATTTTTTCCTCTACAGTACCAAAGACCCAGGAGCATTGCTTTAGGGTGGTACTGTTTTTCTGGGCAAAGTGTTCTGCAGGGCTGCTAAAACAGTGCTAGTTCAAAGTATGGCCTACGGACCTCTGCAGATCTCACACCATCTGTTGCTGGTCTACAGTGAGATAAATACAGGAATTGAGAGACAGCATTGAAATTTTTACAGCAATTTATGGCATTGACCCAATATCTAAGTATATGACCAGTGGATTTGATTTTTATATATATTTGCTTGTTTTATTTTATTCTTCCTGGTAATTCTTTCTCACTGTATTTTACAAAAGTAGATTTTTATCTACCCCAAATCCCTTCTATTTCAGGGACTCAGGGATGAGCAACCATAACATCAGGTTATCACCTTTCTGACTGTGTTAGAATTGCTTTTTTAAACCAGCCAAGGTTAAAGCCCCACTGTCCTTACCACCCATTGTGAAGGAGCAGCTCCCTTCCCATAGCTACTCACGGATCATAACTCTCAGTATGCAAGGTGGCTAGAAATGGAAGGTCTGAGGCATGGGCCCTGCACATGCAGATGTGAAATTAGCTGCAGGCATGGATATTGGTGAGAAGGACACTGGGAGTAATGACCTAAGGGGGCTATGATTTTTCATGGACTGCTTCTGATTGAGGAAGAACTGCAGAAGACCTCAGATAACCCAGAAATATCTCCTCCTTAGAGTCCAAGAGCTAACTTATGGGAACAAGAAGATCCCATCTTACTCCAGCAAAGACGCCTTACATGAATGCCAGAGAGACACTGGGCATTTGGCTAAACACTTACAAAACACTTTTGTTCCCTTGTTAAAAGCCCGCAGGAGCATGCCAACTGGCAAACACTAGGTTTGGATAGATCTCAAGTCAGACAAGAATGAGTAAGCAGAAAACACTAATATAGGGGTCTGTATAGAAGTTCTGCATCATTAGGAAAGGAAGCACTTTCGAGAAGTAGAACAAACGCATATTGCCAACAATGACATGATAGAAGAAAGAAGACGATTCTCCATCATATTCCTAAAAGTAAGCAAGAAAGCAGGGTGTCTATGAAATGTGAATGCAAATTCATAAAGAAATATCAGAGTTGGGTGAGGACATATCAAGACTAGAAGAAGAGACAACAGACTGAGGCACAAGCTGGTCTGGAAAAGGTGCAGGCGTTTGCGAAAAGAGAGATCCAAAAACAGTAGCCGAACGAAAATCTGTGTTAATGGCAACAAATGGTCTTTCAAACAAACAGAAATTTTAGCAAATACTGTAATATAATGCACCCATGCATCCACCACCCAGATTTAACACATGCTAACATTTTGCTTTATTTACTTAGATTTTTTAAAAAGAAGTAATATACAAAGGCACTTCAAAAAGTCCATGGAAAGATTTGTATTGTCTTTTAATTCTATTTGTCCATGAATTTTTTGATGTACCCTTGTACTACACTGAAGCCCGGCCCACCTACTCTAGTCCTCCTCCTCCGCCCTCCACAGTGACTTTATTCTGGAGGTGGAATACATCCTTCTCGTCCATGTTTTTAAATTTGTCTACATTTGGATGTAACTCAACATAGTATATTACAGCATTGCTGTGTCTACGTTCAAACTTAAGTAAATGATATCACACCATACATATGCTTTTGTAACTTGCGTGTTTCACTCTATACTGGATTTTGGAGGATTCATCCAAATCCATACACATACACCTAATTAATTCATTTTTAACTGCTCAGTTTTCCAGTGTATAAATATATTGCAATTTATTTATCCACTACCCAATTGACAGAAAGGTATGCTGCAAAGAATGTTCTCATATGTGTCTCCTTGTATATCTTTGTGGGAATTCTCTGGATTACATACCTAGATAAATGTTACAGGGATGCTGAGTACATGAATCTTCACCATTATCTTCACCAAATTGCTCTCCAAAGTGACTGTGTGAGTTATCCATTGCTAGGTAGCAAATTACCTCTGAACTTAGTGGCTTAGAACAAATATTTACTATCTTGCAGTTTTGTGGATCAGGAATCAGGAGCTGCTTAGCTGAGCAATTCTGGCTTAGGGGCCTCATGTGGCTGCAGTCAAGACAATAGCCAGGACCACTGTCATCAGAAGGTATGATGGGCTGGGGCACTGCTTCCAAGATGGCATGTTCACATGGCTTTTCACAAAGTTCCTTGTCGAAACTCCTTACTATCAGACCTTATCATTTTTCTTAATTGGATGTCTCTGATTGCTAGTTTAAGTATCTCTTTATGTGTCTATTAACCTTTCTGATTTCCTTCTCTATAAATATGCTTTTCACCTTCATCTATGGAGTTATTTTTGCATTGATTCATTCTTCCACAGTATTGCTGTCCAATATTTCAGTTCAATCTTATTTTTAAACCTCCACAAATATTAGTCATTATTACTGCTGTTGCCTACAGACAATGCTTATCTAGAATTTTCTACAAGTTTACCAATATCTCTGCTCATCATTGCTTCTTATGGGACACTCTTTCCTTCCGGGTTCAATTTCTTTTTTAATAGGGGGAGTTTAGTAATTCTTTCATAGAGGGACTGTAAATGGCATGCTTGCTAAGTCTTTGGAGGAAAAAAAGTATTTCAACTTCATTTGGATGATAGCTTAACTTATTACAGAATGATAAACTAATTATTTCCTTATCACTCTGAAGATACTTTGTTTCTACTACTGGTATATTTGTTCACCTGTTAATATTCATTCTGGACAATTATATTTTCAGGTATAGGCTCTCCCTAAATCTCTTTATTCTGTCTTCTGTAAACTTTTATTAGACATATGTTGGACCTCTTCATTCAAGCTGGATACTCTTGGTTGGTTCACCCAACATTTATCCATAGTCCATCTGACTGATGAAGTTGGAAAACTAATAACTGTATTTTCCAGAATCTCTTTCTACTAGGGTCCTGGATGAGAATCAGTTCCAATATTCAAAGTATTTGCACATAATTTGGATTACAGAAGTGAGATTATATCAGTGGTATACCGATAAATGTTTACAACTAGGTTTCGAAAGAAAAGTATTGATTTGTAGCATTTTTTCTATTTCCATGGGATAAATATTCCCACAGTGGTTAGTTCCAAGCTCCCAACATGATGTCACTGAACATGGATTTAGAAAGAGATGTGCAACAGTATTCCAGCTTACCAGTATACAATACGAGAGTATTTCAAAAAGTTTGTGGAAAAATAGAATTAAAGATAATGTGAGTCTTTCTATGAATTTTTTGAAGTACCCTCATATTTCCACCATACAGATGCACTAAACTAAATTAACCACAAAATCACAGATAAAGTAAAATGCAGCAAAATGATTAGAACGTGATGAATTTTAAGGGTTTATTGCCTTTGTTTTTAATATAATTTATTTTATTGTAAGCTTATATTTCATTTTTAAGAATAGCTGCATTTAACAACCAGGTCACAAAATCCCTGAAAAATTTAAGATTCGGTTCTCACAAGCCCCTATGAGGTGGCTCCAGCATGCCACTGGATGAAGTCCGCTTTTCTGCCACCTTCAGCCTATTTCTACAGAAAAGCCATGGAAACAGAACATTTTCCTGCAGCCACGTGCCACTGTCCACCCACCTGCTTCACCTGCTGTCGTGGTGATTGCAGCTTTGATAGCAATGGCTTTTGCGTCCCTAAATCACAGCTCTAAGGGACCATTCTCCACCTTCTTGGGGGGTCCAGAGAAAGTTGCAGGGGAAGCACCCTCCAGTGGGAACCTCGGTGGTAGTGACCCTCCCGGATTGCTCTGGAAGTCATTCTGGAGAGCAAACTAAAATCTACTCCTTCAGCCCTTGACCAGTTTTATAAGCCTCAAATTCCTTGTATGAAATCCCTTCCTGCTTAAAATACCCAGAGCAGTTACCAGTTCCTGAACTAAACTTTGACCAATATTTCATTGTATCTTCCACGTTTCTTAAACTCTTTCAAAATTTTCATTTTTATCTCTCTGTATATCTTATGAGTAATTTGCTCAAAATTATTTTAAAATTCACAAACTCACTTTTCAGTTTTTACTTAACGCGTGGCTTAACCTCTGTACTGAATTTTTCATCTAAATGTCTATGTTTTCCATTTCTAGCGGTTTCGTTTGGTTATTTTACAGGCCCACCTCTTATTTTTCACTGAATATGAAGCTTTCATTATAATTTTTATTCTTTCTTTCACCTTCTCAACATTCAATTTCCCTTCAGAATATCATTCCATTATCTCCATGTCTTAAGGCACTAATCCTCTTTGTGTACTACTCTGGCTTTTACTAGTGGTCAATCGTTTCCCGGTATGGTCTGTCATTTTGAGGGAAGAAGCCCCAGCATCATCTCCAGCAGGTGCTGCTTTTCCCTTTGGAGCTCCAAGTGCACAGAGACACATGTCCCCAGCGCAGGTACCACAGGCATCTCTCCAGTTGAGGAACAGTTTTCACATTAGTTCCTTGGCTTAGAAACCTGCATCACATGGCAGTGTGAATTTGGACCACACATCCCCTGTGGCACAGGTTTGGAGTTTTGATTTGTCATTGGAGACTTCTTCTTTTACAACCGTTGCTCTGGGCAGAAATAAGCAACACCGCCCCTTCACTGGGCCAGTGGGCAGGCTGCATCTAGTGCCTGTTTATGGCAGAGGGTCTTAGTCAATTTGAGTTGCTGTAACAATACCATGACCTGGATGGCTTAAACAACAAATATTTATTCTTCACAATTCTGGAGGCTGGAAGGCTAAGATCAGGTGCCAGCATGCTCAGGCTCTTGGTGGGGACCTTCATCCTAGCTCACAGGGGGCATCTTCTCATCGTATACTCACATGGTGGAGAGCAGAGCGAGCTCTCTGTCTCCTTATAAGGGCACTAATCCAATTCATGAGGGTGCCACCTCGTGACCTAATCACTCCCAAAGACCCCCACCTCCTAAGGCCATCACATTGGGGATTAGGATTTCAACATATGGATTTGGGGGAGAGGGGAACAAGTACATAGCAGAGGGGCAGCCAAGCCAGGGTCTCAGTTCCCGCTTCCTGTCTGTGCGAGTCCAAGACCACGTCTTTCATCCCTGCCTGAACATTAAAACCCAAAATCACCAGACCTTTTGAGGGGTTTCTTGGTCGGCAGTAGCACCCACTCCCACGCTTACTTCCCTGGACTCTGAGTTTCTTCTTCCTTTCTTTCTTTCTAAATTAAGTTATTCTATCAGTCAGAGTCTAGGCAGAGCCCTAATGTCAGGTATTCAATAGAAGGATTTAAAACAGTGACCTATCTACTAAGTTGTTGGAAGGGCAGAATGGTCAGCAGAGATTAGCAGTGGCAGCAACTTATTCTCACCCCTAGTCTACTAAAGGACATAGGGAGAGGGTGATATTAGCAGAACCTGAAAGTTGGGTTGCCCAGAAGGAGATAGAACCATGGTAGGGGCTGCCCAGCTGGACCTGAACCATGGAAGGAGGCTTGGCTCGGCTCTGCCGAGATGCAGAGCAGGAACCACTGAAGAGAGGTAGCCGCCGTTGGAGACAGTTGCTAAAAGCAGATAGAGATGGTCTCTCTCTCTCCTTTTCCCACCTCCTCATCTCCTGCTGGTGCCTCCCTTTGGCCAGATCAGCCTAAGGGCAGGGAATCTGGAAATGTGGTGTGCAGGGATCAGTCCCTACACTCCAGAGCAGAGCAGGGGGAGCGGGCCAGGCAAATGACTGGCGGAGCAATACATTTAAACTGCTGTTATATTTTATCCAGCATGTTTATGTTAATAGTGGGAAAAGATTCCATGCTAGCTTAGTGACCACACTGACGGAACTAGATATCCTGGTGATAGTCTGAATTTCAATTCTCTCAGCATCCAGGTAGAAAAGGCAGGTGGCCCACAAAGGAACAAAATGAGACTCAGCTTCCTTCAGAACAAGGAGCAGCCTCAACAATGACACATCTCCACCTGGTGCTGCCTGTCCAGGGTCACTTAAAACGAGTAGAGACGTCTACAAATTAAGTGAGGGGAAAAGATTTTAAGGCAAATGTAAAAGAAAAGAAAGTTCTAACTTTTAACAATTCAAACTAAAAGCACTGCAAGTACAATGAAGGTCATTCTGTGTTTAGGGAGGGTAAATCCAACATGATAGTATACGAGGTACTTCCAAAAGTTCATGGAAAAATTGAATTAAAAGATAATACTGAATCATGGGCTGGCCCCGTGGCTCACTCAGGAGAGTGCGGCGCTGGTAGCCCCGAGGCCGCGGGTTCGGATCCTATATAGGGATGGCCGGTGCGCTCACTGGCTGAGCGTGGTGCGGACCACACCGTGCCGAGGGTTGCAATCCCCTTACTGGTCAAAAAAAAAAAAAAAAAAAGATAATATGAATCATGAATTTGTTAAAGACTCTTCACATTGGTCACAAAGCTCAATGTACCACACATCATAGCATTATAAAGTTAAAATAATTTAAATATAAAGAAAAACTGATTTAAAAAATTGTTAAAGACTTTAAAGACATCCGCTAAGCCTCTGATAAATTACTCGGACAAAAAATAAAAACAAAGAGCATATGAAAAATGTAAATATTATCCTATGAAGGCTAACTGTGTATGTGTGTATGTGTGTGTGCGCCCCCCAGAGATCAGTTTTCAGGTGTCTATGGAACATTTATAAAAAATTATCAAATATAAGACCACAGAGCCAACTTCAGTATAGATATTTTAAAAGCAGGTCTGCTGCAGTTGAATATAAGTAGAAACAATAATAAAAGTCAATATTTTTAAAGCTAAAATTAAAAATTTTAATATACTCTCTTCAACACTTCCTAGGCCAAAGTTTAAAGTAAAATTATAATTACAGGCTATCTTAAAATAACAAACATGGAAATAATACTTTTTAAAAAATATGGAGTGTAGCAAAGTAACATTCAGAAAAATTATTTAAATGATTTAAATGTTCTTATTATCTTAAAGAGAAAAAAATAAAACTAAGTAAATCTTCAATGCTAACTTCCTAGTTAGAAAATAACAACAAACTAAATTAGGAAAACAGAAAAAGGAAATAATGAAAGAGATAAATTGGAAGAGCCAGTTCTCCAAAACAAAAGCAATAAACCAGACAAATCTGACATGTTTATTAAAGCAAATAGAGAAAGCACAAATAGATAACATCCTGAGGTATGGGAACTCTACGTGCAAATCTAGACTAATAAATTTTAAAACACTAGTTAAATGAATAATTTTTCTCTCAAAGCCCAGAAATTGGATTTTTTGTTGAAAGCAATGTGATTTAATATTATTCATGCTTATTGAAAATCTTGACTTAACGCTTTGTTACACAGTGATCTGAAGATCTGGTTTTGGGTTGGGTTTATTTCCATATCGACTTCAATGTCTGCCATCACCAAAAATACACCTCGGAAAGAGACAGACACGAGTGAAAGAAAAACGTCACTGGCAGAGTTTGCTAAATCACAATATTCACCCTCTGGTTCCGTCTGGCAGACATGCCAAGGTTTTGTCGACATTTGGCTGGTAAGGTTTCATCTTCCCTAATATCAACTGGTAATTTTGCAAACCGATCAAAAGCAGTTGCATGTTTGTATTTTTAACAAATGGGTCTAAAAAACGCTCGATCTCTTCGTTTGAAAGTTTCTCAAATAGTTGACAAAATTCTGTTTCCAGATTTCTGAACTTCCCAGATTTGAGTTTGTAGATAGCGCACTCACATCATTTCTTTAGCAACAAAATCTCATAACGGTTGAAACATTTCCAAAAACATCCATTTGCAAAAACACTCTTTCCATAGTATGAGCTTCCTTTGAAAGGCAGTTATTTTCCTCAATCTTTGTTAAAATGTCGTCTTTAAATGTGTGTCGTTGACAACACCCTGCCGTCTCGGAAGAGATCAGAAAAGTGGATCATTTGCCTGTTTATGACAGAAAGGGTGTCACTCTTCCTTAGGTTTGACAACTCTAGTAAGTTTGCCCCTGACATAAGCCGCACACTTCATTGTGATACAAAGCCACCTTCAGTCATTTTCCATCACATTTCAAAGATTCAGGCCAGTTTTCATTATTCATGAAAATGGATACAGGTCTACATTTTAAATAGTCTTTTTGAAGTTTTCAGTTGTTTTGGCCAACTTCCGTCCCATTTGATGGGTTCATAAGTGTTTTAATTTATAGAGTAACTGGAGCAAAGGGAATGCCAGCTTGGCCATGGTCTTGAGATCCACTTAGACCTGCTTGATCAGCATAATCCAAAAGCTGGATCTTCTTGGCAGGCATCTTTTTAAGCCACTTACCCATCTTCTGAATGTTAGTCTAGTTAAAACTAATTACCTTAATTAGTAAATCCCCCTCACCAGGCGCTTGTGTCACAAGTCACTGCAAGCAGGTGTATAAAGAAAGGCCCCACTGTCAGCACCCCTAGGTGTGAGGTGCCCACCCTTCCACCCTTCCGTGAACACTTCACACCAGACCAGCAGGTGGCATGGGCAGCTGAGCGTGTCAGTGTCGCTCTCTGCAGTAGGTATTAGTAAAGTGTGATCTATTCCTTCTCTTTTCTTCTGAGACCCAAAGAAACATCTTACGCACCCTACCGTGAAAATCACTGCAGAGACATTGCCGTTGAACTGAGGAAAAAGAAAAGATGCCCGTTACTTCCACTATTAAATAACACTATCCTAGAAATTCTATTTAATGCAGTAAGACATGAACAAAAATAAGAGACTATTTGAAAGGAGTAGACCAAGAAAAAAATCAATCAATAACCTAGAGTAAAATAAATGTAAATATTTAACTCATCTTTCATAGTTAAGGGACACTCAAAAGCTCAACAAAAGAAATAACAAAGGAAAAGATTGATAGCCCTACCAGTATAAAAATATAAACTCTAAACATCATAAACAGCATAAATGAAAATAACAGGCAAAGAGGGAGTAAAGAAAGGATATAAACAGACAATTCGCAAAACTGGAAAGACAAAGAACTAATAAAACATATAAAAACAACACTTAATCCCACCAGCAACCAAAGAAGTACGATTTTTTAAGAGATGCTATTATGTGCTTGTTCAGTGTGAGAGCGTTTTTGGTTTGTGGTGTTTTTTTTTTTATGTTTAGCATGCTGGTGAATGTAATGGGGTGTTCATCACATACTGTACACAAATACTGATAGTCAACTCTGTACCCCATAAGTATGTATAATAATTAAAAAAAAAAAGAATGTAATGGGACTTGTATTCAGTGGCAGTAAAAACAACAGTTTAGAAAAAGGAATTTGGCAATTATGCACCAAGTATAAAAAATCATTCTCACCATTTGACCCAGTAAGTTTATTTTTCTTAATCTGTCCTGAGATGTAGCCAAAGATTTGTGCATCAAAAAATTCATTGCATTGTATTTAAAATGGAAAAAAAAGATTTAAAAAAAAAAGAAAGGAAGAAAACAAGAAAAAAAAGAACAGCTAAAGATATAGAAATCAATAAACAAAATACATTCATGTCAGAGTGTATTGTGGATCAATGATGCTTACTAAAATTTTAATGATGCCTAAAAATCTTTATAATATACTGTGAACTCTAAATCAAGTAGGAAAACTGAACACATTTTCTTGCCTAAAATCCCATTACAGTCATGGTCTAGAGGAACAAAATGAAATAAATGCATAAATATAGATATATAATATAGAAATATATAGAAATAATAAATAAATATTTATTTATAAATATAAATAAGCATAGAATGGGGTGGGGGGATCCATCATCAAATCAAATAATTTGGCAAATCCTTGGAAGGCAGAATTTATTTCACTCATCCTATGGACGAGGTGGAGTAGAGCTGGTCCAGGCTGGAGGCATGGGAAGGAGAAAGCCAAGTGGAGAGGGACACCCACAGCACACGCCCGGTGACAGGTGCTAGAGTGGGAATGGAGAGAGGGCAGACTGGAGCAGCTGATTAAAGTCCTATATTTGGAACAGCCTGGTGGTTCTCCCGCCCCAGCAAAAGGTCCTTGTAAAAGAAAGCAGTCATCTGCCTGAGGGTGGGGTTATTGCCCCCAGGGAAGGCATTTATGTGGGGGCACCCTGTTCACCCCTTCCCAGTCTTGAGCCCTAACATGAAGCCTGCTTGTCAACATGCCCCACCCCTATACAGGGTCTGCAGCCATCCCTCTCATGTGGGAGAAAGCTGGTATTGAAACATGCCCCTATGGGCACATTGTATTCAGAAATGTCAGTAGCCCAACAAGGATTGCCAGATACTTGAAGAAAACCAGCATCACCAAAGAGCAGGACAGAGAAAGTGACCCCAGAGACAGCAAGGATGATTCTAGAAAGAGAAGAAACCTTGGAAGAAATTTCATGTCAGGGAAATCCTAGAGGCTGCTACAAAAAATGAGCTGAGATCAAGAATTCAGGAAAGTTAATAACTTATGAAATACGAGAGAATATTTAATTAGTAAACATGCAGGATTCATGCAGAACAGACAAGCATTTCAGAACAAGAGAACATGGAGAGGAAATAACAGAAGAAAAATTCCCAGAGCTGATGATGGGAACCTTTAGACTAAAAAGGTCTGTCAACTGCTATGTAGGCTAAACAAAAAGCCCCACAAATAGCCAAAACCTCATAAAACTTCAGATCACTGGGAGGAAGAAAGCACCCTTCAGCCCTAAAGGAAAGAATGGACAACTTCCTAATGAAGGACAATTGTGCTGATGTTAGACCACATATCAGCAAGATCAGATGCGAGAGGGCTGTTTAAACTTCAGAGGAAAGATATACCAGTCAAAATACAACCAGGATAGGGGCTTAGAAAGTTTACACACTGCTAAAGAATTGCTTAATGAATAACTTCAGCAAAACACAAAAGAAATCCAAGAAATTAGAGAACTTGGGATCCAACTCACAAGGGGGAATCTGGTGAAGTCTTGGAAGACCTCCATGGGCGCGAGTGCCACAGATCTGCACCCAGGGCAGGGAGCAAGCACACGCCCAGCACCAGACAGAGAGCCAAGGAAGGTGGGTACATTAGCAAGAATGAGGGCTGGCGTCAATGTCAAATAACAAATGCAAACAATTAGAGCGGGCTCTTCCTCCTGCTTCACACTCTTCCAACTCATTTTCTTAATCTCTCCTACAAAAGTCACAGGATTCTCTCTGCAGTGGATAATGTTTACATAGTCATGGTATTACAAAAGCAAATTCTTTGTTTTTGAATTTGAAATCTATAGACACATCACAGATGTTCCAGTTCTAGACAGAGAAAAGAGTGGAAGTGCTCGGCCACCATGAGAGCCAGTGACGTCTCCTTATAGGGCTGCAAAGAGGGAAGGAAGTACAGGGGGACCCAGACCTCACCTGTCACTGTAGAAGGTCAAAAGTCACGGTTTACTATTAATAAAGAAACACAGACTTACATGCAGGAGCTAAAGCAATAAAACTACTCAATTCAAGGGGTTTTTTTTTTAATGTGAAAAAAAAAAAAAGAAAAACGTGACTGACAGGAGGTGACAGGGAAGGGCTGCCGCAGGCAGCTGAGATCTTGCCTTTCACAGCAGAGGATGGAGAAAGCTGACTTGAAGTGGGCGGCCCAAACCGCGTAAGTACTTCATCCAGAGTGATTTCACCCACGAGAGGCACTCAGTGCAACAAATGGCTAAAAGTGGTTGCCTCTGACCTGGGGGGGGGGGGTGGCAGCTGGGGACTCTTACTTTTTATTTGTACCTATTTATATTGCTTTTTAGTATCCTACTCCTGTATTTCTTTTATAAGGTCAGGCCACAAAATTATATGTAGAGCATAATCATAACTGTACAATTACCTAACCACATATATATTTGTGTGTGTGTGTGTGTGTGTGTGTGTGTGTGTGTGTGTGTGTGTGTGTATAAAGCTCTTGAAAGGAAATACACCAGAAGGTAAATACTAGTCATTGCTGAGTGATGGATTTACTGTAACTGTAACATTTCCTTGAACTCTCCACAGTCATTACCACAAGTCTATTTCATTTTTATAGCTAGAGGGAAATTAACATGATTTTACAAACTAAAGAGCCAGACTGAAATCCCCCCATGGGGTTTGGGCCCCAGGGACCCCACAGGCGGAACCAAGGCTGCCCCAAAGCCAGCGCTAAAGAGACCCCAGCAATCACATGTACGCCACATCTGAAGCTCAGGCCTCAAAAGAGAAAACCTGGGCCAGGGACCTTTCAGGGCCATGTGAACAACTGCCTGTGTCAGCCAGAACAGATGTGTGTCTCCTCTGGCAATTTTGATTTTGAAGACAGCAAGAGCGCATGCAGGGACTTCAGGAGCCGAGGGCAGCCCCCTCCATTGCTGCAGACACCACTGCCACAGACAGTTCACCACAGCCACAGCCACTGTCAGCACAAGGGTGGCTTAATGCAAAAGCAGCACCTGCTGCCATGGTGCAGTGGCCCGCCGATCACTCAGCTGCATTGACAGAACTATCACCAGCAGAGCCCAGGGAAAGAGGTGAGCAAGTGTGGGCCCACAACCCCGTGGCCCATCCCACAGGGTGAATTACACAGTCACACACAGTAGCACACCTGCCGGTGGGAGGTATGTGCAGAGCATACAGGGCAGCCTTGATCTGGGGAGAGACACATATGGAACCCGTCAAGAGTGCAGAAACCCAGGATACCCAAATAGAGTAAGGAAAAAAATTCCCAACCACCACTAACCTATCCCCCAGCTGGGAGAAGCAAGGACCCAGGAAGAGCCTCTGCCTGTAGGAAAGAGGAAAGAGAAACCTCACCCAGGGTCACCCATTCAAACTGAGGAGCCTCAGTATACCCCAGTACACCCATCGGGGTCACGGGACACTAGCCTGGATGCCAACAAGCTTGCCCAGGATCACCCACCGCAGCCAAAGAGTGACAGGGCCGCCAGGCACTACTCCCAAGAACTGGAGGGTACTCCCACATCCTTGATGAATCAGCACAATGTCACTAAGGTCAGCAAGGAATCACTAAGTGCCCCAGTGCCTAGACCACAGAGGCATTCACACGCAACTCCAGCACTAAATATGGCCAAAGTGCCCACACAGAGACTACACTACTGTGTCTACCCAGAAACAATATTAAAACATCCTACTCAGTGGCCAATACAAAACACACCTACAGGAGAAAGTCTTCTTCCTCAAAACCCACTCCACAGTAAACAGAAGAAGCAACTGCTCTACCAGATGACCACACATCAACATAGAGATACTAGAAATATGATAAAACAAGAAAATATGACACCACCAAAGGAATACAATAACTCTCGAGTACCAGACCCCACAGAGGAGGAAACCCTTCAATGAAATGAAAAGGAATTCTGAGCAACAGTCTTAAGGAAACTCAGTGAGATACAAGAAGAGTCAGACAACAGAACAAAATGAGAAAAAGTATCCAGGATAATACGAAGGAGGAAATTTACAAAGAGTTTATACCTTAAAAAAATAATGTAGCAGAACTCCTGGAACTGAAGGATTTATTCAACAAAATAAAAAACACTGAGAGCTTAAGCAGCAGGTTAGAGCAAGCAAAAGAAAGAATTTCTGATCTTGAAGATGTTTTGAAATAACCCAGGCAGACAAAAAAAGAAAAAAAAATTCAATGAAAAAAATCAAAGAGAGCTAGCAGATAACCTTAAGCGCACAAACATCTGAATCATGGTTGTTCCACAAGGGGAGAAGAAAGGAAAGACATTGAAAACCTATTCAATGAAATATTAGCAGAAAACTGGACCTTCGAATCCAGGAAACTCAAAAATACCCAGACAGATTCAATCCAAAAAGTTCCTCTCAGAGACACATTATAGTCAAACTGGCAAAGCTCAAAGACAAAGAGAGAATCTTAAAAACAGCAAGAGAAAAGCATCGTCACCTATAACAGGGTCCCCATCAGACTAACAGCAGAATTCTCAACAGAAACTCTACAGGATAGAATAAAATGGGATAATATATTCAAAATACTAAAAGAAAAAACTGCCAACCGAGAATACTATGCCCAGTAAGGCTATCCTTCAGAAATGAGGGAGAAATAGTATATTTCCCAAACAAACAAAAACTCTGGGAGTTCCCACCACACGACCAGCCCTGCAAGAAATCCTCAAGGGAGTCCTGCATCTGGAATCTGAACAACACTAATTGCTACCACGAATACACAAGAAAGAACAAAACCCACCAGTAGAGCAAAAATGCAAATGAGAAAGAGAAAGAAACTATATCATACCACCTCAAAAAAACCACAAACACCAAAGACAAACACTAAAAGGAAAAGAAAGGAAAAAAACATATTTAAAACATCCATACAAAAATCAATAAAGTGTCAGGAGTAAGACAATGCCTTTCAAAAACAACCTTAAATGTAAATCAATTAAATTCCCCACTCAAAAGGCACAGACTGACTGACTGAATTAAAAAGCTAGACCCAACTGTAAGTTGTCTTCAAGAGACTCACCTCATCTATGAAGGCACACACAGACTAACAGTGAATGGATGGAACAAGATATACCATGCAAATGGAAACCAAAAACGAGCTAGCTATTCTTATATCAGATAAAATACACTTTAAACTAAAAACCATAAAAAGAGACAAAGCAGGCCATTATATAATGATAAAAGGATCTATTCAGCAAGAGGACATAACAAATCATAAATACATATGCACCCAACACCAGAGCACCCAGATATGTAAAGCGAACACTATTAGACCTAAAGAAAGAGATAGACCCCAATATATGATAATGGTTGGGGACCTGAACACCCCTCTCTCAGCACTGGACAGATCATCTAGGCAACAAGTCAACAGAGAAACACAGGATTTAAACCACATTTTAGACCAATTGGACCTGGCAGATATCTACAGATCATTTCATCCAACAACTACAAAACATACATTCTTCTCATCAGCACACAGAATATTCCCTAGGATAAACCGCATATTGGGTCACAAATCAAGTCTCAACAAATTTTTAAAAACTGAAATAATTCCAAGTATCTTTTGAGACAACAATGGATTAAAATAGAAATCAATAACAAGTAAAACTCTGGAAACTACACAAATGTATGGAAATTAAATAACATTCTCCTGAATGACCTATGGGTCCAGGAAGAAATTACATGGGAAGTCAAAAAATTTCTTGAAACTAATGAAAATAATGACACATCATACCAAAACCTGTGGGATACTGCAAAGCCAGTACCAGGAGGGAAGTTTATTGCAATAAATGCTTACATCAAAAGAATAGAAAGATTTCAAAGGTGATTTGAGGTGAGCTAAAGCTACACCTCAAAGAACTAGAAAAACAAGAACAATCCAATCCCCAAATTAGTAACAGAAAGAAATAATTAAGATCAGAGCAGAAGGAAATGAAATACAGACCCCAAAATGATACAGAAGATCAATAAAAAGTTAGTTTTTTGAGAAGATACAGAACATAGACAAACCATTAGCACAGCTAACTAAAAAAAGAAGAGAGAAGGCCCGAATGACAAAAAGCAGAAATGAAAAAGGTGATATTACAACTGATTCCACAGATATACAAAGAATCATTAGAGACTATTATGAACAACTATATACCAACAAATTTGAAAACCTAGAGAAAATGGATAAATGTCTGGACACATACAAACTACCAAGACTGAACTAAGAAGAAATATAAAACCTGAACAGACCAGTAACAAGAAACAAGATTGAAGTAGTAACCAGCAGTTTCCTAACAAAGAAAAGCACAGGACCAGAAGGCTTCACTGCTGAATTCTTCCAATCTGATTCTGATGGAACCATCTCCCCAAGATTTGCCGAAGACCATAGGCCCGCAGGTCATTAGATGAATGCACCGGCTGGAAGTTCTCCAGCAGCATCACAGAAATGCTGGCGCTCACCTGCCTGCCGGCAGGGCTGCTTTAGGCAGATGATTTTGAGTTGCTCTGTCTAAAAGTCATTAGACAAAAAGTTCAGCTGCTTTTTAAGGCTCCTCCTTAAGGCTGTTTTAATCTTTTTTAGTTAATAAGTAGAATATGAAAGAATTTAATTTTAATAAATTTCTATGTAACTTCCTTTGAGATCCCCATGTAAGGTTGTTCTAACTTAACCAGAAATTTCTGGCTGCTTAGACATCTGTATCAAATCAAGAGCCCTGGACAGCTTTCTGCAAAGGAACGGGATCCTGCTATCTGAGTTGAGAGGCCTCTCCCAAGACAGTGGGAGATAAGGGGTTATTTATTAGATCTAGTTTTGGGGGGAAATAACTGCACACAGTACCCAACACTGATGGTGGAGAGTTCTCCAGAATGGCACTTCAAGTCTTTACTAGCTGTCTTAGTAGTCTGTTTGGGCTGCCATAACAAAATACCAAAGACCAGGTGGCTTAAATAACAGAACTTGATTTTTTCACAATTCTGGAAGCTGGAAGTCTAAGATTAAAATGCCAGCATGGTTGGTGTCTGGTGAGGGCTCTCTTCCTAGCTTGCAGACAACTGCCTGCTCACTGTGTCCTCACATGGTGGAAGAAGACAGCAACCTCTCAGGTTTCTCTACTAATAAGGAAACTAATCCTATCATGAGAGTCCAAGCCTCACAACCTCATCTAAACCTGTCTCCCAAAGGTCTCATCTCCACATACCATCACATTGGGGATTAGAGCACCAACATGTGGACTTGGTGGGGGACCCACAATTCAGTCCATGGCTCTAGCCAAGTGCACAGCAGATATGGTTGATGACAGGCAAAACCAAGCAGGAGCCCAACAAAACTTCTGTTGTTTTTTATTTTTGGTAATTTTTTAAAAACTTGAACCAGCTCTATCTCACCAGAACAGGCTTTAAGAGATTCATGAAGAAAGGTACAAGACCCCTGGAGATTAGCTTCATTTTAGCCAATTTACATAATATGACTGGCATGTAAATTAGATTCATTCAATCCATCATCCAAATGGGAAGTGGTTAGCAATTCACCCGTTATTTTTTAGCTGACAGCATAAGAATGTTTGGAAATAAGACTACGGCACTGAGGACAAGGACTTCATTTTTTTTCTGAGCTTTCTTCTCATTCTAACAGGGAGGGTGCACCGTGGGAAGACTGAAGTTGATCAAGCCACAAGAGAGGTCAGTTCATGCATTCAGTCATTCAGGCGGTAGGCACTTAAAGCATCTGACATGCTGTGACCCACCAATGGTATTATAGCAGAAGTCATAGCCCAAGTCCTCAAAAAGCTTACAAAACAGCTGGGATACGAGTCCCAGAGATTAAAAAATATCTGGGCCATGCAACTGCCTGAGAACTCCATACACTCAGAAAGAGGAGAGTGAGGCCAGGGGACATGGGGAAGGGGAGGGGATGCCGGGCACGGACATCCTGATGCAGACCAGGCTCCAGTGCCCTGCAGCCAGCATCAGGAGTGTCACAGGCAGGACACAAGGCCATCCCAACAGTTGGGCAGAGGACAGTGAACACAAGAGGACATCACCACAAGAGGCATCTGTTGGCAAGAGGAGGGTCCCAGCTGCTAGGAGAAGCAAAAAGCAGAGACAAAAGAAAATGAGCATGGCCTCTGGTGGTGGGTCCACCAGAAGGACATTTTGTGAGGCCTCTCACTCACTATCCACCTTCACAAAGACACAAAGGTGGCAGAGAATCTGCTAAAAGAAATGAGGAGCTTTACAATGCTCAAGATACATAAAAAACAGAACCACATAATCCACAAAGTACAACCAAACATGGGTCCCTTGGATGCACTGAGCCCAGTGTCAGGCATATGAGAAGGACTCAGAAGTGTTTCTGGGTCCATATTTTGGCTACTGTTCCAGAAATATTTCTGAGTCCTTCTCACATGCCTGACACTGGGCTCAATGCAGGTAGAACGCTGCATCCAAGGAGGCAGACCACAGTAATACATTGAACTTTCGGAAGGAAAGAACAAATCTATGGTTACTAGGGGTGAAAGGGGGGGGGATGGAGAGATTGGGTAAGAGGCATAAAGAATAATTATGATTTGTAATAATGAATATGCTAATAATTTTGATTTTATCATCACGTTATACACAGGTGATGGCAGTCAATGCTGTACCCCAAAATACATACAATCAATTATGCTTCAATTTTTAAAAAAGACATAAAAAATCTAAACAAGACTCTAGATCAAGTGGAATTGGCAGATATCTACAGAACATTCCATCCAACAACCTCAGAATATTCATTCTTCTCATCAGCACATGGATCATTCTCCAGGATAGATCACATATTAGGTCACAAATCAAGTCTCAATAAATTCAAAAAAATTGGAATTATCCCATGTATCTTCTCAGACCACAATGGATTAAAACTAGAAATTAATAACAAACAAAACTCTGGAAACTATACAAACACATGGAAATTAAACAGCATTCTACTTAATGACATATGGGTCCAAGAAGAAATCAAGCAGGAAATCAAAAAGTTTATTGAAACTAATGAAAACAATGATACATCATACCAAAACCTGTGGGATACTACAAAAGCAGTATTAAGGGGGAAATTTATTGCATTAAATGCTCACTTCAGAAGAATGGAAAGATGGCAAGTGAACAACCTAACACTTCACCTTAAAGAACTAGAAAAACAAGAACAATCCAAACCTAAAGTTAGCAGATGGAAAGAAATCATTAAGATCAGAGCAGAACTGAATGAAATTGAAAGCCAAAAAACAATTCAAAAGATCAATGAATCAAAAAGTTGGTTTTTTGAAAAGTTAAATAAAATTGACAAACCATTAGCATGACTAACAAAAAAAAGAAGAGAGAAGACTCAAATAACAAAAATTAGAAATGAAAAAGGCGCTATTACAACTGATTCATCTGAAATACAAGGAATCATTCGAGACTACTATAAACAACTATACGCCAACAAATTAGAAAATCTGAAGGAAATGGATAAATTTCTGGACACACACAAGCTCCCAAAACTGAACCATGAAGACATAGAAAATTTGAACAGACCAATAACAATAAAGGAGATTGAAGCTGTTATCAGAAGGCTCCCAACAAAGAAAAGCCCAGGACCAGATGGATTCACAGCAGAATTTTACCAAACATTCAAAGAGGAATTGACACCGATTCTTTACAAACTATTCCAAGAGATTGAAACGGATGCAAATCTCCCAAACTCATTCTATGAAGCAAACATCATCCTGATACCAAAACCAGGTAAAGATATAACCAAAAAAGAAAACTACAGGCCGATATCCTTGATGAATATAGATGCAAAAATCCTCAATAAAATACTAGCAAACAGAATACAGCAACACATATGTAAAATTACTCACCACGATCAAGTGGGATTCATCCCAGGGATGCAAGGTTGGTTCAACATATGCAAATCAATAAATGTGATACACCATATTAATAAACTCAAACACAAGGACCATATGATCATCTCTATAGATGCTGAAAAAGCGTTTGATAAAGTTCAGCACTCATTCATGACAAAGACCCTCTTTAAGTTAGGGATAGAGGGAAAGTATCTCAACATAATTAAAGCCATATATGACAAACCCACTGCAAATATCATCCTGAATGGGGAAAAGCTGAAAGCTTTTCCTTTAAGAACAGGAACTAGACAAGGATGCCCACTCTCACCACTCCTATTCAACATAGTGTTGGAAGTACTAGCCAGAGCAATCAGAGAAGAGAAGGAAATAAAGGGCATCCAGATTGGAAAAGATGAAGTCAAACTGTCCCTGTCTGCAGATGACATGATCCTATATATCGAACAGCCTAAAACCTCTACAAAAAAACTGTTGGAATTGATAAATGATTTCAGCACAGTAGCAGGATACAAAATCAACACACAAAAATCAGTAGCATTTCTTTTCTCCAATAGTGAACATGCAGAACGAGAAATCAAGAAAGCCTGCCCATTTACAATAGCCACCAAAAAAATAAACTACTTAGGAATTGAGTTAACCAAGGAGGTGAAAAATCTCTATCATGAGAACTACAAACCACTGCTGAGAGAAATTAGAGGGGATACAAGAAGATGGAAAGATATCCCATGCTCTTGGATTGGAAGAATCAACATAGTGAAAATGTCCATACTACCCAAAGTGATATACAAATTCAATGCAATCCCCACCAAAATTCCAAAGACATTTTTCTCAGAAATGGAAAAAACTATCCAGACATTTATATGGAACAATAAAAGACCACACATAGCCAAAGCAATGCTGAGCAAAAAAAAATAAAGCTGGAGGCATAACACTACCTGACTTTAAGCTATACTACAAAGCTATAATAACCAAAACAGTATGGTACTGGCATAAAAACAGACACACTGACCAATGGAATACAATAGAGGATCCAGAAATCAACCCACACACTTACTTCCATCTGATCTTTGACAAAGGCACCAAGCCTATTCACTGGGGAAGGGACTGACTCTTCAGCAAATGGTGCTGGGATAACTGGATATCCATATGCAGGAGAATGAAACTAGATCCATACCTCTCACCGTATACTAAAATCAACTCAAAATGGATTAAGGATTTAAATATACACCCTGAAACAATAAAACTTCTTAAAGAAAACATAGGAGAAACACTTCAGGAAATAGGACTGGACACAGACTTCATGAATACGACCCCAAAAGCACGGGCAACCAAAGGAAAAATAAACAAATGGGATTATATCAAACTAAAAAGCTTCTGCACAGCAAAAGAAACAATTAAAAGAGTTAAAAGACAACCAACAGAGTGGGAGAAAATATTTGCAAAATATACATCTGACAAAGGATTAATATCCAGAATATATAAGGAACTCAAACAACTTTACAAGAAGAAAACAAGCAACCCAATTTAAAAATGGGCAAAAGAGCTAAGTAGGCATTTCTCTAAGGAAGATATACAAATGGCCAACAGACATATGAAAAAATGCTCAACATCACTCAGCATCCGGGAAATGCAAATCAAAACCACACTGAGATACCATCTAACCCCAGTTAGGATGGATGGCTAAAATCCAAAAGACCCAGAACAATAAATGCTGGCAAGGTTGCAGAGAAAAAGGAACTCTCATACATTGTTGGTGGGACTGCAAAATGGTGCAGCCTCTATGGAAAATGGTATGGAGGTTCCTCAAACAATTGCAGATAGATCTACCATACGACCCAGCTATCCCACTGTTGGGAATATACCCAGAGGAATGGAAATCATCAAGTCGAAGGTATACCTGTTCCCCAATGTTCATCGCAGCACTCTTTACAATAGCCAAGTGTTGGAACCAGCCCAAATGTCCATCATCAGATGAGTGGATACGGAAAATGTGGTACATCTACACAATGGAATACTACTCAGCTATAAAAACGAATGAAATACTGCTATTTGCAGCAACATGGATGGACCTTGAGAGAATTATATTAAGTGAAACGAGTCAGGCACAGAAAGAGAAATACCACATGTTCTCACTTATTGGTGGGAGCTAAAAATTAATATATAAATTCACACACACACACACAAAATAAAATCCGGGGGGGGGGGAGAAGATATAACAACCACAATTACTTGAAGTTGACACGACAAGCAAACAGAAAGGACATTGTTGGGGGGGTGGGGAGGAGGGAGGGAGGTTTTGGTGATGGGGAGCAATAATCAGCCACAATGTATATTGACAAAATAAAATTTAAAAAAATAAGAAAAAAAATGAATAATAAAAAGGTCATATTCAATTACCAAAAAAAAAAAAGACATAAAAAAAATTTTGTGGACTGCATGAACGAATGATTTGAAGGAGTGTGTCCTCCTGGAACCACCACAACTGAGAGGAAATAAGATGATCCTCCCCCTAGAACTATGATCCTTCACAGTAAACCTGGAACAAAACACATCCCAGGGTCACTGGGGCAGAAAAAAACAAACTCAGAAGCAAGGGCTTTCATGGAGTCATAATGATGCTAGAAGCTTCTCCGGGGACCATGCCCATCTGCCATGAAAATTCCAAAGGGAAATTCCTGAGAATAGGTCATATGTGAAAATAGTGAGCATTTTTAGAGGGATTGCTATGTGCTAGGCAATTCTAAGCTCTGTTAGGTAACATCTCAATCATACTTTGTAAGTTAGGAATACTCCTATCCCTGTTCTACAGCTGCAGAAATGAAGGCAAACTGAAGAACTGGTCCAAAAGTCCAGAGTTAGTTAGCTAACTAACTTAGTTGGTGGCAGGAAGTTAAACCCAGTGGTTCCCTCCAGAGGCGACACCTCAACAACATCTGCAGCCTTTCCTGCTTCTTCTCGCCTAAGACAGGGATCTGGAGAAAGGGGACGTTCAGAATCCTGGTGAACTGGACGGAGGAGTGACAGCTAAATGCATCATTTATCCTAGAAATGTACACTGACTGCTGGCCCTACTCAACTTCCCGAAGTCACATGGTGAGGGGGGCCCTCTGCTCTTCCAAATGGGGACACCGGCATCTGTCTATAAATAAACACACCAATGCCCACTAGAGGCTGGAAGAACTGACCCTCTCCTCTGTGGAACTCGAGGCTGGGGGAAGGTCAGGTGTGGTGGGAACACAACCCCAGCCAGGATCCACGGTGCTGCAGGCAAGCATGCGCGGAGGCGTCCACAGGGGTCTCAGGCTCACGCCTGACGGGAGGAAGCCATCTCCAAGTGCCCTCGGCTGAGGGCACACAGGGAAGTTGATAGATCATAAGTGGCAGGCAGGGAGGGCCTGGAAACAGGACAGGCATGGGAACAAGGCCCCGTGTGTGTGGTCCTCTGTCCCAGCAGCCAGGGAAGAGAGCACCGGGTGCCTCCTGTGCCCCACTCCGGCCAAGCAGGTGCTGAAGCCACTCTAACTTAGTCATTTGCTCTCATCTCTCTCCCAGAGTGACCTCGGTGGCCAGGTCCAGGGAGACTTGCCCATCCTGAAGGAGGAGCTGGGCTGGGGCTACCCGCCCAATGCTGCCTCTCGCCACGGTCACCCCTCTGCGGTGGGGGCCCCTCTTGCATGTCCACTCAACGCCTCACTCAGGAAGGGGCCCGCTCAAGCCTTGGTCTCCAGATGTGCAAAGAGCAGCGGCAAAGCAGATGGGCTTCCCTGCTAGCAGACCCTGACCCCATCCTGGCTCTGCCATGCTCTGGCTGTAAACCCGGGACAACACAACCCTCTCGGTCTTCATTTTCCCATCCATGAAATGGGAGGCAGAACATGTCCACCTCACTGGGCCGTTGTGAGCATTTTCTGGAAAGTACTCATCACAGAGTCCAGCACATGGTAAGAGATGATGCGCCAACCCCAGGCATTCGAGACACTGCCCCATACCTACAGCAATGGTCTAAACGCCAGCGCTAACATCGGTGGATAAGGAAGGGAGGGGAAGGCAGAAGGAATGTGACTCTGATGGCTCGATGTTGACGTCACCCTGGTGCACCTTCCAGTGTTCAGCCATGGGCTGGCATGGCTGTGGGACACTCTGAAGCCTCTGACAACATCCGCATAGAGACACAACAGCACGGAAAATGAAGACAGCCGATGAAGAGGCTGAAAGTATTTATATATATGAGTAAGGTGATCTGTAAAGGGTTTGGATGCCATAGCAAGGCCCAGACTTTAAAGAGAAAGAGAGATGACCTGAGCACATAGGAAAGGTCAAGACATGTGCACAGGAAATCGGTGGCAAGACAGGGAAGGAGCAAAACAAAGGTAGTCTCAGGGACCAGGAGACAGAGGACACCTGCCACCAGCAGCCACTGCAGCTGTGTGAGATCCACTCCAGCCGGCGATACCACCAGCCTCCCTGAGCATCGCTAAGGGCCCCTGCCCCAGACTACAAGGAGCATTCTGGTCCCAGTGAGTCACTCCTGATAATATTTTGTTTTCAAATATAAATATGGGTTGTACCCATAAGCCGTGCTCCCTCTGACAGACAGCCCTGTACACCAAGAGATCCCTCAGCCAGGGGATATTTTCCTCTTTTTTTTTTTTTTTTTGAAAATGCTAAATATAACTTTGAAAAAGGTGCCTCGGGTTTAGAATATTCAGGAAGGACAAGTAAGTCAAAGAAAGAAGGACAGCTGAATCATTAAAAAATAACAAAAAACACGGTTATGACAAGTTGAAAGATCTGGGACATCGGGAAAAATAGTGACCATAAAAGATCAAAGTTATTTTCCCATTGAAAAAAATTGGTAATTTAAAAATATGACAGAATAAGGGAACATTTGCCCTATCATAAATCTTTTAAATTACTATAATTAAATCAGGGTGGCACTGAAAAAAGAATGGATAGAAAAACAGAAACAAAAGATTTAGAAGTCAGCCCAAATGACTCTAGTGATTGGGTACACAACAAAACTGGCCTTTCTAAATCAGTGGGATGCATTATTCAATAAGCAATATTGGAAAAATTGAAAACCATTTTGGAAAAAAAAATAATAAAGTTAGACCTCTGTATCCTACTACAGCCAAAATTAATAATAGATGTGTTAAAAAAAATTTCATGATGAGAATATACATTAGACTCTTGGCTAAAAATTAGCAAATTGATCTCACTCATTTCTCTCCTCTCCTTCTCAAAATACTGCTAAAATAAGAATAAAGAACACGGAGGCAGGGGAGATAGTCCCCTGTAAGCCTCAAGAACAAAGAGAACAGGGAAGGAGAGATTTCAAAGGAAACGTAAAGGTCAGAAAGCAGAGGGGGTGGTAGCAGCAGGTACGACAAATTCTGTGCTCACCGTGGGTCCGCACCAGGAAGACGGCAGAAAGTGGGCTTCAGACCCCAACGCGTGCACACTGGGACACTGGGTGCCACAGGAGGCCTGGGTCAGGAGCAGCCAGAGCCAGAACACTGCTCCTGTGCCTATGTCCCCGGAGCCCAAGGGTCAGACTCAGCAGCAATGAACAAGAGGACACACCAGCCCAGGACAGGCCAAGGAGAAGTGCCTGCAGAGGACGCACTCAGGGCCAGTCTGTGCACAGAACTGAAGGGGCCTCAGCCCCCTTCCCAGCAGCCATGCACATACCTGACTCCTGCTTCAAAGCACGTGTCCCCAGGACAGCGAGAGACCACACTTTGTGTGAGAAACTGACTTCTCAGCTATGTGCAATATACTACATTAATAATATATATATAGTCTTAATTTTTATAAGAAGACAGAAGTAAATATTTACATAATCTTGGTGGTGAGGAAGAATTTTCTAAGCATGACTCTAAAACTTAAATATTTAAAAGAAAATAAAACATTTCATTAAAAATAATATAAAAGAAATAAAGGGATAAACATCAAGCTGCGGAAAATCTGCAAAATGCAATAAACAAAGGCTACTACTCTTTCTACTAGTTTTTACAAATCATTAGAGAAAAAAAACCTCAGTAGAAAAACAAACATAAGACATCAATACACAATACACAAAAGAAAAAAATCAAATGGCTAATAAGTACATGAAAAAAATATGTGTGTTTGCTTATAATCCAAGAAATCCAGGACAGAACAACATTTTGAAACCATTTTGGTTATCACATTTCAAAAAACAATTACTGCCAAGAGTGCGTGTTGGTGAAGATGTACAGAAATGAGCGAGCCCTGTACATCGCTGCTGGACGTGGGAATGGGAAAAATCTTTTTTTTATTTTTAATTGAAACATAGTTGATTCTACATATCTGTGGGGTACAGCGTTGAATATCAACACCTGTGTACAATATGTGATGCTCAAATCAAGAATAATTAGTATGTTCAAACTTACACGTTGTAATCATTTTTTGTGGCCCTTTACTTAGGAAAATTCCTACAGATGTGCGATATTTTTCAACAGTAGTCAAAAGTAAGGCAAGCCACATCCATTTGTGGAGTATAATGAATTCACTAAGAATGGCGAGGTGGGAGAATACGCTACAACACGGACAGACATGCACAATCTGTTGAATGAATCAGCAGGTCACACAGGAGGAGTCACACAATGAGCCCTTCTGATCAGTAAAGAGAGGACACACAACAGCCACACAGACACAAACTCTGGGAGACTGTATCCCCAAGCTGTTATCGATGGTTATCTCTGTGCTGGTAGTATTAAGAATAAATTTTATTTTCTTCTATTTGCTTATTTTAAAAAGTTTAACCACAGGTCTTCTCCTTATGCACATAAAGGAACATTTCAGTATGAGAATGCAAAGACCAGACGGCAGCAGTTTTCTCCTTGGGAATCCCCGTAGGGTTGCTGAGCCTTAGAGCCCAGCATCCCACAGGGCTGGGGGGCGGGGGCATCTATTAACAAGCATTTCTACAGGAAGGCTGAGCAGGCCCAACTCAGCAATTTGGTGCAACAACTGTTCCCAAAACTCCTTTAACTCTGCCTGGCTGGCTGGCTCTCCGCCAGGGGACTAACGACAGCCAGCCTCCTCTGGCAGGTTGGGCCAGCCAGGAGGCCAATGCTAGGGATAGATCTGTGAACACAGGGTGAGCTGGGCAGCTGCCACTCAGAGAGGGGCCTATGTGACACCCAGACAGGCGTGGCCTAGGAAGACCCCCCAGGCTCAGCAAGGAGCTCTAAGCCCCAAGAAATAAAGGCTGAGGCTTGGGAGGGCATTACTTCCAGCCTCTCCAGGATAAAGGACTTAATGCTCCCTTCACGAGGCACCAGCTGTGACTGTGGCACCAGAGCTGGAGGTGCCAGCCTTGGTAGACACAGGGGACCCAAAGAACTTCCTTGAGAATGGTGGAAAAGTGAAGACGCGCGTGCATTGGAAAGACAGAAAAAACGCTGGTAAACCACCGCACCCTTTCAGAGAAATATTCTATCAAATTGTATTTCCCAGTGATTTCCACAACAGTACCTGGCCTGCTGCTACGATTTCTGAGGGAGCTCCTACAGCTTCTTGCGTGGACCCCCTTCACTGCCCTTGGCTCCCTCTATCAATAACCTAATGATCTGGAAACTTCAAATTCTGGAAGGGAGTTCCAATTTTAAAGGACCCAATAGTGGATTCCTCGATTTCAATGCAAATAGTTACTCCTTTATTCATCTGTTCAGATTTTCTTAAAGGGGCCCTTTAAGAAACACCTTGATTTTACTTTGTTCCTCCCTGGCTGCTTCTCCAAAGAATTCAAGGTGCTGAAAGAAGCGGTTCACTTAACACACTTCCCTTCCTCCCCAACTCCTTGCCTCTCCAGTAAGAGAAGTGTCTGAACTTCTATGTCCATCTTACCCTGGAGCAAGCAAATCACAGAGTGAGTGGCGGAAGACCAGGGTCACTCACAGTGACAGTCACCTTGTGAACAGTACAGGCTTGCTCTTCCCATGCAGAGGTTCAGGTCGTACGAGCACAGAGGGCCAAGCACACAGCCAGACCCCACAGTCTCATCTTTCAGTTATACTTAAGAAACATCTCTGAACACGTCTTACAGGCAAAGCACCACACCACGAACTGTGGAGAAAATACCCGCATACAACACCACGCCCCTCCCTCCAAGAGCGTGCAGCTGGGAAGAGCAAGAAGAGGGTAACTCCTGGTTAGCACGTAGAGGGTCTCTTTGAAGAGATGCCTTCTAAAACCCCTTTAATTTTGCATGTCCAGGACTCTGTGATTCTAAATGTGATACCTGGCACAAACCAGGTATAGGTAAGAACTATACAAACATGGAGCAAGGAGATATGAAATTCAACTGTGGGCAGCGAGGGCCGCTTCATGGGGAAGGCCAGACTCAACCCTGCCCTTGAATCAAGAGGGCTTCTCGGCGTCACAGGCAGACACAGGAGCAGCAGAGCTGGCAAATGCAACAGCCGAAAAGGCCAGGCCAAAGCCACTGAGGGGCCAGAACCTTAATCAGGAGGGATGCAACTGACAGTTTCAGGAGGATGGGAGTGGTGCTCCCCACCCTGAGTTCTCAGTGCAGGGGAGGTGGGCTCGGCAACGTGGGAGACAAAGGTAGGTGGGGAGAGTAGTCAGGAGCCGGCCAAGGCCGGCCGGACAGCACGGCAGTGGGGTGGGAGTGTGGGCGCCAGACAACGGGGTGGACGCAGCAGTCACACGCAGGTGCAGACAGAGGGCCAGAGACAGCCAGCAGGTCCTTATTGTGAGCGTGGGCTGGAGGTTCTGGCCAGACAGGAGAGCCGCCGTGTGCTGGGGAGGACATGGTTTATTCTGTTTGGGCCAGGTTCAGTTTGGAGTGCCCGTGGGACAACTGACACCTGATGTCCCCTAAGATTAGGTGATATAAGAGACAGGTAAAACATGGAAGGGGAAAGATCATTCAAAGAGAGAAACAAGAAAGGGTGTGAAAAGAAAGAGGCCAGGGAGTGAACTCTGAGGACACCTGCTCATGAGAGGTAGCATATGAGGAACACAGAAGACAGGGAAGTGTTATGGGCTGAATTGCTTCCCCCTTTCCCCCAAATTCTTATGTTAAAGTCCTAACCTCAGAATGTATCTCAGAGAGGTCTTTAAAGAGGTAACTAAGTTAAAATGAGGTCATCAGGGTGGGCTCTAATCCAATATGACTGGTGTCCTTCTAAGAGGAGATGAGCACACAGACACATACAGAGGAGACCATGAGAAGACCCAGAGAAGACCCATGGTTGCTATCATGCTACGACAGCAGAGTTGAGTAGTTGCAGCAGGAACCATGTAACCTGCAAAGCCTTAAGTACTCACCATCTGCCTCTTTACAGAAGTTTGACATCCCCTAACCCCCCCTCCCCCAGACTGTAGCATGAACAGCAACACCAGGCAAGCAGGAAGAGAGGGAGGGCCAAGCCAGGCCAAGCCGCTGACCAAGGCCACGGGCAGGGCCTGGACCCCAGCCAAGTCAGCAATATGGCGGGCACAGCAGAGCCAGTCCCCAGAGACACAGTGTAGCCATGCAGGAGTGGAGGAGAGTGTGGGGGCACCACCTGCACCCAGGTGCACAGCCTACAGCAGTGGCTCACACCGGGGAGACACAACCCAGCAGGAATGAGGCAGAAACAGTCAGGCTCAGAGCACAGCAGAACCACGGTCCGGGAGCCAGGACAGCACAGGCCAGTTCGGGAGCCCAGCACGATGCGGGAGCCTGGGGCTGGTCATACACACAGCTGCCTCAGCTGACACAGCAACCCCACCAGTGGCTGCGGAGGTTTTTTGTTTATGAACAAGGGTGAGCCCACATACGGGCCCATCAGTAGACACATGTACACAGAAGGAAAAGAGCAAAGACTGGGGAAATAGGACAGGCTCGATTCCAGGGTGTGAGGCACAGACCTCCCTGTGAAGGTACAAGGGTGCTCCACGAGGGCAATGTCAGAGAATATTCAAATGTTCCGTAGGTCTGCAGACCCTTGCATGCCCTGAGCAGCCAGAACTACAGAATCAGCCTCACCTGGTAGGTAAAGAGCATGGCTTCTGAAGTCATGCGTCAGGCCTCACTACTCATTAGCTGTGTGACTTGAGCAAGAAACTTAACTTCTCTGTGGTTTGGTATCCTCATCTACAAAAGTAGAGATAATAATAGTACCTAACTCATGGGGTTGTTGAAAGGACTAAATAAATGAACTATGGGAGGCACTTAGAAAGAGGTGCTTATATAACCATTAGCTATAATTACACTATCTCAACATTTATGCTAACTTTCACATGCCCCTAAGTCTTCTCCTGTCCTCTTTAAAGACTTGCGCTTCTTGGGCAAAATACACACACCTAAGAAAGCTCTGTCCACTTGAGTCCCTGAGGGTCACACTCACCCTCCTCATCTCAAGTCAGCTCACAAAGCATAGATAGATGGGCAGAAAACTGTCCCTGTCAACGGTGATATGCTGAAACAGCTGCCTCAGGTTGAAAAAGTGGGAAAAATAGGATCCAACAAAACACAATTTATTAGTCATCACACTCTGAACACGTCACAGCTGGGAGATAAATGCCAAGAACATCAATTATGAACTATTCTTACAGCAGGTTTAACATATTCACCACGACTCTAAGAAACCTATGTGTTGTGAATGTTCTTCATTTGTTTCGATGACAGGAGCAAATATTTTGGGTGAAAATGGTAAATGTGATTGTTTTGCAGGAAGTAGGGTAGCCTGCATCAGTGTCCCGCCTGGAAACAGGCTGCTGAACATCTGTCAAGGTGTCAACTCCAGCCACAGAAACAAAGAACTTGGTCAAGCTTCTGCATAGTTAATAGTTAACTAGAGCTGATGAGGGTGCTGGAAGGAGAGGATGGAAAATCACAGGCATAATAGCAGTAACATCTCAATTCACAGTGCCTTTAATGTGATTGTTCCTGTAGTCTTTCTGCATGTCTCTCTCATGATTCCCCTGTACCAAGAGCAGCACTGTGTCTTCTCCCTGGAGCATCTTGTCACATCCTTCCTCTGGTCTGGAGTCTACAGCAACCCTGTTCTGATGATCTGTTCCTCTGGACAAATCGCTCTAAGTCTGTTTCCTCCACTCAAAACAAAGCGGTTGAGGCTAGATAACTCCTAAGGTCCCTTCCAGCTCTCCCACCTGCTAACTCTGACCCTATAATGCCAGGCCAGGGACAGGGGAATGTGCTGGATCCTGAAGGATCCGTAAGTTTCATCCCAAACGCTGGTCCTTAGAGGACTCACTAGAGAAGATTCGGAGGCTGGGTCAGACCTTTGCAGTGAGTCTGCATTGGCTGCAGGAGTGGGAAAGGCAGGGGCCTGACACTTTGTTCTCTAACCTTGCCCTGAATGAACCCACCATGCAGTGAGGAACACGCTTCTCTTAGCTAGTACCTTGTTACCCCAGCATGGCCCACCAGGTAGCAGCTACAGCACCAGGAGCTTGTTAAAAATGCAGGCTCTCAGCCTGCTCTAGACCCAATGGTTGGCATTTAACAAGATCCCCAGGGGATTTGCAGGCATGTCCACTTCAAAATGCTATCCTACAGCCCTGCTTCTCAAAGTCAGCTGTGCAGTGGAACCTTCTGGAAGGGGTCCCATCTCCCCCACCCACCCACCAGAAGATTCCAACGTCACTGGTCTAGAATGTGATTGGGGCATTGGTACTTTCTTAAGGCTCCCCAGGGGATTCGAACATGCAGCAAAGTGAGATCCACTGAACTAATAAATCCCTGCTTCCGATTCTAGTATTCAAATCAAAGGCTGGCTGACCTCCCTTTGGAAAGGTCTATACCACCTGTATTTGAAGCATCACTGACATCCACTCTTTCCCAAGACCATGGCTGGATCACCCCTTTCTGGAGTTCTCATTTGTGATGGAATCGCTCTCAGTCAATACCTGCCTTTTGCATTTACCTCCCATCTGAGATTATCCCCCACTAGCCTCCATACCCCTCTAGGACGTGGCCACTCCAAATCAGAGGACAGACCTTTCTTCTTCAGCAACACCTTTCATGCACGGACCTCCAGGCACATGGACCCTCTGGATCAGAGGCTAGAACTGTGGGGAACCAGACGAGTCCGTGCAAATGCTCCTTGGCTTCAGTCCCACCTGGTGTGCAGGATAGGAGTCAGCAACATCGCAACCAATCATTTAAGGCTAGCAGTGGGGTCTCCAAGTGAGCACCCACACACAGCACCCTCCAGCATTTTCCCCTCGTTCTTATTTATGCAGTTCTTCCCTGTTGCCTGCTACCCTTTGAGGGCTCCAATGGGTTCTGTGCTGGGTTTTTGTAAGCTTAATAGACGCATTTATCTCTCTGAGTGCTGAGAATTAGAGAACTTCGGTGTTTATTTAAAGATAACACAGGAGCCCAATTGGAAGGCAGCAGTACTTGAATCTGCCAGAGCTCACGAGCAGGGTAGTGTCCGTGCAACTAACTTGAGGGCTGGGTCATGGCAGGAAAAGAGAACCACCATCCTCAGCTGACAGCACACGATCAGTCTTGGACTTGCTATCATCAAGTGACTCATGAAGGGAAGGGATTGAGGGCAACCTGCAAAACAGGCTTCAAAATGTAACAGCCACCAGAGCTCTACATCCAAGAGTGTGCAATACTCGCTGCAGCTCTGCCTTCAAGAGCGTGCGATACTGCAGCTCTGCCTCCAAGGGTGTGCAAGACTTGCTGCAGCCCTACATCCAAGAGTGTGCAATACTCGCTGCAGCTCTACATCCAAGAGTGTGCAATACTCACAGCTCTATGTGCAAGAGTGTGCGATACTTGCTGCAGCTCTGCATCCAAGAGTTTGTCCAAACAAAAAGTGATTTAACTGTTTCAAGTGACTTCACAAAGTCAGATCCTGATTTTTCTTGCAGAAAGTTTGCTTATCTTTGAGAGGCACAGACAACATGAAGGTTTCAGCTAGAGGGTCATATCTCCAGAATGAGACTGTGTGGGTTTCTACCCACCAAATACTAGCCTGTGACCCTGGGTGAGTTACTGAACCCTGCTGCACCTTTTTTGTTCATCTGTAAGATGGGGCAGATATGTGTGACCAGAGAGTGGATGACACATGGTAGGTACTATGCAGGTTTTCTATTATTATTTGTCACTTCCTGCTGGATATGGAAGGTGGGTTTATGTGTATGTATATAAAATGAATCATCAACCGTAGATCAGATTAAAAAAAGAAAGCAACTAGTTTTCAGAGCAAGCAGTAGGAATGCTACAGGGTGAAACATCACATCGATGTGCAGTACAGATGTTTGAGGTTTTGTTAGCAGACTATAAAAATGTTTACACAGTAATTAGGCCTGTTATCAGCACACAAGCAGATTACACTTTACAGAATGAATGAACACTCAAAAAACCTCCCGTTTTTCATCAGGTTCAGAGTGCTCTCCTAATTCTTGGGTTTACTGAAATAAATCCAGTTTCTAATAATACAGAGCTACCGCAGAATGTAGGGGAAAGGGCACTGGGGAGGGGAAGTGGGCTCTGTTTGACAGAACACATGTCATTTAATCTCTCATCCTCATTTTTCCTTGTCTTTAAAACGAGATAATCAAGGTCCCCACTCACTTCCTTCACAATCATTCTCTGCTAAACACGTATCCACCCTTCTCATCACCAAGAAAGGATGTGTTTAATTAAAGTAATGTTGGGAAAGGTAGTAATTCTGCTGAATTTCATAATGAGACTGCAATTCAACACTATTCAGTTGCATTAACACTGAGTTTGCAGCAGTTAATTCCCGACACTTAAGCCCCCAAACCTGGTCTGTATGATGAGACCACAGGTGGACCTGGCTGGCCCATGTTTTGATACTCACACAGCTCTTCCAAAACATATCAGTGGCTCTAACACATCCCTTAATGTTGTTCTTTCCCTGTTTTCAAAGGATAATATTCTCTTGTAATAAATATGTCACCAAAATAATTAGCTAAGTTGCCTAATTTGCACTTCTAAGTTTTCATATTGCTTAACTTCTGTTAATAAAAAAGTGCATATGATTTGTAATCATGATATAAACTTTTGGGATGCAATACTACAGCAATAATATTTCAATGTTCAGAGATGAGCTTTTAATGAATATTTAATTGCTCTATTCTTTATAAGTATAAATTATGCTTTCAGTAAACACTTTGAATACTAAAAAGGCAAGATTCTGTTTCTCATAGCTAAGTTATATGTTCAAGTTTCCTAACAATTTGTTTCAAGAGAGAGAAAAGGTCATTTAGTTTTCAAGCTCTAAAGGAAGGAATTTCCAAAGTAATTTGGAGGTAAGGTAACTTGTTACAGCAATATCCCAAATTCAACAAAATCCAGATGTATATTTGAAATTCATAGAAAGAAATCTAACAACATACGTACTTGAAACGTTAATGGTCTGGGGAATGACAGCGTACAAAGGTGCTTTCATTTTTTTATGTAACATTTCTGTATTGCTTTAATTTTTTTTTATTTAAAGAATGTTTATCTTCATAACTAAAAATACTTCTTAAGCATAAAACAAAGAGCCACCCATTGGACAGCTGGTACAAAGTGAGCATGCTGTCTTTTGTCCCATCAGGACCATGGGTTCTTGACATTAAAATTTCAGAAATAAAATGGTAGGGAAAAAAAGTGTTTAGTAGAGGGCTGGCTGGTTACCTCAGCTGGTTAGAGCACGGTGCTGATAACACCAAGGTCCAGGGTTCAATCTCTGTACCAGCCAGCCACCAGAAAAAAAGAAACAAAGGAAAAAAAGTGCTTAGTAGATATACTCTTACAAACCTCTATTTAAGACATTTGTGATCATGAGTGTTTACATTTTAAAACAAAATTTTTTCCAATTACAACAAAGTATGTGCTCATTTTCAAAAAAATAAGATAATTCTAACAACTTTGGACAAGCATTGTTAACATTTTTGGTCCATTTATTTCCATTGTTCTTCTATACGATGTTTTCAAACAAAACTGAAACCATACTATAAATGCAGTTTTGTCTGTGCCCACATTTAATTGGTATGTTAAAAATCTCTAAATTAAGGTCACCAAAGCATTTTCTCTCCATCTGTTACTCTTAAACACTACACAGTTCATTTTACACTCTAACGGATAAAGATTCACTTTATTGTACCTAGGTGGTGCACACAGAATGCATAGCTGCCAGGGTGATCTTTTGAAAATATAAATTAAATCATGTCACTCACCTGTTTAAAACCCTCAAACCAAACTCAGTATCAAACCAAAACTCCACACAGTGACCCCACACGAGCCAGCCCCTTGCCTCTCTGAACTCAGCTTCCACGCCAGCCTCCTTCCTATTCCTATAATGCAGCAGGCTCGTCCCTACCTCAGGATCTTTGCACTGGCTGTGTCCACTGCCTGTAAGTTCTTTCCTAGATCTTCCCTCATCTTATCCCTTCATGTCGTTCTAGTGTCAGCTTAAATAAAGATCCTTAGTGAGACCTTTCCTGACCCCCCAATCTACAGCAGCCCTGGGATCTGTCTCAATCATATCCTGCAACTGTATGTCCACATTTTTATTGTCTTACACCACTAGAATATGAGAGTACTATCTCTGTCTGTCTAATTTGCCATTTTCCCTAGTACCTAACACAGAGATCTTAACACGTATTGGTTGGATGATTGTGTTTTCAAAGGATCAAGATTTGTGGGGCATGAGATAGAGTAACCTACTTAAACAGGCCTTTTCACAGCAGCATAGCCCCTTAATGAGACTTTTTTAAATAGGCCACCACCTTCCCCTACAGCCTGGTCGTGGAGAGCTGCACACAGCCCTGCCACTGGGGAAACAAACCAGTTGTTTAGTCCTGGCAGACTTGGATTTTGCTTCTCCACCCTGTTATCTAAACCAGAAATCCAGTGGTCACACTCCATCCTTCCCTTTCTCCTCCCACGCCAGTTATCAATAAGTCCTACCAATTTCTCCCCCTCTGGAGGACATGCTCTGCACCTACATCACCACCTTTTAGCAAGAGCATTCCAGTTTCCTTTCAGAAAATGATAGCTCCCACCCTGATGATCTTTCTGAAAACTAGCCCTAGATTGGGGACCCAAAGATATAATGACTGGATACGTCGTCTTTCCAATAATAATATTGGAAAAGGTTGGAGATAGTTCATTTATTTCCATAGCACCACCTAGGAGACCTCCATAGCAACTCCTGCCACCAAGATGCCCTGGACTGCCTCATCTCTGTCCGCTCCAAACCTGGCTCTTCAGGGGTGCCCTCAATCCTGTGAGTTTCCACCAATTCTTCTAATATGTTCTCTGCTTTGCCCTAGTTATTCGCCAGAGCTAGTTTCCGTCACTTGCAATCCAGGATCCCTAACTGGAAATTCTCCTAAAGGTTTGCAGAATCCATCCCCTCTTCTCCATACTCTCCACCACAGCCTCCTCCCGCTTGCCTGGCTCTCAGCACCAGCTGCCTCGCTGGTATCTATGCTTCTAGATTGCTCACTGCCAGGTCATTCTCCACACGGTCCCCAGCCAAGCCTGAGCCCCTGGTCCTGACCAAAGGCCTCCATCTATCAGCCTAGCCTTTTTTCTTGTCCCTCCCATCTCAACCCTTAAGCTCTAAGAACTCCAAACTACCAGCTGCTTCCTCGTGCTCTCCATGTGTTTTCTGACCTCTCGGCTTTTGCCCACCTTTCCTCTGCTCTGGAACAAACACACAGTTAAGGCTGATTCCTCATCCCCGTCCCTTACAGTCAGCTCAGACATCACCTCCATCCTAGCCTAGCTGCCATCCATCTCTGCTCACAAATGCGTGTCCCTAACACAGGGTCTGCCTTCCCCGCTAGTCTGTGAGCTTTTTTGACGGCAGGAGCTGTGCAGTCTTCATCTGTCTATCCATACCACATAATAGGCACTGAATAAATTTCTGTTAGATGTTAAATGATTAAAAACATAATACACTTTGAAATCCCCAGGGGCAATGTGTTTTCATTTTCCTCCTTTCTAACCACATTCAGAATTACCCTCAGATCAAGCGTTCTGAGGAATCAGCCAATGCTCTGCACATCTTGAAGGATGGTTTCACTGCTTAAGAGTCAGGACTCATGCTGTTCTGACAAGCATCTGGGGCTACTGCTGGTCACATTGCCTAATGGTTCTCAATCATGAAAGGACATTTTAGACACTCTGGCTACATTACCTTCAGCCTCAGGTGAAGGGCGAAGATGCCACCCATCCCATACAAATACAGAAAGGGAATGTGCAAAAAAAAAAAAAAAAGCAGCCTATAATCAAACCAATCTGGGTGCAAACCTGCATGGGGCTCCAGTGGGGGCACACATGGGGAGGAAGGGGCATTGTTGTGGGGTTCTACCTCCTCCCTCCTCCCCAAACTGACTGCATAAGTCACAGCTCCTCCTGTGCCTCAGTTTCCTCATTAGAAAGAAGGACTGAGACTCTGCCTAGATTCACTCAACAAACATGGACAGGGCACCCACTACGTGTCTGACTCTAAACACAGCACTGCAGCCAAAGGTTACTAAAACACTTTTCATACCAGAAGCAAGCAGTGTGGAAAGTGCCTGGGACGCCGAATCAGAAACCCCCGCCCCTTACAAGCAAACCGTAACCACGCCTCTTACCTACAAGCTATGCAGCCCCAGGGAAGCCATTGAGCTTCCCTTACCATCAGTTTCCAAATATAAAATATGAGGATTACATGAATGAAAGTGTCTGACACAAAAGTAGGGTCTCACAAATCTGAATCAAGAGGGTCTCCAAAGGTCTTAAATGTTCAAAGTTTTATCAAAGCCAGGAGAATTTCTCTCATAATAAGAATTAGCGCCCCCTTCTGACACCAGACTAGTACTGCACAGACTGCCAGTACTAGTGTGGGCTGGTAAGGACACCACTGCTCACTCAGCCACAGGCTCAAAGGCCAGCTCAGACAGCCCTCTGGGGCTGGTGACCCAGGATCACAAGGTCCCGCCCAAGGCCACTTACTATGGAAAAGAGATTTCTAAATAGGAGCCCAAGCCTGCCCAATATTGAAGCACTGATCAGAGGCCTCCCACTGGGGAGAGAAATGTTAAACTCAGCAAAGAGCAGCTGTCACACACACACACACACACACACACACACACACACACACACACGCACACACACGCACACACACGCACACACACCCCGACCCAGTTCCAATAGCTACCCCCAACCCTTACAGAGGAAAGGGAATCATGTGTCTCCACCAAGTTCCGTCTATCAGCTTCTCAAGAGAACCAGCCGAACTGTTTTCTTTCTAAAAAGCCTTTATCCTGCACCCTGTCTGAAGGCCTGATTACTGGCAATAATAGTTACTTTCAGGGTTCAGGGAAAGGTGACAGCTTGATGAACAATTCTAAGAGGATTTAGCTCTCCTCCAATAAAATATTTTAGAGATTGGATTTCCAAAGAGTTTTGTTTTCATTAGCCCATTTGAAATACATACACCCAGTAACCAACTTCAGCAGGAGACCAGCCTCTTAGGAAACGCAGCGTTCTTCTCGCTGCGGGGGTGGTGAATTCAGGAGGGGGAGCCCCTCTACCGGCTCCCTCCAGGCCAGGCCTCAGGGGCATCCAAAGGGCATCGGTGGCGGCCCTACCCAAGGGAACTAGCAAAGTTAGCCCGCTCCTGGAACCCAGCAATGAGTCCCAAACTGGGCTGGCTACAGAGCTGCAAGTTGCCGCCTAGACTTCAGTCAAAGGCTGAAAGGCGCAGGTAGCAAATAAAAATCAGGATTCCACATTCTTCTTCCCCAACAGCCCCCTCCCAATCTCCAAAAATGAACTGAAAACCTCCAACAAGCCTAGGAGGAGAGCTGGAGTCGGCTTCCAAGGGAAAACATGTCCTGCTCTAGCCTCAGGCCAATTTCACACCAAATGACTTTAAAACCCTTTCCAAAGCTCTGACGCCTGAATTGAAAAATAATTTATCTTCCTGACTGAAAGTCCGCAGTTAAAGAAGCAGAACATGGAAATCCTCCGAGTACATGGGTTCTTACGTGAGTACCCATGCTGAGTGTGTGGACACAAGGGCAGAGGTCTGCCGTTCTTTCTAGGGAAGGGCATCTCCACCCTGCTGCCCAGGCCGTTCTGGGTCACTCTAGCGTGAAGTTTATCACCATTCATCAGACTTCACAGCCGCACGCAGCCCGCCGTGGGCTGCTAGTCTGAGCCCAAGAAAGTCGCCTTTTTTGCGAAAAACAGGTTCAGGGCCTGGGGATGGCGCCTCAGTCTTGGCACCCAAGGAACTGCAGAACAGCTTCAGCCGGGAGCTAAGAGCTTGCACACGAATGGAAGGCAGGAGCTATCCTCACACACTCCTCGTACAGGAGAGGAGGCCATGGGAAAGAACGCCGGGGTGGGGGCCGAGGGAGCACGTGGCTCGCGGCGAGGAGGCGAGCGATGCCCTCCGTCCACGCTGAGCACCCCCAGCCCATCGCGGGAGGCGTCCCACTCCCCGAGCCCCGAGGCCGGCCCAGAACTACCTGCTGCTGCCTAGGCGCCCTCGGGCCAAGTCTGAGGAAGTGCACTCCCCGTCGCGCCTGTCCGGGGAACTGAGCAACCGGGTAGACCCGTACTGCCCGGGAGGACCAGAGCCCACCCCGAGCCCGGCGCTGGGCGCCCGGGGACCAGGTCCCCGCGGGGCTGCCGGAGGCCTCCAGGGTTACCCCGCGGACCCCGGGCGGGCGGCGGCGAGCAGCGTGCGCCCAGGAGGGCAGCAGCCCGCGCTGGGGGCTGGAGGTGGAGGGAGCCCTGCCTCCCGCCTCCCCCGCTCGCCATGACTCCGGCTTCCCGAAGACCTGGAAGCCTCCGGGCGCTCCCACCTGGGCTGCGGTGCGGCGCCCGCGCCCCTGCCCTCCCTTCCCACCACCCGGGCGCCCGCGGCCGGGGGCTCAGCGAGCGGCTCCAGTCTGCAGCCCGCACAGTTCCGGGACACTCGAGTGAGCCGCGGCCCATCCCCAGCCCCATGCCCCCGGGAGGGCGGTCGGGCGGTCGGGTGCCAGCCCAGAGAAGCAGGGAGAGGTGGCTCGGGCGGCCCCCGGCCAGCCCGGTGGGTGCCCCGTGCCAGTGCCAACAGGTACGGGAGGCGGTGTCGGCCGCTCGCCCGCCCACTCTGGGCATAGGGGCCCGCGACAGCCCTGGGGTGTGGGCACCGTGGCGAGGGACGAGGACGCAGGACGAGGCGAGGGAGGGCGCGAGCGGCGGGCGGCGGCACTCACCTCTCGCTGGGCCGGGCCCCCGCAGCCCGGCCGGCTGCCGAGGCGCCTCCGCGCGGCGCGGGGGGCTTCCTCAGAGGCCCGCAGGGAGGGGGCGGCGCGGAATGGAGGCGCCGGCGGGCAGCGCTCAGCGTCTCGCTCACACCCCCAGCCGGCAGCCGCGTCCCCGCGCCGGCATCTTCGCTGCCGCGGGCTCCCACGGCGCCCCCGGGCCGCTCCCCACGCGCGCGCCGGGGCCGGCGCTAGCCCCTCGTCGGCTCGGAGCGCGATTCGGGCGCGTGCCTTCCTGTCCTTGTCCTCTGCTCCCGTCTGGGGACGTGTGCCCCGCACCCCCTGCACCGCGCGTTCCTCTACCCCTCCCGCTGCCGCTGGCCGCGCGGGCTCAGCCCATGTGCGCGGCTGCCTCGCTGCGCCCCGGAGCCCAGTGGCCGAGACCCCGCCGGAGTTGCGCGCCCCAGAAACTCCATGCAGCTCCGGCCTCCTACCCAGCTCCTCCCCGGCAGGCCCCCCGGGGCCTTGCGGCCGCCCGCAGCACCCTGCCCGCTCCGCCTGCGCCCGCGTCAGGAGCCGGGCTCCAGGGCCGAGGGTCGGGGAGCCCCCACCCCCACCCCTCCGCCTCTCCAATGGCTCCCTCGGTTTCCAGGCAGCGCAACCTGAGGAACGCCTCGGCGCGCGCGCACTCACACTCGCGCACACACACACGCACTGCACACACAGGCAGACACACGCGGGGGGCGAGCTGGAGCTTGGCAGACGAGCTCTTTCCTTTCCTCCCCAAAGAAGCTGCCCACGTTAACTCTGGCAAACTGCTGTTCCTCGGCATTGGACAACTCGCCCAAGCTCCCACCACCTTAACTACTTCATCCCCAGCGCCCACACCCTAGGGCCACCATTGTTACACCTGCACCAGGGGGAGGGCGGGGCGCCGAGGGGGAGGGACGGGTAGCCGAAACTGGGAGGAGGAGAGAATTCCGCGCGCCCACCCCTGGCACCACCCAGGAAGGCTCGTCTGCTGCGGGGGATCTCCCGCCAACCTCTGATCCCACTCCCTGGAGCCTGAGAACCCGTGGCGTGGACCCCACTTCTCCTTCCAAGGTCATAGAATAGGTTAGATGAGGAGGAGAGGCCGCCTGGACACAGGTGTGAGCTAGAAATCTTGCAGACTGTCTGCAACCTGTCCTGGCGCTGACCTCTGCCAAGTTCATACCCAGACAGACCCCCATTTCTCCCCGGCCCCATACCTCAAGGGCAACACTTTAGCTTAGAGCCTCCAGTCACCTTTCCTGGTCCCCCCACTTGTCTGCCTCCCATGTGCCCAAGAGCTGACAGAATACACGGTACAACCAGGGTTTGTGTTATTAGGACAAAGAAAGAATCAAAATACCAAGATAGGTCTCAGTCTGTCCCATAGAATCAGACACCTGCCAGTCCCTTTCTGTTCCTCCCAAGGGTGTGCCAAGGAAGAAGGAACAACCCACCTGGCTAGAGCAACCTTGTTTCCAGGGTCCCCAGTTTCTTGCCCCCTTTATGTGGCAGAAAAGCTGCTCACCAGCTCAGATGCCTCCAATTCCCAGAATCAAAGAAAAGATATATGTGAAGATTCTCACATCAATCAGAAACAGAGCAGACAATACTGCTATAAGCCTGTCGTCCAAATGCTCAGCAATCACCTCTCCACTGGCTGGTTCAGCGCCAAGAGAGTTTGGGCATTTTCCACTGCCAGCCAGCGGCAAGTTAATCGGGTCCCCTCGTGTCTGCACTGTCTGGCCTGTAGCCTGGGCATGGTTTCTGAGTCCATGTAGTGTTCATTGCAGGTACCACGCCTTTGGCACTGAGCATCTGCTACCCTGTGTCATTACTATCTTTTTTTGTACAGGCCCTATTTCCCAAATTACCTTATAACCTTGAGCCACTTGGCCTACATCAGAGATATGCATAGAAGGTATTTCCAGGGGTTTCCGTAAAAGGTCACAGGCAGATGAATAGAGTTTGTGGGATCCCAGTACTACCTTTCCTTCTGATCCCTGAGTTTGGATGAAATCTGCATCATCTAACAATCTGATGCCTCTGTGAGCAATTGTTTTGTCACTTTCTGGATGGCAATGGGTCACCAAAGCCCCTTGGCAAGTCTACATACACACATGGAGATCCTGGTAACATGTAGGGGTCACCCACACAACAAGAGTGGGACACCTCTGGCCAGAGTTCTCACTCTGCCCTCCCTTACTGCCTGTGTGAATTTGGGCAAGTTGTTTGTTCTCTTTAAGTCTCACCATTCTCATCTGTAAAATAGTGTCTAACCCATGAAATAGCAGTTCACTCTGTTAACTCGGTTCCAGGCATAAAGTATCTTTCAATAAATGTTGGCTGTTGTCACTAGTGAGTAGTTAACGCCTGTCAAAGACATTACCTTGGGGGGGGGGGAATCAAGAATCTTTTGCCCCTGGGATACTAAACTCAACCTAGAGAACTAGAGGAGCAGGCTGGCAGACGTTGGCGTGCATGCCCAATGCAGTTTCTTGGTCTTCACCAGCTATGACCACTTTGAGACTTGCAGGTGAAGGGGGTTTGCAGGCTCACAGGCTCTGACACCCTTGCTCCAACCACAAATGTGTCAGCTTAAAATACCAAAGAGAATCTTTTACCAATTACAGATGGAGGCTAAAATCAACATAGAACAAAATGAATGGGGGGGGGGGACTTCCTTTTGTCATTTGTTGCTGGACTTAGCATAAGTACCCTCTCCAACCTAGAATAATACAGCCCTCCAGAAAACAGTTACAAATAGACTTTTAACTTCATTCTAGCACCTGCCTCTAGATTTGGGCCTCAGAGTTATATAAATCAGACACCTGAACAATTGCTACCTTATCAGTGATGTGGCCAAGGTCATTCCCACCTCTGCTTCTTCCCTTCTCCTGTCTTTTCTGCTTCAGTTTTACCATAAATACATCTACTTCAAGTGCCCAAGACAGCCAAGGGTAGAGGGATCCACTGCATGCTGAAAAGAAATAGGTAGAAATAGAAAAACTCATTTGGGTAAGTATATGCTGGAGGGTAAAGTTTTTCATGTATTCCATCAAAGTACAGAACATGGAATGCACTGGACTCTTTACAACACATGTTCTCTACTGTGTGTGTGTGTGTGGCAAGAGTTTCTGCAGTGGCTTGCCATGCAGCAACAGAGAAGCAGAAGAAAATCTGGTGTCTGGAGGTAGAGTGCTGCTGTAACAGAAACTTAAAGAATGGGCTTTGGGACTGGGCAATGGGCAAAAGCTGGAAGTGGTTTAAAAGACAGTGAAAGTTGCAAGGGCCACCAGAAGACTCTTGGAGAGGACTTAAAGGACACAGAGAAAACTTAATGGAAGCTGGAGAAAAGAGCACCTGAGTCAGATCCTGGCAGAACAGTTAGCAAGACCGCTGCCAATGGAAAGGGTACCTGATGGACTCATGGACCTGACTCGGATGATTTCCAAGTAGAAAATAGAAAATGCCAACTGAGTTTTTCTAGATGCTTATGATAAAAGATAGGCAGAAAAAAATTTTAGGACAATTGAGAGGAAATAGAAAGGAACCAGGACTTGCTGGATTAGAAAAGACAACTGTTTCACACTGTGGTATCTCCAGATAAAAACTTTTAAATGCAGCACAGTAAAATCTGATCTCTGGATAAAGGTTAAGTCAAGGATGGGGCTCTAAGATCATTTAAGACCTAAGGCATATTTAAGGGCATGCCTAAAAGGGCTTCCGAGTATAGTAAAGACATTCACAGGGGGATAAAGATAGAGAAAGGCCTACTCTTAAGGAGATTTGTAAGTGTGGCTTTTGTCCAGTGGAGGGATTATAGTTTGAATCACAGGCAGCCCTCAATGTTTTAAAAGAAAGTACGCTAGTTTGGGCCCAAAAGGGACAGAGAACGTACGAAATGAAAGGAGGCCTTTGGCTCCCCAACCTTCTATGGGGAAAAACAGGCCGCAAACATGAACTGTTTCTTATGGGAAAGGGTGAATGGCTCAGAGAGTAGAACCAAGACCCACAGAGAATCACTCTCAAGAAGCAAGACTGGCTCCTCGTTAAGGAACTGGTGACATGCTCCTGGCTAGATCTGAGTTGCTATGAACCAATGACTGCTGCAGGAAATACCTCCCGTCCTCTCTCATTGCATGGGTTATCTGTTGCAGCTATTATATCTCTGCCTCACTGGTGTATGTTGTTTGTCTCTTTAGTAAAGAGATCTACAGATGGAGAAGGACGTCACCCAGGGAGTTTCATCCCCCATCTGAACCTGCTTCAGAGGGTGAGCCCAGGACCTCAAGCCTGAGACTGATATCACAATGAGATGAGAGTTTTTAAGGTTTGGAAATGTTGCTGGATATTTTTCATGTTGGAAGAAAGTAAATAATTTTGGGCCAAAGGTGAATTCTTGGCTATGGGGTGTTAAAGATGGCAATTTAAAAAAAAAAATTCATTGACATTCCTCTCATTGAGGACTGGGATTTGTGTCTCCCTATTCTTGAATCTGGATAGGATTTGTGATTTCTCTAAAGGATGAGAAAGTTATTTTGTGCAAGCTTCCAGTCCTAGTACTTAAGAAACTGGAAATTTCCATTCCCTGTCCTTTAGAACATTTCCTTGGAGCCCCAATTCATCATAGGAGAAGTCCAATTACCCTGAGGGCCCCCTGCTGTAAGGCAGCCCAAGTTAGCTTTGTGGGGAGGCTGCGTGAAGGGAGGGAGGAAGGGAGACAGAGATGTGGCCTGTCCCCAGCTACTTTAGCCCCAGCTTTGAGAGTCTCCCCAGCTGAGGACCCAGACATGGCAGAGACAAGCCACCACTACTGTGCCCTGTCTGCATTCCAGACACACAGAACTAGAAGAGGTAGTAATAAATTGTCATTTTAGGCCAGTTCTTTTTGGGGTGATTTGTTATGCAGCAATAGATAACTGGAACAATTTACTAACTTGGAAAGAGATTAAAAAATATATTGTAAAGTGGAAAAAGCTAATTGCAAAATAAGATGTATGATGCCATTTTTGAAAAAGAAAACTTTGTATGTAGTGTCCATGTACACATAATATATTTGCACAGAATAATTGGAATGCTCTCTGTTAATTGACTAATTCTGGAGAATCAGTACCGGAAGAACTTACTTTCTAGATAGATATGAGTGTTCTACAACAAACATTCTTAATATCGGCTACATTTTTTTAAAGGGAGAAAAAAGTTCTACATTAATTTTATTTGAAAGCAATAAGTATATACCTACAAATACACACACACAGTTGCTACCTTAAAAAAAAAAACAACTAAGGGTCTACTCTGTTACAAGATTATTAATGAAAAGAGATTATATTGACACATATACTGATAACTCTTTTAACTTCTAGAATAAAGAAAAATTCAGACAAGAAAAAAGTTATCAAAGGAAAAAAATCAAGGTTGGTTTTAGGAATGTGTACAACACTAGATCACAGAAGAAAAATGAACTTAGAGGGTAAAATGGTCTCATCCAGGGCTTATGCATTCATTAGGATGTTAACATGTATGAAAGTAAGAGAAGGGGCTGGCTGGTTAGCCTAGTGGTAAGAGTGTGGTGCCAATAACACCAAGGCCCAGGGTTCGATCCCTGTACCTTCCAGCTGCAAAAAAAAAAAAAGAGAAAGAGAAAAATATTTTTCTAATGAAATGGGTCAGAAAATAAATGGCTTTTTTACTTTTTCAGGAATATATACTCAAAAACATATTAGCCAACCGAAAAATGGAATCAAAGTTAAGAACTTAAGAATGGGGCCAAGACCCCAGAGAGAAGGGAAGGGCATTTGTGTGAGGCTGACATTCTCTGCTGCTTTTCCCTTTGAACATTAGCTAATTTCCAAGTAGCATTGAACCAAAAGACCTAAAGAAAGTAATGTCTCAGAGATTTTGAAAGTATCACAGGCATAGAGAGAAAATAATCAGGTTTCAGTGCTACCAAGACAGCCAGAATCAGAGAGACCAGAATCCAAAGGAAAAGAAAGCTAAGAAAAGTGGAAGCATCATTCTGCTCCTTTTTCCCCCAAAGGCATCTGCCACTTTTGAAGTTGCACAGGGTGAAAGGCAAAGCAGAGACACCGAGGAGCAGCTGAGAGTCTAGAAAGTGAGGGACAATACTTGGGAATCTCATAATTCCAGCAGGACAAAAATCAGAGTCTAGAACTTGCCGAGGAGGAGGGGTACTGATAAATACCCCAGGGCTCCAGCTGGAGCTCCTAAAAGACTATACACATCAAGACTTGAGGCAAGCCAAAAGCCTTAGGAGAGTCAAATCCAACCTCAAATTACCTCAATAACGGATCAGCAAAAAGTGATCTATACCTACCCTAACTGCCTGCCAGTTAAATCTCCCTTAGGAGAGAGTCCCTACAAGTTTTCACACATAACATCTGACTTTTACCAAAAATTTCCAGGCATGCCATGAGAAAGAATCAACTTCAGGAAAAATCAAGAGTAAAATCAGGCAATAAAAACATAGGTGATACAGATATTGGAGTTATATAAAACAAACATTAAACATTGTGATAAATGTTTCGTGATAAACTCACGAAAGAATAACTAGAATTTATTTTTAAAACAAAATAAAATGTTTATTCTTGAACTAAACAAAAAAATTAAATGCCCTCAATAGATATGCTTAAAGCAGATTAGACAAAACAAAAGAGAAGATTACTGAAATGTTAAATAGGTCAGTAGAAAATATCCTACTAAAGTGTGAAGAGAACAAAGAATGGGAAATAGAGAAAAGAGCGTGAAAGATACAGAGAGTATTCCAAACAGTCAAACGTGCAATTGAAGTCTGAAAAGGAAAGGAGAGAAATAATGGGGCAGATGCAATACTGGCTGAGAATTTTCCAAAACATTTCTAAAAACCAAAGACAAAAATATTAAAAGTAGCCAAGCCCCATCTACCCCTCTCTCTCTCTCCCTCTCTCTCTCTCTCTCTCTCTCTCTCTCTCTCTCTGTCTCTCACACACACACACACACACACACACACACACACACACACACACACACACACACACACACACAAACTCTACATTTAAAGGAACAATAATTAGCCTGACAGACGACTTCTCAACAGAAATGATAAACTTAAAATCATTGGTATAACCTTTGGTGTGCAAAAAGAAAATAACTGTCCACCCAAATTCTGCATTGTAAAGCTACCAGACAATGCCAGTTGTCGAGTAAAGCAAATCATAACTAAAGCCAAACTGTTTCGTTATTTTAGTTATATTGTCAGGGCTAGGGTTCATACCCTTCAAACCCATTGTACAGACTGGATCACAAAATCCTCACATGCCAGCTGGGTCACCAAACCCCTCACACGCAGGTCCATGCTAGGTAATTGGGAAAGATCCCGGGAGCTGTCGGCAGACAACATGAGTTCAGCCGTCAGCAACGGCAGTAGCAGCTTACAGGTCCAGCAGTTTAAACGTCTGGCGGTGGTGGCAGCCTCTCAGAGGGGCCTGGGGGCACTGGCAGCAATAGCCTCGAGCAGCAGTAGCAGCCTCCCCATGACCCCTCCAGGGGATCCTAGGGGTGGGGGGGGGGCACTATGGCTCAGAGCCACTCATCCTTTATACTTAAGTCCATAACCCAGGACACCTGGGTGCACATGCACAATTACATTAGACAATAGCCAAGGAACACCTGGGCGCACGTGAATATTTACATCAAATGCTTGGCAAGATTCTGAACATCTGAGGGGTCCTGACCATTTTCTTTCACTTTCCCAACATGCATGCAGTGAAAATACCCATGAAAAAGAAAGCTGAGAGACTTTTGCTTTTAAGCTAGCACCAACTAGTTTCCCTCCAAATGTTAACAAATAGAAACAAAACGAATACATGAATTAACTGTTTTCAGTGATTGGACAACAGGCAGCACAGAACTGTGGTCCATGTGAGAAGAAAAACAAGGTAAGAGCCCTACAATTACCAATTTTCCGTATCACTGTAGAGAGAAAGAAAACCAAAGCAGAACACAACCTCTCACTGAGTGGAAGAAACAGAGATCAAAGTTCACAAAGGCTTGGGTAGCTGGAATTTGTTGGGCATAGAACTGGAGAGGAGAAAATTATACAAATAGAGAGATGGAAAAATCTTCATAGGGATTCCTTTAAGTTCCTGGTTGATAACTAAGATGTGCATGCATAGGAGAAAATTCCATACAGCCAGACAGAGAACAGTTGGTGGAGAGCTGTAAGCTGAACAATTTCTAGAGCTAAGAAAGAACTAGAACACATTCAAGTTCTGATTATCCTGAACTGAGGAAATGTATTAAACACCTGGGGATACAGCAGAAACCACAGATGGATTACACTTTACTAAGGACTTAACTAGCTCTAGAGTAAAGGCTATTCTAAGAATTGCCCTTACAAAGCTTAAAAACAAACATCAAATGGATCAAGGTAATTCTCAAGTAACTTATCTGCCTAACAAACTTCAAAACTCCTTAAAGAACAAAAACAAAATCCAGAAGAAACTCAACAACCTGACATTCATAGTGTCCATAGAAGCAAAAAGCAGAAATAACAACAGTGATGGAATTAGCAGACAGGAGCTTCCAAAGAGCTCTTGCTAAACGTGCGCAAGGATTTAAAGAAAAATGTGAATATCATAAAGAAAAGAATGAAAACTGTAAAAAAAAAAAAAAGGAAGGAAATAAAAGTCTAGAGCTAAAATAAAAGTCTATTTAATATGAAAAAGTTATTGAGAGCTTAATGTAAGATTAGATACTGTAGAAAAAACAAATAGGTCAACAGCAATGTATACTGAAGCAGAGAAAGAAAAATGGCTGGAAAAAAATTTAAAAAGCCAATATCAAGCGACCTAACATACTTTCAATTTTAATACCTAAAATGTATGTGTATGTTTATGTGTGTGTGTCTTTGTCTGTGTCTGTGTGGGTTGGGAAGGTTAGGTATCTGAATAAATAATGGCTAGTATTTTCCAAATATGATAAAAGCTATAAATACACAGATCCAAATGACTCAGTTTACCCAAAGAAAGATAAATACAAGAAAAACCAAACCACATTATACTCAAATTGCTGAAAACCAACGATAAAGAGAAAAATCTTAAAGTACCCAGAGAAAAAAAGACACATTATATCAGGAGAACAAAGAGACGTATGACTACTAACTTATTTTTGGAAATAATGCAAGCCACAAGGCAATGAAATGGCATCTTTAATGTGCTGAAATAGAAAACAAAACACACAAAAATATCTAGCATTTCTACCCAGCAAAAATATTAACTAAATTTTAAGGTGAAATAAAGAATTTTTTTCAGATAAACAAGAGTAAAAGAATTTATAGCCATTAAGATGAAGTAAATGATAATAGAAACTCAGGGATGATAAGTCCTAGGAATTATAAATATGTGAGCAAAAATAAAAAGTTTTATTTTATAATTTTTAACTTTCTTTTAAAGGTAGTTGACTGTTAAGGCAAAGGTACTACCCATGCATTTATGGGATTTATGATATACTTACAGGTACATTGTAAATATACAACAGCAGCACAAAGAATGGAGGACACAGAAGTGTATTGTTGCTTTGTCCACCTGACATCAGACTGTGATATGTTGAAGCTACACACTATAAACCATAGTGCACAAAGAGATATAGCAAATAATTTAATAGAGGAGATTAAATGGAATATTTGAAAAATAATACCAAAGAAGGCATGAATGGAAAAAAATAACAAAGAACAAAAGGACAAATAGAAAATAATTAACAAGATGGTAGATTTAAACCTAAGTGTATTGTGATTGCTTTTAATTTAAAGAGTCTAATACTACAATTAAAGGCAGAAACCATCAAGATGGATAAAATACAATGAAACACAACTATAGACTGTCTAAATATGCAAATATAGATAGGTTAAAAGTACAAGGATGGAAAAATATTTATCATGAAAATATTCATCATAAAAAATCTAGAAGAGCTGTATTAATATCATACAAGAATTATTGCCATAGATAAAGAGGGTTAATTTGTAATGATAGAAGGTCAATTTTTTTTTTTTTTTTTGGACCGGTAAGGGGATCGCAACCCTCGTCACCGTGTGGTCTGCGCCACGCTCAGCCACAGGGCCGGTCCATAAAAGGTTAATTTATTAAGAAAATATAGCAATCCAAAATGCGCTCATAACAAAGCTTCAAAATACATGAAGCACAATACAGGAAGAAAAAAAACAAATCCACCAACATAGCAGAAGACTTCAACACACCTCCCTCAGTAATGGGCAAAACACGTAAAGACACAGAAGCTTATAAGACAATGACAAAACAACTTGACCAGATCAGATTTTTAGAGCACCACATTATCACAATCTTTTCAAGTACACTTGAATGTTCATAAAAGATAGACCATATCTTGAACCACAAAACAATTCTCAATAAATTTTAAAGTATTGAATCAAACAGAAAGCATCCTCTGACCACAGTGGAATTAAATTAGAAATCAATAATGAAAAGACACCTTGAAAATTCTTCCAATACTTTACGTAATTTATGTGTGAAAGAAAAACATCACAAAGGATGTTTAAAAATATTTTTAAATAAATGAAATGAGGGCAGGCTGGTTAGTTCAGTTGGTTAGAGTGTGGTGCTATATAACACCAAGGTTAAGAGTTCAGATCTCTGTACTGGCCAGCTGCCAAAAAATAAATTAATTTTAAAAAATGAAATGAAAGCTTAATGTACTGAAATTTGTAAGATCAGCTAAAATAGTGCTTACAGGGAAAATTATAGCTTAAAATGCCTTATTTTAGAAAAACATGGAAGGTTTAAAACCAATGTTCTAAGATTCCAACTAAATAAGATAAAAAGAAGAGCAAATTAAATTGAAAGAAAATAAAAGGAAGGAAATAAAGATAAGAGCAGAAATCAACGAAATTAAAAATACACCACCAATAGAGAAAAATCAATAAAAATGTCAATAAAATTAATAAATCTCTAGCTAACCTGATTCAAAAATATAGCAAAAGCACAAATTACCAAAATCAGGCCTGACTAATGGGACATTGCTATCAATCCTAAGGACACTATAAAGGATAACAAGGGAATATTCTAATATGATAACAACCTTATGCCCTAAAATTTGGCAATTTAGACAAAATAGAAAAAAATCCCTTTAAAACACAAATTAACAAACAGATCCAAGAAAATATAGAACATCAGAATAGCCCTATATCTTTTCGATAAATTTAATTAATAATTAATAACCTCCTGTCCTACCAAAAACATAAATCCCTGTATGTCCAGATGGCTTCTCTGGTGAATTCTAACAAACGTTTAATGAAAAACAAATACCAATCTTACAGAGTTCTTTCATAAAATAAAGGACGGAAAATATCTCAATTGATTTTATGAGGCCAGTGTCACCCTGTTACCAAACTCAGGTAATGATAATACAAAAAAAGAAAATGAACATCAATGCTAAAACGCTTAACAATATATGAGCAAACCGAATATATAAAAGGGATATATTACATATATCCAGCAATATATAAAAAGGATAGTACATCTTGACAAAGTGTTTTACAAAGTCATACAAAGTTGGTTTAAATTTTAAATTCTAAAAAATGAATCAGTGTAATTTATCTTAATCATAGAAAATAATCATGATCATCCTACTGCATGCATAAAGAGCATTTGGCAAAATTTTATGCCCATTTACGATAAAAATTCAGAAAACTTGGAATAGAAGGTAACTGCCCCACCTTGATAAGGGGTACTACAAAAAGCTTACAGCTGCCATCATACTAAATGGTCAAAGATTGAATGCTTTCCCTGTAAAATGAGGAAAACAGCTTCTATTTAATATTTGCTAGAGGCTCCAGCCAGTGAAATAAATTAATAAAAAGAATTAAGATGCACACAGATTGGTAAGGAAGATGTAAAACTGTTTTTTATTAAAAGTCAACATGATTGTGTACCTAGGAAATCTTAAGGAATCTACAAAAAAGCAATTTAAACTAGTAAGTGACTGTTTGGCAAGGTCACAGAGTACAAGATCAATAACAATAAACAATTGGAAAATGGAATTTAAAAAAAAACAGTATCATTCACAATAGTATCAAAAACATAAGGGATAAGTTTAACAAAGTGAGTGTAAGATCTGTATACTAAAAACTCCTGAAATTAAAGACCAAAAATAAATGAAGAGAAATAACATGTTAGTGGATTGAAGGTTCAATATTTTTAAGATGTCAGTTGTCCCCAAATTGATCTATAGGTTCAACACAATCCCAATCAAAATCCCAGCAAGCTTTTTTGCAAAATTTGACAAGCTGGTTTAAAAATGTATATATAAATTTAAAGGACATAGAATAGCCAAGACAATTTTTTAAAAAAAGAAAGTTGGAAAGGACTACCTGATCTCAAGACTTACAATAAAGCTAATCAAGAGAGTGTGGTTTTGGCAAAATACTAGATATATGTAGATCAAAGGAACGGAATAGATCAGGAACAGACCTACACGTACAAGTACATGATCAAGTGGTTTTTCACAAAGGTGCCAAGTTGAGGGAAAGGGTAGTCGTGTCATCAGACTGTGCTGGAACAACTGGATATTCATGTGATAACAAATGAACTTTGATACTTATCTTATCCCATACACAAAAAATCACTCAAAATGGATCATAGACCTAAATGTAAAAGTTAAAGCCACAAAAAATTTAAAGAAAACATAGGAGAAAATTTTTGCAAATTTGAGTAAACAAAAATTTCTTTATAAAAAGTCAAAAAGCACAAATCATAAAAGAAAAATTTGCTAATTTTGACTTCCTCAAATTTAAAATCTTGTGCTCCTCAAAAGACATCTTTAAACAGATGAACAGACAAATCACAGACGCAGAAAAATATTCACAATGAACACATCTGACAAAGAACTTGTGTCAATAATACACAAGGAAGGGCTGAGCCTGTGGCGCACTCGGTAGCGTGCTGCGCTAGCAGCGTGGCGACGCTCCCGTCGCCGCGGGTTCGGATCCTATATAAGAATGACTGGTGCACTCCCTGGCTGAGTGCCGGTCACGAAAAAAAAAAAAAAAAATACACAAGGAAGTCTTGCAGCTCAATAACACGAAAATGGACATCTCAATTTTTTTAAATAGGCAGAAGACTATGCTCAAAAACTATAAAACAAAATTTACAAAATTAAAAGCATAGGTTAGTCCAATCTGACTGATATCGTGAATAACCAAAGAACTAAAAGTAGAACATAAATCATAATATAAGAAAAGAGAATCAAAACATATTACCAAAAATCTATAAATAAAGAAAATGCCTGTGCACATTGAAACATCTGGCTACACACAGCTGCCTCAGGGGAGTGAAAAAATAAGACATCATTACTTCTCAACACACACCCTCCTGAGAATCTTTTTTTTTTTTTTTTCCTTTTTTTTTTTTTAATTCAGGGAAAAGTCCAGACTTCCAGGAAAGATGAAAGCGTAAGTGGACGTTTTAGAAACCTCCTCCCCCAAACCTACAAAAATCAACAAAGGAACTAACAATTAAAATGAAAACTTAGCTGAAACTTCGGGACAACCTTAACCTTGTCCTACAAATACCAAAGAATAGTTGCCAGACACAGCGAAATTGGAGCCAAAATGAAATAGGATGCTGGGCTTTGACCACAGTTCCTGAGCTTGAGAACCCGAAGAGATTCACTAATGGCCCCCCCACCCAAGCCGAGAGCTGGAGACTGGGGGGGCCTCAGCTCCAGTGGACAGGAGGGGAGGGGGCCTCGTGGCACCGGCCACTGCCACGTTTAATTTGTCTCAGTGTTTTTATTGAAAAGGAAGGGATTAGATGAGAAATAAAGCACATTTCTAATGAAAGCAGAAAATCAAAGGCAGAGAAAAATATTTGCTAGCAACCACCTCACCCCACCCCCATAAAGAATCAGAGTTTTCTTCACCTTAGCTGTATCCCATGATTATCAGGACTGTGGCTTGTGAGTGATTTTAAATCCACAAATGCGCTCACGCCAGACCAACTGGATCGGAATATACAGAAGTGAGGCCCAGGCAACTGAGGTTGACAAAAGTCCCCACAATGAGATAACATTTTCATCACAAGCACTAGGCGGGATTTAAAAACACTCCTAACATCAGTGTTGGGGGAGGTGTAAAGAGATCAACGTGCTCAGGAATACTGAGGGAAAGGGTCTTGGAGGAAACCCCCCTAGTCGGATCACGAGTTTGCCCCCCTGACCGGGGACCTTGGCAGGATGGCGGCCCGCGCGTGCTCCCGTGGGCTCTCCCGCCTGCAGGGGGCGCTGCCGGGCCTGGACCTCGCGCTTCTCCGTCACTCCCTGCGGCCGCCGGGTGGCAGGTGACAGAATTCTGGGTGTAGAATGACGAAGCTGACATTTGATCCCCGTCTGCCTGACCCAACGTTTAAAAGAAGTTCAGCTGGACAGAGAAGAAAAGTGCAGTTTGTAGCTTCCACCCCCTTTCCCGTGGTTCCCAATTCCAAAGTAAAAACAACAGGCAGTAAAAGCTGCCCTCCACCTGCATCCACCAGGCGAGCGTTCAGACCACTTTCTTGCGTTTCTTCCTGCAGGTGTTTTACCCGTATCTGCTGCCTCTTTGTGCAGGTGGCACCACGCCGAACACATTGTTCTGGGCCTTTCTTTCTCACCTATCGGGTACTATTTTCAGGTAAAATTGATATGTAGTGACGTGCCTGGATCTTATATGCCAGTCTGATGACCTTTGACAAATGCTATGCCCATCTGCCCACCTCCCAGTCAAGGTACAAAATACCTCCACCACTCAGAACCACATTAGTTTTCTATCTTGCATATTTCCATGGCCAACAGAGCACTCTAATTCCCATCCTCTCTACCGCTGCTCTGGTGGCCCCACACCCCAGCAGGGTGGTCTTCTCAAATGCCCATGTGGTCTGGGCACCACTCCACCTACAAGATACACTTTCTTGACTTCCCTTGGCCCTCCAGATGAAAATCCGAATTCTCCCATGACAACGCCCTCCAGTGGTCTGGTTCCAGTGACTCTCATGGGACAGGGTTTTTATTGTCTTCTCTCTGCCCTTCCGCACGGCTGGCTGGTATTTAGTCGTGTGTGCCGAGTTGCTACCATATCCCAGGCATTCCCCTGTGTTCCTTTGTCCTCGGGACTCTCCTCTCTCAGACCCGTCTTCACAGAAGTGGCAGTCCTCATCATCCATCTCAGCCTGGTCATCGCCTCCTCCAGGCAGCACCTGTCTCCTGCTGACTGCCTCCACCGGCTCATGTCCCCTGATAAAAGCTCCGCTTTATAGAACTAATTGCATCTGAAAGTTTGCATTCACTGTGTGATCATTTAATGAATACAAGTCCCATGGGGACAGGGACCATATCTATTGATGTTCAACATCACATCCCCCCGGACTAGCAGTCTGCACTCTACAAATGCCGATTGAATAATGAATTAACACATTCAGAATTTTTTTTTGCAGTCATCAAAAAGGCAGAAACAGAATCCATAGCTCCATACTGATTCCAAAAGCATCTTTTAAAGGAAGGAAAGGAGGAATAGTTCTTTTTTGCCGAGGAATGTCAGCTAATAAATGTAGAGGGAATAATAGAAATTTAAAAGTCGTCGCTGGCCTTTTCTGTTTCAACCACTTAAAAAATATATAAATGATTCCTAGTGGTTTTAGTACTAAAACCGCCAGTTCAGGGGTGGTCCACAGACCACCTATTTATGTACAGCTCTCCAGCTAGGAATCATTTTTATATTTTTAAATGGTTGAAACAGAAAAGGTCAGAGACCTTATGCAGCCTGCAAAATCTAAGATATGTACTATCTGGCCCTTTACAGAAAAATTTTACTTCTACATTGAGTGAAAGATAAAACAGGATATGGAGAAATCTGGCAGGCAGCACTTTAGCCAATGGTTAAACATAACATAACTAATAGCAGGACGTACTGCTCCATGTGCCTCTCAATGTCATACATGAGAAGATAACATCACATATGTGGTATTCCTGCCAAAAATGCATACATAACCTGATTCCAGTTGTGAGGGAACACCATACAAACTCACTCAGATTGAAGGACCTTCTCAAAACCGACCTAGACTCTGCAAAATGTCAGTGTCATAAAATACATAAAAGGAAGCTAAAAAACTGTTCTGGATTAAAGACCTGACAACTAAATGTAATGAACAATTCATGACTGAATCTTGGGTTTTAAAACAAACCATTATAAAGGACATTATTTCAACAATCAGGGAAATTTGATTTTGGTCTGTTAATGTTAAATTTCCTGAGTATCACCATTATATTGTGGTCATGTGGGAGAATTTAATTGTTCTTAGGAAATACGTGTTAAACATTTAGGGGTGAAGTCTGTCTTCAATTTATTCTCCTCTAATTTTCAAATGCTCAGAGGAGAGAGAGAGAGGAGAAAGAAAAAAAGATCAAATAAAAAGGATATACGGGTGTTTGGGGTACTATTTTCACAGTTTTCCTCTAGGTTTGAAAATTTTTAAGTAGAAAATCAGAGAAAGAATGAAAACATTATGCATGCTTATATAAGCATAGAAAAAATGGGGTTTATTAAAAATCACACTGGCAACAATGGTTGCCAGTCACCTCTAAGGGGAGGGTTGAGATGGGATTGGATGGAGGAGTAAATACTAAAACACTTATTGTTCTATTTAGTTCTGCCTTGTCAGTGTTTGTTAGAATGTATTACTTTTAATCTTTTGTACCAAAAAAGAAAGCTTACTTTTTATAATGTAGAAAAATATCTGCTGGTTATTCACATACAAATCAAGATATTAAGCATCAAGTCTGTCCGAGTATTCTCAAGCCCCATCCCCAACCCTGGAGCCCCCTGGATTTGCCCAGATGCGACAAGAGAAAACCTCTAGAATCTTCGTCCCTACAGGGGGATGCTAAGTATTTTCAATAGCATTTACCGTAAAATCCATGAATACATAGAATGAATGCTAAACAGAAATTATTTCACCTATAAATCCACAGATTAATTTGTACATGCAAATGTTTTTTAGAAGTTTACCATGATAGCATACACTGGATCAAATAATACCACATTTACTTTTACAAAATAGCGTGATTTACCAAAGTTTACCAAGTTATCCTATACTGGACTCAGGAAAAGTCAGCTGAGGAGGAGGGGAAGATGGAAAGAATTGGAAGGAAATCAACTGTTCCCTTATATTGAGAGAAAAGGTTAAATGGAAACTGTTTCATTTCAAGTTGTTTAATTGGAAAACATGAGCTTAAGTATGTAAAGTTGTAAATTACTGGAACCAGAAATATATATGCATTACAAATCACCAAAGAAGACAATATTGTAAGATTATCTGACACGTTATTTTTAAAAGACAAATGTAAATAAAACCCACTTTTTTAAAAGACAGAAGTGTCAGGCTAAGTTTCATATTTAATAAACACAAAAAGTTGAAAGTAAAATAATTGATAGCAGGCATTCTTTGGTGAGTATATACATTAGCCAAATATTTTTAAAGGGCTACTTGCTATATATGGTAAAAATGCCAATATATGTATTTTTTTCATCCATATATTTCTTTTATAGAAATTCACTTTACATGTGCATTTGAAGAAATGCACAAAGATGTTCATAGAAATATTGTGGTAATTTCAAAAAAAAAGGAAAAAAATCTAGACACAACTCTAATTCCTACTAAAGAGTTTTTTTAAAAAGCAATAGTGCATTTAATGCTACAGCTTAAAATAGAGTTTGAGATTTGAAATAATAATACTTATATGTAGCAATATGGAGAGAGATCCAAAATAAATTATTAACTGAGAAAAGCAAGTTGAAAACACTGTAGACTTATTAGCATAAAAGCAATTTTATTTATATGCTTTTATTTATGTGCACAGAACTCTGGAAGAACAATGACTTGACTTTAGCAGTGGCTATCTCTGGGCTGGGGGATTGCAGGTAACATTTGTTTTTCACATGAACACTTTCTGTGTTGTTAAATTTTTGTACAAAAGTTGTGTAATAAAAATTTGTTCAGTCTTTGCCCTGGGTTTCTGTCACACAGCTTCTAAAATTACTGGAATTTCATAAGTGATATGAGTACCTTTGTTATTCATGAGGCCCCAGGATCACACCTAAATTTATGCTATTGAGGTGACTCCTGCTGGGTCACTAGATAGTTTCAGGCTGGGGACTCTCACCACAAAAACCAAGCTTTTGATCAGAGGATTGGGACTCCAGGGAGTGAAAGGAGGCTGGAGATGAGTTCAGTCATGTGGCCAATGATTTAATCAACCACATCTATATAAAGAAATCACAATAAAAACTCTGGATGCCAAAGCTCAGTGGAGCTTCCTGGTTAGTGGACACAGTGATGTGCTGAGAGGATGACGTGCACTGATTCCAGGGGGAGGGCATAGCTGCTGTGTTCAGAGTCCCCCCAGACCTTGCCCCATGTGTCTCTCCATTTGGCTGGTCCTAAGTTGTATCTTTTGCAGTCATAAGCATAAGTGCTTTCCTGGGTTCTATGAGTCATTCTAGCAAATGATTGAACCTGAGGGAATCGTGGAAACTCCCAAATTTGTAGCCAACTGTGATGGATTGAATTATGTCCCCCCAAAACTCATTGAGGCTTGAATTGTGTTCCCCAAGTCTTATGTATTGGAAGGTTGGCCCCCACTGTGTCTGTTAAGAGAGTGGGAGATCTTATTATGGTAATTGAAAGGTGAAGACTTGAAGAGGTGACTGGATTGTAGGACAGTGCCCTAGTGAATGGATTATACATGGTGGTCAAGGGTGTGGTTCTGAGGGTATTAACAGAAGAGTAGGGTCTATCCCTCGCTCTGTCTCTGTTCTCTCTGCTTCCATCATCTTGCAATGTGAGACCCCTGTATCACTGTTGCCACCACCAGATGGACTTTGGACTTCCCATTTATCACTTAGAAGCTCTAAGTGATAAATTTCATTTTCTTATAAATTACCCAGTTCCAGGTATTTCCGCTATACCAATACAAAATGGAGTAATACACCAACCAATCAGAAGTGTGGGTGGCCTGGGCATCCCATGCACTTGAGATGGTCTTATAGAGCACTGAGCCCTTAATTGGTGGTGTCTGAATAGCAAGCAGATTTTTTTTATAATAGAAAAAGAAAGTTTTAAGTGAAAGTGTAGGTAATGTAGGCCACTTCATACAACAAGAAAATGAAGTCCACAATTTAAATATCAGACAAATGGAATTCAAGATAAAAATGATTAAACAGGATAAAGAGAGTCATTTAATGATGATAAAAAGTACAATTCACAATGAAGATATTTGTAACGTACCATTATGCAACAAGTGACCTAACAAGAAATCAATTAAAAAACTATTAGGAACAACACGGGAACTCACTTAAATGTCAGGTTACAAAGAATATATATCAAAATCAATAGCTTTCTCCTATACAGCAATAACAAGGTATTGACATAATGAAAGTCAAAACATTTTTTCATTTAGAATAGCAATAAAAAAGTACTCAATTTATATGGAGAAAAATTTTAAATTCTGCTAAGAGACATAAAAGGACACTTCAATAAAAGGAAACTTGAAAAGAAAAGCATGTGTCGTTATATAAGAAAAGGCTATTGTAAGGATATCATCTCTACCTAAATTAATTCCAAAATTCCAGGCAATCACAATTGAAATCCCAATGGGACTTATATTAGAATTTGATTAAATGATTCTAAAATTTATCTGTATGTTTATCTAAACATTTACCTAAATTTATCTGTAAGATTCAATATTTACAAGAAGGCAAAGTAATTAATGTGGAAGAACTAGCTTTAACTGATATTAAATATACATAAATCTATAGTAATTAAAACTACAGACCTATCTATGGTTATCATACTCATTCAGGAGAAGAAATAAAAATAATGTTTATGATTTATTATCTGTCTCTATGTCTCCCTTTGAAATGTAAGCTCCATGAGGAGAGAAATTTTGTTTCTTTTTATCTTACTAACATAGCTGAGTGCTTAGAAAAGTGCCTGGCAAATAAATATTTGTTGGGTGAATGGATGAACGAGGCAATAGAATTGAGTTCTCATTACAGAAATCAACACATACAGATACGTATTGCTATGGATTGATGTCTCCCCAAAACTTAGCTCCCACTGTGACAGTGTGGGAAATCCTATTATGTTAATAGAAAGGTGGGCCTTGGAGAGGTGATTGGATTGCAGGACCGTGCAGTAGTGAATGGATTAAAAATGGTGGTGGTGGGCATGGTTCTGAGGGCTTTAAAAGGAGAGCATGTGAGAGTCTCTCTCTCTCTCTGCTCTGCCATTTTCTGTCATTTACAGCATTGCTCTAAAGCCACCAGCAAAGAAGATCCTCACCAGATGTGTTCCTTGGACTCTGGACTTCCCAACCTTTGAAAATGTAAGCAATAAATTTTGTTTTCTTTATAAATCATCCAGTTTTATTTATGTTATGAGCACCAGAAACAGACTAATACATTTAAGTATTTTGGATATTAATAAATTATGTTTTGAATTAGAAATGAACCAGTAATGAGAGGTAAGCAAGAGGTGATGGATATGTTGATTAGCTTAATTTAATCATTCTACATTGTATACATATACTGAAACATCACATTGTACCCTATAAATGTATACAGTTATGACTTATCAATCAAAAGTAATATTAATTTTAAGAAGAAGGAAAACAATGAATTGAAGTGTTGGATCAACTGGCTAGTTGTCTGGAAATAATGAAACTAAACTCCTAATTTCATATAGTTAAAAGGATTCCAGGTGGGTCAAAGACTTAAATATAAAAAATAAAACCATAATACACTACAAGAAACACATAGATTACTGTTATAATCTTAAAGTGAGAGAAACCTTTTTGAATAGAAAACAAAACCCAGAAACCATAAAGGCAAAGAGTTATAAAACTGACTCCATTAAACAAAAAACAAAACAATAGTAACAACAATAATTTTTAAAAATTGCCAAAACAACAGACGCTGCAACACGTATGACCAAATTAAATAGTAAACAAGAACCTGGAAAAATTATTTACAAAATAGATGAGTCAAGAATTATATCTTTATATATTGAAAAACTTCCGTAAATCAATGAGAAAAAGACAAAATAATTGGCAAAGTACATAAAATAAGTGATCCATTTTTAAAAGGATGTTTAAAATCATTAATAATCTAATGCAAAGATGTGGAGTTACTCTCCTATCAGATCTGCAAGTATTAAAAATACAGAGAAAATCCAATGTGAGCGAGATAAATGGACATGTACCTCTTAATCAATGTTGGTAAGATTGTAAATTGTACCTCATCACTTCAAGAAGGAAATTGGACAATGCATATCAAATTTTAAATGCACATGGGCATAGCCTTGGATCCAGCAATTCCAGTTCTAAGAATTTATCTTAAAATGACAATTAGTCAATTCCACAAAGATACACTTATAAGGATGTGGAATATAGCATTGTTCAGATTAGTGAAAAATCAGAAGCAGAAGAAATGCACGTTGACAAGTGACTACATGAGTGGTACACCAGTATAAGGAATCCTACTAATTGACATGGAAGATGCCTGATGCTTTCAGTGATCAAAGCAAGTTTCAAAATAGTTTTCCTAGTATGATACCATTAATTTGAAATTATATACACCAAAATTGCATGTATATGACCTAGTAGTTTCTTTCTTAGGGATATAACCAACAAAAAAGGCATTAATGTGCTCACAAAAGACATGCACTGGAAAATTTATAGCAGCACTATTTATAATAGCCCCAAACTGGAAACTGCCCAGAGCCCATCAGCAATAAAATTGGTGAATAAATTATGATATATTCACACAATGGAGAGAGAATATACCACGACAATAGTGAGCAAACTACAATCACATGGATGAACCTCACAAATACAATGCTGAGTGAAAGAAGGCAGATAAAGCAGAATTCGTGCTTCATGGGTATATGTAAATAAAATTTTAAAGGCGGCAAAAGTAATCTGTGTTGTTAGAAGTCAAGACAGTAGTTAAACTTGGGTTGGTGGGCAGTGGGTTGGGACTGGAAGTGGAGACACAGATGGCTTCTGGGATGCTGGCAATGTGCTGTTAGCTGACTGAGTGCTGGGGACATGAGTGTATTCGGCTTGTGAAAAACTGTACTCTTATGATATATGCAATTCCTGCATGCACACACATACGCACACAAAGGGTATACATGCACAGAGAGATGTCAGGAAGGATGTTGGCAGAAATATAAATAGTGGTATTACCTGGAAAGGGACCACAGCATGACTTTGGCTTCTTTCTGTGTATTTCTTGGTATTCAAATTTTCCCAACTGCGTATGTCTTAAGCTTATACACAGAAAAACCCGATGTAGAAGGAGGAATGAGAATAAATTCCCTGAACATTGAACTCAAGAAGGTAGAAAAATAAACAGTCAAAAATGAGAAAGTAGGATGTGTGGAGTTAACAAAGATAAGAGCTAGAAAACAATCCGTTAATATGGAGTTAGTCTGAAAGTGATTGATACACTTCCTCCTAAAGGAATATTCATGAATTTATACAAAAAGACAAGGGGAAAAACAGCACTTTAACCATAAGCCAAAGTACTAGCGGAATTTCTGCTGATTTCACATCCTAGAGAATGATTTAAAAACCCATTTTTAAAACCGGCTTTTTGAGGTATTATTGGCATACAACAAACTGCACATGAAGTCTACAATTTGGTAAGTTTTTATGCATGTATACACATGTGAAACCATCACCACAATCAAGATGGTAAATGTATCCATTATCCAAAAAGTTTCCTCCTATCCCTTTGCAGTCCCTCCCTTCTACCTCCCCCACCCTCTCCCCTCACCGAGAGGAATCATTGTAGTTTGCATTTTCTAGAATTTTATAGAAATAGAATTGTACTGTATGCGCTTTTGTTGTCTGACTTCTTTATCTCAGCATAAATATTTTGAAATTCATCTATGTTGTGTGTAACAATAGTCCACTGAGGAGTGCAGGCAGTCCTTGACTTAACGATGGTTCGATTTACGGTTTTTCAACTTTATGATGGTGCAGAAGCAATACGCATTAAGTGGAAACCACACTTCGAGTACCCATAGAACTATTATGTTTTCACTTTCAGTACATTATTCAATCAGTCATTGAAATTTCAAACATTTTAATAGGTGTGTAAGGCTCTGGTAGTTTTGATTTACATTTTCCTAATGATTAATGGTGCTGAACATCTTCTCAGGTGTTTATTTGCCACCTGTATATCTTCTTTGGTGAATTATCTGTTCATATATTTTACCCATTTTTAAATTAGGTTGTTTGTTTTCTTATTATTGAATTTGAAAAGCCATATGTTTTGGATACAAATCCTCTATAAGATATGTGATTGACAAATATTTTTTCTCAGCCCCCGGTTTGTCTTTTCATTCTCTTAACAATGTCTTTCAAGGAGAGAGTTCTTAATTTCGATGAAGTCCAGAATACTAATTTGTTCTTTTATTGATCATGCTTTAGATGTCATATTTTTAAAATATTTGCCTACAAAGTCACAAAGGTTTTCTCTTATGTTTTCTTTTATAAGTTTTATAATTTGAGGCTTTACATTTAAGTCAGTGATCCATTTTGAATTAAGTTTTGTACATGGTGAGATGTATGGATTGAGGTATGCATGTATGTCTATACATATGAATAACATATGGGTATGCAGTAGTTCACTAGGTTTTGTTGGCAAATTGCACTATCCCCACTGAGCTGCCTCTGCACATTTGTCCAAAAATCAATTGATTAGGCTGTCACTCTGGGTAAGATGAAGTAAGCCCTCTCTCCCACTGACTGCAGCCATAAAATCAGGGCAGAATGCATGGAGCAGCTATTTAGGACTCTGAAAATAAATACTAACAGGCAGACTTGGGAAGGAGATGGTAATTCAAATGACAACCAGACTGGTGGTGAGTTTACCCTTTCTTTCCTCTGGTATTTCTGGCCTGAATTCAATGCTGTCTGAAATTTGAAAGTGGGAATTAGAAAAGCAGAGTAAGGCCCCAGGAGACACCTCTGGTTCTGTCTTAAAGAATGACTAAGTGGTTTCCTGATTCTCACAGTGTGCAAGTCCCCCATGATCCTTTCTTTCTTTTCTTTTCCTTTTCTCTATGCTTTTGCACCCCAAACAATCCATGCAACAGAAGGAGTATCAGCAATGAGGACCAGTAGGAGCCTAAAACTTTGAGGAAGAAGAACCTTCTCCAATCAGATACTATGTGGTCCCCAAAAAATGGGAAGAAAATGATTGTTTCTCATCTCCCTCTGCTCTTCCTTTGCTTGTTCTTGACACAACTGCAGATGCAGAAAGGATGCAGCAAATTGGGGTAAATAACGTTGCAACTTTCTAACTAAAGGGCCAAAAAGCAGAGTACAGAAATGGAAAGTGCTGTCAAGACCATGGACAGGGAAAAGTTTGCTAAAGCAACTACTTCAAGCTGCTCCTGAACTTCTGGGTTCAACCCCATATGAGTAGATTAATGCAACCCTAAAGAGCATATATAGATTCTGAGAACTAAACAATGGATTAGACAATAGCTTAGGTGCCAAGCTAGTCACTGGTGTCACACACGGGACAGATCTGAATAGCAATGCAAAGGCTTTGAAAATTTAACTGAAATTGGAACCATAACCAACATTAAATTAGTTGGAACTTGAGGGCTGAACCCAACCAGGCTGATCACCTGCTGAAACAAAACAAATCAACAGTGTTTACATTGTGTATGTACATAGACCTTGAGGCACACAAAAAATATTCAAAATGTCCAGGATGCAATCCTAAATTCTCAAAATACAGAGAACCAAGACAATCTTTTTTTTATGGTTCTTTTTTTTTAATTGAAACATAATTGATTGTGTATATCTGTGGGGTAGAGCATTGAATACCAACACCTTTGTGCAATACGTGATTCAGATCAGGATAATTTAGTGTATTCAACATTATACAATATAATTGTTTTTTATGCCCCTTTATCAGTTTCTCACTAATCCCCCCTATATATGCTTGGGAGAAGATAATCAACACATGCCAATGCCTAGATGATGTGGATGCTGGGATTATCTGACAAATACTTTGAAGTGGCTGTCAGAAAATACTCCAAAAAGTAAGGGAGAACACTTTTGAAAATAATGGAGAGAAGAAAGTTTCAGCAAAGAAATAGAAGGTATAAAGAATAACCAAATGGAAATTTTAGAACTTAAAACTGCAATAACCAAAATAAAAACGCACTTAATAGGCATTACATGACATAACAAAGGAAAGAGCCAGAGAATCTGGAGATAGACCTATAGAAATCACACATTCTGAACAATACAGAGGGACCTTTAGGACAAGACCAATAATATTTATGTTTTTAAAGTTCCAAGGAAGAAGGAAAAAAAGTATGGTACAAAAAAGTACAGTATTTAAAGAAAGGATGGCTAAAAACTTCTCAAATTTTGCAAAATATATGAACTTACAGATTCAGGAGGCTCAGAGAAACACAAACAGGATAAATTCAAAGAAATTTATGCCAAAACACATCATAAACTCATAAAAACTAAGACAAAGAAAAATATCTTGAAAGCAGACAGAGAAAAGAGGTGCATTGCTTGTAGGAAAACAATGATTTACATAACTATAGACTTTTCATGAGGAAGCATGAAGGCCAGAAGGAAGGGAAAAATTTTTGAAAGTGCTAAAAGAAAATCACTTTCAACCAGGAATTCTATATCCAGTGGAAACATCCTTCAGGAATGAAGGTGAAATGAAGATATTCTCAGATGCAAGAAAATTAAGAGAATTTCTTGCCAGCAGATCTGCCCTAAAAGTGTTGCTAAATAAAGTTTTTCATTTAGAAGGTGAATGATACAGAAAGGAAAGGTGAAACATTGGGAATGAAGGAAAACGATATAGAGGTAAATATCTGGGTTAATGTAATATTTCTTTTGAAATATGCTTAGCAGGTAGAAGTGAAAATTATAATGTTACAAAGGAAAGAAGGATGGAAGGAAGGAAGGAAAGAAGAAAGAAAGAAAGAAACCACAACAATACGTTGAACTTTCAGAAGGAGAGAACAAACCTAAGGATACTAGAGATGGGGGGGAGGGGTTTTAGGGAGTGATAGGTCCGGTAAAGGGCATAAAGAAAAAGCACAGTTTGTAATAATGAATTTGCTAATAATAAATAATAAAAACTTTTTAAAAAGCAATAGAAAATTATAACCTTACCTGATGGAGTTTCCAATGTACATAGAAGTAATATATAGTTGGCCCTCTGGAGCCCTGGTTGGTTGAATTCACAGATGTGGAAACTGCAGATCCAGTGCTGACTACACATCATTTTACATAAGGGACTTGAACACCCATGAATTTTGGTATCTATAGGGCCTCCTAGAACCAATTCCGCACAGATACTGAGACACGACTATTTAAGATAACTAAAATTTTAAAAGAGAGAATAAAGAGACATATGTGGTGGTAAGATTTCTTCATTCCACTTGGAGTGATAAAATAGGGAGTGATGTATGTGAAAATGGCAGATAGGGAACTCTAAAATTGTCTTTCCATAAAAATACTGGAAAAAATGGCTAGAATCAACTTTTTGGAACTCTGAAAATTGGTCCAAAGCTTGCAGCAACCCAGGAAGCACTTAGTCAACTGTAATGGCTGAATCTTGATGTGAACAGTAAGCTTCATGGCATGTTAACTTACCCTAGTCTCTGCTCCCCAGATCAGTGATAGCCTTGGAACTGACAGCCTACATTCCTAATGCTGGTACCATAATGGCCCTCATTCACAAAGAATTATAATTATTTGTTTTCACCTATCTGACAGCTCCCTTGGAAAATGGCTTGACTTTGTCTCACCTAACTTAGAACTCTCCCAGTGCTAAAGCCACTACTAAGGGTTGTTAGTTGAAAATGTTTACCGTCAAATGTTCTGGTCACTGCTGCTTGAGCCAATGGATAACAACTGGGGAAAACAATAGACTAATCAAAAAATCTAAGAGAAAAGCCTGAAAAATGAAAAGCTTTGGGGAAAAAGAGACTTCGAAAAATTCCAACGTATTTCTGGAGATTTAGACAGCGACACTCATTCCCAGGACTTTTAGTATGCTGAGGAAAGACCTGAGAAGGTCTTAAGTGCTCAGCTCTGGCTGACTTTCAGGATCTATGTAAGCAGAAACTGAAGACTAAGACAGAATTATCAACTTTCTGAATGAGTGTTGAAGAGCATTGCAGGGCTCCTCTGCCAAGACTGGGAGATTTTTGGTTCTAGGAGTTTAAGGAAATCTCTGTCCATTCATTAGCCGACCACTATGCTAACAGAACAGAGATGTCAGTGTCCATACATGACCAAGAATAGCAACTTTACAAAATGAGTTCAGAGAAGTTACTAAACAAGCAAACAACTAAAGTAAGCAACAATAACAACCCTGGGTAGGAAGGTGGAGTCTGTTTTTCAGAATTTTAACCCTTTATAATAGCCAAAATGTCCAGTATTCAACAAAAAAATTACAAGACATGCAAAGAAGCAAAAGAATATGGCCCATACAGCCCACAGGGAAATAAAGAGCAATCAACGAAACTATCCTTGAGGAAGCCACAGATGTTGGATTTACTAGACAAAGACTTTAATCAGCTATTTTTAAAATGTTCAAAGAGCTAAGGGAAATTATGTCAAAGAACTATAGGACAATACTCCCTAAATTGACTTACAGACTCAATGCAATCTCTACCAAAATTCTAACTGCCTTTGTACCAAAATGGATAAGCTGATCCTAAAATTTATATGGCAATTCAAGAGAACTTGAATAGCCAAGCAATCTTTAAAAAGATAAAAAATTCAAAGAACTCACACTTCCTGATTTCAAAAATTGCTACAAAGCTACAATAGTCAAAACAGTGTGCCACTGGCATAAGGATAGAAATATATATCAACGGAATAGAACTTAGAGTCCAGAAATAAAACTCATACGTTTTGGTCAACTGATTTCTGATACAGGTGCCAAGACCATCCAATGGGGGAAAGAATAGTCTTTTTAAAAAGTAGTGCTAAACTGCACCAGTGCATCAGGGCCCACCCAGTGACCCGAGGCATGGATCCAGGGACCGGGCCCCCCAGCGACAACCAGGCACACCACCAGTGCCTCATGGTCCCGCCTGGGGGCCCAGGTCATGGATCCAGGGACCAGATCCCCCTCCCACAACTGGGGACCTAAGACATGGAGAGGGGGACCCAACCACCCTCCCACAACCAGGCACACAGCACCAGTGCCTTGGGGCCTGCCTAGGGACCCAAGGGATGGAGAAGGGACCAGACCCCACTCCCACAACCAGGCACACCATGCCAGTGCCTCAGGGCCTTCCCAGGGACCGAAGGCATGGATCCAGGGACCAGAAACACCCAACAACCAGGCACACCACCAGTGCCAAGGAGCATGCCAAAAATATCACCTCCATGTGGTGGCCCACCACAGCCACCACAATAACCATGGCTGCCACAAAAGTGGCTAGATGCCACAACCACCACACAGATGGTCCACCAACCACTGGAGTGTATTGATACAAAGAGAGTCACCAGCAGAGATAAAGAAAATAAGAGAATGCCAATCTCCACAAAGCCCATTTCAGAGTGTCAGAAGAAGCATCTGCTCTGTGATAATAATGGGGGACCTGATCACACCTCTTGGCATTGGACAGATCATCTAGACAACAAATCAACAGAGTAACCATTATTCTTTCAGAAGGAGAGAAGACATCTAGGGTAACTAGAGGGGAGAGGGGGACGGAGGGGGGATGAGGAGAGATTGGACAAGGGGCATAAAGAATAATTACAATTTGTAACAATATATATGCTAGTAATATTGATTTGATCAACATGTCTCAATAATCAATTTTGATTCAATAAAAAAATAAATTTTAAAAAAGTAGTGCTGAGATGACTGAATATCCATCTACAAAAACAAACAAACAAAAAAACCCATATTTGGACACCTAATTCATACAATATACAAAAAATTAACTATAAGTGGACCAAAGACCTAAGTATAAGAGCTAAAGCTACAAAACTCTTAGAAGGAAACACAGATGTAAATATTCATGACTTGGGTTAGGTGACAATTTCCTAACTATGACACAGAAAGCACAAACAGCAAAACAAAAAGCAGATAAATAAGATTTCATTAAAAATTTAAACATATTTCATCAATTGTAATATATGAAAAAAATAAAAATAAATAAAATTTAAAACATTTGTAAATCAAATGACACCATCAAGAAAGTGAAAAGATAACACAGAAGGGGAGAAAATATTTTCAAGCCATATATCTGATAATGGTCTAATATAGAGAATATTAAGAATGCTTACAACTCAACAACAAAAAGAGAAACAACCCAATCAAAAATGGGCTAAGGATTTGAATAGATATTTCTCCAAGAAAACATACAAATGATCAACAATCACATGAGAGAATGAAAGATGCTCAACATTATTAGTCGTTAAAGAAATATAAAACCACAATCAGAGAAAAACTCACTAGTATGGCAATAACAACAACAACAATGAGTGTTGGCAAGGATGTGGAGACGTTGTAAACCTTTTGCATTGCTGGTGGGAATGTAAAATGGTAAGTCACTTTGGAAAACAGTTTAGCAGTTTTTTGAAAGTTAAACATAGAGTTACCATACAACCGAGCAATTCCACTCCTAGATATACACACAGAAGAGCTGAAAACATATGTTCACACAAAAACTTGTATATGAATGTTCATAGCAGCATTATTCACAATAGCCAAAAATTGGATACAGCCCAAATGTCCATCAACTGATGAATGTGTAATAAAATATGGTATATCCATAAAATGGAATAATATTCAGCCAAATAAAGAAATGAAGAATTAATACATACTGTAACATAACTGAATCTTGAAAACATTATGCTAAGTGAAAGAAACCAGACACAAAAGGCCACATGAGGTATGATTCCATTTATAAGATATGTCCAGAACAGGGAAAACCAAAAAGACAAAATGTAGATTAGTTGTTGCCCTGGGGTGGGGAGAAGAGGGAAATGGAAGGTATGGTATTTCTGTTTGAGATGGAGGCAATGTTCTGGTAGTAGATCATTAGAGATGGTTGCACAACATTGTGAATACACTATCAGGGTATCAAGTTATACAAGGGTACGTCAAGAAAAATCATGGAAAGATTTACATCATCTTTTTTTTTTTTTTTGACCGGTAAGGGGATCGCAACCCTTGGCACGGTGTGGTCCGCACCACGCTCAGCGAGTGAGCGCACCAGCCATCCCTATATAGGATCCGAACCCACAGCCTTGGCGCTACCAGCGCCACACCCTCCCAAGTGAGCCACGGGGCCGGCCCCATCATCTTTCAATTCTATTTTTCCACAGACTTTTTGAAGTACCCTCATATACTTTAAAATGATTAGGATCTAACTTTTTAATCCAATCAGTCAATCTGTGCCTTTTGAACAGGGAGTTTAATCCATTCACATTTAGGGTAGTTATTGACAGGCATTGTTTAATTCCTGTCATTTAATTGCTTTTTGTTTAGATGTTTTAAATATCTTTTGATCAAGGAAGGAAAGGAAGACCACAGTGGTGCATCGGACTTGCAGAGAGAGAGAACATACCTAGGGATACAAAGTGGAGTGGGGAAAAGGGGATGGGGAGGGAGATCAGGGACAATTGGGGGGATAATTGGTGGGGGACACTGGGTATAATCACAATTTGTGGTAATGAGCATGCTGCCAGTATGTATCTGGTCATCACATCTTAGGTATGACTGGTGACAATCTGCTTTGTACCCCATGAATATTTATAACCAATAAAAAAATTAATTAATTAATTAAATTTAGAAAATAAAATAATAAAATAGGATAGTGAATTTTATGTTATGTCACTTTTATGTCAATAAAATTTTTTATTAAACATTTTATTATCAAAATTTTAACAGATGGATTAGAGTGTGAAAAGTTGAATATTTATATTGTAATTCCTAGAGTAAAAGTAGAAATATTATACAAAGATATACTCAGAAATTATGTAGATAAATTAAAATGGAATACTAAAAAAGTGTTCAAATAACCCAAAATAAGAAAAAAGTGGGGACAGAGAAATGAAAGAGAGAGGATACAAACAGATAAGAAATAATAAAATTGGAGATATAATCCAGATATGTTAATTACATGAAGTGTGAATGATTTAATAACTCCAATTAAAATAAATAATTGTCAGAATGGATTAAAATGCTGACCCAACTACATGAGAAACTCACTTCAAATATAATGATGTAAGTAAGTTAAAAGTAAAAGAACAGAAAAATACATGTACAATGTAAACATTGATCAAGTGAAAGGTAGAGTTGCTATATTAATATCAGAGAAAGTAGACTTCTGAGCAAAAAAAATCAGGCAAAAAAAGATACATTATATATTGATGGATGAGTAAATTCATCAAGAAAACATAATTATTCTAAATGTGTGTACACATAGCAATAAATCTTCAAAATACACAAAGCAGAAACCTGAATTTAAAGAGCAATAGATAAACCTCCAACTGTAATTAGACAATTCAGCAATCATCTCTCAGTAATTGATAGAACAAAATAGGCTGAAAATCAGCAAGAATATTGATCTAAGCAACATCATCTACCAATTGATGTAATTTACAGTTACAGAGCTCTAAATCCAAAGGCAGAATATACATTCTTTTCAAGTCCACATAGAACAGTCACCAAGTTATACCATATTTGGACTCATAAAACAAACCTTAACAAATTTGAAATAATTGAAATCATACATAATATGGTCTCGGACCATAGTAAAATTAGATGAAAAACCAATAACAAAAGATAATGGGAAATCTCTAAACTCTTAGAAATTGTATACCACACTTTCAAATAATCCTTGAGACAAAGAGAAAGTCTCAAAGCACATTAGGAAATAATTTGAGCTAAACAAAATTTAAAATGCATCTGTGGGGTGAAGATGTGCTTAGAGGAAAAGTCATAACATTAAATGCTGATGATACATAAGAATAGAAGAACAACCTAAATCAATAATCTAAGCCCCCACCTGAAGATTCTAGAAAAAAAGAAGCAAAATAAAGGAAGCAAAATAACGGAAAGAATAAAAAGTAGAAATCAATAAAATTGAAAAATAAAAACAATAGAAAAATAAATGAAATAAAAAACTGGTTATTTGAAGATAATAAAATTGACAACCCCTTAGCAAGATTAAAAAAGAAAAAAGATAGAGGTCACAAATTACTTGTATCAGGAATGCAAGAGGGATGTCACTCCAGATCCTATAGATAAAAGATAAAAGATTTTTTAAGGATTTAAAAGGTAACAAGAAACACTACAGGCAGTTGCACATAAATTCAATAGCTTAGGACCAACAAACTGCCAAACTCACCCAAAGTCAAATAGATAACCTGAATAGTCCTAAAACTTCTAGATAAACTGAATTGTAACTTAAAATCTTCTAAAAAGAAATCTCATTTCCAGGCACAGATGGTTTCACTATCAGATTCTACCAAACCTTTAAAGAAACATGTATGTCAAATCTAAGCAATTTCTTCCAGAAAATAGAAGGGGAGGTAATTACTGCCCAACTCATTTTATGAAGTCAAAATTACCCTGATAACAAAATGAAACAAAGGCAGTAAGTACAATGAAAGAACACTACAGATCAATATCCCTCATGAATATAGACAGAAAATTCCTAAAAAACAAAACAAAACAAAACACACACACACGCACACAAAACAAAAAAACAAAAAACCCCATCAAATCAAAACCAGCAAAATAGAAAAGAACAGGCAACATAGCCAATGGCTGTTTATTTCAGGAATGCAAGGCTGGCTTAATGTTCAAAAACCAGTCAATGTAATCTGTCATGTTAACAGCCTAAAGAAAAAATACATGCATGTGACAAAATTCAACCTCCATTTATAATAAAAAACTCTCAGCAAGCCAGGGATAGAAGGGAACTTTCTCAATGTGATAAATGGCATCTTCAAAAGAATCTACAACTAATACCATACTTAATGATGACAGATTGGGGGCTTTCCCCCTAAGATCAGGAACAAGGCAAGAATGTCCACTTTAATCACCACTATTGATCATTATAAAGGAAGTTATAGAAAGTGCAATAAGATGAAAGAAAAAGTAAAAGGCATCCAGTTTGGAAATACAAAGTAAAGCTGCCCTATTCACAGATGACATGTTTCTATGTGTAGAACATCCCAAAGAGTTCACAAAGAAACTTCTAAAACGAATAAGTTAGTTTAGTAAGGTCAAAGGAGACAAGTTCTACACACAAAAATAAACCACATTTCTCTATGTCAGCAATGAACAATTGGAAACTGATTTTTAAAAATTTCATTGACGTTAGTTCCAAAAAATAAAATACTTAGTTACAGGTCTATGAAAAAACTTACACGATCTATGTGCTGAATAATACCCAAAAAGTCTGTTGAAAGAAATCAAAGACCTAAATAAATGAAGAAACATACCATGTTTATGTATATGGAGATTCCATATAATACTGATGTCAATTATCTGCAGATTTTAATGTATAGAGTTAATTTGATTGCAATAAAAATCCCAAAAGATATTTTTATAAATAGAAGCAAGTCGATTTCAAATTTTACATGTAAAGACAAACAACCTAGAATACCCAACAAATTTTGAAAAAGAAGAATAAAATCAGAGACAACACACTCTCTGGCTTCAGGACATTATGAAAGCACTGTAATCAAGACAGTGTTGTATTGAAGAAGAAATAGATACATACATAACTGGAACAAAACATAAAGCCATAATAATTTAGAAAGAAATATAGGAGAAAAGCTATGCATAGTAAATATCTGTCATCAGTGTTTTGTACTTTTTTTTGTAGAGATGTTTCACTTCTTTTGGGCAAATTTTTTGTAGCTATTGTAAACTGAATTGCTTTCTTAATTTCTTTTTCAGTTGGTTTGTTGTTGGTATATAGAAACCCTACTGATTTTTGTATGCTGATTTTGTATCTTACAACTTTCCTGAATTTGTTGATCAGTTCTAATACTTTTCTGGTGGAACTTTTAGGGTTTTCCATACATAATATCATGTCATCTATATGTCTTTAACTTTTAACAGTTTGAGTATCATGTTCCCCAGAGAGGACATTTGTTAGGTTGAATCCGTTTGGGAATCTTTGAGCTTCTTGGATCTGGATGTCTATATCTTGCCCAAGACTTGAAAATTTTTTAACTATTATTTTATTATATAGGGTTTTTTTTATGCCTTTTCCCTTCTCTTCTCCTGGAATGCCTATAATGCAAATATTTGTTTGCTTGAAGCTGTCCCATAAGTCTCATAGCCTTGCTTTGTTCCTTTTCTTCTTCTCTTCCTTCTCCTCCCCCTCCTCCTTCATCATCACTTTCTTGTCTGGGGTTATTTCAAAAGACCTTTCTCCAAGTTCATATATTCTTTCTTCTGCTTGATCTAGTCTGTTATTGAAGCTCTCAGTTGTGTTTTTTATTTCATCCAATGAATTCTTCAGTTCAAGATTTCTGTTCGATTCTTTTTTATATCTTTCTTCCTGTGGATTGAATGTACCACCAAACTTATCAAAGCTTGAATTTTATCCCCCAAAGTTCCAGGTATTGGAAACTTGTGACAGTGTTAAGAGGATGGGAAATCCTATTATGGTAACTCAAAGGTGGGGCCTTGGAGAGGCGATTAATGGTGGCCAGGGACATGGTTCTAAGGGCTTTAAAAGGAGTGCATGTCAAACTCTCTCTCTCTCTCTCTCTCTCTCTCTCTCTCTCTCTCTGTCCCTCTCTCTCCCCTCCCCCTCCTGCCATGTGAGACCCCTGCATTGCTGTAAAGCCTCCACCAAAGAAGACCCTCACCAGATGTGTCCCTGGACTTTGGACTTCCCAGCCTGAGAAACTGTAAGCAATAAATTTCATTTTCTTACAAAGTACACAGTTCCAAGTATTTTGTCATAAGCAACAGAAATGGACTGATACATATCTCTTTGTTAAATTTTTCATTCAAGTAGCGAATTATTTTTCTGATTTTGTTGAATTGTCTATCTGCATTCTCTAGCATCTTGCTGAATTTCTGTAAGATTTTTACTTTGAATTCCTTTTCAGGCATTTTATAGATTTATGTTTGTTTGTTTGTTTTTCACCTTTGGGATATGTTACTGAAGAATTATTGTGCTCCTTTTAGGGGTGTCTGTTTTTTGTTTGTTTGTTTTGCTTTTCTATGTATCTTGTATGCCTACATTGATGTCTGCACATCTGATGGAACATTCACTTCTAATTTTATGGAGTAGCTTTTGTAGGGAAGGACTTTTACCTATAGATGCATTCTACAGAGTCAGTTGGGTAGGGTATTTTGGCTTTAGTTCTGGGTGAGTGCAGCAGTGTAGCTGTCATTTGATTTTTTCACCTGTGTTTAACATCAGAGGGGTCTATGAGTTCCTCAGTGGCATGGGCCATGGGTGTTTGTGGAGGCCATGATACAGCTTTCCTAGGGAAGAAGGCTGTCAAATGGGCCTGTTCTTAGGTCATGGAGGGGTGCACACAGGCATTCAGCAGTTCTTCTCTCAAGGGGGACAGAGTCACTGGGGGAAGTGGGCCTCAGGTAGACTGAACCTTGGACCCCTGAGAGGGGCACTCAGGTGCTCCTCTGTTGGAGTGGGCAGGATTATTGGGCCCCTGAGGGAGGTGCTGGGTGGGGCACTCAGCTGTTACTCCATTGGAGTGGGCAGGGTTGCTCAGGGAGCAGGAAAGACCTCTTCTCCCTGGAAGAGGTGCTGTGCATTCAGTTGTTCCTCCCCTGGAGTGAATGGGGTCAAGGGGGAGCAGGCAGAACCTCAGGCCCCCATGACAGGTGTGCTGGGGTGTTCTGAAGCTCCTCTGATAAAGGGGATGACCCTGGGATGGGTTGCTGGGGTCATGGATGGGAATTGGAGCCGCCATTAGAGGTGCTGGGCTATTCTCCAGCTCCTCAGTTGTAGTGGGCAATACTTGGTGGGGTTTCTGGGGTTACAGGCAGGAACTTAAACTTTTGGGAAAGATGCTGGGCCACACTTCAGCTCCTTAGCTGGAGTGGGTGACCCTGGGCAAGGCTACTGGGGCTACAGGTGGGAGTTCAGACCTCTGGGATAGGCAATTGGTTGCTCTGCAGCTCCTCAGCCGGAGTGAGCAACCTTGACTGGAACCACTGGGGCTACAGGTCAGAAGTTGAGGTCCAGGAGAGGTGCTGAGGTGCTCTGCTGCTCCTCAGCTGGAGTGGATGACAGTGAGTGGGTGGCCAGGGCTGCAGGCAGGAACTTAGATTCCCAAGAGAGGCTCTCGTGTACTCAGCTGGAATGGACAGGGCTGCTGGCAATGGCAGAGAGCCCTGAGTGGTTATCTCTCAGGCTCTGTAGAGCACATACATCAGCTCGCTTTGTCTTGGGTGTGACCTCCTCACTGTACCACCTGTTCCCCAGGGTGCAAGGTACTGTGCAGGTTCAGGTGCCAGGGTCATGGCTGCACCAGCTGGTGTTATGCCACTGCAGCCCTCTGGGTGGCTGTAGTGGGATGTCTATGGGGCCTTAGAAATACGTAGATGCAAGGACTATTGGGCCCCAGGGCAGAATGCACTCTTGGTATTGACTCTGATACCAAAATGGTGACGTGCTGCCTACATTCAAGGGGATGGGAGGGACTCAGTGTGAATCCCCTCTCTAGACTAATGCAGTATCATAGGCTCCAGGAAGCTCCCTATATTGGGCACATGATCTGTAAGGGCTGTATGGCTCCCTTATAGCTAGGATTACAGGCATCTGTGGTGGGAGTGTAGACTGCTGCGGAATTCCCACTTACATTTTCCTGCATTGTAAGAATCCCTCCTGGCTTAGAGCACTGCACTTCCCTTTTTATGCTGCCATCGTGAGTCTCTGAGTCTCAGGGGGTCTTCCTTACTTCTTTGTTGAATTCCACTGTTCTCTCCTGGACTCTCTATTTGACATGTGGTTATCTATTTGTTGTTTTGGGCTTTCTTTGTGGCAGAGACAAGAGCTGGGTTCCTTTAGTCAGCCATTGTGGATCCTCTGTCTGTTTTATATTTTTGATGCTTCCATATTGTTATTTCATATTTTTTGTTACTGGTATATAGAAATATTAATTTTCAATATTGATCTTGTATTCTGCAACTTGCTAAACTCATTACTTCTACAAGTGTTTTGCATAGATTCCATTAGATTTTCTTCATAGATAAGCGTGGGGGTGCAAAATTCTAACATGGCCTCCATGGTTCTCACCTTATGGCATCCATGCTTCTGTGTAATCTGCTCCGCTACAGAGAAGGCAGAACCTGTAATTTGCTTCTAACCAACAAAATATAGTGCTCTTTCGCTCTCTCTTCCTCTCTCTCTCTCTCTCTCTCTCTCTCCCCCCACCCCCCCGTATTAGTCCCTTTCTGTTGCTTATTACAAAATACCTGGAACTGGATGATTTCTAAAAAATGAAATTTATTTGCTTACAGTTTCTGAGGCTGGGAAGTCCAAAGTCCAGGGAACACAGCTGGTGAAGGCCTTGGTGGTGATAGTACCACAGTAGTCTCACATGGCAGAAGATGTTGGAGCAGAGAGAGGGCTAACCTCCTCATGCTGTCTCCTTTTGAAGGCCTCCAAACCACACCCCTGACCACCATTATTAATCCACTCAGTGACTGCATGGTCCTGCAATCCAATCATCCCTTCAAGGCTCCACCCTTCAATTACCATAATAGGATTTCTCTCCCTCTTAACAGTCATAGTGGAGGCTAAGATTCTAATATATGAAACTTGGGAGGCACAATTCAAGTTTCAGTGAGTTTGGGAGGAAATAATAAAATCCACTACACTCCCCATCTCTCTCTCTCTCTCTCTCTCTCTCTCTCTCTCTCCCTAATTCTCTGTTACTGGCCTTGAAGGTTCAACTTGCCATAAAATCCATAGCCTCAAGGAAAGTAGTTTTGTTAATAACCTAAAGGAGCTTGCGAGCAGAATTGCTAGATGAGAATACAGCTCACTGAACACTTCAATTTCAGCTTTTTGAGACCCTGAGAAAAGAACTCAGCTGGGCCATATCTAAACTTTTGACCTACAGAAACTGTGAGACGATAAATAGGTGTTTAAGCCACCAAATTTGTAGTATTGCTGCAAACAAATTAATACAACAATCTTGTCATCTGTAAGTACAGTTTTATTTTTTCCTTTCCAATCTGGGTGCCTTTTATTTATTTTCTTGCTTTATTGCACTGACTAGAATCTCCAGTAGAATGCTGTTATATCCAACATTGTATATATTTATGGAGAGTGGATATCATTTATTATTCATATTCTTAGGGGTAAAGCATTCAGTCTTTCACCATTAAGATGATGCTAGCTGTAAGTTGTTGTAGATGCCATTTATCAGGCTGAAGGAGTTTCCTTATTTTCCTAGCTTGCTGAAAGTTTTTTTGTTTGTCTTAATCAGGAATGAATGTTGGATTTTGTCAAATGCCCTTTCTGCATCTAACTAAGATGATCATATGGTTTTTCTCTTTTAGTCTGTTGTGGTGAATTATGTTTGATTTTAGAATGTTAAACCAATTTTATATTTCTGAGATAAACCCTCACTTACCATGTTGTGTTATTCTTTTCACTTAATGTTAGATTTGATTTGTCAAATTTTGTAAAGAATTTTTTGTCACTGTGTTCATAAAGGATATTGTTCTGTAGTTTTCTTGTAATGCTTTTTTTTAAATGGGATAATGCTGTCTGCAGGTAGTAAGTTTGGAAGTGATCTCTCCTTTTCAATTTTCTGGAGGAGTTTATGTGTAAATGGTATTATTTCTTTAGCAGAATTTGTTTAGTAGAATTCACCAGGGAAGTCATCTGGCTCTGGGGTTCTCTTTGTGGGAAGGTTTTTAACTACAAATTAGTTATTATTTTTAATTGTGGTAGTACTATTCAGGTTATGTGGATTTTTGGGTTTTTGGTTTTGTTTTTGAGTGGACTTGGTGGTTTGTGGCTTTTTAAGGAATTCATCCATTTCACCTAAGTTGTTTACTTATTGGCATAAAGTTATTCACAATATTCTTTTTCTAAAATATGTAGAATCTGTAGTGATGTCCCTTCTCTTATTTCTTATATTGGTAATTCGTGACTTCCCTTTTTTTCATGATCAACTAGCTAACGGTTTATGAATTTTGTTAAACTTCTCAAAGAACTAGAGTTTGGTTTCATTGATTTTATCTACTGTTTTGTGTTTTCTATTTAATCAATTTTTGTTCTAATCTTTATTATTTCATTCCTTGCTTTGGTTTTATTTTCTCTACTTTTTCTAGTTTCTTAAAAGTACATATCATTGATTTGAGACCTTTCTTTTTTTCTAACATTTGGGTCCTTCAAAAAGTTCATGGAAAGATCCATATTACTTTTTAGTTGTGTTTTTTCCCAGAACTTTTTGAAGTACCCTTGGGTGGATATTCTTTGCAGTAAATTTTCCTTTAGGTGCCGTTTAGCTACAACCAACAAATTTTTTTTTTTTTTTTTGTCGTTTTTTCGTGACCGGCACTCAGCCAGTGAGTGCACTGGTCAGTCCTATATAGGATCCGAACCCGCGGCGGGAGCGTCGCCGCGCTGCCAGCACAGCACTCTACCAAGTGCGCCACGGGCTCGGCCCTCAACCAACAAATTTTGATGTGTTGCTTTTTTATTTTCATTCGGTTAAACATATTTTCCAGATTTGCTTTTGAATTTTTCTCTGACTCATAAGTTATGTATGTAGAAGTATATTATTTATTTCCCAAATATTTGGGGGGCTTTTCTATTTGGGGGCCAGTGGACACACTTTGTATGACTTGAATTCTTTTAAAGTTATTTACGTATTTATAGCCATAATGTGGTCTGTCTTGGTAAATGTTCCACATTCACATAAAAAGAATGTGTATTCTGCTGTTTTTAGATGGAATGTTCTAGAAATTCTAAGTTTGTCAAGTTGAATGAGAGTATCGCTAAAGTCAAGTTTGTGATATTGTTGAAATCTTCTACTATAATTGTGATTACGTCTCTCTCTCCTTGAAGTTCTATCAGGTTTTGCTTCAAGCATTTGGAACCTCTGCTTGTCTGAATTCCTCCTCCTTGAGCTGAGGCCTGGAAACTCTCTTCAGCAGTCAGCTGGGCAGTCTTGGGGTTCACTCTGCTGTTTCCTGTCTCCCATTTTTCACTGTTCTTCATGACCTTATTGCAATGTCCTGAAAACCATGATTTCCTATACTTGTTCAGTTTCTGTTGTTGTTGCTGTTGTTTCAAGTGGGAGGGTAAATCCAATTTATGTTCTGCCTTCTTGACCAGAAGCAGAAGTCTCCCAAAAAACTCATTTTTGAATTAAATATGCACCTTTATATTTGAACAACACAATCATTCTCAGAGAATGTAGGAAAGGATTTGATTCAGACCTATTATCTACTGCTGACTCCAGGGAAAGCCAGTTCTAGACTTAGGAGTACCTGGGAAAGCTAATAATTTGATTCCTTTTTGAAATGATTTTCTTTCACTGTTGGCCAATTTATTTATTGGGGATGTGGGGACTTGCATTTATGTTTTAGAATTAAATACCTCTCTATTTTCTATTATATACCTCTCTCTTTTCTTATGTGTGCTAAATGGAAGAAAACATTGTAATCTTTTTGCTTTTAATTATTATTAATTCATGTGTTTTGCCATCTCACATAGTTGGCTAGAATTAATACCTCTCTGAAAAATAGAGAAATAATTTAAATGAAAAGGATTCTGAAATTTTGTTTAATATGTTTAAAAACTAGGATTTTCTATTTTTTGACCTATGGCAGAATCTGGGAGGACTCACAATCTCTCTATGTACTCCTTTATATTTCCCAGCCCCTCTTGCAGGTGAATTGGTGCCAGGTGACTAGTTCTGGCCAGTGAAATGTGTCCTGAAATACCACTTCCCGGTCAGGCACATAAAAGCTGGTGCATCCCCTCCTCTGTCTCCTCCTCTGTCACAAGACCCTGGAGGTCCTGTCCTTCTTCTTCCCTGTGTTGTGGCTACGTGCTGGGGGAGCATGTCTCCATTTGTATCAGATTTTACAGGAGGATTTTACATTTTATTTATTAAGTTACTTAGATTTTAGGTTACTATGACAGAGTCTGCCCTAATGAACACAGTTTATTTTTATTCTCTCTGATAATATGACAATTTTTAAGGATATATTAAAGGGTTAAATCTTAAATAAAGTACATCTAATTAATGACAATGGTGATAGCTAACAACTGTGGATGCATATCACGTGCCCAGACACTGGGCTAAATGCACTCTATGAATCATCTCAATTAATACAACAGATATACCAGAAAAATCATTCAACCTCTGTAAATAGCATGACACCATCCATTATGTTGTTTCAGAATTCCCACTGAACAGGGCTGCCAATTCCAGGAAATTATCAGCCACTCTCTGCTCACAGTGCCGGTGACACAAACCAAGTTTCACCTTAAAACTTGTGCAAACACATTCACAAAAATATCCAAGAGTTAGGACACCATAAATACAGAGTTTTCTTCTCACTGCTTGAAGGCATTTCTTATTTCAGTCATAGAAGGGCCCAGTGATATTTTACCAGTGACATAAGTTGTTGTTTGTGGAAATCCAAGCTGACACCACATTTCTCTTTGCTTCAGTAATGTTTTAGCACTCCATCTTTCTATATGTCTGTCTATCTGTCTATCCACCTATCTACCTGTCTATCTATACATCTATCTATCCATCTATCCATCCATCTATCCATCCATTCTCCCAGCCTTCCAGCCTTCCATCCCTTGAGCAGCTGTCCAGCTGGTTTTTCCCTTAACATGACTCTGAGGCCAGGACATGGAGCCTGTGGGGACCTGAAAACTACGTGGCCAGCTCCTGAGTGCACAAGAATATCTTCTAAGGCCACCCGCATTGTGTGCAACTCTGTTCCCCATCCATTCAGCTCTTCTTCCTGCTTCAACTCACTACAAGTCTTGCTGTGCATGAAACCAAGCATGCCTGATTGTATATGCTGTAGAAGGAAAAGTGTTATAAATAGACTGTTTATTATTAAGATATAATACATGAAAAGCATTGTAGATAGAGGGTTGGGAACAGTGCATGTTGTTTTATCAATTTTATGAATTTTCTAACAGAGTCAGGAAATCCAAGTCAGAGAGAGAGCTATTCCCACACAGGTCCCACAGCTCCATGCCAGATGGACACCAGTCAAACTCCACAAACTGGCAAATGCCAAACTTCAACAGAAATGAAAAAGTGAACATGGGGGCTGTAAGAAGACACTGCACGTGTAGAAGGGAAATGTTGTCCTGAAGTCTCAAGGAAAGAGCCTCTTCCCGCAGATGGCATCTTAAGAAACAGAAGCAGATTTTGGAACCCGTGTCCTGGGTCATCGTAAAGGATAGAAGAAGGCACGGCCTTTGTGAGGGGGACCGGGAGTTGAGGGAGCGAACACACCCAGGTGAAGGGGAAGGTACAGGTGTGGAAATGAGAGGAAAGAAACATCCCGCAGCAGCATAAAGGGCACCTCAGAGGCAATACAAAGTAGATGTTTCGTTGGAAGATAAGCCCAAGTGTTAATATAGGAGAAACACCAGAAGAGCTCCCCCAGAACGCAGAAGGAAAGGGCAAACGCAGCAAGTGGAGAGGTGTGTGTGCACTATGCAGGGCACAGCACGCGGACGCCACCTGAGGACCCCACGTGTTCCCAAGGAGTAAACCAAAACCATAGGAGAGAGGTGATAATGAAAAACACAGGAATTTTTTTCTAAACTGATTAAAGAGTAAGTGTGAAGTCAAAATTGATGAGAAGAGACTCACACGTAGGTATGTGCTGGTAACATTTTTGAAATTTAAGGACGGGGAAAACACTCACTGGAATGTATGGGCAAAAACCAAACGGAACAAAAACTCAAGCCCCTTAGGACTCTGCGAGGATGAGACGGTCAGTGTCGGTGACTGTCCATGGGGTTGTCCTGCTGTAACCCGGCAGCGCCCCACCCACAGAGGCAGTGATGGGAACTCTCCTGTGGGCATCAGAGGCTCCTGGGAGAGGAGGCATCTCTTAATGATGAAAGATTTAGCTAAAAGGAGGCAAGCAGCAGCCGTGAGGCGAGAGTGAAGACAAGCCGGGCGTGCAGACGTGCGAGGAGACCTGTGGGGCGCTGGAGGCTGGAGCTCCCGAAGAGTGAGTCAGGGAAATGCTGTTTGGCAACTGTTCTTAGAAATGCATTTTTTTAATTATTTTTTATATGTTTTGATGTTGATTTATTTATTTGATGTTCGAATCAGGATAACTAGTATATTTATCATTCTACAATGTAATGGATTTTCATGGCGCTTTACCAGCACCTCCCTCCCTCCCCTCCATCCCCTTTCCCACCCCAGCAGCCTCAGTTCTGTTCTCTTCTCTTGAGAGGTTCAATGTATTGTTGTGATTGTTGTATCTTTTTTTTTTTCTTCTTTTTTTATTAGCTCCCATAGAACTGCATTTTTAACTCAAGTTTGTTTTCGGTTAGAATGTGACCCCTGGAGGGCAGGACCTGTGAGATACCGTCTCCACTTTTGTCCCTGCAGCTGGCACAGATGGTGCTCATGTAACTGCAAAGACACGACTCATCCTGCCATCCAGGGGTCATTCAGGGACACTGAAGAGGAGAAAAGCCCTGTCTAAAAAGTTGTGACTGCCCAGTAGAGAGAAAACACGATTTCACAGCTTGTTCCCATCCACAGTGTGACCAAGGCTGGGGATGCAGAATAGCTGGCCCTGTTGTCACATCATTGTCACCATCACCCCCATTTCCTTGCACAGTGATATCCCTGGGTGTGATCTGGAGAAAGAAGGAGGGAAAATCCTTCTCCATTATGGACAGAGGACATTTTTGCAGATTATGTTGCCCTTAATAAAACCATTTTCTTCATTTATATGGATTTATACCGAACTGTCTCTGAGATGACTGCGTCCTTGGGAGGTGAGTGTTCGTGAGTAAGTGCACGTATGCATGTTCTCTCCAAGATCTGCTTCCAGGAGCCCAGAGATCACAAAGAACAAAAAACATATGGTGATTTCGACAAATGCTGCTGGAACAACTGGACATCCATATGCAAAAAATGAACCTAGACACAGAACTTACACCTTTCATAAACATTAATTCAAAACATATCATAGAACCTAAATGTAAAGCACAAAACTACAAAACTTCTAGAAGAAAACGTAGGAGAAGATCTAGGTGACCTTGTGTTCAGTAATAAGCTTTAAAATAAAACACCAGAGTTCCGGTAAAGATGGCAGAGTAGTCAGTTCCTGGTGTCACTCTCTCCCACAGAATGACCAATTTGCAACTATTAAGGAGCAACAACGGAAGACCCGAGATCTGTGCAGGAACAGGCAGGAAATGCGCACTGCAGGACCCCAGTTGAGGTTGCTCCCCACCACATAGAAACTTTAGAGCTTCTGGGCCCACACAACCAGGAGCCAGAAGGCAGGCTGGTCCCTACTGCCAGAGAGACTTAAAAGGCTCAGGGCCCCCACACCCTGAGCCAGCCATGCCAGAGAAGGCAGGTGGAGCAGGACTTCTGGCCCAGGCTGGTCCCCACCACCAGGAGAGACTCAAGAGGCTCAGGGTCCCCACACCTGGAGCCAGCTATGCCGGAGAAGGCAGGCAGGGTGGGACTTCCAGCCCAGGCTGGTGCCGCCGCCAGGAGAGACTTAGGAGCCTTGGGGCCCTCTCACCCCAAGCCAGCCATGCTGGAGAAGGCAGGCAGGGTGTGACCTCCAGCCCAGGCTGGTCTCCACCCCAGGGAGAGACTTAAGAGCCTAGGGGCCCCCACACCCTGAGCAGCTGTCTCAGAACAGGCAGGCACAGTGGGAACCCCAGCCCAGGCTAGTTCCTGCTGACCAGAAACAGCAGTCCCTTCAGGATCCAAGCTAGACATCAGGTTGAACAAGTGGACTGTGATACCCCCAGCCACAGTGACAAAAAACCAAAGGAAAGATACCAGAAATATGAAAAATCAAGAAAGTACATCACCACCAAAGGAAAATAACAACTCTCAAGCACTAGATCCTATATAACAGGAAGTCTTTGAAATGACAGACAAGGAATTTAGAGTAACAATTCTAAGGAAACTAAATGAGATACAAGAAAACTCAGTTAGATGACACAATGAAATGAGAAAAAATATAATGGATCTCAAACAAGAAAGGTACAAAGAAATCAATGCCTTGAAAAAGAATGTATCTGAGCTTGTGGAGCTGAAGGATTCATTCAACAAAATAAAAAATACAACAGAGAGTTTAACCAGCAGACTTGAACAAGAAGAAGACAGAATTTCTGACCTTGAAGATAGGCTGTTTGAATTAATACAGGCAGACCAGAAAAAAGAAAAAAGAATTAAAGAAAATGAAGAAAGTCTAAGAGAGACTACAGACAACCTTAAGCACTCAAATATCTGAATCTTGGGTATTCCAGAAGGGGAGGAAAAAGGAAACAGCATTGAAAACATATTCAATGACATAATAGCAAAAAACTTCCCAGGTATAGGGAAAGTCACAGATCTCCAGATTCAGGAAACCCAAAGATCCCCAAACACATTCAACCCAAAAGGATCCTCTCAAAGACATGTGATAATCAAAGTGGCAAAACTCAAAGACAAAGAGAGAATCTTAAAAGCTGCAAGAGAGAAGCGGCAAGTCACCTATAAGGGAGCCATAATCAGAATAACATCAGACTTTTCATCAGAAACCCTAAAAGCCAAAAAAGAATGGGATGATATATTCAAAACACTAAATGACAAAAATTGCCAGCCAAGAATACTTTATCCAGCAAGGTTATCCTTCTGAAATGAAGGACAAACAGTATATTTCTCAGACAAACAAAACTGTGGGAGTTCACTACCACAGGACCAGCCCTGCAAGAAATTCTCAAGGAAGTACTGGGTTTGATACCTGAAAAACAACCATCGCTGCCATGAGTACTCAAGAAAGAACAATACCTACCAGCAAAACAAAAATGCTAACAAAAGAGAGAAAAAATAGGATATCAATCACCCCCCCAAAAAAAGAAACAAATACAGAAGACAAACAGAAAATTAGAAAGAAAGGAACAAAAGATACTTAAGACATCTAAACAAAAATCAGTATAATGCTAAGAGTAAATCAACACCTTTCAATAATAACTCTAAATATAAAGGGGTTAAATTCTCCATTCAAAAAACACAGACTGACTGACTGGATTAAAAAGATGAACCCAACAATATGCTGTCTCCAAGAGACTCACTTGACCTGTAGAGACACATATAGACTAAGAGTGAAAGGATGGAAAAAGAAATATCATGCGAATAGAAATGAAAAACAAGCTGGAGTAGCTATTTTTATATCAGATAAAATAAACTTTAAAGTAAAAACCATAAAAAGAGATAAAGAAGACCACTATATAATGATAAAAGGATCTATCCATCAGGAAGACATAACAATCATAAATATATATGCATCCAATGTCAGAGCAGCCAGATTTACACAGCAAACACCATTAGATCTAAAAAAAAGAAATGGACAAACACCATAATAGCAGGGGACCTGAACACCCCACTGTCTTCATTGGACAGATCATCTAGGCAAAAAATCAATAGAGAAACACAAGATCTAAACAATACTTTAGGCAAACTGGACTTGGCAGATATCTACAGAACATTCCTTCCAACAACCTCAGAATATTCATTCTTCTCATCAGCACATGGAATATTCTCCAGGATAGACCACATGTTAGGTCACAAAGCAAGTCTCAACAAATTCAAAAAAATTGGAATTCTTCCATGTATTGTTTCCGATCACAATGGATTAAAATTAGAAATCATTAATAAACAAAACTCTGGAAACTATACAAACACATGGAAATTAAACAATATTCTACTTAATGACATATGGGTCCAAGAAGAAATCAAAAAATTTCTTGACACTAATGAAAATAATGGTACATCATACCAAAACCTGTGGGATACTGCAAAAGCACTATTAAGGGGGAAATTTACCACATTAAATGCTTACTTCAGAAGAATTGAAAGATGGCAAATAAACAACCTAATACTTCACGTTAAAGATCTAGAAAAACAAGAACAATCCAAACCTAAAGTTAGTAGACCGAAAGAAATAATTAAGATTAGAGCAGAATTAAATGAAATAGAAACACAAAAAACAATACAAAAGATCAATGAAACAAAAAGTTGGTTTTTTGAAAAGATAAATAAAATAGACAAATCTTTAGCAAGATTAACTAAGAAGAGAGAAGACCCAAATAACAAAAATTAGAAATGAAAAATGTGATATTCCAACTGACACCTCAGAAATACAAGGAATCATTAGAGACTACTATAAACAACTACATGCCAACAAATTTGAAAATCTGGAGGAAATGGATACATTTCTGGATGAATACAAACTACCAAAACTGAGCCAAGAAGATATAGAAAATCTGAACAGACCAATAACAACAAAAGAGATTGAAGCTGTTATCAGAAAGCTCCCAACAAAGAAAAGCCCAGGACCAGATGGGCTCACTGCAGAGTTCTACCAAACCTTCAAAAAGGAACTGATACCAATTCTCTACAAGCTGCTCCAAAAGATTGAAATAGAGGCCATTCTCCCAAACTCATTCTATGAGGCAAACATCACCCTGATACCAAAACCAGACAAAGATGCATCAAAAATAGAAAACTACTGGCCAATATCCTTGATGAATATAGATGCAAAAGTCCTTGATAAACTACTAGCTAACAGAATACAGCAACACATACACAAAATTATACACCATAGTCAAGTGGGATTCATCTCAGGGATGCAAGGTTGGTTCAACATATGCAAATCAATAAATGTGATACACCACGTTAATAAAAGCAAAGACACAAACCATATGATCATCTCTATAGACACTGAAAAAGCATTTGACAAAATACAACATTCTTTCATGATAAAGACTCTCTACAAGTTAGGCATAGACAGAAAGTATCTCAACATAATTAAAGCCATTTACGATAAGCCCACTGACAATATCATCCTGAATGGGGAAAAGCTGAAAGTTTTTCCCTTAAAAACAGGAACTAGACAAGGATGCCCACTCTCACCACTCCTATTCAACATAGTGTTGGAAGTACTAGCCAGAGCAATCAGAGAAGAGCAGGAAATAAAGGGCATCCAGATTGGAAAGATGAAGCCAAGCTGTCCTTGTTTGTGGATGATATGAATCTATATATTGAACAGCCTAAAGCCTCTATAAAATAAACTCCTCTATAAAATAAAAGCCTCTATAAAATAAATGAAAAATGATTTTAGCAAAGTTGCAGGATACAAGATCAACTCACAACAATCAGTAGCATTTCTATACTCCAACAGTGAATATGCAGAAAAAGAAATCAAGAAAGCTAGCCCATTTATAATAGCCACCAAAAAAATAAAATACTTAGAAATAAAGCTGACCAAGGATGTGAAAAATCTCTATGAAGAGAACTATAAACCACTGTTGAGAGAAATTAAAGAGCACACAAGAAAATGGAAGATATCCCATGCTCTTGGATCAGAAGAATTGACATTGTGAAAATGTCCATATTACCCAAAGTGATCTACAGATTCAATGCAATCCCATCAAAATTCCAATGAAGTTTTTCTCTGAGATGGAAAAAGCTATCCAGACATTTATATGGAACAGCAAAAGACCACACATAACCAAAGCAATCCTGAGCAAAAAAAATAAAGCTGGAGGCATAACACTACCTGACTTTAAACTATATTACAAAGCCATAATAACCAAAACAGCATGGTACTGTCATAAAAATAGACACACAGATTAATGGAATAGAATAGAGAACCCAGAAATCAATCCATATGCCTACAGCCGTCTGATCTTTGACAAAGGCAGCAAATCTACATACTGGGGAAGAGACTGCCTTTTCAAAAAGTTGTGCTGGGAAATTTGGATATTCATATGTAGGAGAATGAAACTAGACCTATACCTTTCACCATATACCAAAATCAACTCAAAATGGATTAAAGAATTAAATATACATTCTGAAACAATAAAACTCCTTAAAGAAAACATAGAGGAAAAACTCCAGGAAGTAGGAGTGGGTACAGACTTCATGAATAGGACCCAAAAAGCACAGGCAACTATAGGAAAAATAAACAAATGGGATTATATCAAACTAAAAATCTTCTGCACAGCAAAAGAAATAATCAACAGAGTAAAAAGATAACCAACAGAGTGGGAGAAAATATTTGCAAAATATACATCTGACAAAGGATTAATATCCAGAATATACAAGGAACTGAAACAACTTTACAGTGAAAAAACAAATAACCCAATTAAAAAATGGGCAAAGGAGCTGAATAGGCATTTCTCAAAGGAAGATATACAAATGGCCAACAGACACATGAAAAAATGCTCAACCTCACTCAGCATCCAGGAAATGCAAATCAAGACCACTTTTAGATACCATCTCACTCCAGTTAGGTTGGCTGACATCCAAAAGACAGAATGATAAGTGCTATAGAGGTTGTGGAGAAAAAGGAACTCTCATACCTGTTGGTGGGGCTGCAAATGGTGCAGCCTTTATGGAAAATGATATGGAGGTTCCTCAAACAATTACAGATAGATCTACCATATGACCCAGCTATTCTACTGCTGGAAATATACCCAGAGGAATGGAAATCATCATGCCAAAGGGATACCTGTGCTCCAATGTTTATTGCAGCTCTATTTACAATAGCCAAGAGTTAGAACCAGCCCAAATGTCCATCATCTGATGACTGGATAAGGAAACTATGGTATATCTACACAACGGATATTAATCTGCTATAAAAAAAAAAAAGAATGAAATACTACCATTCACAAAAACATAGATGGACTTAGAGAAAATTATATGAAGTGAAACACGTCAGGCACAGAAAGAGAAATATCACATGTTCTCACTTATTTGTGGGAGCTATAAATAAATAAATAAATAAATAAACACACAAACAAATCAAGCGTCGGGGCGGGAAGAAGACAGAATAACCACAAAAATTCCTTGAACTATTTAAGTCAAGTGAACAGATATGATGTGGCGGGGGTGGGGAGGAGCGGGTGGAGAGGAACGGGTAAAGGGGCATGAAAATCAACTACAACGTATATTGAGAAGTAAAATTTTTAAAAATATATTAATTAATTTTATAAAAATAAAAATAAAACACCAAAAGCATGATCCACAAAAGCAAAAAAGATTGATAGGTTGGACATTATTGATTAAAATCTCTGCTCTATGAAAGACACTGTTAAGAGAATTAAAAGACAAACTGAAGATTGGGAGAAAAATATTTGAAAAATACATATGTGATAACGGACTTGTAGTCAAAATATACAAAGAAGTCTTAAAACTCAACAAGAAAACTGACAACCCAAAGGAAAAAAACGGGTTAAAGATTTGAACATGCACCTCGCCAAAGAAAAATATACAGATGGCCATTAAAGATGAGAAAATAGTCTCAACATTATTTTTCATAGGAAATTGCAAATTAAAACAGAGAGATACCACTGTACACCTATTCAAATGGCTAAAATCCAAAACACTCCCAATTGCTAGAAAAAACATGAGGCAATAGGAATTCTCTTCCTTGCTGGTGGGAATGCAAAATGGTATGGCCCACTTTGGAAGATAGTTTAAAAGTCTCTTACAAGGTAAACATCGTCTTATGACATGATCCAGCACGTGTGCTCCTAGGTATTTGCCCAACTAATTCGAAAATGTGTGTCCACACAAAAATCTGCATGCAAATGTTTATAGCAGCTTTGTTCATAATCACCAAACACTGGAAGCAACCAAGATGTGCTTCAATAATTGAATGGAAAATAAGCATCTATAAAATGGAACATTATTCAGTGATAAAAAGAAATGAGGTATCAAGCCTCGGAAAGACACGGATGGATCTTAAATGCATATATGAGCATGTAAGTGAAACAAGCCAGTCTGAATTGAATACGTGAAGCACAGAGTGTTTTTCAGGACAGTGAAACAGGACAGTGAAACTGTTCTGTATGGTACTGTCATTGTGGATCCATGATGATATGCACTTGTCCAAACCATTGAACTTGAGCACAGAGAGTGAACCTTAATGTATGCGCATTTAAAAAAATCATTCAGGAGGTCCATGGAATAGCAGGGTGGAATGCAATGTGTGAGAAGCCAGTCTGTATTACAAACGTGTGAAACCACCTCACTTAAGAGGGCAGGAGAAGAGCAGTTTTGGAAATGAGCGAAGTCTAAAACTGCAGGCAGAGGAACCGTGCATAAGCATTTTAGTTGATAAAATTGCCTCCCATGGGTTTATGGGTTAGCAATTCTGATACTACTAGACATGTATACTAGACTTAAGCAATTAAGTAAACTGATGGCTCATGCAGGAGCCAGAGTGCTCACCGTTGGAGTGGGCATCATGGAAAAGCAAGGGGGGACACTGGAATGACCCTGTGGTAATGGATCAGAGTTAGAGGCATCGGTATAAACCCATGTACAGCTCAGCAGACATACAGGTGGTTATATATTGAAATATGTGTAGATGTGTGTACACGCATGGGTTAGTATACCCATAGGCACATCCTTGCTCTGTCAGCTGAGAGGGCCTAGAAGCAGCAACACCCTAGTAGCAACAAGCACACTCATGCCCAGACCTGGGCCTCTAATACTGTCCTTTAAGAGAAGAAACCAGCCAGGAAATATGCAACATGAGCTGGGGCATCCCTCAGTGCCAGAAAATAAGAAAGTGCTCAAAACACAGGGGCCAATGGCTCCCAGTGGCCACAGATGCAACGAACTGAGTAATAAAATAAATGAAGTTGTGTTGTATAACAGCCAAAGAGTAAAACAAACATCCATGAGTCCATGCTTATGTAACTACATGAAGGAAGGAAGGCAGGCAGGCAGGGAGGGAGGGAGGAAATTTCCCATACAGAAGAATTCCAAATAATGAATGTAAGCACTCTGCCCTCAAGGGAGTGGAGCGTGACTTCCATTTCTTAAGTGTGGTCTGTGTATAGTGACTTCCTTCCGAAGAATACAGTATGAAAGTAGGGGAAAATTGTAACTTTACAGTGGAGAAGGCTGATGAACACGACTTCAGATGGTCAAGGTCAAAATCAACAGTGCTAGTCAGGTTGATACTACGCGTCCTTGGCATGATGCGGTCTTACTCCCCAAAACCCATAATCCCAGTGTAATCATGAGAAAACCACCAGACAAATCCCAATTGAGGCACATTTTACAAAATACCTGACCCATACTCCTCAAACCTGTCAAGGTCATCAAAAATAAGAAAAGTCTGAGAAACTGTCACAGCCAAGAGGAGCCTAAGGAGACATGACAACTAAATGTACTGTCATATCCTGGATGAGATCCTGGGACAGAAGAAGGACATTAAGAAAAAACCTAGCTAAGAGAGAAAGAAGAAGGAAAGAAACACCACAGTGGTGTGTTGGTCTTACAGAGGGAGGGAACATTCCTAGGGTTACAAAGTGAAGTGGGGGAGAAAGGGGGAAGGGGAGGGAGGTTGGGGGATAATTGGGTGGGAGACACGCTGTACAAAAGTAATTTCTGGTAATGGGTAGGCTGCCAGTAGGAATCTGGCCCTCACACCATGGGCACGAGGGGTGACAATTAGCTTTGTAGCTCATGAATATTCTTAATAAAAAAAAATTTTTTAAGAAAAGAAAAAACCTAAGGAAATTTGAATAAAGCATGAACCTTAATTAATGATAGTGAAACCAATTGGTTCATTAACTGTAACACATGTGCTATACTTATGTAAAATGCTAAGAGGGGGATACTTGGTATTGGGTATATGGGAACTCTCTGTACTGTCTTTGCAATTTTTCTGCAAATCCAAAATTGTTATAAAAAAAAAGATTATTTAAAAAAAAATGTAGTCTCATATTGTCTTCCCCATCTGTGGCTTCTCCCTGAAAGATGCATGAAAATGAGTAGAGGAAAGCGATGTGGCCAATACAGCCCTCCTGCTGATCCTGGGTACATGCCAGCAGGCATTTGCTGGTCTCCAGGGTGGTATGTCTTTTCACCTGGTGACTGGTGTCCTGCTGGCCTCCAATCCTGAAGTTTAGAACTGGTGGGTTTGGGCTCCTTCTAGTTTGTGCAACGCTTGCAGGGGCCCTAGTATCTGCCCTGGCTATTCTGACTTCCTCTCGGCTCTATGTGGCCATGGAGCCCTGGGTCTCTGCCTTGCCCTCCACCTAGGCCTGGCCCTGTGGCCTGTAATCATCCTCTGTTTTGAGGCACCTTGGCATGACCCTGTGCAAGCTCTTCATTCAGTGTCTCTGAACACAGCCACAGAGTGAGACTTGGGGAAGCCACCTTGTCCCATTCTCCATACATGTAACCAGATCAGGAAGCAGCATGGTGGGCAGGTGCTATGTCTGGTGGGCTCCCAAAGTCCCCCAGGGAGGGGTGAGGCAGGAGGCTCCTTCCCTGGTGCTCACCTGGTGCATCCCTAGGGACCAAGCCCAGAGAGGTGGAAGCAGGACGTCCTCTACTCTCTAGCCTCTTCTGCATCTTGTCCCCCAACTTTTTATGAGAAAGCAGATAAAAGTCTCCCTTACTTCTCCTGTATCATATCCTCTTTCTTTGTGGCTCCAGCCTCAAAATTAAGCTTTCAGTGGTCAGAGGCATTGTATCAATCCACTTCTGTTGCTTATTACAAAATACTAGAATTGGGTGATTTATATTGCTTACAGTTTTAGAGGCTGTGAAGTTCAAAGCCCAGGAAACATATCTGGTGAGGGTCTTCTTTGGTGGTGGCTTAACAGCAACACAGCGGTCTCAGGTGGCAGAAAATGGCAGAGCAGAGAGAGTCTCTCACATGCTCTCCTTTTAAAGCCCTCAGAACCACGCCCATGAACTAGGGCATGGTCCTTACAATCTAACCACCTCCTCAAGGCCCCACCTTTCAATGACCACCCTCTTAACAGTCACTGTGGGGATCAAGATTCAGATACATAAAACTTGGGGAACATGATTCAGTCTATATCAGGTATCTTCTTTACACTAGGAAAAGAATTCAAAGATCTGAGTCTTCCTGCTTAGCCTTTAACTTTGCAAGTTTTCTCTGCCCACAAGCCTAGCATCTCCCTAAGAAGTCAAATTGGGGTAAAAAGTCCCTTGACTTGGGCTCAGGCCACAACCAAATATCAACTGAAGGGGAGAATTAACATGGACTAGTTTGACAATTGCCAAATATCATTCCTGTGGTCCACTGCAGAGAATATATGGATTGTCCAGGAGGGAGAGGAAGTCAGAGAGATACCAGCCCTGTGGGAGGGTGCATTAGTCCATTTCTGTTGCTTATAACAAAATACCTGGAACTGGGTAATTTGTAAGAAAACAAAATTTATTGCTTACAGTTTCAGAGGCTGCGAAGTCCATAGTTCAGGAAACACATCTGGTGAGCATCTTGGTGGTAGTGACAGTGATGGCAGGGTGTCACATTGCAAAATGGCAGAGCAAAGAGAGACTAACCTCTCTCATGTGCTCTCTTTTGAAGCCTTCAGAACCATGCGCCTGACCACCATTATTAATCCAGTTACTATGACATGGTCCTACAATCAGATCGTCTCTTCAAGGCCCCACCTTTCAATTACCACAATAGGATTTCCCACCCTCACCAGTTACAGTGGGAATTGAGCTTCCAACACATCAACTTTAGGGACACAGTTCAATCAATCCACAGCAGAGAGGATTGGGTTTCCTAGGGAGGGATGGACATTTGCCTGGGAGACCTGAGGACAGGTTCTGAAGAGTGAGAGGCTGGGGTCTCTCCCAGGCAGTGTAGAATTCAAGAAGCCCACGAATTTGGGTGGGAAAGAATACACCTTTATTTTCATTAACCTTTAAATGAATTTTAGCATTTTCTTCAATTATGAATGCAAGCCACAAGACACAGTGGGATCAGAAGTACCTGTAACTCTGCCACTAATATTTTCCTATCATGTTACTTACGGTTGTTGCAATTATTTCAAAATGTTGTCCGTGTTCACCTCTACAGCACTTCAAAACTACAATAGTTATTACATCCACTGCCAGGTCTTATTATTTAATGCATCAGCAAAGAAGTACATGTGTTATTACAGCACACATTTGTTTTGTTTAATATTTTATACTGTGTTTAAATATAATTGATTTCCTTTGCTGTTACCTCGAGTATTCTATTTCATGCACTTAAAACATAATTCACAGGCCTCGCCAGATTGCCAGAGGGATCCATGCATATAAAAGACCCTTAAATTTTTTTCCTGTGACTCTAAGAAGATTTCTTTGTACATTGTGCTTCTTTCCTACATTGAAATTCCCCCCGTTATTCCCAAGCCTTCGATAAGATCTGTGATTGATTATACACATGCTGTGTGTTAATGGAGTTGTGGAGAATGGAGAGAGGATGCAGTAAAGGAAATTGCTTTCTCCCCACCCCACCCTCCAAGCCCCAGAGGCTGGTGACTTAGTAGCTGCTGCTACTGAGAGTGGAGGGTTGTCCCAGGGTCCTGTGGGAGGGGGTGTGGAGCTGTGGAGGGCTTAGACAGAACGAAGCCCGGTTAGGGTAGGATGACACAAACAGACGAAGACCGTTCAGACATAATAAAGTTCATAGGCATCCATGGGATTCTGAGACCACTGGGAAGTCTCTTACCTTGATTCCCCCCCAGCATCCTACTCTTTGTGCCACCCGCAGAAAACCAGAAGATCCTGAAAGAGGAGCATCACCGGGAGCAGGTAGCAAAATCATCCAGGATGAAGGAGAAGGGTGGTGCTTCTAAAATGTGACCCCCAAATTCTTGGAACCTCCTCCCACTGAGATGTGGTGTCTCTGCCTCCACCCCTGAGTTAAGAGGATCTGCGCTGCCTCAACCACTGGAGCACAGCAGAAGAGAAACTTACAAGGTCACAACATGAAAGGCCAACCAGGGATGGAAGACTCGCCTCTGGTGGATCTTTTTTAGGGTGCTCTTCTTAGAACCCAGATGCTGTGCAGTCATAGGCATAGCCCGATGGAGAAGCCATATGTAGACACTCCCAGCTGAGAGGTCCTTCAGCTGTCCCACCCCAGCCACAAGACATGGGAGTGACCAAATGACTTCAGCCCCAGCTGTCTGTGTGTCTCCACCTGAGGACCAGACATCACAGAGCAGAGACAAGCCATCCCCACTGAATTGCTCACCACAGACTCCATGAGCACGAGACGGTTGTTGGCTCATGCCCTGCAGCTGAGGTGGTTTATTACAAAGCACTGGCAACTGGACTAAGATGAGAAGGAGGTCCAGGAGGAGGCGGCTTCTGAGACAGCCGCATGGATCACGGGCGGAGAACTGGACTTGGCTCCAATGGGAGAGACTGGGGCAGGGTGTGCCTCGGAGGACAGGACAGAGGGGCCACTGTGTCTCTCCAGTGCCCTTTGGGCTCCGTGTTGAGCAGGAGTGACATGCACCTGAGGCAGTGTCATTTGAGATAGTCTTCTCTACCTGCAGGACTATGGGTGCCTGGACTCCACTGACCACATGCCCCTGCCCCACTTTCTCCACAGGAGCAACATGCTCAGATGAACTTGGTCTGCTTCAATGAGTCTAAATTTTCCCACAAAAGGGCTTCTGACGATAGAGAATTATGGGGTCACAGCCCAAAACAGCCACCCACACCTTTGAAGACACCATCTTTGAAGTCCAACATTTTTGTCTTAAAAACTAGCATTCTACACCATAACGTATCAGGTTTTAATGGTACAATGTCTTACACGACCTGCCATCAGGTGAAAGGAACGTTGCATGAAGGTGTACCCCGCTCACCCCATCACCTCCGGTGTGCTCTGTACCTGTGCTGGGTCCCCCATTCAAGTACAGAGGACAGACATACAGAATCCTGATGCCCCTAAAGCTCTTCCAAAGAAATCACATGCCTGGGGACAATTGGCTTCCTGACCCCTAGAGCACTTTTAGGGGGCTGCGTATCAGCATTGATGTTAATCATCAATGTGTGGCATGATTTATCAGAAAAATCACTCAAGAAGTCAATGGATCCTGGGCCAAGGGGGGATTTCCAAGAGATTGGATCAGAGAATCTCCAGGAGGATGAAAGAGTGATCAAAATTTCTCAGCTAAAATCATTCATTGCATTTCCTGTGGCGTCCAGAACGTCTGCTGCGGCTGTGTGTATAGGCCTCTCTCTGCTGAAGACTGTGTTCTTGGTACGCTGTGCTCTCTGTCTCCCGGGACACTGGCTATTAACTACCAGCTTCAAGTTTGTCCTCGCCATTGCCTCCTTCTCCCTCACTCCAGCATCCCCATCCTCAAAAGTCCTTTCTTTAGGTGAATTAGTACCACAATTCTGGAGATAAATTTGGCAAAATCTAGCAAAAGAAAAAATGTGCACACTTTTTGACCCAGGCTTTTCACTTGTAGAAAATTTATCTTTAGATTTGCTTGCACACGCTCATGACGATATATACACAAGGATGCTGACTGCAGCACTGCTTGTGAGAGCAAAAATGGAGCAACCTAAATAGATGTGAAGAGGGACTGGTTGCATCCATCCCAGTACAAAAGGGAAGGATGTTGGTAAGAAAGTACTGAGCAAAAAAAACAGCTTCAGAGCAGTGTGATCACATCAATAATAACACACTGGGCACATCTGGATGTGTATGTGCTTATGTGTTCTAAGCGCATTGCACAACTTCAGGGGGTGCCGTTCACATTCTATTCTTGTTTTAGAAGTGAATGACTGGTGTCCTCTGGAGCTGTACACCTGCCCCGTGTGTGTCCCATGATGTTTTGCTAGGCACGCCCTGAGTTTGTATTTATTCTAATGCATGAACTCTATGGTGAGTACTAATTCATCTTCCACATGAGCCTGCAGATTGCGTGAGGAAGGGATTATTCATCCCGAACACCCAACACAGAGCCTGGCACACCAGTACATGGTGCTTGAATGTGTGAGGGTATGAGCCTCACTGAGCCCAGAGTATGTCAGTTACTTATTATTTGCATTGACCTGAGGACTAGGTGTGTCCCCAGGAGAGGAAATAAGCAGTTAGTAGGTGGTTTCTAGGCTTTTATAAATACACACAAACACACAGACACGATCACTCATGCCCAGTGCTCCAGGCTCAGATTGTGTTTGGAAACACTAAGTTAGACCAAGAGAAACCATTCCCTTTGCTGTAGCGCATCTCTAAGATTTTAATGTGTGTTGACATTCTCCAAGAGGTAGACATAGTGTGGAGCCTCATCCGAAGTGTACTGACTGTGAAGCACTTGTAGAAGAAGGTTTATCTATGTGGATGTTCTGAGGATAGTCAACCCGTAACATGCTGCATTAGAAGAATCACAAAGGAAGTAAACAGATCCTGGGAAAAGGAGGATTTCCAAGATGCTGAGTCAGGGAATCTTCATGAGTGATGAAAAGCTTCTTAGCCAAGATCGTTTAAAATGCCAGTTGGATGGCTGGATCTGATAAAGAGCGGGAAGAGGAGGTCTGACCAGTGTAACGGGAGTGAGCCACGTGCATTGTGGAGCTGGCACCCTGGCAGCAGAGACCCTCTCCTCTGGAGCTTTAGGGACCCCCACAGGGCTGTCAAAGAGTGAGCTGGGGAGCAGGCATCCAGGTCCCACCTGCAAGGCTTCTGAGGGAGTAGGTAGAGCCTGCAAACATGTTTGTGAAAAATCTTCGCAGATTCATCCTGATGATGAGCTGAGTTTTGAACTGCTCACCCCTGGCCTTGCCACTTCTCCTCTGACACGATCCCTTGTCCCCTCCAGAATATGACTCATGAGCTGATGGATACCAAGACTGAGGACAGTGAGGGGACAGGTGAGAAGCAAATGAACAGTGGAGAAATAGAACAAGTGCAGGCAGTTTTTTCAAGAGGTTTAAAGAAAATATCTGAGTGGCATTTTTCTTTAAAGGTGAGTGACATCAGAAAACATGTTTGTGCTTAGGGAAGGAAAAAAAAGCCTGGAGAATAAGATGGAGGAGGTGTCATTGATGGGTGAGGTCCCTGAAGGAAGTGTGGCAGGGGGTCCCCTGGACTGGTGGACGGACCCTCCTCCACTGTGATGGGCAGGGAAGGGCAGAGATGGACACGGATGCAGAGAGGGTGGCAGAGGCGTGGCGGGGAGTTGAAGAAGTTTCTGCCTGGCATGTTTCTTTTATTTGTGAGTGAGGAACTAACACATTCTTAGAAGAGTGGGCAGCGGTGGAGAACGGGGAACCAGACCCCTAGAGGAACTGCTAAGCCACACCGTGGACCTTAGCACTGAAGGCTGTGAGCAGGTGCGGTCATCTGTCCATGTCTCAGAGTGCTTCACACCTAAGAAGGGAACTGCAGTGGAAAGCAGCTGTCGAGGAGATTGTCACCAAGAGTCACAATGGCGATGTGAGCTCCAGAGCCACCGTGTTCTAGAGAATGACAAGATCAAGACTGAGGCCACAGGAGTAAGAGGAAGGAGAGTCACTGGCATTGACGTTGAGGCAATGTGAGGTGAGAATGTTGGTCATTTAGCCCCCAATGTGACATCAGAACTTAGGACAGGTGTAGGAATGGACAAGTTGCTAAGATATTCAAGGAGTGTAGGGATAATTAGAAGAAAAACTGGTGATGGCAACAAGGAGAGGTAGGAGGTGAATTTACTCCTCAACAGAGCAGAGACTTTTACACGACTGTTAGGAACCATGACAGGCAGGTCTGCCAGTAGCCTCCTCCAGTGGAACATCTCACTGCTCCAGGCAGGGGTCCTGGAGGGACTCCCCATCTTCCCAAACATACCCACCAAACTAGATCCTCTTTTCTGTTTTACGTACTGCATTTCCCATAAGACTTATTTTAGAAAAAGTTTTTGTGAGCCAAAACAAAAATTGAACACCACTGCTCAGGCCCAACCCTGCCATGACAAGCCAAGGAGGTGCCATGACCACACAGCAAGCTGGCGGAGGTGCCGCTGCCATGTCCCACAGCAGCACACGGGCCGCACACTCGCCCCAGAGAAATGTCCCTTTTAAGATCAGCGAGGTCAGGACAGCTGAGGTCCAGCAGAGCCGAGCACTGGGGCAGGGAGGAGCGGTGGGGAAGCCCCTGGACACCTGTTAGGGACAAGGAGGAGAGGTGTGAGGAGGACACGCAGTTGGGCAGGCAAGGGGCACTCTTCCCATCTGGCGGGAGAGGCCAGCTCAGGGACCAGGCGGTAGAGCTGTGTGCCTTCAGTCTAGCGCTGGGCAGGTCCTCAAGGCATGGGGAAGTTCATGGGTCCTGTTTATGTAGAGACTCTTTTTATAAGCTATTCAGAGCAGGGGTGGGAGGGAGTCAGAGAGAGAGAGAGAGAAAAATCCCCTTTGAATTTTCATTGCTTTCAGAGTCGGCAATTTAATGAGTCATGCATTCTAAATCCTTGCTTTGTCTACACGTTTTCATTTCAAAATACCAAAAAACACTTTGTTTGGAACATGGGTTATTTTTAACTCCTATATCAATAGTGCACGTCCACTTCTCCCTACATGAGAGAAGCTTTCCTCGGATGGGGCTGGAGCAGCACCGGGGCCGTGGGCTTGTTTACTTAGCTGTTATCTGTTGAAGCTACCTGGGCATTTCTCTATTCCCAGGAGACTCTCTTCTAGGTGGCCTCCTGGTCCTACTGACTGTCCATGAGTCAGCTGCAGGCCTGGCCAAAGAGCCCTGTGTCCCATAGTTTGGAAAAATGTGGTAAAACATCCTTTCAGGCCTCCAGGCCAGGGAGCCAGCACCTGGAAGGCTGGAGACAAGCCAGGTCTTCATTGCTTGGCTCCCTGTGAGGGGCTCAAGGGAAAGAAGCAGAAGAGAACAAGGTCCCACCGACAGGTCCCCTTCTCCAGATACATCCAGAGAAAGCCTGGCCACACCTGAGCAGAGACAGGAACGCACAGTCTGGGGAGTTCTTCTACAAACTTTAGACTGACCAGTGGGGAAGAATGAGCTGCGGGAGGCTGGAGAGGGGAGGGTGATGTCCCCCCCAGCCGTCCCCACCCTTGTGTAAGGTCCCTCTCTCCACAGTCTCCTGCATGCCCCCAGACAGCTTTACCTACCCTGCCACTTTCAATCCACCAGTGACGGTTCACTGGCTTGGGTCTCATAGGCACCATATTCTTAAAAGGCTCCACTGTGGAGCCTTGATAGCCAGCACCTTACTGGCCAACTAACTTCAGGAGCCAGATACAAAATTGAAATCTCAAGGAACCAGGGTGAGGAGGTTCCCCACTTCTCTGGTCATCGCCCCTCCCCTCCTCTGTCCACAAATTCACAGTGGAAGCAGCCACGTTCACATGCTCCAACCCCCTCCCCAGACACTGGGGACTGGCTCAGGAGTGGGTGTCAATGGGCTTGTTTCCCAGGGAATTTGCGATGGAGACCATCCTGATTGCCCACCAAGGCTGGCTGCCAAATGGGCGCTATTGGACGATAATCATTTTCTTATGGATGTAGCTTTCTTGGGTCTAGGCCCTCGTTCCACCCACCCCTGAGGCCCGGCTACAGCGCTGGCCTTGAATTCTGTAAAACCACTGTCCTCCCAGCCCCCACCCAACTCTTCCTAACATGTTTCTCTTTTTTCTTCCAAGAAAAAAGTCTGCTGGACTTCCGTGCCTTGCAACCAGAATGGCACCAGGAGGCATGAAAGTGGTCTGGAGCGGGGAGAAGGGACTCGTCGAGGAGACTCCTTCCTGTGCTGTGATCTCACTGCTCTGTCCACAGGTCGCATAGCCTCTGGGCCTCCGTGGCTGGCCAGTGCCGGTAGCTCTTTGTGAGTGCTGGAGAATAGGGGGGCCCCTGCCATCCTGTGGGCTGACCCCAGCACCCAGCCTGTGCTGGATCAGAAGGAGGTGCCCAGCCAAAAAAGTGAAGGGCAGAGACCCAAACGCCAGAAGCCGATGTGCGAACACGCTCCTCTCCCCTCGTGTGCAGCTCCCTGGTGCTCACACCTTGACAACAGATCCCCTCCCACAGCCCCAACCCATCTCTCTCTTCTCCTTAGCTGTCTCTCTCGGCCCACCGCACAGAGGAATCTTCCATAAATCTGTGGGAACACCCACAGGGAAGGAGTAAGAAAAAGTGCGCTCCGTGTGTACACGCACCTGTCCATGTGTGTGCGCGCGTGCGTGTGTGTGCGTGTGCGTGTGTGTGCATGTGTGTGCGCACGTGCGTGTGTGTGCATGTGAGTGTGTGTGCACCTGTGCATGTGTGTGTGCGTGTGTGTGCATGTGAGTGTGTGCGCACCTGTGCATCTGTGTGTGATGGGAACAAGCCACGTAGCCTGGAGACCCTCAGCCCTGTGCCCAGACAGAGCCCAAGGTCACCCCCAGAGAAGAAGCTGAGGTTTTGTGAGAGGCTGAGGCTTTGGGCTATTGCTGTCCCCCAGAGACAGGAGAGACTAAACTGCCTAATTCATGCCACTGACAGGTCTCGCCCCAAAAATCTAAATCTTGAAACACAGGAGCAAGTGTGGAAGCACTTTTAATGTGGGACCAGGTTGGGTAAAAAAGGGTCTTTGTGGCTCCATCAGAGAAGTCTTTTCTGTGCATGGCACAATATCATCACACCCACAAAGGCAGGCCCCTCTCCTCCTCCTCTGTCACATTGGCCGTAATCATCCTTTGCCATGGCCCTGAGGACATACAGAAACGACCCTCTGACCGGCCCTTGCCTCCTTTCCCAGGGAAGTGACCCCTTCTGTCATTTGTCCCAGGCTGGGGAAGGCTCCTCTCCGAGAAGGAACGAGCTGGGATGGGAGGCCCTCCCAGGACGTGCTCTGACCCTGGCCATGCTTCCTGAGCAGTGGCTCACTCTGAGCCTGCCCTTCACATGTCGCTTCCAGCTTCATGTCACCCCTTCCAGGCCTTTCCCCAGAGTCACTGAGAAGGGCTCACCCTGTGGGGTCAGCATGCCCTTGGCCAGGGGTGGTTTCCCAAACAGTGAGTTGTGCTGGAGAAGGTTCTAGAAAGACTCTTGTAGCATCCTGTGCCTGGGTCCTGTCGTCCAGCCCCAGCTTCTGGGAGAAACTGCTGAAAATCAGGAGCTGTAGTCACCAAAAATATTTCCATTTTCTTTTTTCCCCACAGCCGAACCCTAAACTCACTGCCCCCACCATAGACACTCTCCACCGCCTCTGGTGACTGGGGGCAGAGAGGACTGGAGATGCCACTCCGAGCAGCCCTGGGGAGATGCCTTCAGAACATACCCACTTATGGGACTTGCCACAGACCAATTCTCGATGCCAGCATCGCACAGATCAAAACTTCCTCCTATACAAAACCACACAGAGCTGAAATTCCTCTTAAGTTGATACAGCCACAAATGTCTCCAAGGAAAAGAAAAAGAGCAAACTCAAAAACCCAGGGAAGCCTGTGGCTTGGTCATTTGTAAAACCCCTCGCCTGCACTGACCTCCTCTTCTATTAGGAGGGAGAGGCAGAGTAGTCCAGTGGTTAGGACTCTCCATCTGGATTCAGAGGGACTTGGGCAGGAAACCTCAGTTTGCCTTTTTTTTTTTTTAAATAATTTATTTTATTTATTGAATCAAAATCGATTATACATATTTTGGGGGTTGAACATTGAGATATGTTGACTAAATCAGCATTACTAGCATATATATTGTTACAAATCGTAATTATTCTTTATGCCCTTGTCCAACCTCTCCCTCAGTTTGCCTTTGACTGTGATCTGGGGCAAGTGGCTTCATTTTTGTTTCACTTTTCTCATGTAAAGACAGGGTTAATAATGCCCTTATTGGATTATTGTGAGGATCGATTGAAATGATCTATGCAAAGCTCCCATTTTTTCACTGCAGCTTAGCCCACATTCTCTGAGTTACACCTGTTGTCATTTCTAACAGCAAGCACCCTAGCCCCCACCCACCAGGCAGCCCCGGACACAGTCAGTTAGCAAACCCATCCCTCGTTCCATCCCCACATTGCAAATACCATCCATGGAAACCTGTCGGGCTCCAGGAGTATATTAAAATCTCTGCCCAGCTGGGACAGTTCACCCCCTGGGAACCCCTCCCAGGGGTGCTTTCCATAGGTTCTCACCACCCCAACACTCAGCAGCAAAGGCTCCCAGATCCTGCGCCACCCCCTACCTGAGGGCTGCAAAACAATCTAGGTCCTGGGGTTTGGGGGGAGACTTGCCAGGTGGGGAAGTCGGGGGCCTGGCTCCTCGGCGGCTCCTCTCCCCCTCCGGGGGCTTCTCGGTCCCCCTTTTTCTCATTCTCAGGCTTCCCCTCTCCAGGTTGCTCAGGCAGCCGCATCGGGGGTCCAGGGCGATATTCTCCGAGAGATTTGGGAGCACATCAAAGGAACGTCAGCGAAGACACTGAGACTCTGCAAGGAGTTGACAGAAACTTACTGCCTGCACAGAGCTGGGTGGTTATTACTCACAGTCGCCTAAATAATTCACACCCTCCCTTCCGTGTTTACACAAGACAGTGGTAGAAACACAATCCTGGCACAAGAATATAATTACAGTTGTGACAGATGTTTAGTTATTAATAAGGTTTCAATGTCACCAGAGGGTATTTCACAGCAAACCAATAATGTGCCTTTGGAACCAAGCTTAATCTTCACAGGTACTTTTCCATTCACACTCCCCTGGGCTTTGCTGGCGTATAAGCAATGTGCAGGGAGCCCCGGCAGCCAACCTGACTGCAACTTGCAGGGAAGCCCAGACCTCATCAGCATAATTTGTTTGCTTGCACTTGACACCAAGAGAGCCACAGAAACAAAGTGGGGGACAGAGTTGAAATAGCTGTCTTGTGGGGAAGATCCCTGCCAAGCCTCCTGAGCTGGTGACACTGCCACAGTCCCAGCAATGTCATCCTAACTTACTTAAACAAAGCAAAGAGCTTCCAAGAAGGGAGTCCGGTTACCAGCTCCGGTCCAGACTGTGGCCATGTGTATGGCATCTCTGGGTCCACTTGACGTCACCAAGTGATGACTTCCTCTCTCTCTCTCCCTGATGTCTGGTTAACTCCTGCTTGTCCCTTATCACTCAGGTCAGGTGTCACCTCCTCTGAAAAGTCATCCTTGACCTGGCTCTGGGTCGGGCACCCCTCACCTGGACCTGCCTCTACTGTGGTTTGTCCAGAAGTTCTGGCCACTCCCCTCAACCCTGCATTGAGAAAAACTCCTAACAGGGAGTAATTCAGATGCACACCATGCAGGATCTAGACCCAGGCAGGGAGAACCTTAAAATAATCGGTGCTCAAAAAACATTCACTGCACTAACTTTTAATCAGTATTAAGTCTTTACTTCCATAATGAATTTTAAATAATAACAGTAGTAAACAGAATCTCCAGAGATGTGAAGTTCAAAGAGTATGAGGGGAAGAATGTTGGCCCTGGTCACCAGGACCCTCATCTGAGAAAGCTGGGCCCCCCCAGGCGTCTGACCCCCCACGGATATAAGTTTCCATTTCTTACTGCCCAGCCTCCAATGTCACAACCTGGGGAGAGCCCTTCTGCACCGTTTCTGGTCTCTTGAGTCTGATGAGAGGTGCATTTCCATGCCTGGGAAGTGGTCTCCTGTAGAAGCCAGCCCCCAGGGGATGAGGCTCTGAAAATGACTTTAGGAAGTGCAGAGCCTTGCAGAGGCACGTGGGAATGCTATTGCTGTAAATTATTGCAGTGAATCTGTACACACAGCACCCACTGGATGGCAGCCCTATGCAGGTCTAATGAGACAGGCCCAACCCCAGCCCTGTGCATAACATGTGACAGCTACTGGGGTAGATGAGTGACAGACACATGAACTGAAAGGACCAAACCCCCCAAGCACAGGACAGGGTGAACCCAGACAACATCTGGATGCCCTGACCTGCAAGACCTCTGGTCCCTAAGGACTATGGGCTGGACTTGGACCCTCCCCAAAGGAGGCACTCTGTCTCCCAGGACTGGGATGAATTTCCCAAGGGCTGGGACCACAGGGACACCCTACAGAGCGAAAGCATCTTGAAGCCAGAGCAATACATGTATACCACCTCCACACAACAGCACTGGACCTCAGACACATAGCCACACACAGCACTGGTCCTCGGACACATGCTTACAGATGAGTCTTCAAACACTCACAGCCTACATGTGATCTCAGACAAACCCCTATTCAGCCCCTCTCCTCAGACATGCACACTCCAGCCCACCCTCATGCCCACACAGCTGCACACCTGTGCCCACCAGCAGGGCCCCTATGCAACTCTCTTACATACCCTGTGACTTACCTATTCACATGCACTGCAGCACCCACCTCCCCACACACCTGTATTCTTTGATTCTTCTCTAGTTACCTCGTTAAGTTAAACAGGAGAAACAAGTTACCTGTGTCATGAAAGTAGAAATGCAAAAAAAAAAAAAAACTGACATTTTATTTTCAGATACGCTTTTAGTTGCCATGGCAGTCCCAGCACCACAAAAGTTGTGATTGGTGGTAAATGCAAATTTCAAAAGCGAGTAATTCCCTCCCCAAATGTACAGAAACTTCCAAATAGGTTGAGTCCCCTCCCTCGTCAGGCCCTGCAGACGGAGTGGACACCAGCACGGGCACCCAGTGCTAGCCTGGCTGCCAAGCTGGCCGTGGGGCTTCCAGGAGTTCTCAGCAGGAATGTGGCACTGGGGAGGCAGCTCCCGTAAGGAGCAACTGCTCCTGCTGTTCATCTGGCCCCTGGTGCCCTTCACTGCAGGACTCACAATGTGCCAGAGAAACATGAAGCCAGGGCACCCAAAGTGGAGCTGGCCACTCCCACCAGAGCCACCTCACCAGCATCACCCTCCTGGTGCAGCCGCCTGACGCAATCATGGGGGAGCCGCCTACCCTCCACAGCTCAGACAGACGACCACAGCCCAGCAAGAGGCACCCATGCTGGCATCTGGGCAGAAGATGGACCTGTGTCTCCCCCACGAACTCAAAGCCTCTCAAAGACAGGAGCCTCCCGAGTCCTCAGTGACCTTAGGCACTTTGGGACCCAGAATAAACACCTGCTAAAGATAATGCTTTGTCCCCAGATTAACTGGTTACCTCATTTCCTGATGAGATCCCTAAGGGCAATTAATTTCCAGAATTTGTCCTCCAAGTCCATTTGCCAATTGTCTTTATTATCATCATCTGAAAGGTCAACCAGGAGCTGGTTTTTGAGCCCAAGTCTTGAAGTTAGAGCTTTGGGCAAATTCCTGAACCCACATTAGTGTCCTCTTCCACTTTTCATTCTGCAAGCGACCCACCCCCTTCCTTCAGCACCTATAACGTTCCTTGAGTCTGGGCAGTCGTCCTTCTAGGGTCCAGACCGGTGGGAAGCAGTCCGGGTCACCCAAAAAGTGATGCTACCTTGGGTCTGCTTCCAGGTGCTCCACCAGCTCCATCACTTTTACCCACCCATAATAAGCAGAGGTTGGTGTAGTGATGTGGTTAAGAGCATGACTAATCAAATCAGACCATGCAGTTCAAATCCTGGCTCTGCCACTGATGGGCTGTGTGACCTTAGGCAAGTTATTCGACCTCTCTGTGCTTCAGTTTCCTCATCGGCAAAATGGGCCTGATAATAATAGCACCTGCTTTTTAGGACTGGCACAAAGCAGGTGCTATATGTGCTGGCTATCATCACTTATTCCTTCAACTTGCACCTAACAGGCAGTGGCTGAGTGCCCACTCTACTCAGGAGGGTGCTGGGCCAAACTAAGAATGGGATAGAATGTGCAGGAGCGAGTCCACCACAGATACAGAGACCTCTCGCCACAGAGCTGAGAAGCAAGCTGCGGACTCGGACACAGGCACACAGAACGGAGATGGCTGTTCCTGCCTCTGTAGTTTGTGGGGTCAGTTTGTTCCTGAGCATATGCAAGAGGGGAAGCTTTGATTCTCCCCTTCTGTGCCACCAAGTGTGCTTTGAGATGCATCCCTATGCCTGCCTCTGAAGAAGGGAGACATAAAGATGCAGACTGCATGGGACCGGTCACCGTCTGTGGCTCCGAGCAGCCAGCCACTGAACAGGTCACGGGCAGACTCGCTTGCTGAAGCCCTTTGTGGATTGGGTCCCTTTTGGAGTGTTTAAATTACTATCTCTAGGAGCAGGGTAACTGAAAATCTAATATTTATGAATGGAGTGTATGAGCCTGCATTGTTTAGGGGCATAAATAATTCATAAGTACGGTTTAAATGGTTTTATTTAGCTTCTGGGAATCCCAGACTGATACTTGAAGACCCAGTTCAAAAATTCACCGAGAAACACTCCCTCTTTCTAACCACACTGGGCACTGGGTTCGTGCCCTGCGGCCCCTGCTAGATTTGGTGATTGTCGAGGGTCATGTTGTAATCATGACTGTATCCCATTTAACTCTTGACAGTAGTTTTGCGTGTGGGCCTTTCCTCTAAAACCCTTCACAGATGTGTTATCACATTCAACCCACAAGTAAAGTTTACTGTTTTTACAACTGAATATGATTCTGTTTTGAAGATATCTTTTGGACAAGATGTTGCATGGAGTGGGTCCCACCATGTGGTGTTTAATGGGGTACAACTTGCTGACAGCAAGGAGTGAGAAACAGAGTGTGAACTCCAGCCAGCCCCAAGGCTAAGCGCTGCGTTTACTGGACCTGGACCTGTGAGCCCTGCCGCCTGAGTCTGCAAGAGGCTGCTGAAGAAAGAGACATTCTGCTCGAGTGCAGAAGAGCAACCTCTTCTCAGCATCGCGCAGTGCTTACTGACTCTGCCAAGGTTCCCTGTCACTTTAAATATTTCAATAAGAAGGGCTATGTATTCAAAAGCACAAATAAAAGGTAGAACAAATAAAAACCAAAACCGCTGATCTAGTATATAGGAAATGTCCACTGAGTTCCTGAAAAATGCAAAAGCACATGCTAAATCCCTCAATGTGATGTAAAAATGGAACGTTGTTTTCTCCCTATCTCTGTCCAAAACCAATTAGATATCATGAAAAAAATATTCCCAGGCATATGCAAAATCCCAAACCCAAGTCTGAAAACTACAACTAGTTCCTCAAAATCGCCCGCAATACAATTCTTCTGCACGTGTGACCTTTTAGGATTCCTAATATCTCTTCATGTCCTGGCCTGGATTCACATGGCAAACCATCCTAACCACTGGTTCCCCAAAATGAAAATCGAGAACAATAAATGGCTCAAATCAATTAAAGTTGAAAACCATAATAAAACAGAAAGCAATAGATATTTCCTTTTTTTTTTTTTGATATTTTCTTAACATAAATACACACACCTCCACATCAGCTCAAAAGCCAGCAACCAGCCTCTTTTGAGGAAATGCCAGAGATGTTTTTACTAAAATCAGTAAAAAAGACAAGAATTCCACCATTGCTGCTACTGTTATCACTGTACTGTAGGCATTAACCAGCATGATTAGACAAGCAATTAGAGGCATCAGATGAGAAAGGAAGAAACAAAATAAATCTATCTCTCCTTAAAGATGATATGATTACATATGCAGAAAACTCAAAAGAATCCATGAAAAACCTATAACAATAAGAGAATTGAGTAAAGTAGTGGAATATAAGATTCACATATAGAACCTAGTAGACTTCATACATAGAAACAATACCAAGTTAGAAGAAGTAATGTATCAACATACCCTACTTACAACAGCAAAAATAAATAAATTAGATGTTTTACATACTTTAAAATTATATCAAGGAAAAAGTAAAGCAATTCCTAAAAATAAAAAACAAACTAAAACATGCAAATGTAACTGTATTTCAGGTTGGTGGCTTAAATACAAAGAGAAGGATTTTTTTCAAGTTACTTTAAAACATAATGTTTTGACTGTACTTTCCAAGTGAGACATATCCTCGGGACAAAAAGAACCAAATATAAATCATAAATAAGAGATTCATGTAATGTCATTAGGAACCAAGATTTTTTATGTTAGAGAAAAGAGCTATAAATATAAAATTTTAAAGTTAAGTGAAAACCCTGCAATCTAGTTTGAATAAAAATATCAGTGTGAACTTATGGTTTATTTTCCTCTTTAAAAAAAAATGTATGTCCATATTCTGTCACTGAAAAGGCTTCAAAGTAATAAAACCCAGTAGCAACGAGCACTACTAGCACCCAAATTGTGGTTTCTAAATACCATTTCCAGCTGTAAGCAATCAGTTCCAGGGTAGGCACTACCAAAAGTCAGCCTGGGATTTCTTGTCATGTCTGAAAGTAGGTAATGATGTCAAACAACACAGGAAACAACTTGAAGACATGTCTAGTGACCAAATATGGCACAACTCATTATTCTGAAAATTGATATGACTGTCATCGTTAAGGCACCAACCAATTATTCTTTTTAAAATGAGAAATGAAAGAATCAAACAATTTCCCTACCTTTTCTATATAGATTGCATTACAGGGTAACCAATGGTGCATGAGGCAAAGTTCTTCTTTAGGGAGGAATCACAACTAGTAAATTAAGAAGGAATTATAGAATCTCAACATCACCATTTTACCTTCCCTGGTGAAGTAAGGAATCTAGGTAATGATCATCAGATGTTGTCACAGCATTGCACTCAGACATAGTCCCTCTGTACCATGATGTGCCATTATCAGTTGCACAGCAAGTGACAAGTAAGTTATTATTAACAGTAACCATCTTTAAGAGAAAGTATGTCATTAGTCTTACTTCATAGTGCAAGGTTGTTAACATAACCAGAGAGCCTTCCATTGAACAGAAAGAAAGAAGACACCTGCTGCCTCACCTCAGTCTTCAAAGGCCATGGCTAGGTTCGGCCCTGCTCAAGGTCATGGTGCAGCAACCAGACCATCTCCTTCCCATGAGCCAGCAAGCCCAGCAGGACATGGTGTTGGTAATTCTACCAGCCCCAGACTCCAGGACCCTCTTAACTCTGCTGGGACCCCACACATTCCCTGGCCACTTTAATCTCTCCCAGTTCCTGCCATCTCAGCCTCACATCCTTCTTCTGAGCAAGGACAAGAAACTCAGGGGCCTGGAGGTCAGATCGTGTCTGCTGCCTGCACAGACACAGCCTGTGGGACCTGGGTTCCCTTAGTCAAGCCCCCTTTGTACTGATCTCCTAATGATCAACACTAAATAGTGCCATATTTGATTAATTCTGAGACTTATTATTTTCATGTTTTAACATCTCTGAAATCAGAGTGCCTCTTACAATGACAGACATCTTAAATTGGACGAAATATCTAGTGATAGTACAAAGTAAGTGCTCACTCCATGCCAGGCATACTTCTAAGTACTTTCTGTGAATTTACTCATTTAATCTTCCTAAGAACTCTATGAGACATCTGCTAATATTAATCTCATATTACCCCCATTTTAGAGATGAAGAAACCGAGGCACAGGTCACAGCACTGGTGAGTGGCAGATCTATGAACTCACAGGCTGTGTGCCTCAAACGCCGCTCCTCACTTGAGTGTCCCACTGTAGCCCGCTAAGTTGCTGCAAATAGGCTATGGCTGTGCTGAGCTAGTGACCCTGCCCCCAGCCTTAGGGGGCTACCAGAGCACCTTGGCAGAGTCCCTCTGGTCACCAGCAGCCTCTCTCTTTTCCTGGAGCACTGTACAAATGCCATCACTTCCCACATGTGCTGCAACTGGGACATAGTTGTCAAACACGGTCCTCGATGGCCTCCCACACATGTCGGGAACGCTGGGGACCAGGAGAATTCTGTCATGAGCCCTGGGCCCCACCTCCCCTCAGCCTTGCCTACTCTGGGTGAGGCGCTTCCCCCAGGGCACCCTGTCTACTGCTGGAATCAGGTCACACTGGAGCTTGTCCCCAGACAATGAAAGTTCCCCAGGCTGCTCCCTAATAAGCACACAGAATGCTGACTTCTGCCTGAGCCCCCCCGGCCCAGCCAGGGCCAGCTGTCATCTACAGCACAGGGGACCCACAGTGCCCACATTCCAAATCAAGTCCTAGGCCATGGTCAAAGTCCCTTGTCCCCAGCCCCAGGAAACATTTCCAGAACCAACCAAACCACAGGACAGAAATCCCCAGCACCCCCAGCTCTTCCTGGAGGATCCCTCTCCCCACAACCCCAGGCCTGGCTTTCCTGGTGGGACAGTATTCAGGGTCACCTTCTGCCTCCTTGGGCACAGCTGGCTCTGCTTCTGCCGGCTCCCTGAGAGTGCTCTCTGAAGGCCGTGTGGCTGGGACCCAGGGCCCTCCTGGGGTAGATGAGCAGCCCCCTCCAGATCCGGGGTCCCCTCATGTGTTTTCATTGATGGAAGCCCTGGCAGAGATTGCAGAGACGCATGCACACATACACACACTCACACACATACACACTCACATACACAGGTATGCACACATACACATGCGCACACACACTCACATATACACATGCACGGACACACACATGCACACACACTCACATATACACATGCATGCACACACACATAAACACACACACTCACATACACACATACATACATACTCACATACACACACACTCACATACACACATACATATGTACTCACATACACACACACTCACATATACACATGCACGGACACACACATGCACACACACTCACATATACACATGCATTCACATACACACATACATACGTACTCACATACACACACACTCACATATACACATGCACGGACACACACATGCACACACACATATACACATGCATGCACACACACATAAACACACACACTCACATACACACATACATACGTACTCACATACACACACACTCACATACACACATACATACGTACTCACATACACACACACGCACATACACACGTACTCACATACACACACTCACATATACACATGCATGCACACACACATAAACACACACACACATACATACGTACTCACATACACATGCACACACTCACACGTGCACATGCACATACACACTCTCACACACATACACACTCATACACACCACACGTGCATCCATACTTGCACACTCATGCACACACACGTACAGCATCCATACATATGCACAGTTACACATTCATACACACTCTCACATTCACACATACACACACCTATATGCTCACATACTTATACCCACACACTAGCATGTGCACACATACTCATATATGCTCATACACACTCATACACACCACACACATTCATACCTACACACTCATGCACACACACACACTCCCCTTTCCTTCTGCTTCCACAGTGTCTCTGCTGCCTCTCAGGCTTTCTGTCTTGGAGTCCCCTAGTAAAATGAAAATACTCCCGGAGCAGTTGCACTTCGGCAGCTGACGGCTTAGCCATCAGCTGATGCCGTGTCCCTCATTGCCCTCGCTGGGTGGGCACAGTGAGGTCTGAGGCCACGCATGCTGCAGTCAGACTGTGGAAGGAGCCAGGACAGCTGCGAGGGCCCACACGCCCCTGGGCCCTTGAGTTCTGAGACTGGATCAGCCATTCTGTGGGCCCACTGCAAAGCAGCATCCTTCACCAGGTGTGAAATTCTGTGCTGAAGGTAAGTGCAACCTGCGAAGAGACTGACCCCATCAATACCCGGCTCACAACGGGGCAGACTGAGGCTCAGAGAGGCTGAGTGACTTCTAAGGATCACACAGCTTCTCTCGCAGGCCAGGGGCCTTCCTGACCCAGACCAGGGGGTGCCCCTTGATGGTGCTGGCAAGGCCCTCACACCAACCTCTACCCTCGCCTCAGTGTGGCAGCACCAAGCTTCCCAGAGATACTACAGCACATGTGGGCATGGAAATGTCCATTGTAGCCTGCCCATCTGGATAATCCCAGCAGATGCTCGAGAGGAGGTGTCCTGGCTTTTCCATGAACTGTCTCTCCCAGGACGGCCGGAGGCAGGCGCTAGGGACTGGGGGAGTGTGCCCCGCCCTCTCTGAGGCCTCTCTGTTTCCTCGCATGGAAATGATTTCTGTCCATTTTTGTGACATGCTTGGATGGCCTGAGACCTACCCTCATTGGTCATTTAATGTCCCTTCTCCAGTGATGTCTTCTTGCCTCCAAATGTACTTCCTGAGTTCCAGATATGCTATGGACTGATTGCATCCCCCCAAAATTCACATGTAGAAGCCCTAACTCCCAACGTGGCTGTATTTGGAGACTGGGTTTTTAAGAGGTAATTAAAGTTAAATGAGGTCTTAAGTGTGGGGCCCCAAGCTGACAGGACCGTGGCCTTATAAGGAGAGGAAGAGAGAATTCTGTCTGCCACGTAGGGACACAGCCAGAAGGCAGCCATCTGTAAGCCTGGAAGAGGGGCCTCACCAGAAGCTGACCATGCTGTCACCCTGATATTGGATGTCCAGCCTCCAGAGCTGTGAGAAAATAGATGTCGTTTAAGCCACCCAGTCTGTGGTGTTTTGTTACGGTAGCCGAGCTGAATACACAGGTATGTAGACCCTTCTCTCAGCAAGAGCCTGAGGGCCTAATTCACACTCGTGTGTGATCCGCTGCTAGTGCACCTGTGCCATCTGCCTCTTATGAAACAGGGCTTGTTGACTTAAGACACTGGTGTCAAGAGGCAAGGCTGCTCATGCCAAGCAAGGGCATGGCGGGAGACGGGGCATGTTTCACCCTGTCCAAGGGATGGCTCTGAGTGTGGCCCAGCATTGCCTGTCCAAAGAGAAGCTGGAAATCCTCTTGCTAAAATAAGAAATCAGCTGATTTTTAAATGCTGGCAACCACTTCAAAGTTTTAAAACACTTCGTGAGAAAACAGCAACATAAACAAAAACACAAGCAAACAAGACCCAACAACAGCAACAGAAAACCTGCGAGTGGGCTGAGTTGGGCCTATGAGCCATCAGCCTAAATCTCACTTTCCAGGAACCTCCTGGGACAACGCTGGGAGCCCAAGCAGTGATCCCAGGTGGTGGGTTTCTGCGCAGTGGGAAGAGGCCCGGGAGAGTCGTGTGGGCGTGGGGCACAGATTGGTCCCGCTGGCCTCACCATAGTGGCCCAGTCCGGAGGTGCAACCAGACTCTCACCCAGGGCTTCCCTTAACCAGCGGCCAACCAGGTGCCTGTCTCTGACCTATCACCTGGGGTCCAGGACCCCACATCTGGAGACAACACGAGAACAGGCAAACGGCTTCAGCTCCAGACTGTTTCCTTTCACGCCATGGAGCTGCTGCTCCTGAAGCTGACTGCTGGGGTTTGCATGGCCCTTCAGCCCACCTTTGACACTGTCCAACCTCCATCTGCGATGTGGGCACCCAGCTGAGAGCTGAGCTGGGCTGGGAGGGTACGGAGGCAGAGACACTCAGGGTGCACAAGAAACAGCCCAGGGCCAGGCAGTGGGGAGAGGAGAGGTATGCTCAGCCATGCACGCTTCCAGGCCCAGTTCAGCTGCCACAGGGAGGCTTGGCTTCCCAGGATCCCCAGTAGAGCCTGTGTCTTTATCCAGGCAGAGAAACCAGAGGTGCTCAGTGAGCATGGTGGAAGGGAGGTCCCGACTGTACCTGGAGGCCCAGGGTGACAAGACCACAGCAGTTTGGGAAGCACCACAGCTGCTGGGTGTCCTCCACTCGCCTTCCAAGGAAGGACGTTGGCGAGTCATTCACGAGATGGGACTGGCAAAGACTCCCCCTGCATGCTCCATGGACTCCAGGGCTGGTGGGGTCTTGGCTGCTCTGAGGGTGGAGGACTTTGGCCACCAGCACACCAAAAACATCCTGCATCTCCCACTCTGCCTTTCCATCCCAAATGGTACAAAGATTAAACATCAGGCAACAAAATCAGGACGTAGGAACCACAGCTAGTTTGTGTAAATGAGCCTGAGTTAGGGAGGGAAGAGGTTAATTAAGGCCTAAACCATCGGTGACAAGGAAATCAATTCCCAGCCTGTGGTGGTTCCTGACGCCACCCTTGCTGCAGGCCCGGCTCTCAACACGGCGCTCCTGGTGACCAACCAAGCATCCTCTTGCAGCTCCAGGTCCTAAGTGGCTATTATGGCAGGCATCGCATGCTTGAATGTATTCATTCTATTTTAATATGATTACATTCAATCCGGTAGACTGAAACAGATTCGTCGGATGTATAATTATTTTCTAAGTGCTTGTCATTCTTGGTGGCAGAGTTAGCAGAGGCTTTGAGAGTGGAGAGGTCTGTTAGCTTTTCATGGTCATTAGTCGTGGCTGGGGCCTCATCCACGGACTGGACACCCCACCTGGGGAGCCACCTTGGCTCCTCCCTCTGCCTGGCCCTTCTTCCCACATCCACCACACTGTCCCCAGCACCTGAAGCCACATATTCCCACCCTGGCACTGCCGGGTGACACTTCGCCACAGCCTCTCTCCCAGCTCACGTAGAGCTCCTCGGCCTTGCCAGAGCTTTCCACAGGAATGACAACGCTTTCGGTCGGCCCCACCTGGAGAGGCCACACAGGAGGTGAAGCTTTTTACACCCGCAAGAGCTAACTCTGCTTTTTGGTTTGGCAGACCCCGACCCACTGAGAAGCCCAGGAGAAGATCCCCAGGAATGCTCGTTCTCCTTCTCTGGCCCCTCGGGCAGGGCGTTTGCCCGTCATCTGTCCTCAGTATTCACGTCTGGGTGTGTTCAGAGAATCCTCTGAGGCTGGGTTTGGGCGGTGCTGGTTGTCCCCTTCACTCTGATTGTGTGAACATTGTGTCCCAGAAGCCCCACTCTTTCCCCAGTGGGCCCCAGAGTTGTGCCGGGACCTGCCTGACTTCCCGGCATCCCAGGTGAGTGTGCAGAGCAGGGGCTCACTGTGACCTCAGGCTCACGCTCACCTTCACACTAACCATAATACACACCCTACCCTAATCTTCACCTCACCCTCAGGCTGTACAAAGACACAACTAGAAAGAAGCTCGAGGAGTGAGGCAGATGCAGCCAGACGCACAGACCAGACCCCACCTGACACTCCCCTCAGCTCTGCTGGAGCCCAGCGTGAGGTCCCCGCCAGCCGGCTCTAACCCCAGGCAGCACCACCTCCTGCAGCCACACAGACACCACTGAGAGGCTCCCCTCTCCTCAGACTCCAGGGCTCCTCTGTCCCAGCCACCATGAGGAGGGAGCGGAGGTGGCCTGAGCGCCTGGGAATTACCTTTCAAAACGTCCCAGCAAAGGCTCCATGCTCCAGCAGGAGACATGGGAGGCTTGCCAGGTTCACCTGTGTTTCCCCACCCGCTGGCTGCAGAACCCCAGCAGGTACTCACCGTGCTGCACTTTTTTGCCCAGTGCCTTTCGGAGACAGCAGCTGTCTGGGAACTTTCCTGAACTCTGATTTTTTTTTTTTTTTTTTTTAAAGACTCTTAGAGGGTACAGCTTCCTATTACTCACTAACCAAAATTAGGTACAGTGTCTTATGATTTTTTTTTCTTTTTTTTTTTTGTGATGTGAAAATTACACGAAATTTAATCTTCTTTTTAATTTTATTTTGTCGATATACAATGTGGTTGATTATTGTTGCCCATCACTAAAACCTCCCTCCCTCCTCCCCTTCCCCTTCCCCCCAACAATGTCCTTTCTGTTTGCTTGTCGTATCAACTTCAAGTAATTGTGGTTGTTATATCTTCTTCCCCCCACCCCCGGTTTTTATTTTGTGTGTGTGTGTGTGTGTGTGTGTGTGTGTGTGTGTGAATTTATATATTAATTTTTAGCTCCCACCAATAAGTGAGAACATGTGGTATTTCTCTTTCTATGCCTGACTTGTTTCACTTAATATAATTCTCTCAAGGTCCATCCATGTTGTTGCAAATGGCAGTATTTCATTCGTTTTTATAGCTGAGTAGTATTCCATTGTGTAGATGTACCACATTTTCCGTATCCACTCATCTGATGATGGACATTTGGGCTGGTTCCAACTCTTGGCTATTGTAAAGAGTGCTGCGATAAACATTGGGGAACAGATATACCTTCGACTTGATGATTTCCATTCCTCTGGGTATATTCCCAACAGTGGGATAGCTGGGTCATATGGTAGATCTATCTGCAATTGTTTGAGGAACCTCCATACCATTTTCCATAGAGGCTGCACCATTTTGCAGTCCCACCAACAATGTATGAGAGTTCCTTTTTCTCCGCAACCTCGCCAGCATTTATCGTTCAGAGTCTTTTGGATTTTAGCCATCCTAACTGGGGTTAGATGGTGGTATCTCAAATATACACTCTGAAACAATAAAACTTCTTAAAGAAAACATAGGAGAAACACTTCAGGAAATAGGACTGCACACAGACTTCATGAATACGACCCCAAAAGCACGGGCAACCAAAGGAAAAATAAACAAATGGGATTATATCAAACTAAAAACCTTCTGCACAGCAAAAGAAACAATTAACAGAGTTAAAAGACAACCAACAGAGTGGGAGAAAATATTTGCAAAATATACATCTCACAAAGGATTAATATCCAGAATATATAAGGAACTCAAACAACTTTACAAGAAAAAAACAAGCAACCCAATTAAAAAATGGGCAAAAGAGCTAAGTAGGCATTTCTCTAAGGAAGATATACAAATGGCCAACGGGCATATGAAAAAATGCTCAACATCACTCAGCATCCGGGAAATGCAAATCAAAACCACACTGAACTCTGATTTTGAGGAGCCTAGTGCCCTGCTGTTTGTTTGTATAAGGAGTCCCCGGGCTCATGGGGATGGCTGATAAAGCTGACGGACACAGGCTGCCCTTGGTCCCTCTCCCTGAGAGCACCCTCCAGGAGGGGCCGCTCAGTCCGGGACCTCTGAGGACATACCCTCCTCTGCCTCTAGTGGCGCCGACTGTCTCCTCTGCAATCTCAGAGTGTCCACCTGACTTCCTAAAATACGCCCTCCCGTGAGACCCAATTTATATACATTGAGCATTTACAGTAAATTTATGTGTAAATTTTCAGCATTTCACCTTAATTGTTTCTCTTTTGTTCTTTTTCAACCTGTTTTTAATTTATCTTGTTGACTTTATCTTTTACACTAACTCATGACTTCATTTTATCTTTATTTCATCTTATGAGATTCATCTCCTTTCAAATTCTAACATTTCACATTATCGATTTCACTTAATCTTTATTTTTACTGGGTGTAATTATTTAGAATCTGCACTTCTTTTTTTTTTTTTAATTTAATTTTATTTTTTTAAATTTTATTTTGTCGATATACATTGTAGCTGATTATTGCTCCCCATCACCAAAACCTCCCTCCCTTCTCCCTCCCCCCCTCGCCCCCAACAATGTCCTTTCTGTTTGCTTGTCGTATCAACTTCAAATAATTGTGGTTGTTATATCTTCTTCCCCCCCCCCCCCCGGTTTGTGTGTGTGTGTGTGTGTGTGTGTGTGTGTGTGTGAATTTATATATTAATTTTTAGCTCCCACCAATAAGTGAGAACATGTGGCATTTCTCTTTCTGTGCCTGACTTGTTTCACTTAATATAATTCTCTCAAGGTCCATCCATGTTGTTGCAAATGGCAGTAATTCATTCGTTTTTATAGCTGAGTAGTATTCCATTGTGTAGATGTACCACATTTTCCGTATCCACTCATCTGATGATGGGCATTTGGGCTGGTTCCAACTCCTGGCTAGAATCTGCACTTCTTAGAGACAGGACAGCAATACTGACCTCCTTTAGACGACACACCTGCTCTGACACACCTTGCCTCCCGATGCGCCACCCACCCAGGCATATGAGAAGGAGGCCTCACATTTTGTAATCCAGCTTCTCTGGAAAATACATCTAAATGTGTGCCCTACTGCCAGCCACGGGGAGGGGCCAGGCTTACTGTCCCTGAGCAGGAGCCATCGAGCCCTGGCCAACTCCCTGGAAAGGTGGCACAGTCCAGCACTGGCCTCCCTCAAGGGTTCCAACTCCTGGTTGAGACCACTTGTTTAGTTGGATTTTTTTAAAAAATCAAAATATTTTAGCATTTACTTGTACATGTTTGTGGGGTACACTGTGTTGTTTCAATATGTGCATATACGGCACAGTGGCTCACTTAGGGCAGACAGCACAGCTGTGTACCCATTAGTCCACCACGTCCCCTCCCCTCCCCCAGACTCTGGTAACCATTATTCTAGTCTCTACTTCTATGAGAACCACTTTTTTTTAGAGTCCACATATAAGTGAAATCATGCGGTATTTGTTTTTCTGTACTTCACTTAACATGATGGTTTCCAGTTCCACCCGGGTTGTGGCAAATAACAGGACATCATTTCTTTTCATAGCTGAATAGTATTTCATTGTGTATATACACCCCAGTTTTTTAATCCATTCATCTGTTGATGGGCATTTAGGTTGATACCATCTCTTGGCTGTTACAAATAGTGCTGCCATGAGCAAGGAAGTACTGTTTTGTTGGGTTTTAAGAAGATACATCCTCTTGACCACTCCTCAGGCTTCCTTCCTCCATGTGCAAAGTACGAGGCCAGCCCATTACCTCCGACGGGCTGCTAAAGCAGAGCCTGGCTTCAGCATAGTAGCAACAGCTGGGGCTTTTACATTTGTAAATTCTAAAGTTTAAACTTTCTATGACTGGGGACTAAAACATCTAGTGCCCCAACTTAATGGCACTTTTAAATCATGAAGGTAAATTTTGGACAAGTTAAATCCACCCAGCATTTCAGAACCATGTCACCTCCAAACCATGAGCCCTGCAAAAATCAGAAGGTAGTGTAAAGCAAGAGTGTTTCTTTCCACCCTTCTTATTTTCTACCAGGCTAACCTGAGGCCTGTCCTAGATGAATGGCCAAGTTCTCAGGACTCCGGCAGGTCTGAGATTGGGTCCATCTCTGAGGATTCTCTCTCAGGCTGGAGGCCACAACACAGTGAGGGATCAAAACACAGGCTCCAGGCCTCGCTGGCGTGAGCACCTGCATCGCTCCAGACGCCCAGAGCAAGTGACCTCGCCATCACAGCCATCACACCCACACACTGCCACCAGGCTTCTACCAGGCACCACGACCCTTGGGCCCCATGTGCTCTTGGTGGTCTCCATACTTCCAGTCAATGGCGTTCCTCGCTGGTCATGAGTTTCAGCACAGCTCCAGTGCATCCATGACTCTGTGAGTATATTCTCATTCTGGGGGTCAGCCATCCTTAATAATGAAAAGTAATACATGTCATCATTGTTATTACAGCTGACATGGGTTGAGCACTCCCTATTGCCAAGTCCTGTTGAGCACTTGACCGACCATGGTCTCACTGAGCATCTTGTCTGGTCATCACAGCCACCTACGAAGTCCCACTGACAGATGAAGTAACAGGAGTTATAAAAGTCGTGGATGCCCAGAAGGTGGCAGAGTCAGATTTGAATCCAGGCCTGTCGGCACACAGAGCACAAAGCCTGAGCCACCACAGAGCCCCTCGGGAGACGGCCAGCTGCTCGCTGTCGGGAGAGGCTCCAGTCATCCTCCTTCCACAGCAGCCTCTGCAGGGGCCAAACACATAAGGAACCCCGGCTCAGGCGACACATGCCTCAGGCTGACGGTGACCTGCTGCCTCCAGCTGGGGTTTCTCTGCTGGGGTACGCTGCTCCCAGGCTTAGGCTGGGAAGCCAGGCCAGATTCTCCTCCATTGTCTCCCAGAACATGAAGGATTTGTGGTCCAGACTTGAGTCCACTTGCCACAGGGACTGTGTGGACAAGCCACACTTGGCTGAGGGACCGGAAGGACAGGGCTGTCGGCCCACCGAACGCCTGCTGGTTCTGCACAGCTGGGTCCACAGACACCAACGGGGCTAGCAGGCTACTCTGCTGGGGCCACTGGGCTGAACGTGTTGCCCTGAGGAGTGGTCTCAGAAGCCACTTCTCCCCGCCTCACCTGGGTCTTTCTTTCTGGAGACAGTGACTGGTGTGCCTAGCACTGATCCTGGTGTCTGCCGCTCATACAAACCCTGCACCACAAGGCTGGTCACCCACAGTGGCCTGTCCACGGGCACCTCTCCTGCTCAAGCCCAGTCCTCCCCAACCCGGGCTACTGCAGGAGCCTTGCACGCAGCCTCCTGCTCCCAGCTCTCCGCAGAGCCACGGCCGTCTTCGGAAAGCATCAAACAGGTCCCATCACTGCCTCGCTTAAAATCCTCCAGTGATTTCTCATCCTATAAGAATGAAATGCCACGTGATCCAGCTGTGGCTACCTCTCTTTCTACCTTCTTTCTGTCCCACTGCTAACTCCCACCTCTTTCTTGCCTCCGCGTCCCTGCACCCACATGCCCCCTGGAGCACTCACGCCCCCCGCCCCACACACCTGCTCCCCTTGCCATCTGGCCTCAGCCCCGTGTCGCATCAGCTCCTCACACAGGCTCCCCGGCTGCCCGAAGGAAGTGCCCTCCACATGCAGGCACCAGCTACTCTCTGACCCTCTCCTTCCCATCACAGCGTCTATTACTATCTGAAGCGATCTTATCTGTTTGCCAAGCTTCAGAGTTCTTCTAATAATCACAGAGTAGTGTGTATTTGACCAACTCCCCACAGATGCAATCAAATCCTGGACAATGTGTAGAGGACAAGGCTCAAAAGGCAGGGGAGAGTGGCCAGAAGCAGGAGGAAACTGCAGAAGAGTTAGTCTTTGGAAGAGGAAAGGCTCAGGCCATGTCCTCTTCTTACAGCTTTCCCCCATGGTGGCCCAGTCAGCGTGTGAGGCTGCAAATAACCCTGAGGTCCCCCTGTTGAGGAGTCAGGAGACAGAGCTGAGGGTCACCCCGGCAGCTAAAACGTGACAAGGACAGACCAGAGAGGAGAGAACACAGAGGGGGCACCCACATTTTGTGAGTAACTTTGCCAAACCTCTAGTTGACGCCTACATTACACACACATGGGACAGACTCCAGGTGGCCCAGCGAAACCCAAGAGAACTGAGTAGACATCTCAGCCTCTACTCAAACACAAACCAGCAAACAAATTAATTCTCTTCAGATGAATCCAATAGAACCCAGAGTCTCTACAACATATTCAAAGTCCAGGGTTCAATGCAAAATTACTAGACGTACAAAGAAACAGGAAAATGTAATCCACCCTCTAGAGGACAGGCAATTAAAGGATACCAACCTCAAGTTGATTTAGATATTGGAATTGGCTCTTGGTCCTAAAAGAAAATACTTGCTAAGTTTTTACTTCTGTCTTTCACCACTAGAACGTGAGATCTACAAGAGCCTCACTGATTTTGCTCATTGCTGTATCTCCAGCACCTGGAATACCAAGTGGTGCAGAGAAAGAGCCCTCAAATATAAGCGTGGTGTAAAGCAGGATTTCCTCCTCCTTATTTTCTGCCTTTAGGGCTTGTGGCCCCTCTCAGACAAACGGAACACTGACAGAGAACAGAATAATCACTGTTCTCTTTCCAACAGAGGACATGCTTTTATGGACACGCGGCTTTGATCTCTAATTACTGCCAAGAGGAAAGCATGTAGATCAGCTGTTGTGAAACCGCTGTCATCATTTTCAAAAAACTTTCTTCACATTCTTCATCATTTAACTGCCATAGAGTCAAAATACTTATAAATATATAAAGCTAACTCATTCCAGGACCTAGGTGTTTAATGTGTAGCCAGCTTATACACCAGGAAATTATGATGTTAATTAGGTGAAACATAAAGGATTTTTATAGGGAAGTTAATTACCAGGTAGATGTTTAGTTCACCTGCTTTAAATTTTTTCTGGGTTAAAAGTTTTTCTGTCATGGTGAAAGTTTGGGAAGTTGTTATGCTCTTTGTCTGCACTTCCCATGGGACCCCAAATTCTCCTTGAGGAGTTTCTCAGCCTGTTCACAGGCAGGATATATTAGTCTGTTTCTGTTTTTTATAACAGAGTACCTGAAACTGGGTAATTTATAAGGAAATAAAATTTACTGCTTACAGTTTTGGAGGCTGGGAAGTCCAAAGTCCAGGGAACACATCTGGTGAGGGCCTTCCTGGTGGTGGCTGTACAGTGACTCAGGTTGTCACATGGCAAGGAATGGCTGAGCAAGAGAGAGCTGAGCTTCTCAGTAGCTGTCCTTATGAAGCCATCAGAACCATACCCATTACTCCATGAACGGATAGATCCATTGACAAGGGCACAGTCCTCACAATCTAATCACCTCTTAAAGATCCCACCTTCTAAATACCATAATAGGATTTCCCATCCTCAATATGTCCAGTGGGCGTCAAGCTTCAGTGAGTTTGGATGGACCTCGAGTCCACAGCACAGGGTGATTTTCAATATATTTAACAACCTGTAGGACACAGGCACTGACCAGTGAAAATGGGTGTAAGTCAAGCACCGACCAACCAGAAGAGCCACCGGCTCCAGTGACATGGTCTGGAAGTAGTCACATCCTGATGAGCATTCTGTTCCGGAAGGTGTCCTGGTCGCCTCTCCACTTTTCCTAAGAGGATTTCAGTGCCACCCCCAGCGCTACCAACTGTTAAAGCATATGGGTTGTAGCCATCCAGCAGCCCAGGACGACAGCCTGCAAGGACTTGTCAAGGAGAATTACCTCAAAATTCACTGCCCAGTGATTACACTGTTGGGGGACGACTACCTGCGGAGTTAAGCTGGTCTGTTTTTCTAAATCATGGTTTTGAAGCTACTATTAATAGAGGGTACCACATTTTTCAAGTAAAATCTTATGAGGAGCCCTAATATGAAAAACAAAAGAAACAAAGCTGAGAGTTTGGGGTATATAAAACCTGCATGGTCAGTGCACCCCATCCTTTACCAGCCCCCAAACACACTTGTACATGGACATACATGTGCACGCACACACACCTGAAACACCACAGCAGCCTCTGGTGCCTCTCCACGGAATCGCTGATCAGGGAGGACGGCATGGAGGAAACGCAGCCTGTCCCAGGCTTTCTAAACTCCAACTGAGATTAAGTCAGACCTTCAGAGAACGTGTGGGGCAGCTCTGTGTCCCTGGCCAGCCCCTGCCTCGAGGAATGACAGGAGGCAGGCCTGTTAACCTCCTCGCCATACAGACTGTGAGGCCGCTCAGCACACCACTGCTGCTGCATTACGCCGTGTCCCTTCTCTGAGGACCCACAGGGAATATTTCCCTCTGCCTCAAGGAACAGGAATGGCTGTGCCTCTCCTGAATAGCTGGTTTGCTTTTATCACATGAACCCCACATCTGCAATGAGGAACTGTCTCCCTCTCTGTGCTAGCCGAGAGCTCAGAGCCTCCAGCAGATGCACAGGGTCTGATGTCATGAATTTCGTGTCCTAACCTCATTCCCGGCTCCATCTTTGCTTTCCCGGCCGTGTTTCCTGTTGTCTTATAGTCTCTGTCCACTTATTGTTCATTTAATTATGTCTTGCAATTGGACAAACATCTTTGCAAACCACTTTGCATCCTTTCTGGAACAGGGTGGATAATGTATAAATGGCTCCCGAATGTTGGGTTTCTGCAGTGCACTGTGGCTCTCAACCAAGGGGTCCAGGCATCAGCTGTGCTATACAAACAGGAATAAATAGGAACAGGCTGGAGGAAAATCTCTCCCAGAGGGGGCTGTAAGGTTGGCCACGTTATGATCAGCAAGCACCAGCTCTCACATCAACAATTTTACTGTCTTTTAAAACTGGGAAATCACTCTGCCTGGCCAAAGAGACGGCGCTGATGAGCTAACTAGATTTCACTTTATTACATATTCATGTAATCTTGTTATCTTCTGTGTACATGGCACAACTGTGCCAGGGGGAGGTGGGAAGGGAATAAAACCATCACTCTCTGAATCCAAACATTTGTTACTCTCCTACGTTCCCAGTGGACTAGACTCAGGCTCAAGGCCAGGAAAGAGAAGATTCAGGGTGTTGGACAATCTCATCACAGTTTAGCTCTCTTAAATTTCTGCTGGTGCGATTTCATTTTTTCTCCAAATCACTGACTACAAGAGAGAAAGGAGTCTGCACTCTCTAGTAGTCATTAAAATATGAGGGTTCTTGAAAAGGTTCATGGAAAAATAGAATTAAAAGATAATACGAATCTTTCCATGAACTTTTTGAAGTACCTGCATATGGCATCTCCCCCACCTTCATGCCCAGCTGGCAGCCTGTGTGTCCCAGGATCAGAAAAATAGATTAACTGCCATCCACACAAAAGCGGTACATCTGCAGGAAAGCAGGAACTCAACCAGCAAGTTCTGCACTGGCCCTGGGTTTTCAGCTCACTGCGGACCACACAGATCCCAGCAAGGCTGGGGACCCTCCAAAATAGGGCACAATCCCCCATACCCCATGCTGGTTGCTTGTGGCTGCTGGTACACTCTAAGTGGAGACCCCAGGGCAACTCCAGAGCACAGTAGTGGGCGCTCAGGAGAACTCCCAGCCTGGGCATTTGGGAGACATTCCAAGCTTTTCTCTCCTACTTCTTCTCAGTCTGAAGTGTCTCAAGCTTCAGGTGAATTCACAGTGTAGCCAGTCTCTGGGTGGCAATAGGACTCAAGGCTAGTAAACCAATGAGGAACTGCCCCAAAAGGCGTGTCTTAGGGGATCAGAGCTGCAGTCAAGACAGTGCCCTGGGGCCTGACTCAACATGCGCATTGGAAGTCAAGCTCCTCCATCCTGAGGTCACTACAGAGCATCTCTCTCCGCAGCAGAGGAAGCCCAGGCCTGAGCTCCCCGCAGAGCACAGCCGCAGGGAGAAGCCTGGCTGAGGCCTGGATGGCCTGTAATAGCTCCCTGGACCAGCCAGAAATGGCCCTAGCTGAGCTGAGGAAAATGGGATCCTCCTCTTGGTTCTCAGAGGGAGGGTAGGAAGCAGGCCTGAGAGATGGCAGAAGAGTGTGTGCAGGAGCCCACCTGCAGCAGCTGTCCCCAGCTCGCACACGCGGCCCTGGATTAGAGGGCGAGTGTCTGTGTCTTGTGTGAACAGCCCAGGAGATGTGTGGCCTCCTGACATGAAGGGATGGGTGTCCTTTCCCTGGGACCAAGACCTGCAGCCCCAAGAGCCACGGCAGCAGTGGGGAAAGGGGCCAGGGGAGCTCTCCGAGGATCCGTGAGCTCGTCATCCCATGTGGACTCCAGAGAATTTGAGGAGCCCACGCGCCTCCGTCCTTTGACAGAGTCACTTTTCATCTTCCCTGGCTTCAGGCGCAGGCAAACACACACAGGCAAAAATCAGTTAATAACTATGCACATTTCATAATAAATTTTAACAATTTAAGAGTGTGGTACAGCTTTATTACAGTTTTTATTTCACCACACTAATTCAGTGCGTAATAACCTGCCAGAGTCACAGAATTCACTTGACATATGCTCTGAGCACCGAGACAATGGAATGAGCTCAAGAGCAGCACGGGGGTGCCCTGAAGAGCACTCCCCTACCCCAGGCAGCGGCCAGGGCGACTTCTCAGAGCGGCTAGAAGGGCAGTGGGAGCCAGGAGTGGGGCTGGCTTCCCTGCGAGCCTCACCCCCGCAGAAGGGGAGGGCAGAGAGCTGCAAAAGCACAGACTGTGCTGCTCTAGTGACAGTCTGGCTCCCCTGGATTAATCTGCCCCACTGCATTCCTTGCGTCTTTGGTGGATAGAAGTTTCGACATCCCATCTTCTCCTGGCAGTGGCCACCCCCACCTCATTCAGGCCCAACCCCAGGAAAATGCTCCTGGGGGCCGGGTCTAGCTTCTCCCCTCCTCCTCCGCCTCCCCCCTGTCTGCCTGCCCTGCCCCCAGCACCGGCCTCTCCAGCAATGTTCTAAAAGTGCGACCCCCGGCACGGCAGCCTCAGCATCACCAGAAAGCCCTCAGAGACGCAAATTCTCAGCCTCTTCCCAGAACTACTAAATCAGAAATTTGGAGTGGGTATCTTAACAAACCCTCCAGATGATTTTGATACATGCTGAAAGCTGAGAAAATACTCACGTTTTAGAGATGAGGAGGGAGAGTTTTGGAAATGCAATGTTGATGCTAAGGTAAAGTATCAGAGATCTGGGGTCAGCTCTGCTGCGCTCTTGACTTTGATGGGAAACCATGGGCCTCAGTTTCCTCATTTGGAAAATAAAGACCTAGGCAGGATGCTTGCTAAGGCTGCCTGCAGCCCTGACACTCTGGGACTGGGATAACGTGGGCAGATGCCCCACAATGCCCTGTCTCCAGAGAGGCCTGAATGGATCACCTTCTAGAACACCCCAGTGTGTGGTTGTCAAGGGCCATCCTAGCTTCAAAACAAAGGAGAGCAATGGTGAGGAGAGGGGTCCGTGACGAGGGAAAGTTAAAGAGGGGGAACCAAGTTAGGCTGAGAGAGAGTGTGTGTGCATGTGTGTGCGTGTGTGTCTGTGTGTGTGTGCGTGTGTGTGTGCGCACATGTGTGTGCACAGTGTAAGAATTTGTCTGGGTCCTTGCTTCTTTAAATACCTTTCTTTCCCATTTATCTTTTTCTTTATTTCTTGACAACCTATGTCTCCAAAAACACGATGAAACCTTTCCCATTCTGTTGAGAAATAAACAAAACCTGTCTTTAGGTTTTGCAGTTTCGTCCACCCACCATCTCTTCTCACCTTCCCGTGAGAATGGGCCTTGTTGAAATCGTGGTCTCCACCTGAGGGTGTCCCATCAAAGCTCAGCTCTTCCTTGACCTCCCTCGGTCTGGCTCCAGGAACTGTGCTGGCCGCCCCTGGTCTCCACACCCGAGGGACCCTCTCCAGGTGTCCTCTCTGACTTGCCCTGTGTCAGGCTTCAAATGAAGTTCCCTAACTGCCACACAGTGCCTTTCTCCACCTGAGTTCATAATGTCATGTTCTGTGTTTCGTTACATATACACATGTGCTGCCCAAAACACATTAAGGAAATAAACACAGTACAGCCCACCTAGTTTTTTCAGTATCCCTTCAATGAAACCCCAGAAGACAACATTCTTTTAGAATTAAATGCCAGGAAACTTGTTTTCCTTGATGAACTAGTGTGTGATCTTCTGGACAATGAAACTCAGAAAGCAATTCCTCCAAAGGTTAAAACAGGCAAACAGATAAATGTCAGTCCCTGGGGAGAGTTCTGACGGGAGGGCCACCAGCCGTGGTTCTGGTGTGATCGTGTTCTGTCTCCTGACCTGGTGCTGGTTAGACAGGGTGGTCAGCTTGTAAAAATGTACTGAGCCATGTAATTATGATACAAGAACTTTTTGGTATGTGCATTATATTTTGGTAAATTTTTTTTAGGAAATTCCCATTTTCCTTTCTCTGACCAGGAAGTTCTGATCAGATTAATAGCTCGATGGTATTTGTATAGAACCTTATGACCTCCATTTCTATATTCTGTTTTTTTCCTGATCTTGCTCCTTTATTCTAAATTGTATTTTGGAATACAAATACAAATTTTTTGGTACAAAACTTTTTATGCTTAGTTTATGATCATACATTTTATATTTCATTATATATACACATCCAAAAGGCTTTATGGAGGTAGATGAGATATAAATAAATACATGTTCCTTTAAGTAGGGTCATGTCTATCTTTGGTCTCTGTGTCCTCTGTGCCTGCCATACAGTAGTTGTTTGATTAATGCAGAAAGGAAGAAAAGTTTATCTGTGCAGGAAAATTGGGGAGCAGGGCAAAAGCTCACGGAGCACGTGGGTCAAGGGAGGGATCCTTCTGAGATGAGAGAGATCCGGGCGGACGTAAAGGGAGGCGGGAAGAAGCCAGAGACGGGGCAAATTAAAAACAGGGGGAGGAAGGAAATGATCAGAAGGGGGGGCCTCTGCTCCGTCTCCTGTGGGCTTCTCCCCCGCTGCCCAACACACAGCTGGGGCACCTCGGAATAGCCACCTCCTGAGGGGCTCGCCTGAGACAGCGTCAGATACCGCCTGTGCTCTGGGGGCTCCCAGGCTGTCTCCAGCCCAGATCTCTCTGTGAACCCAGGGCTGCCTGCTCGGCCTCTCCCCAGGAGGCTCGACAGCTGAGTTAACATGAACACCAACTTCTGTGGTCCCCTAACCTGCTGTACCACAGCCGCCCCCACAGCAGGACACGCGGGCCTGAGTCATCCTCGACTCATCGCTTTCCCCCGCACCTCTATCCAGTCCATCCGCAAATCCCGTGGCCTCCATCCTAAAAAAAACAGTTCAGAATCCTAGCCGACCATCGTCACCTCTCGCCTGGGTGACAGATTCACCTCCCAGTTGTCTTCCTGCGTCCATCACAGCAGTTGGGAGGATCATTCAAAAGTGTTCCTCCCTGCTCAGAGCCCAGCACCGGCCCCTGTCTCACTCAGAGCAAAAGCCAAAGTCCTCACAACACGTCTAAGAGACGTTCGTCTGATGCCACCATGCAGCATCGTCTGCCTGCTTCCTATCTGGGATTGCACGCGTGCACACGTGCATTCACATGTGCACACACCCATGTCCCAGCACTGTCCTGCACCCTGTCCTCCTTGCTGCTGTATTTCCACCACACACGTCACCATCTGAGAGGTAGACACCATGGCTGCTGTGTGTGTGTCCCCCACTGGGTGAAGCTGCATACGAACAGGTCTTCTGTTATCTTGCCTGGTGCTCCATCCCCAGTGCCTAGAACATAGCAGGGCATGGGATCCACGCTCAACACGTATCTGTTGAATTCAATTTTCCCTGGTTGTTCTCTTGCTTAAAATCCCTCAGTGACTCTTTCTCTCCCTCTGCATAAAGGCCCCTCCTTTGTAGGCACCCGAGGCCCTGTGGGTCTGGCCCCTTCCACCCTGCAGACTTCCCTCTACCCGTGTCGCCCTCGATAGCGCAGCCAGATGGCATTGCCACTGCCCCTGAGTGGCTCTTTCTCTCTTGCCTATGCCACTTCTCAGCCCAGAACACTCTCTCAAAGTTACCGCTGTGGGGACGCAGTGTGGGAGCCACCCACTTGCCGTGGGGTAGAGCCCACTGTGCCCGCTGTGCACTGGGCGGTGCCCCTCGCGGCTGGCACTGGCCTGCACTGGCGCACTCTGTCTCCTCGCTTTCCCCTGCTCGAGCCCTAGGATGCTTCACTCCACACCAGGACCCCAGCCCCTAGCCAGAGAGACCCTCGGTCAATATCAGGAGGTAGTGGTGGTGTTTGTTATTATTAGCATTATTACCTTTGGTAAATATTTATTTAATCACCAACCCTCCCCAACAGGTACTAAGTGTCTACATGCAGACTAACTTACTGATCACTGGTCCACTTGTTCTACACACCAGAGAAACCGTTCAAGTGCCTCTTTCCATCCAGAGCTGCTCTCCCTTTTCAGAGCCCCTTCTCTCTCCAAAGCACAAGGACGAGGAGGTGGCCCTGATGAGGGGAGGCAGCAGATGCCTCGACATGCTGGGGCTCCTGGGGACTCAGGCAGCTGGGACAGGTCCTGGCGCAGGAGACTTTTTAAATTACCATTCAAATTTCCCCACAGATGGATATATTTTAGTCCAAACTTATGACAGTCACAGTCCTCTTTGATCTATCTGGCTCACCTGTATTTCTTAAGTAAACTGAGTGAGAATTGGTTTTGCTTAGTCATTAAAAATCACCTACATTGAAGGTGAAATGTCCACGGACCATCCTGTATTAATTCAATAAGCTTTTTGCAGCTTCAGCGCCATGCCAGGCCCTGCACTAGCCTTCGGGAGAAGTGCAGTGACACAGGAGAGGTCATCACCACCCTCAGAAAAGGCACGGTCCAGTTGGTCAATAAGAAGCCACAGCAGCTATCTGCGCGGTTCAACCCTTCGTTGTAAGGCTCACATAAGTGAGGGCAGCTGCAGAGGAAAGCACGATTTCTTTGTACCTGCTGCACACACAGACTTAGCTGAACTATTGCATTTAATCCTGACGACTGCACCATAACACAGGTGAGGAAACTGAGGCTGAACGACATTGGATCACTGGTCCAGACCACACGCTGTCGAGTTGTGGAGCTGAGATTTCAGTAAAGGTCGGTCAACCCCTGAAGGCCGTGTCCCTTCTGCTCCACCACACTGGCTATCTGGGAGCCCACCATGGCCAAAGAATACTGCCAGAGTACAAAACTGTACGAAGTCACCAGGTCTAAGCAAACTCCACTACGACCTGTTTACAGCTCCTTGAAAGCCAGCAGCCATCCAGTAAATTAAAAATACACACATACACACCGTTAAGTTGAAAAGAAAAATTGATACAAAGGAACAGTCTACTTATTCACTCATTGCTAATGGGTCCCAGCCAATGCAAGGACAGTTAGTGACATCTACCCCATGTCCCTTCTGTGAAGCCCAGGCTCTTTTGGCTTCCCCTAGAAGGGGGAAGAAGGGTGCTGACTCAGGAGCAATCATACATGGAGAGGCAGAGGTCTTGTGGCTATAAGGCAGGAGTGAGCAGAACAGGAAGGGGACCCACAGCTGCCAAAGTCCCCGGGTTGGACCCTCCCCACTGAACCCCATCTGAGAGCTCAGGGAACTACTCTGCTGACCACAGCCATATCCTGCTTCTATCCCTGGCTCCAGCCAGAACCCAAGCCTCCAGGAAGCCACTGGCAGAGGGGTTGACAGCACAGCCCTGGAAAAGGGCACTGATGCCCAGTGCCACCTCTCCGGCTCCTCTCTTCACCCTGCACAACAGAGGCCTCCCTCTCTCCTGTCAACTTTCTGTTTGTAGGAAACATCTCTCCCTGGGTTCCTCCTTCAGCATCTTCAAATTACCACATAAAGCCACCGATGGGCACAGAGATTAGGAATTCCATCAAGCACTTTATTTGTAGGCTTTGAATACCGTCTCCTAACTGAAAGTTTTATTATCCTGATAATACAAATCGCGTTGCACCCACAGGGCCTGGGAAGCTGACGCTCAGGCTCCCACCACATTCACCCAGAGAAGCACCAGCCTCTGCCGGGGGATTGGAGAGGGTTTAGCTGCACACACCGTAACTACCATTGGTGTAAACAGTTTAGGGCTCAGCAGGCAATAACTTTGGGGGAAAATCCCCATGCACATAAGCTGTGTTTTAGCTCAGATCCCTCTCAAGACCGGAAAGGTGATGTTAAACATCCGGCGTGGTATAAAGCCCCTGGAAAAATCTGTAAAAGTGCTTTCCCTCTGAAGCTCTTCTCCCAATTGGGGGATTGGGAGCTCTTGGGAGCCCCCTCTTAAGCCACTTGGGACCCTCGCCCCAGGACAATAAACATGACTCCCTCTGCCAGGGCCTGGCGTTCAGGGATGTCTGTGAAGTCATGTCGAGCTGATTGAAAGGAAACCTTCCCTTTGGGTAAACTCAAGAAGAGCATTTCACCCAGAAGGAAGCTGTGGGGCGAAAGCAAATCGATGGAGGATTTGCAGATAGATGTTCTCTAGGCCCGCACATAGTTTACAAAATACAATGCACAAAGAAGATAAATCTGCTTCCTCTCTCTGCCAGGCTGGAGCAGATTCCTGAATAAAAACAACTCTTTGCAACAGAACCTTAGACTCTGCTAGAAATGAGTTTCCTCAAAAGGCACAAGGGTAAGGGTTCTGAATTCCTGAAATCATATGGCAAGCATTTTAATCGAGCAGCATTCAGAGTAAAGGGAAGGGAAGGCGGCAGGGGGACAGGTGTGGGCACAGTGTTCCTCCAGGATGATTTATAGAGGGAAAGTTGTATGGAAGTTTTCCAATTACACAGGACAGCCACACAGCCGTGTTCAGACCGAGCAGCATATCACCCACTTGGGAAACACGTCAAGTCGGGGTAGTGCCCTGTTCGTTATAACCAAGGGGAGGGACCCGGGCCGGAGAACATGGTTTTGCATGAGCCAGAGCTTGAAGAAACATGATTCCCCTCTCCTCCTAACCACTTTAACAGCCAGGTGAAGCCAGGGCCAAAACAAACACATTGGAGCTCCCTCCAGATCTCCCCTCCTTTCCCCTTCCTCTGAAACCCACGAAAACTTGATTTGTCTCAACTAAACACAAGCTGGGGAATTGGCAAGGGCAGAGAGGGGACAAGGGGAAGCAGGGGGGCCAGGCAGAGCCCATGCAGTCTTAGTATTATTGATTTAGAGCCACACAAGCCTCAGAGAGCCATCGGCAAGGACCATACCTCCTGCTGATCTCGGGGGAAATTCTCCAGGAGCCATGGCTGGGAGTTCAGGAGAATCTCTCAGCCATCAGGAAGGAGCAGAGCACTGCAGCTCCTCAGAATGATGGACCAGGGCGAGCTTTAATTAACAGGGTCTGATGCCTCTTCTTTTTTGGTAACTGAGCAGATTTAAAGGGGTAGAGTCCCAATTTGAAGGGTGCCCGTGCTGCTCCTGCTGCTGCCGTGGCTGTGCTGGCTACTGCTCCAGCTGCCGGAAAAACCTCCCACAGACTCTCCCTCCAGCAGGGAAGTGGGCTGTGAAGGTGGAAGAGTGGGGCGGTGAGGCCAGGGATCCCTTAGGCTGCAGGTTTGAGTTAGAACTGCAGGGTGGTGGACCTAGGCGCTGCCCACTCTAGTGAGCACCAGTGTCCTGCACACTGTCTCCTGGACCACTGGTGCCATCTCTGGACATGGGGCTGGATGGGACACTGCCCGGGCAAAGTAGTAAGCTTGGTTTCTGCTGTGTACTCCAGTCTTGAGAGCATTGCTCGGTGACAGCCACCATGTAAGCTGCATGCACACATGCCTGCCCATGTACACATGCATGTCTGCCCGTGTACACACAAGTCTGCCCATGCACACACATATACATATCCAGGTACATACACCTACCTGTCCATGTACGCACACACGCTTGTCCATGTGCACACATACCTGCACATGCACACACATATGTCTGCCCATGTACACACCCATGCCCACACGTACCTGCCCATGCACACACACATACACACACATACCTGCCCATGCACACACATCTGCCCATGTACACACTTGCCTGCCCATGCACACATACATATCTGCCCATGTACATACATATCTGTTCAGCTACCTGCCTAACTGCCCATGCACACACTTGCCTGCCCATGCACACGCATAACACACATGCCTGCTTATGTACACACACCTACCTGCCCATGTGCACTGTCATACCTGCTCACCTCCAGACACCCAGACACAAAGGCACATGGCCTGCAGCCGGCAGACCCCCTGCCCACACACCTGCACTTTACAGGTAGATCACCAAGAGCAGTAGCTGGACACAGAGCACAGCCAGGTGAGGAACTGGGGTGAGGTGGCCGCAGGAGTGAGGGAAGAGCGTGGGGAGCCTGCCTCCCCAGCTGCCTGTGTCAGGATGAGTCCCTCCGAGCCCCTGCCCTCAGAGGCCCCCTTGCCGCACTGCCTCTCTTTGCCAGTTCCTGCGTGGGCAGGTGCACCTGTGACCTCACCTTGGCTGAGACCTCTGTGCCTCACCCTCACACTAGTACATTGTTCCTGGCCTCCCACGCAATAGAGCTGATTTTTCTGTGATGCTTCTTTAGTCAATACAGTAACACCTGGAATGATATTTTTATTAACATTTCCCCTCCTAAGTACACAAGTTAGACCCAGCCAGTCAATGCCAGTGGCCAGAGGTCCTCAGGGCACAGGCCTTGGAGTGAGTGTCGGGGCAGTCCAGGAGGGAGCAGGGCTGTGGCATGGGGTGACCTTAGATTTCACCCTGGCTCTGCTAGGAACATATGTGTGACCCCTGTCCCTCTTGAGCCTAGGCTTTCTAATTTGTAGATGACAGGGCCGAACTAAGCCAGCAGTGCTCTTAACAGAAAAGGAAAGCAAGGAGGGGACATTTGCACTTTCAGAAAGTGTGTTCGGTTATCTGAGCACCAAGCGTGACCGAGCCCTCTTGGCTGTGGGGACGGCACTCTGCAGAGCGCACGAGCTAAAGATGCTGAGCAACACCAGGCAGGATCGACTGCAAAGTCCCCAGAGCCAGTGAGGGGCAGAGGGCCACAAGCTCCCCAGTCCTAGCCTCTCCTCTGAGAAGCGGGCCCTGCATGCAGCCAGCTCAGGATGGCAAAGGCTCAAGAGTTGGCTCTTTGGATTCCAGCTGGGCCTTAGGCAGAATCCCAGAGCCTTCCCAGCAAACTTCTCTGTGCCCACTTCAGGGCCCTCATGCCCACTAGCAATGAAACTGTCAGCAGGGGACATGGCGCAGGGGCTGTGCCTGGCGTGAAAAGTGTCCCACAAACTCACAGTCCCAGAGTGTCAGCCCCTAACAGGGCATCTCCACATGAGGCGGACTCTGGGGTGAATAGTGGCTGCACAGCACAAAGATCCCCAGCAAGAAGCACGTGACAAGGAAAGGCCCAAGGTCAGTGCCCACCACCATTCCTACCACCTACCTCCCCCCGTCCTCAAGTCTCTTTCTGAGTTTTCATTGATAAAATCAAGCCCCAAGTTTTCAAGATGGCCAACAAGGAGGATCCTTACCTGGGGCAGGAACAGTGGCCTTGACTCGGCCTTTCCTCCAGCCTCGGGAGCACCTTCCCACACCCCCGGAGCTACCGCCAAGACAGCCTCACCGGCCTCTGCGCCCTGGAACACACAGTCCACATCTGCCCTCAATGCTCCCCACAGTCCTCAGAGCAGAACGAAGACCAGGCTGGATTATCTGGAGAAAAGTGCCATGAACTGGGACAGTAGCAGGAAGCTGGCCACAGGGCACAGACGATGACTCAATTGTCGCAGGACCCCAGCTGTCTTGTGGTCCACAATGCGCAGGAGCGCCCCCGCACTCGCCTGACCCTTCCACATCCACTCAGAGAGACCAAGGCAGAGAGGAAGTGTTCCCTCTACTCCTGTCTGAGGTCCAAATGATGACCTGCCCTTCCTGGAGACCCTCTTCGTTCCTATCTGCAGGAGCTCCTTTTATCAGACTGTACAAGGTAAGCTCATCAGAATATGCCCCCGGAGGCCAGCTCTTGGCTCAACATGGAAGTGTGTCTGTGGAGCCTCAAGGTCACCCTGCCCATCAGTCCACTTCTGAGCTGGTTACTAACTAGCGCCCCACAGCTCCAAGCCCCCAATAGAGACCTGGCAATGCGGGCACCAGGCCCTCTAGACCCCACTGCCAGCACCCCTCCTGCTGGCTTCTGTCCAGGTCCAGTCGGAGGAGGACTCATGAGGGCCATGAGCAGGAGGAGGGCCCCCGGCTTTCTTTGATACTGTGATCCCAGCCTCACCGTAGCCCTGGGAGGTCCAGCCCCAGCTCCATCCCTTGCAGAGGTTCCAGCAGCAGCCAGGCCATGCCCCTTGGAGTGGGATGCCAGCCACTGTGGTCCCACTGGTCAACTCTTCCCTTCGAGACCCGAGCACCAGCCCTTCCGGGTCCTTCCTAGGCCAGGGGAGACCACCTCTTCCTTTTCGTTCGCCAGTCTGGGTTGGTAGCTGTCCTTGCAGTTACTAATCCCTGGGCTATTTCAGCCTTCCAATTCCTGTGCAACTGATCCTCTGTATTACATGCCATCTGTTTGAAACATCTAGTGCAATTTTTGTTTTCTTGACTGGACAAGAATTTTCCTTCAAGATCCCGAATTGGAGTGTTCAAATAGTCGTGATCGAGCCCCAATCTGAACATTCTGGCACACAGTGCGTGTTTTGGAGTACAAACGTTGACATTTAGAGATTAAAGGAAATTATAAGAATGAGTAAAGTTTTTAAATTATTCCTCAAGTTGGAGCCCTTTGGCACATCTTTGTATCATGTATTTGTTATTCATGACACTGAAATGATAAATATCAGGAAGAAAAAATATCTGATTTTAGATCTAGTGAATTCAAAACAAAAAATTAAGGGCAACTAAGACACTTTGCTTTGGGAGAACTGAACTGACTGGCAGCACAGCCGCGGGTGCAGGGGGTAACTCACCCACCACCATTGTGCTCCTCATATAGTCGTGTCAGGTGTGTTAGGTAAGTGTTAGTGCATTGTACTACTATTTTGGAGCCTGGACAGTGTGGGTTATTAGAGAACTGGAGGGCTTTAATTCCTGTCTCAGTTTGTCCCCCTCTCCCACTGCACCACACCAGACAGGATTTCTTTGCGCTACCTTGGAAATCTGGCCCTAAGCTGTCCCTTCCTCTCCACTCCCACGGCTGCTGGCTTACGTCAGGCTCTTTTTCTCTCTCATCTGGCCTCTTGCAAGAAATTCTACATGCAACCCTACCTCCCTTCACCCACAAATCGCATCCGCTGTCCTGTACACACAAGAGATTCAGTGACCAGCAAGGGAGATGTGGCTCCAGCCCTGGTGGCACCCGGGAGCTGGCAGGAAAGATACACATCCAACAATTGCAAAGGAGGGCATGTGCTGAGAGCAGGAGGGGACAGCGCTGCCGCCAGCTCTCACTGTGCGGACTGACCCGCTCTGGGGTGGGGATGGGGGAATCCTAGGGGAACTGGAAGGAAACAGGTGTGGATGAGGCAGTGGAGGAGAGAAGGCTACGACAGACACCACCCTCACCTCTTCCAGCTCCCGCATGCCGCACGTGGGCTCCAGAGGAGGCCACTGTGCACATCCCTGGGCTCGGCATGTGCTGTTACTCCAGGCTGTTTCTTCCTTGCTGCTCTGGGGAACTACTTGTTTATCATGGCCCTGCCCAGAGGGTCTTCTCCTTTCTGCACTCTCTGGGAAACCACCTGAAGATCCCCTTTCCCTCCCCTCTGCCCCCCAGGCAGAGCGGGGACCTTCCTCCCCTGCAGCGATCACCCTGCTGAGCAGCCACTTTCCTCCCACCCTAGGAGGGCAGTGTCCTTCCATAAAAGACAAGTGTTCCTCACCTTCCTATTAGTGCCTGGTGCAGGGTGGTACCACAGCAAATTCTGGTTATAGTGAATTGGTGGATATATTTCCATATAACAAGCTCAGTGAGCTCAGCTCCCTGGTGTAAAATGCAAAATTTGTAAAACTCACACCTGTGAGGTTCTAATAAAATGTCAACAAGCTGTAGCCACTAATGGCCTGTAATCAAGGGACCCTCTGCTCAATAAGTAAATAGCTGTCTTGTTTGTTAGAACAACACACAGTAATGATTTATTAATTTTCTCCTTTTCCTCACATTAGCCAAATTTTTTAGAGTCGTTTCACCGCACCCTGGCCCGCAGATGTAGTAGGCTCGACCAACCAAGTGCAGGAACAGGAGCCCTTGGAGGCAATGGCTTTTCTACTCTTGCCCAGGAGCTGCTGAATCAAAGGAAATGTGTATTTCCCAATTTAAAGAAAAAGGTCCCTATTTAAAGAAAAGGCCCTTCAACATGACCAGTGCTGTGTATATAGAATATGGGCATGCAAGATTGTGGGCCTCCAGCTTACAAAAGCACCAAGTCCAAGTTCAAGCTTCTTCTGTGAAGGTGGCAAGGCGCCCACCCATGTTACAGTGATAAAATGGAGAGAAACCCATGCCTCCCTGCCCCGTGGACTTTTGTGAACGCACAGGACAAGCTGCAAAACTCGTGGGCGAAGTCTCCCCGGAGGCCCAGGTCTAACTTCCTGCTGACAGCCCTTATAGCCGTTCCCTGACCTCCCTGTGGATATGGCTTTGGAAGCTGCCCCCGCAGAGGACAGAGAGCGTTTCCTTCCTGGATCTCCCCAACTCTGGATTCGGCTCTGTGGCCCTGAAGTCTGAGGTTTCAGGGGATTTACAAATAGCAGAAACCATACTGCTTTGGTCTCTCTGACCACCTCGATTTCTCTCTGTCCAGCTTCCTCTCTCCTTCCTCCTCCATACTCTCCATCCCACTTCCCGGGCTGGGGTGGCACTTCTGTGCCATAAAATACCTCCTGAGAGAGCGTGACAGATTCCAAGCATGAACTGAACCCGAGAAGGATGAAAGTGCCATGAATGAAGCCGACCTCTCGAGCAGAGGCAGCCGGGCCTCAGGAGCCCCGTCTCAATCTGGACGCAGAGGGTGGCCCAGGCAGAGCCGGGTGTCCCAGGCAGAGCCGGGTGCCCACGTGCTCACGGGCTGACATGGCAGGCCGGGGGGGCAAGGAGCTATTCCCAGGTGAATTTCCTGGAGGTGATGAGCGGCTCACAGACAGCGTAATGGGCAGCCTGCTCCGTCCACCTGACCTTGGGTGCCAGCACGGCCTCTGTGAGTGGAGGCAGCCCCAGCAGGGCGCTGCAATGATGCATATCGTCAGCTGCACTGTCATTTTCCTAAATCAGGCCACTGTCACTCAGCAAGGCCATCTGCCCATGCTCAAAGGCCCAACTTCCTCTCCTTATCTCATAGCCCAAGGAGATGCCAAACTCAACAGAAATACCACTGGCTTCTAAGAAAACAAATCAGCCAGACAAGCCTATGTGTACAGATACGGGCTGAGGCTTGGAAGAAGTGCACCGGAGTGACGTCCGCGGCCTGGGTATGCCAGCGCTGTACACAGAAACCCACCGTGAGGAGCTGTGAGGCTCTGGAAAAATCTGAGTGCTGAGCAAAGGCCCCGTCAGGGAGGGGAGCCCTGCAGGGAGACTAGGCCCAGATTGGGGCTGGGGGCTACCAGGACACCAGGGCACTCTTCCCCTCCCCTAACCAAAGACCCACATGTAGTGTACACCAGCCCAGCCACTTGTCATTGTCCGCTCTGAGGCCAGACTTGATTTACTTTTCCCCTGGCCTCAGTCCTCACGAACTTGCACATCATGAAGCGTGCTCACATAGAAAATCAGAAGGCACAAAGAGGTAAAACCTCCCAAAATGTCACCCTCCAGGGATCACCACTGTTGAAGCTGATTTCCATCCATTGCCAGCTAGAGCCTGGCAAAAGCTTCTCTCCCCCACGGCCTGCTTCTTTATACAACCGTGACCAGCAGCAGCACTCTGTTGACTCTCTGAGCTCTGAGCCTCTCCTGCAGGCTCCAGCCTGGGGTCCCCCTGCCTGGAGCGCCAGCTGGGGCACAGGCGGGGCCGTGGGGTGCCCAACACCTGCCTGGAGAGCCTAGCCTCGGGGGCCAAGAGCACAGCCCTCATCTGCCTCATCAGGCTCGAGAAGTCACACATTTTCAGGAGGTAAAGACCATCCAGAGCCAACTACCATTCCTTCCGGGAACTCGGAGAATTCTAAGAATCCAATTCCAAGGGGAATGAGGAAAATCACTGTGATACTGGGGAAGACAGCCTGAGAGGGGAATGGCAGGGCCTGAGATTGCTGAATCTGAACTGACTGGGGACGGGAGAGGTCTCATCTCCTACTAGGGCACTCCCCCCAGCAGCCCTCACTACGCCAGGGCAGCTTGTGCAGAACGAGTAAAATGCTCATACAGTGCTCCTCCCACACTGAGAGAGAAGCGGCGGGACACCGGAAATGTGGTATGACCCAAAGTACAGCAAGACAGTGACGTCGAGGCTCCAATGAGCCCGTCCGTGGCCATGAAAGGTAGGTATCTCTTTCCTGGGTCTTGTGTGATGTTGAACTTAGGGACACAGCTAAAAGTCAGGGCAAAGTAGACTAAAAAGTAATAAAATCACCACTCCGATTTTGCATATGATGTCGTATTGCTTACAAAAGTTTTTCTGCAAGAGGCTCCATTCACGGTGGTGCTTCCACTGTGGTGGCTCTGAATATTTGAAAAGATGGTTTTTTCTTTAATTTGGGACTAGAAGGCATGTCTCTGAGAATCGTATGGGTCCTGGGAGGTGTGTGTACGCATGCCTCTGCGAGGTTTGATGGGTGCCTTCCACATGACTGAGAAGACACTTGCTTCAGCTGCTCACACTGCAGGAAGATCTCAAAGGCTTGCCCTTGGAGAGCAAAACTCCTTCCCGGGTTGTTTTGCTGGACTTCAGGTGTCACAGCCAGCCCCAGACTGTCCTATGGGACTTTTCCTTGGTGCTGAACAGACTGAGGAATTCGGACATTGGGAAAGGCCCTGCTAAGGGAGGGATGGGTCCCAGGACAAGCCCATCTGCTGAGGGTAGAGGATGGATTTTCCTTCCAAGGGGCTGGATGTTGGCTTTTGGATGGTTGGGGAAGGAGGCAGCCTCTGGAGGAAGCTTGACCTTCAGTGGCAGGTCCACACAGTGGGAGCGACACAAAAAGCTAGAGCAGGTCTGGAGTGGACCTCTGCGAGGGTTTTAACTCTTTTTATGATTTATTTTTTTCTAGCAATTTGGTGACAGTCACACAGAGCACATTGTTTTAAATGTCCCTTTTGTGTACCCCTGTCTTTGGTCAAGCCTGCTGTGTGGAGGCTTCTAGGTAAAACCCCACAGTACTGTGGGACAGGCTGCATCCAGGCAGGCTGAGGGAGGTGACCCGCAGCACGTAGGACAGCAGGGAGGAGTGGGCCACATGGAGGCTCAGTGGCCAGGTGGGTGATTCAGGTGGAGATGTGAGATGAACGCCCCCTGACCCCAGAATGCTAGAGATGGTGGCCCTGGAAAAGGGGAGACTCACAGGCGGGTCACACACGTTAGTACAGCTGCAATTTTGCCGCCCCTGGCTCTGAACTTGTCTTCCACGACCTTCCCTCTATCCAGACCACGCCACCTCCCCAGAAAGCCTTCCTCTCGCCTCTCTGCTATTCCCATTCTACCATCCGTGTGTGTTCTGCTCAAGTCCCATGTCTTCCATCAATAAGTGTTGCTACAATAACAACAACATCCACCGCTCAGCCCCAGAAATGCACAAGGTGAAGTGCATTTGATTCTCACATCTGTGGTATGAGGTACCACAACCTCCATTTTTCAGATGTGGAAACTGAGGCTCATGGAGCCAGAATGGCTTGCATTTTAAACACTTGCATTTTTCCGCGAGTTGTGCTCCAGGAGGCACCAGCCACATAGAAGTCAGTGGTGCCCCACTGGGGTTGTACAGCATGGCGGCCTGAGTACTTAAGGACATGGGTTTCTTCCTGTGTGGAACTAGCATATTCTGTCTGAGTATAGATACCGACCTGACTCCAAAACCTGTGTTAATCTTTTCTCTGATGCTTTTGATAATAATAACTGCTCCCTTGAATTCACGTTACCATGGTGGCCAGATAGCAATTATTAGGCACATCACTCCAGGCAGCCGACCACTAGCCACCCTTTATGCTGATCACACGTATTCCTTCTGCCCTCTGTGCCATGTGGCCACAGTCCCACCAGGCCTTGCGGCTAACCCTTTCTTAGCGATGGTAAGCCCACCTGAGATCATTCACTGAACTTGGAAAAGCAAAGCCCACTCCAGACTCTCAGAGCCCAGGGAGTCTGTGCCCCAGGGAGTGGCGTGGCCTGAGCAACTCCAGCTTCAGGAAGTACACCCTCCAGTAAAGTTGGAGCAGTAGTCCCAGCCCCATCTTCAGTCCCAGGAAGAACTGGTGCTGCTAAGGTGGCTGATGGGTCCCACTTAGATTCTTGAGTTCTAGTGCTTGGGACAGAGGACATCACATGGCAAAGGTCCTGAAAGCAGACACCATCAATGTCCTTTGTCCCAAGATGGGACTAACCCACACCTGAGAATCTCCAGGACAGAAATCAGGGTGGTACCATGTTTGTCAAACCATGGCTTTCCACAAACCTCCAGTCCCTCTGATGTCTCTAATCCTGCCCAGGCCTAGCCTTAGGGGCCCAGAGCAATGCCCATGGGTACTCTCAGCCCAGCTGACACTTCACAGACCAGGCTGTCAGACCCAAATGTCCTGGACACAGCACAGGATGCCTCTCTTGGGTCTCTCCAGAGCTTGAGAGAGAGGGAAGAATGTAGGGCCAGGGTGCAGGTGGACATGCTCCCAGACAACTTTCGCCTGCTCTGCATGGCTCGGTGCAGACATCACCTCATCCAGAAAGTCTCTTCATGCTCAAGGTTAGGCTTTCAAAGCATCATGCACCTCCCAGACAGACTTATCAGACCATGCTGTAAATCCCTGGATCTCTGCTTGACGATGTGCTTTTGAGTTCAGGGGCTGTATCTTATAAGATATAGCAGTGCCAGTGTCCTGGGTACCCCCAGCCTCAGACTTGACCTGGCCTGTGTCTATTCGTACCAGGGTTAACATCTTTCCACTCACCCCCACCTCTAATTGTTACAGCCAGGGGAATGAGAAGTGGGAATTGAAAACAGAGCTCCCCAAGGCCAAAGCAACAGGAGAGGGTTTTGTAATGCCATGGTCAAAGACAGGAAGCAGACAGACACTCTCCCGACATAATAAAGTACAAAAACTACACTAGCAGGAAGACATGAATCTTATATGTGGATCCTCGAGGTCTGTGAGCAGGAGGTTAACACTTGCAATATAAAATGCCTGATGTGTTGTTTAAAATAGATAGGGATGATCATAGAGGAACAGAAAGAAAAATCAAGCTTCCACACAGAATGCAGGGTCCCCTCCCTTCTCTTCTCCAAATTCCAGGCTCCACATCTCCCCCTCACTCTTAACAGCAGTAAAATGAAAGAGGAAGATTCTAATGCTGGTGAGGGGCTGCAGCACCCCAGCTGGGAGGACAGCCCGCACCTGGGGAAGGGAGGAAAGTGACATGGGGTAGAACGAGGATGAGAACCAGGTCCCAGTGGGAGGCTGGTTGGCAAGATGACATCCATAGGTGCCCGCACCCTAAAGGTCTGCAGGGGGCCCATGTGTGGTATGCTGCACGGGTGTGAGCTAATTAGATGGCAGCCAGAGTGCCCACTCCTCAGCCTGTTGCCCACCCCAGCTCTGTATCGTTTAGATTCCATCACACGGAGCTGAATCAGAGAGCAGACTGGCTCTCCCTGAGGCTGTGTGCGTGCACACACCCGTGCGAGCAGTCACTTGCCTCCCCAGGTCAATACCAGTCACCCAAGACACCTGTAGGGTCAGCGACGTGGAGTAGTGAACCCCTGGAGAAAGACCCACACACACAGTGGAGTCCACAGTCTAGTGTGTGTAGGGAACCAAGAGGCCATCGGGATTTACAACGTAGAGTAGAAAATGTCACATAGGAAGCGTGGGATGATTTGTGGGAAGGGGGAAAGGCATCTCAGAGCTCGGGAAGGCTGCCTGGAGGAGGTGACATCTATATTGAGCTCTAAAGGTCAAGCAGAAGTTAACCAGAAATGTGGCCCTGGACCACCCGTCCACCACCCCCAGAGAACAGCCACAGGAGACCTGTGCTGGGTTGCACACACCAGAGCTCTTGGCCTTGCACGTACCTGTGCTCCTGCCAAAGGGGTCCCAATCCTGCCAGTGGGCCTGACCCACACCAGAGCCGGCCCAGCCCGCGGAGCCCACTGAAGGCGTGCCAGGCCCCGCCAGGCCGCCTGCTCACACTGCGACAGGGAGAAGTGTGCTGCCAGCTCCTGGAGCCCAACCAGACCTCCCTGGCCAGCCAGGCAGGTGGAGGAGGAGCCCGAGAGAGAGCCTTGTGAAACCTCCGGAGGAGCAGATTAACTCCTGAGGAGCCACAGAAGCAGCCGGCTAAGGGCACCTTGAGACCCAGGGCAGGGCCCTCCCAGGCTGGTGGGGTGCAGCCCCCCACCCCTACCCTGCCGCCCTCTGGGTCCGCTCCCTGTTAACTCTGACTTGCTACTTCAACCGGAGCTGGTCGCCCTGCTCCATCCTCCAAGAACACACCCTGGGGAGAGTCCTCTGCCATGGATCTGTCTGTTGTTTTGCGTTAATCTTCTTTTTAATATATATTTTATTGAGGTAAAATTCATGTGACATAAAATTAGCCATTTTTAAGTGAACAACTCAGTGAATTTAGTATGTTCACAATGTTCTGCAGTACCTCTCTCTAGCTGCAAAACATTTCATCTTCACCAAAGGAAACCCTTTACCCATTAAGCAGTCACCTACTTAATTCCCCTCTACCCCCAGCTTCTGACAACACCAGTTTGCATTCTGTCTCTGTGGGTTTATCTATTCTGGATATTTGCTGTATGTGACCTTTGTGTCTGGCTGTATGTGACCTTTGTGTCTTAGCATCATCATGTTTTTGAGGTTCATCCACATTGTTGCGTGGGTCAGAGCTTTATTCCTTTCTGTGGCTGAGTAATAGTCCATCGTGTGTATACATCACAATTTGCTTATTCATTCATCTGTTGATGGACATTTGGGTTGTTTCTACCTTTTGGCCATTGTGAATAGTACCGCTATGAATGTTCATGTATGCGTATTTATCTGGGTACTTGTTTTCAATTCTCTGGGGTGTTTATCTAGGAATGGAATTGCTGGGTCATGTGGTAATTAGCTCTGTGTTTGATTTTTTTAAACTGTTTTCCATGATGGTTGAACCATTTTACATTCCCACCAACAATGTACAAGGGTTTCAATTTGTCCACATTCTTGCCAACATTTTTATCACTTCTTTTAGGAGCCATCACAGCACCTATGAGTGGTATCTCATTGGGGTTTTGATCTGTGTTTCCCTAATGACTGATGATGTTGAATATCTTTTCATGGGCTTGTTGACAATTTGTATACCTTCTTTAGAGAAATATCTACTCAAATCTTTTGCCCATTTTTTAACTGGATTGTTTGTCTTTTTGTTGTTGAGTTGTAAGTGTTCTTTATATATTCTGGATACTAGGCCCTTAACAGATATATAATTTGCAAATATTTTCTCCCATTTTGTAGGTTACCTTTTTGCTTGATAATTCCCTTTGATGCACAAAAGTTTTTAATGTTGATGAAGTCCAATTTATCTATTTTTTCTTTGTTACTTGTGCTTTTGGTATCATATCTAAGAATCCACAGATCATGAAAAATTGGCCATGAATGTTTACCCCTATGTTTTCTTCTAAGAGCTTCATGGTTTTAGTTCTTATACTTAGGTCTTCAATTCATTTTTACTTAGCTTTTTTAACATGGTGTGGGGCAAGGGTCCAACTCCATTCTTTTTTATGTGGATATCCAGTTGTCCCAGCACCATTTGTTGAAGAGACTATTCTTTCCCCATTCCATGATCTTGGCATCCTTGTCAGAAATCAATTGGCCATGGATGTATAGGTTTATTTCTAGACCCTCAATTCTGTTCCACTGATATAGCCATCTATCCTATGCTGGTAACACACTGTTTTGATTACTATAGCTTTGTAGTAAGTTCTGAAATCTCTCTCTTTAATCCTGCCTAAACCCAGTCAAAGGCAGGTGTCTTGAATCGGTCCTTTTCCTATAAGGACTTTATAAGGAGCCCCCTTACTCTCATCTGTCCCTTGAAATTGTGACTTATGGTCCTGACTCTGAGGTCTGGGTAGAGGAAGGTGGGGGCAGTGGGGGTCCTAGACAACCTGTCCACAGAAAGGACAGAGCATGTGCAGTGGAAAGAACCCAAGCCGAGGGTCGCAGGCCCATTTCTGAAGCCTGCCAGCCACAAGGTTTTAGGAAACTTGTCATCTCTGACCCTCAGTTTTGTTGTGTGGAAATGGGTTGTTGTTAGAACCATGTGTGTGCAATAATGTACAGAAAACCCAGATGTACCTCAATAATGTACATCTGGCCCAGAGTAGCTGCTCAATAAATAGCACAGAGTGCACTGGGAAACACTATCCTGACCACTCCAGGATCAGGTACGAGAACACCTACTCTGGAAGAGTATGAATTGGGGATAGATCTGTTGCTTTAATCAGTCACAGTCACATCCAGAGCCAGCAATAGAAAAAACAGCAATTAGTCTTTTATATGTCCTTACTTTATTTGCTGTAAAATTAGTACCTTGGTTAAAAAAAAGTGTCATGTGCATTATGTGAGATATTATAATGTGAGTAGGACTTTCTGTAAACTAACAAAAATGGTGTTGCTGGCAGAGGCATGGTGAGCAGGGAAGCAAGTCTGCCTCCAGAATGAGGGTCTGTTTCAGTGACAGCCAATCGCCTTTCCCTCCCTGACAGGAGGCTCCACTGTAATTAACCATCTTACACTTCCAGTAAAGGAATGGGCAAGTCAGGGAGTTAGGGTTTTCTAAGTGCTCCCAGAATCCCTTTTGTGTGGAGCATCTCTAGATGTTTAAGTACACCCCAGGTTGAGACAGATGTGTTTAACTGGAACCCCTTTGTGGAGGGAACATGAAGGCCTGGAACCCTTCACTGCTGCAGGGCCACTGGCCTGAGCCAGGGGCTGCAAGGGACCACCCAGCCTCAGAGGGTCTTCAGCCATGAGCCTCCCTGGGGGGCCGCACCCACCCCATCACTGGGCACAGCCTGCCCCATGCTACATCTGGAGGCTGGGTGTCTCTGGACCACCCTCACCATAGCAGAGTCCATGGGGCCCCTGGCTCTGGGGTCACTTGCTTCCATTCTGAAGTTGATCCAGGTGCCTGTGATGGACAAAGCCTCAGCCACAGGCCTGCCTCCAGCTGCGAGGGGACTGGGGAAGCTTGTTCCCAGGCTGTACACTGGGGAGAAGCTGGCACATCAAGTGGAAGCTCTCCCAACATAGGCTGGTGGTCAAAGTAGCTACGTGTTCACAAGAAGGATGGTGTCCACCCCATGGGTGTCATCACAACGTCCTGTTTAGTCTTGGAATGCTAAGTTCTGGAACAGAATGCTGCTCCTCCAGCCCCAACTCCACCAGTGAGGCAAGGCAAATGGAACCAAGATGGGCCAGTGCTTCTCTTCAACCAGTCACAGGCCCTCCCACCTGCATTTGTTAGCAGTACAGCAGTTCCCCCTTTATCTGTGGGGATACCTTCCAAGACCCCCAGTGGGTGCCTGAGACCACAGACATTGCCCAACCCTTAGGGACACTGTTCTTTATCTATACATACACACCTATGATAAGGTTTAATTTGTAAATCAGGCACAGTAACAGAGGAACAACTAATAATAAAATAGAACAATTATAGCAATGCTCAGAGTGCACACAATTTAAAAACTTATGAGTTATTTATTTCTGGAATTTTCCATTTTGTATTTTCAGACCACAGTTGACTGTGGTGACTGAAACCATGGAAGGCTAAACTGCAGGTAAGGGGGGTGCTGGGCCCTGGATGAACGGGCGAACAAATGCACAGGCAACTGAGACGATGTGGGCATCTGGGATTGAGCCCTGAGACCCCACATGCCCCTGAGCTGAAGTCTTCCCCTCTCACCTGCCCCAGCCCACTGGCTGGATCTGAAAGGTGGAGCATTTGCCTTGTTTCTGCTCCCCACTGAAGCCTGGGTCCCTGCAGCCCCAACATCCTTGCTTGCCCTCCTGCGAGGGACTGAGCCTGCTGCCTGTATCCCTGGATGTCGGCCAGCTGTGGCTCAAGTTTGCCCTCAACAGATTCACATATAGTAATATATTGTGGGGTGGGGGTTGGTGTGATGCTGCCACTAGTCGGACATTGCTGTTACCTGCTGCAGAGAAGCCCTCCTGCTGGCCCCAGCTGACCCCAGGTGCCCGAGCTCAGCTGAGCCAGCTCCCATCTCTGGGGCTGCTCAGCCCATGCTCGCTACTCCTCACTGTGGACCAACATTGCCATGGTCCCAGGTGCTCATCTGAGTGGCGACACCCGCTACTCACCCATCTACCCCATGCCCCCCATCCCACCCGCTCAGCAAGGCTTCCCAAGGCTGAGACCAGAAACAAGCTCCAGGCTTCCCAGTTCCATCACTTGCCCTTTCTGGGGATTCTGGGCTATCATGTGTCAGTGTCAAAGTACACCTTTCAGATAGTTAATAACATGGCTCTCGTGTGAATATTTAATGAACACATACCAAAGATTTATTTAACTTATTAATGAAGGAATGAAAAGGTTGGGAAAAGCAGTTTCAAAAGTTATTAAGTAAAGCTGATTCAAAAAGTATTTGAGGAACTAGGTATTTATAGGTTTTTTTATTTGAAAACAGAATATTAGAATAAAGTTGCTAGGTTAGATACAAAACTAGTTAATGTCTTCATAGGGCAGTAAGATCATAACTTTGAAATTATCTTTTCTATCATACAGACGTCAATTGCCTCCATCAGAAAAAAGTACATCATGTTGACATGTAACTCCACACCATCAAGGCTTTTAATCCATAGTGAGTCCAATAAAGGTATATTCCCCAATAATTAAATGATCCTCGCAGGGCTGGTTAAACAATGCCCTTGTGTGACATTGAAAGATGATCTTCCAGTCAAGATGGTGGAATAGATGGTCCCCAGCATCACTCTGTCCCACAAATCTACCAATTTACAATTATTAAAGAGCAACAACAGTCAAACTGGGGCCACTAGAGCTCAGGGGAAGAGGAGGAGAGACCTACGGAGTTCACGAAGGCAGGAGAAGCTACAATGAGAGAAAGAAAAATTGCTCTGTTTCGAGCCCCAGCTGCTTCTGGGCTGGGGCTGCTGACTGCACAGAAAAGGAGCCAGCAAAAGCCACTGCTGTGACCTTTGGATGGAGTTGCTTGAAGGCGGCAGGGGACAAGAGGGCCTTGATGGCCTCCAGGCCAGCAAGACCACTAACACGGTAACCGTGGACCCACATAGGACCAAGGAGCCACAACAACTGAAAAAGGAGCCACTCAGAGGCCGGTGAGTCATTGCAAGGGACCAGTGCATGGCCCATCCCATGGGAAGTGTTTGGAGTACAGGCAGTGGGGGAGACAGGCCCACTGGGGGAACATTGGGGCACAGCATAGACAGTTGATCTGCCCCCAATCAGTGCAAGACCACTCAGAGGAGACTGGTCAGGAATATAGAATTGCATGAGGTGCAGTTTGCTGAAAAGACTCGGGTGCAGAACAGATTTTCTACACAACCCAGGTGTAGCAGATCTCACGTATCCTGGAAGTACCTATAAAGCCAACCATTAAAACCTGAGCTGCACAAAAAGCCTTCCCCAGGGAATCAGCAGCAAAGCAGCAATTTAGCTCAACCACAGGGCTCAAACACTGGTCCCCACAGGAAGTTCCCCCATTTTACAAGTAAGCAAAGGACAACAAATTAGTTCCAGTGCAGAGTTTAAGTGGTGGGAAAAGCAAATAATCCAACACAGAACTGAAAGAGAAAACGAAGTACCCATAACCAGAGACAAAGTTTGATGTTAACTAGTAAAGGTCTCATTTCACCAAAGAACACTTATAACACCTAGAAGGACCAGAAGTGCCCTGGGCTACCAAGCCAGAAAGGTGGGAGGGCTGGGGGCCTCAGCCATGCCCCTGGACACCCGCAACCCATCCCAAGGGTAGGGGCCAAGGGCCTTGGCCACACAACCCCCCAACACCAGCAGCCAGCCCAGCAATGACCACCGAGCCTCAGCAAGAAGGGCCCCAGATTCCCTAGCTGGGATGGTGGGGGAGAGGGCTTTTTCCACACCCCCCAACATCTGCACCCAGCATGGCAATGACCAAGCCACCTCTGGTCTCCCATGCAGGAATGAGGGAGTACCACAGGCCTCAATCCCGTCCCTCCTTCTTCCATCCCATTTCCTTCCCCTGTCCCCTCTCCCCCTCCTTCCCAACTGCTCCACAACAACATCCTAGAATGTAAAAAATAATATTAATTTAAAAAAAAGAAAGAAGACGATGTCTTTTCTTTGCCTTATTGCCACAATTCAGAGATTCTTCTGAACTCTGTGTCTGGGTCATGAAGCTAAGCCCCCAGGTAAATGTCTCTAAGACTCGGACCTGTCGTGTCTAAAATCCTGCGGTGACATCTCATTGCTCCCTGCAGGGACAAAGCCCAGCTCCTGGGCAGGACACACAAAGCCCTGCACGATCTGAGCCTTCTCCAGCTGCCTCCTGCTGGTCAGCACAGGTACCCAGCACTTTGCCCTGCGCTGAGCCCAGCACACAGCATCCTCTTCCATCCTCGACTTTGCCCAAGCCTCATACTCCCTGAACCCAAATCCCCTTCCCCAGTTGCTCATCGGGATTACTCCTGTGCTTACTTCATGACGCGCCCCAGCAGTACTTTCTGTAGAAATTCTTCGTTGCCTTTCTGAAATCTGGGGAACCAACCCTCCCAATGCAGTATCTGTGCAGCGATTATGGCAATACCACCGGTGACTAGGCTGTTAACATGCACCTGTCCTGGATCATTTATGGATCTCATCCAATTTGAACCTCCCAACAAAGGTTGAACAAAGATAACTTTATCCCATTTTCTATATAAAGAAAATGAGGTTCAGAAAAGTCACTTTCCAAAGATTACACAGCTGGAGAGTGGCCGAGGCAGGACCCAAGCACAGACCCATCTGATCCATAACTGTATTTACTCCTCTGCTCTAGAGTGCTTTACCTTTCACACTGCTCTGTGCAGATTTTCACGAATTCCCTGAGGAAGTGAGTTTCGTGGCAGATGCCCCTTGCACAGAATGCCCAAGACTATCTGAACATTAGACAAGCCTTGCTCCCGGAAAGAGATATCAAGGACATTGTAGGAGAGCATTTAGTGTGTAAATGGTTGATAGCCCCTGGGAATTCCGGGGTGACCTTGGTTGGCCAAACCTAGCCCACAGGCAAAGTGTAGTGATGAGTCACTTCCTGATTAAGATCTCCCAGGTCCCCCCAAGATAGTGGAATTCTACTGGACACGCCCACATCATATTTCAGCCGGAGCCTGCCACCATCCTGTGGGCTCACACCACCAACCCCCTCAGCCTGCAAATGCTATTGGCCTACAACATTCAGGGCTACTTTTCCAGTTTCTCTTCGTTCATCACCAAGGTACTGAACACCACGTGCCAGGCACTATATTAGGAGCTGGAGGCAGAGGAGGTTAGCAAATCAGACAGTGGCAATCCCCTGCTGGAGATTATGTTCTATTGCAGGGAGAAAGCAACCAAAGAAATGCATGCATAGATGTGAAATCACACTTGGGAAGAGAAAGGATCTTTTGAGCTGAGCTCTGAAGGGTAGGATTGTGTCTGGGGAGCCAAGAACAAGTTGAGGATGAGGAAAGGGAGGAGGGATGCAAAGAAACTAAGGCACAGGAGAGCTGGAGGAGACCTGCCTGATACTGCCGGTGGCCACCACCTTCTCCTCTTCTTACCACCTTGCCAAGAGTCACCTTTGTGTCCACGGGCTCCTCTTAGGAAAACATGCCTTAATTCTCCAAATCTCCTCTATCTAATCTCTCTTCTTACAGTTGAACTCATGTCACACTTTGCTTATATCTCTACCCTAGCTATTACTTCCTAAACTTCATTAAGACAGAGGGCACATATTCATTCTGTGTCCTCAGGTCCCAGCACATGGCCTGGATCAGAATAGGCATGCAGAAGAGGAATGAACGGAAATGAGAGGATGAGACCACAACCCTGGGACACCTGCAGCCAGAATGTGCCAGAAGCATCCCAGCCATCCTGGAAGATTCATCCTGAGGAGGGTATTGAGCCCAGAGGCAGCTTCTGACCTCTCAAAGCCAGTGCCTGTCCCTCTACTGATTCCCCTGCCAGCCTCAGTGTCCTGAAACCCCAGTGTGCAGGGGTGAGCTGCGAGTGCACCATGAATAACTGGGTGCCAAAAATCAAATCAACATTTGCAAATCATCTAATTAAGATACTAAATTATAGGGGTATAATCTTGCTTTGCATGTCCTTAAGACTAATGTATTGATCACTTTTTCACAAGTTTATTTGCCATGCATATGAGTTATTGGTGAAGTATGTGTTCATATAGTTTATCCATTTTAATGGGTTGTTTTATTTTTGAGTTTTAAAAACTTTTTTTCCTTTTTATTAATTAATTAATTAATATATATTTTTTTACATTCTAAGATATTGCAGAGCAGTTGGAGGGAGGGGGAGAGGGTAAGAGAAGGAGGAAGGAGGGAAGGTGGGGAGTGGCCAAGGCCCGTGGCACCCCTCCCATTCCAGCAGGGAGCCCAGGAGTCTTCCAGTGACAGCTTAGGAGTCATTGCTGGGCTGGATGCAGACGTCGGGGGGGGGGGGGGGGGGGGGGGGGGGGGTCATGGCTAACGCCCTCAGTGCCCTCCCACCTTAGCTCAGGAGCCTGGGGTGCTTCTGGCAGCAGCTCAGTGCTCATCACTGGGCTAGATGCGGATGCCAGAGTCGTGGCTGAGGCCCTTGGCTCTCCCAACCCCAATTTGGGAGCATGGGGGGCTTCCAGTCCTTCTAGGTCTTACAGATGTTTTTTCGTGGTGTTAGATCTTTACTTGTTAATAACAGAACTTTGTCTCTGATCTGTGGTGGGTTTTTTATTTTTTACTTCAGTTCTGTGTTTCATTATTAGCTACCCCCAACACTTAAACTCTGCACTGGAACTAATTTGTTGTCCTTTGCTTACTTCTAAAATGGGGAACTTCCCATGGGGACCAGCACTTGAGCCCTGTGGATGAGCTAAACTGCTGCTTTGCTGCTGATTCCCTGGGGAAGGCTTTTTGTGCAGCTCAGGTTTTAATGGTTCACCTTGTAAGCCCTTCCAGGACTTATGAAGTCTGGTGCACCTGAGTTGTGTGGAAACTCTGGTCTGTGCCTCAGTCTTTCCAACAAACTGTACCCCCTGCAGTTCTGTATTCCTGACCAGTCTCCACTGAGTGGACCTGTGCTGATTGTGGGGGGCAGATCAGCTGTCCTTGCTGTGCCCCAATGTTCCCCCAGTGGGCCTGTCTCCCTGACCGCCTGTACTCCAAACACTTCCCATGGGACGGGCTATGCACCAGTCCCTTGCAATGACTCAACAGCCTTTGAGTGGCTCCTTTTTTTCAGTTGTTGTGGCCGCTCGCTCCTATGTGGGTCCACGGGAACCCTGTTAGTGGTCTTGCTGGCCTGGAGGCCACCAAGGCCCTCTTCTCCCCTGCAGTTTCCAAGCAACTTCATACAAAGGACACAGCAGCAGCTTTCTCCAGCTCCTGCTCCATGTGCTCACCAGGGCCAGCCTTGAAATGGCCGGGACTCGAAATGGTGGGAGTGATCCTTTCTTTCTCTCATCGTGGCTTCTCCTGCCCTCATGCACTCCATAGGTCTCTCCTCCTCTTCCCCTGAGCTCTAGCGGCCCCAGCTTGGCAAATTGTTACTTTTTAATGGCTGTGAATTGGTTGACTTGTGGGAGAGAGTGACACTAGGGATGATCTTTTCTGCCATCTTGACCAGAAGCCCCTAAAAACTCTAAATATTCTCGATATACAAGACTTTTATAACATATGCTTTGCAAATATTTTCTCCCACAGATGTTTCTGTGTCTTTATCTTTTCATTCTCTTAATTATCTCGTAGACAGATGAGTTTTTTTTATTTTGAAGAACTCTAATTTATCAATTTGTACTTGCTTTTTTAATTATGGTTTTTGTATTTAAAAATTTTTGCTTAACCCAAGGTCACAAGGGTTTTTTCCTATGTTTCCTTCTAGAAATGTTGTAGTTTTATGTTTTACATTTAGGTCTTTGATTCATTTTGAGCTACTTGTGCATGTTATGTAAGGTATGGATGTAAGTTTCCTTTTTCACATGGATATTCAATTGTTATGGCACTGTTTACTGCCTAGACTACACTAGCCTCTCGCCACTGAATTGCTCTGTACCTTTAATGGAAATTAATTGTTTATATTGGTGTAGGTATATGTCTGGACTTTTTATTCCATTCCATTGACATTTTTGTCTGCTTTTATGCCAATAACACATATCTTGATTACTGTAGCTTTATAATGAGACTTGAAATCAGGTACTGTTAGTTTTCCAACTTTTTTTTTCTTTCTAATATAGATACCCTTTATTTCATGACCTTATTGCACTGGATAGAACCTCTACAATACTGAATACAGTGTTGAGAGTGGACATCCTTATCTTATTCCTAATCTTAGGGAAAACATAGATGCCCTTTATCAGGTTGAGGACATTATATTCTTTTTTTTATTATTTTACCATCTACTAGTACGTGTTTGTGGCATACTGTGTGTTGTTTCAATACACACATTGTCAGGCTAGATCACAGACTTTGCCCTGTCCTGTGCAGGTTGCAAGTCAGATAGTTGAAAAAAGATTCTGGCAGTGCAGTGATGGTTATGAGTGAGGTAGTTGAAAAAATATTCTGGCGGCTGATGATAGGGTAGACAAGCTTTATTCCAATGCAAGCTCTGCCAGCCAGTAGTTCTGAGCCGATGTCTTTTATACCAAAAGTGCACAATAGTGGCAATGAGCCAAGGAGTATATGGGCGCACATGTGCAGTTACAGCACTCTTATATAACTTGTTTACAATGGATGTGCTGAAATCACACCCAGCCAGATATGAGGTGAGGGGGGATAACTATAGTGATTCCATTTTCCTCATACTCAACCCTTTCAGGGTCCCTCACCATACAATCTAAGTGTCTGAGATCTTCTGTGATGTTCCCTTAGTGAGGATGGCTGACCCTTGCATCCATCGGCCACAGCATCAATACAGGCTGCAGCAACATGCTACTAGAACACAGATGCTCTCTCCCAGGACAGTTAATGCCCATCTCCAGGAAGATGACATATTGGCTACCCATTCCTGGACGGGTCTCCAGTCATTTTTTGAACAGCATGAATCTTACTGGCTAATTTGTGTAAAGCCTCAGTAACATTATGATGATAGTCAGGGATGATTTTCCATGGGAATCCTACAGCCACACTGGTGGGGAACTTGGTGCAGATCCAGCAAGCAGACACATTGGCCACACAAGCATATGTATGCACCCAGTCGACTCTGGTGTCAGCAGCCACAATACTATGGGCAAAAAGACAAAAAGTTACTGGTACCAATAGGGGGAGTTCTTGCCCCTCTGGCAGAATACATGCCAGTTTACCATCCTGAGAAAGGATGGTTGAAGGAACTGGTGTCTTACCTGGTTCATGATACCATGCATTATCTGCTAACACTGTTGGATCTGTAGGTTCTACATGTAACAATATAGGGGAACTCATAATTGGCCATAATGATAATACAAATGTGCCCTTTAGAATAGAGTGTCTATCTGTTCCAGACCATGTTATCTTTACTCGGGGAGGCCAGGTACTTCTCACCCAAGGGGAAACTCACAAGTCCTCCTCCAGCCCTTTCCCCCAGGGTCCAATTAAGCCTACGCCGTGTACATGGGGAGCTGCTATTTTCCAGGGTCATTCCCATTGTACTGTCTGCCCTTGTTGTAAACAGGTTGGGGCCACTAAGAGGATATTTCCATCCTTACTGTATCCTGGTTTCGGGAGATCATCCTTAGTAGTAACTTGCAATTATATAGGTGCTGCAGCTCTATGCAACAGAGCCTCCACCGCAGAGGACCTGCCCTTGTGGGGTCTCTCATTTAAGATCCTGACTGTCAGCCATAACCATCGTGTCCACCCTTTCAGGGATGGGGGTTGGGCAGATAGCCTTAGTCCCTTTTTCAGAAGACCCTTGTACCATTCAATCATTCCTGCTGCCTGGGGATGATATGGTACATGTAATTTCCACTGAATAGACAACTGGGAAGCCTACTTCTGTACCTCATGTCCAGTAAAATGGGTTCCATGATCATTCTCTATGACTAGGGGCCAACTGTATGTGCTTTAAGGCTATTTAATATGTTAATGGTGCTTACCTGGCCTGGGGCCTTACAGGGCCATACAAACAGAAGACCTGTAGCTGTATCAATGGCTGTGAAGACATACCTGAAATTCTCTGATGTAAGAAGTGGTCCCACAAAATGCACTTGCCACCGAGTAAAGGACACTCTTCCTCAAGTTATCTGTCCATCAGTATGTGGCACCCATTGGGGGTGTGGACTCTTTTGAGCACATATCAGACAAGTGTGACAGGCACTCACTGCATCTTCCCATTTTATGGGCAGGGCCCATCTTTAAGCTGCCATCCACACAGTCTTGCAGCTAGCATGCTGCATTCATCGATGTAACCACTGGGCCACGTCAGTGGCTGGGGCTCTCTCCAGCCATCTTACCTTAGCCAAGGCATCGGCTTGATCCACCATTGATATTTCCAAATAGATATCCAAAGGATAAGACCCTTATATATGGCCCAACTGTCAGTACAGATGGGTAATGGTCCAGGCTCATTTTTTATCACCATCCAAACGTTCTCAGTTCAGCCCACTGGCTGCTTTGCCCTATGCCATTTTTATACCACATGGTATCTGTTAAGGGCTGGACAGCAATAGCTGTCCACAATGCTGAGGGGCCCATGCTGGAGCCATCTGCATAACAAGTGTTTTAGTTCATTTTGTGTTGCTATAACAGAAATACCTGAGACTGGGTAATTTATAAAGGAAAGAGGTTTAGTTGGCTTATGATTCTGGGACAGCTGCATCTGGCATGGGCCTCAGGCTGCTTCTACTCATGGTGGAAAGTGGCAGGCAGCCAGCAGGTACAAGCAGATCACATGGTGAGAGGAAGCAAGAGAGAGAGAGAGAGAGAGAGAGAGAGGAGGTGCAAGGATCCTTTAAACAATCAGCTCTCGTGGGAACTAACAGAGCGAGAACTCACTCACTACCCCTCCTCCCACAGGGAGAGCATTAATCCATTCATGAGGGATCCGCCCCCATGACTCAATCAGTTTCCAACACTGCCACATTGGAGATCAAATTTCCACATGAGTTTTGGAGGGGATAACACATCCAAACTCCATCACCAAGCCTGCTCCACAATTGGCCTCTGTTCTTCATGAAATGGTGTGGCCTCTATCTCCAAGGGTAGGGGTTGAGTCAAGGTCACCTCCACTACTTCCACTGGTCCTAACACAGTTTGTAACTCATTGGATAGAGGATTCATTGACACAGTGCTTCTTTGTTCTATATATGCTCCCCATTTGGAAAGAGCGGGGGTTTGAGCAACACCTATTTTGGAGGCAGTTGTCCACGTGTACAATCAACCTAGTATGGGGTTTGTCATCCTTACTAGGACTTTGGCAGTTTCTGTGATAGCTTCAGTAGCCATCAGGGCAGAATACACAGCTGCTAACTGTTTCTCTATCAGGGAATAATGCACCCTTCCAGAGCTGAGACCAGAATCCTATAGGTGTTTGGAATCGGTCTTGTCTTTGCCACAAACCCCATCCTGACCCTTCTTGGGTTATATGTACATCTAGTTCAAAAGGCTTAGTGGGATCAGCCACTTGTAAGGCTTGTACTTGCTGTATTGCCCTTTTTGTAGCATGGTAAGCCATTCTACTTTCTCAATCCAATCCCAAGGGGCTCCTTTCTTTGTTAGTGCATATAGCAGGTGGGCCATTTGGGCCATATGGGGTACAAAAGTTCTCCAATACCTCAAAAGTCCCAAACAGGTCTGTAGTTGAGCTACCATTGTGGGCCGAGGGTATGCCTGTATCTTATCTACATTAGCTTCTGGAATGACTCATGTCTTACTCGACCAAACAACTCCCAAGAATTTTGACAGACAGCCCAGGTCCTTGCACTTTGGTTGTGTTCACGGCCCAACCACATTGTTCCAAATGGCCTAACAGCATTGGAGCCACCTTGGTTAAATCTGCAAGAGAATCAGAGGTTAGTAAAACATCACCTGTGCAATAAAACATTGCAACCATGCTATGCCTAGTCCACTTGGCTATGTCCCCAGCCACCAAACCATGACAGATGGTTGGGCTATGCAGGTAGCCTTGGTACAACACTTGTAAAGTCCATTGTCTTCCTTCCCAGGTGAAGACAAATTGATCTTGACTATCAGCCAAAGTTGGGGATAGAGAAAAAAACACTTGCAGGGTCCATTACATAATGATAAGTTCCCAGGTGAGTCGTCAGCTCATCCATCAAGTCATGAACCAAAGGCACAGCTGCGTGCAAAGGAAGCACTACTTTGTTCAGTTCCCGATAGTCCACAGTCATCTTCCAGGTCCCATCAGGTTTTTTCACTGGCCAAAGCAGGGCATTAAATGGGTTATGTGCTGGGCAAATAATGCCAACTTTCTCTAACTCCAGTACAGTGGCACCTATCTCCGCATGTCCTCCTGGTAGGCAATACTGCTTCACATTGACTACACATCTTGGCTGGGGCAACACCTGTGGGTCATGTTTAGCATGTCCCCATAACACAGGATTTACTGTCTATATTCACAGCCAAAATTCTCCAACTATTGTTTGCAGGTGCAAACCATAAAGCATATCTATACCCAAGATGTTTTCAGCTACTCGGGATACATACACAGTATATACACGAGGGGGCAATCTTCCTATGCCCAATGGCAATGACACAGCTTTGACTTCAATAGTATGTCCTCCATAGCCATCCACATGAACTGTGGCCCCGGAAACTTATCTGGGTTGCCATATATCAGGCTACATTCTGTGCCCGTGTCCACCAATACCAATACACACTGCACATTTGTCCCTGACCAATGTATTGCCAGTTCAACATGAGGCCTCTGGTCCTCACCTGCCCCCCAAAAATGAGCACCTTGGCCTGCTCCCTAATTGAAATAGAACAGTCCATTTGCCTCCATGGAAATAGTCAAAAAAAATTTTATATTCACTGGGTGTACTTTGCCACCTGTTTCTGGACATTTAGTGAAATGCTGTTGGGGACACAATTGTTGCCACAAGGAAAATTGCCAGTCAATTTTCTCCCTATCAACCCCTTCCACAAGCAATTCAAGCCACATCTGCATATGGCTGGTCTTGCTCGGTCCCTTCAGGATAAAATCCTGAGCACTTCTTGGGGGTTTGGTCTTAGACACCTTTCAAATCCCTTTTGCTTGTCTCCTCCCCTCCACTTCACCCAGACTGGCCATCATGGTCATTACTTCATGCTTAAGATGACCAACATATGGGGCCAGTATGGCTATCAGTGATCCAAAGGATGTTGATGGAGCATCTTGCAGCACTACATCTGTCATGCTGCCAGTAAAAGGTTCATTGTCTGGGCCACGGGTGTTCACATTAAACATGGACTGCTGCATTCCCAGCTCCCAAATTATTTGAACCAGCTTGGCATATGTTTGCCATTTACTCACAGCTTTGGGCAGTTCTCTGGCATTCATCCACAGGGTCTGGACAGCTGCACTCACCCATTCCACCAAGGAATGGTTACCCTGTCCCTGTGCATATCAGCGGCTATTCTGTAGCTGCTTCCTCAGAGACAGGTGTGTGGTAATGGAGGCTAACTTTTCCATCTCTTAGCCAGAGCACATCACTAGGACTATCCACCCCAGGTTCCATAGCCACAGCAGCCAGGCAGCCAGGGGCTCTCCCTGTTTCTGCCAAAACTGTTTCCCCAAGTCAACTAATTCAACCTGGGTATATGGGACATAGGTAGTGAATTGGGTCACCTGTGGGTTGCCCACTGGTTGTCCACCTGGTCCCATAAGCTGTTCACGCTTCACTTTCGGATGAACAACAGGTCGTGCCAGGGGATCCACAGTCTTCCCCAACTTACCATCAGGTTCATCATCGTCCCTGGTGTCAGAAGCAGGGATGACCCGTTGCTGCACTTTAGCCTCCAGGACAGGTACCCGTGCTTCCAACCTGTCTGCTTTCTGCTGCAAATCTCAAAGCCACACCACTTCATGGAGTGCCTGGTCCATGTTGACTTATAGTACACTGAGCAACAGCCAGACCCCCGTCAACTGGAAAGTGGCCACAAGGGTGGCCACATTTCCTTCCCCTCTTGAGGGGCTAGTGGCTCCCTTACCTCCATACTGCCGACTATGCCAATTGTCAGGCTAGGTCGCAGACCCCTCTGCCCTGTCCTGTGCAGGTCATGAGTTAGGTAGTTGAAAAAAGATTCTGGCGGCTAATGGCAAGGTAGACATGCTTTATTCCAACTTGAGCTCTGCTGGCCAGTGGTTCAGAGCCATTGTCTTTTATACCAAAAGTACACAATGATGGCAACAAACCAAGGAGTATATGGGCACACACTACTCTTATACAACTTGTTTACAACAGATGTGCTGAATCATACCCAGTTGCATGTGAGGCGACAGGGCCTGACGATACTGTCTCCGTTTTCCTCACACACGTGTACTGCACAATGATTCACTGAGGATAGATAGCATTGTTTTTTACGTGTCAGGAGGACATTATCTTCTATTCCTAGTTTTCTGAGAGTATTTTCAGGAACGTGTGTTAGATTTTGTGAAATCTTTTACTGTGTCTATTGAGGTGGAATTACATTGCTTGATTTTCAAGTATTAAACCGACCCTTCATTCTTGCTATAAATGCCATTTGTCTACAATGTTTCATCCTCTTCATATTCATATATTGTTAGATTTGATTTGCTATAATTTTGTTTAGTATATTTGCATCAACAGTCGTGAGGGATATCAAGCTGAAGTACTTTTTTCTCTTTGTCTTGTTTTGGTATTAGTGTGACAAGTTGGAACACATTCCCTTCCTTTTAATTTCTGGAAGAGTTTTGTGGCATTGTTATTTCTTCATTAAATGTTTAGTAGAATTCACCAATGAAGATGTTTAGGCCTGGGGTTTTCTTTGTGTGAATATTTTAAACTACAAATTCAATTTCTTTGCTTGATACAGGGTTTTTCTGATTATCTCTTCTTAAGCAAGCTTTGATAGTTTGTGTCCTTCCAGGAATTTATTTACCTTGTCAAATTCATTGGCAAAAAAAGTTGTTCATAATGTTTTCTATCATTCATTTATTGTATATAGAATCTCTAACGATGTCCCCTCTCTCCTTCATGATATTGGCTATGTGTGCCCTTTCTCTTTTTCTCCTGAGAAGTCATTTTCTCCTGAGATGTCTATCAATGTTTCTATGATTCCATTTTATCCCCTGTGTTGGCTTTGTTTTGTTATTTCAGTGGTTGACTCAGGGTTTACAAAATGTAGCTTTAACTTATGATCGGCTGCCTTCAGATGACATTGTGTCATTTGACATATAAAGACATTACAGACATTGTCTCCTTGCTCCACCCCTGACCATTCTACTGCTGTCAGACACTACTTTCCCATATGTTATAAACCCAATACAACACTATCCATGCTTTTGTTTTAACAGTCAATATATTTTAAAGAAATCTAAATAATGAGAAAAATATTCTATGTGTACTTATGTAGTTACTATTTCTGGTACTCTTCATTCCTTTGTGTAAATCCATATTTTCATTCAGGATCATTTTCCTTCCTTCTGAAGAACTTCCTTAAACATGTTGCATACTGCAGGCCTGCTAATGGTTAATCCTTTCGGTTTTCTAAGTCCAGAGAACTCTTTCTTTCACTCTCATTTTTTGGAAGATAGTTTTGCTGGATATAGAATTCTAGTGTGAAAAGCTTCTTTTGTTTGTCTCCTCTTCAGTATCATAGAGATATGGTTCTACTGTCCTCTCACCTACTTTGTTCCTAACAAGAAATCCACTGTCATCCTTATCTTGTTCTTTTATATACAGCATGTCATTTTACTCTGGCTGTTTTTAAGTTTTTCTTTTTGAGTAGTTTGATTATGACATGCCTTGGTATGTTTTTTTTTTTTTTCTCATGTTTTTTGTGCTTTTTTCGAGCTAGAGCTAGGATCTGAAGCTCACTGACCCCTTGAGCCCATTCCCAAACCGTTCACACGCAGGTCTATGAGCTAGGTAACCAGACAAAAAGGTCCTTGGAGCCTTGCTTGAAGAAGGAATAGTCTTTATTCAGCACACACAACACTATGAGCTAGGCAGTCCACAGAGAAGAAACTCAGAAACTCAACTGCTACCAGCAAAGTCCAAAGAAAAACTGAAACTGAGCAGCTACCAGCAGAGTAAACATGCTCTCTTGTTAGACACGGGCTCTCTGCCACCAGCCTGCTTGCAAACTGCGGAACACACAATAGCTATTAACTAGAAAGATTCATGGGTGCACATGCACACTAACCCCACCCACACAACTTGTTTACAAGAAATGTTGAGGGAGCTTGACTAAATTATTCTATTTTCCCCACATTGACCTTCTTGGATCTGTGAATTTATAGTTTTAATCAAATTTAGAGAATTTAGCCATTATTTCTTCCAGTGTTTTCTGTACCCCCTGTCTCCTTCATGGACTCCAATTACACATCTATTAGTTTGCTTGAAGGTGTCCCAATAATTCACTAATGCTCTATTCTTTTTTTTTTTCTCTCTCTTTTCTTTCTGTGGTCCATTTTGGATGATTATCTTCAAGTTTACTAGTATTTTATGCTGCAATGTCTAATTTACCATTAATCTCATCCAGTGTATTCTTTATCTCACGCACTGCAGTTTTTATTTCTGGAAGTTTGATTTAGGTTTTTTTATTATAGCCCCCATGTCTCTTCTAAACTTTTTGAACCCATGAAATACAGTTATAATACTTACTTTAATGTTCTATATGCTTATTCTAACATCCTTGTCAGCTCTGGATTGCTTTTGATTATTGATTTTTCTTCTTATTATGGGTCATCTCTTCCTGCTTCTTTACATGTCTGGTAATTTTTGATTGGATGACAGACATCATAAATTTTACCTTGTTTGGTGCTGTCTATTTTTAAATGTTTATAAATATTCTTGAGTTTTTTTCTGGGACACAGCTATTTGGAAACAGTTTTATCCATTTGGGTCTTGATTTTAAGATTTGTCAGGTTGGACCAAAGCAGTGATTAACCTAGAGTTAATTATTCGCCTCTTGGGGAAAGTTTTTCTGTGAACTCTACTTTATGTTCCAATACTCATGAGGTTTTTATTCTGGCTGCTGGGCATAGGCACCGTATTAGTCCATTTCTGTTGCTCATAACAAAATACATGGAACTGGACAATTTGTAAGAAAATGAAATTTATTGCTTACAGTTTCAGAGGCTGGGAAGTCCAAAGTCCAGGGAACACATCTGTGAGGGTCTTCTTGGTGGTAGTTTTACAGCAATTCAGGGGTCTCACATGGCAGAAAATGGTGGAGCAGAGAGAGAGAGACATTCACATGCTCTCCTTTTAAATCCCTCAGAAACACTCCCAAGACCGCCATTAAACCATTCACTAAGGCAGGGTCCTCACAATCCAATCACTTCATCAAGGCCCCACCTTTCAATTACCATAACAGAACTTCTCACCCTCTTAACACTGTCACAGTGGGGACCAAGCCTCTAACACATTAAACTTTGGGGAGACAAAATTCAATCCATAATAGGCACCATTCTCAGCCCTGGGTGTCAAGCATCATTACCTCTAATCCTTTCAGGTGGCTCTTTTCCCAGCCTTGAATAGTTTCTTCATATCCTTGTAGTAACTAACATTCAGATGAATACTTGAGGGCTTCCCTCTGCAGATTTCAGGATTCCTCTGGGCAGCTTTCTCCTCTCTGGTGCTCAGTCCTTTGACTTGTAGCCACCTTCATCTGCCCGGACTGCCAACTCTTTCTTCTCAATGTGAGGAGACTCTCTCACTCTGCTTGGGTTTCCCATCTCTGCAACTCTGCTGGGAGACTCTCTCCAGGGAGTAAGCCGGGCAATTGTAGGGCTCCTCATTTGTTTTCATCTTTTTTCCTGATGCCACTGTTTTAAAACTGTTTTTTATATATTTTGCCTGGTTTTGGGGTGTTGAAGGCTGGGTGGTAAATCTGATTCCTTTTACTCCCCCTTGACCAGAAGTGAAAGCTCTATTCTTTCTTGAGTGGGTGGAAAATGGGTGTCCTTATACCTGGCCTGCAAGACAGACAAATAAGCCACAGCCTCTCTTATCTGTGCTACCATTTAATGTACCACTAATAGTTGTGATCACAAATCATCACAGAATTTATTTTACAATTTTTCACTATTTTAATTATAACTTTAAAAATATATAAATATATGCATAAATTTTATTTTAAATTAAGGAATTGAATGAAGAAAGTTTAAGTGGTACTGTCTACATACACATTGCACTATGGTAGTTTTGCTTAATTAGAAAGTTAACTATTACTGGGCCAAATGTAGATATAGTAGCAATAGGAGTGAAATTCTCAACAAAGATACCATAGTATAATATATGTAAATCTGTAAATCATCTATATTATACCCTTTTTAACAATATAATAAGTCAATTATGCTCTCTTCACTTGCATGTAGGTCTAAGAAAGTATATTAAAAATAAAATTTAATGTTTTAAAAATTTCTAACACCATTTATTTTTTCTTTAATTCCTTCCTTCCTTCATCCATCCATTCAACAAATACTCACTGATTGCCTACTATGTAGCATACCAGCAGATTTCCTTATAAAACACCAAATTTAATTATTTTTATTGGCTACTTTAATTACAAAGTTATAAAATGCATCTGAGGCCACATTTTAAAAATTTTAAGGGGTTTAAAATCCAGGGACATTCATGGGCATGTTCGGAACCCATGCACATTACATATCGCATGTATCATGCTTTACAATCATCATAAATGTGGATGTATCTCTACTTGCTGCTTGAGGTGGTGAGGAGTGAACAGAGATACTCAGGAGTAGACAAGCTGGGGAGAACGGTATGAAGAAAGACAAGGTGAGTGGGCACTGGAAGGGGACCAAAATAGGAGGTTATGAAAGTGTGACACATTTGAAAAAGACTGGGGGAGAACCTTCCTGTAGGTGTTGAGACCAGGAAAGAAACCCCCCAGCTGGCAGATGAGAAGGTAGAAAGCTGCTTAGTACCTTGGAAACTGCTGGAGGGTAGGGGGCTTAAGGCTTGATCCCCCTTTTCCCCAAGATTCCAGCTGGAAAGAGCACACATGGGTGGCCAAATGGTACCACAGAACCATCCTTATTAATAGGTGTGCCTTGGACCAGATACCTGGTGGGTCTCCTACAACCCCGCCAGCTTTGTGAAGATCACAGCCTGCCTCACATACACAGTTACTTCTCAAAAACTGACCCATGTGCTTCCCATGGGAGCCAGACGCTTGGGAGAGCCCACGGACTCTCTCACCACCATGAGGCCAGTGTGCAAGGCAGATGTGGTGGGATAGATTTGACTTCTGACTTGACAGTGATGTGGCTCAAGGACTGTCTGGCTCTGCGAGTACATCAGCCATTCCTCCACCAGACAGAGAAGCACCCGGTGGGGACGGGGGTGGAGATTTCTGCTCCAAACTCCTCCTCCAGGACACGGATCAGGGAAAAGTCATTCCCTTTTTCTCAGAAAGGATCATCATAGCTTTTCTAAATCCAATTCAAGACACACCTGCTGAGCACCTGTGCTCCCAGCCCTCCTGACACACTCTACCTGTAAATATTCTTTGCAGAAGTAAGAAAGCAGAGTTGGAGCTGTTTATTTCTTACATTTTCAGTATAAGATTTTTCTCATAGTTTAAGTCTGAGGTCCTGTGAGGTATGAGGGATCGGGGCCCAGGACAGGCTGATCTGGAGGAAGAGCCTCTCTGTCACATTGACTGAAGTCCCTCGAGCTGGCTCACCTGCTGGAATGGCAGAACTAAAGACTGTGTCTGGGCTGTTCACCTCGGGGCAGCCTCTTGAAAAGTGGGAGGATGAAAATAAAGGAGGGTGGGGTGGGGGAAGGTGCAGTATTGTGCACTCCAGAGCCAAGCCTTGTGTGAGGCTTGGATGGAAGAACACGGGGGTAGGGGAGGAGGTGGCACCCTGCTGACAGGGTGGGTACTGCTGGAGCTGCAGCCTGCAGCCCCCTGACTGGGCAAGAGACAGGTGCAAGCACTGCGTTCCTCATAGTAAAACCTAGCTTCATGCAGAGCTGTTCTCTGCACCCTCCAATTCCAGAGCTGCTGGGACATGTACCCCCTGATGTCTTTGTTGTACACCTTGAGTACCATGGGATCCACACACAGCTGCATCCTCGCATGAGGCCGTGCCTCCTGGCTCCTAGTCAGGGCTCTCTGGACAGCCCAGTGGAAATCATCCCAGAAAAAGATTACTCTCTTTGGGGTCTTTGCTTTTTTAGGCAAAGGAATTCCAAGTAAAGCTTTAAGAGATTAGGACCGAACAAAGATTGAAAAAGAGACCATGCGTTCTGCCCAACAAATAAAGACCTTATGCATGTTGGGTGCAACAGAGTCCTCCAGAAATGGTTTTGTTTCCCGTGTGAATTTCTGCATAGATCTAACACCCAAGAACCCCTGAGAGCTTGGCATTCTGGAGGCTTCTGGAAAACACAATTGTTTATATAGGATGACCTCAATTATGCAAGGATAAGATGAAACAAACAGAAACACTGCACACTGCCCACGACTTCACTGCTTCCTCTCACTCAGTGACCACAGACCCTGAAATATGATAGAAAGATCCAGAAAATACTACCAAACATTGAGAGGGAAAGTTATACGTAGGTACTTCAGAAAGTTAGTGGAAAAATAGAATCAAAAGATACACGAATATTCTCATGAACCTTTTGAAGCACCTTCATACAGTGCACCAACTCTGGGGTCAGTCAGACCTGGATTCTCATTTCAGCTGCCACTTACCAGCTGTGCCGTCTTGGGTGCGTTGTCTAACCTCTCTGAACCCCAGTTTCCTTCTCTACAGTAGGAAATAACAGCACCTACCTCAGAGCATTACTGTAAATATTATAATACATAACATATGTAATGCCTAATGGTTCAAATGATGCTCAGAAATGGTGCTGAGCAGCCTGACAAGATTCCTCCTTTGCAGCTCCTTGGGCGAGGCTCCTGGAGAGGCTCTGCGGCCTCTGGGTGCTGCGAGACCTGCTTCCCCTGGGTCGGCCTCGCTCCCAGCAGGTCACTGCAGGGGGAAGACCAGAAGCACTACCCACCACTGTGTGGCTTTTTCCTCTTGCTAAGTAACCACAGACCCCGAAAGAACACCAAGGGTCATTTTTGTGGAAGTAGCAAATACTGAGACGCTGTTCCAAGCAGCCCTGTGGGGAGGCCCAGGTGGTAAGCCACCCGAAATGCTACAATGTCACCTACTGGGTAGAATTTTCCCCTTAACTAAGATATGAGCAAACAGCAGAGGCTGAGCAAGAGGCCCGCGCTCTCGAAGGCACCTTTGCAGTCACTCTCTCATCTCTACTGCGGGCACAGAGGATTGGGCGCCTGGGCCGGGCGGTGGGCAGATGATGACTATTTGCTATTGCAAGTGGCTGAGACAGCAGACGAGAAAGACACGAACAGGAATTTGCTCCCTTTCTGTTGGCCTTCAATGGCTGAACGACGTTTGTCCGCAAGAGTAAGAATGACCTCTCAGGCCTAAGCCTTGGCTCCCCATACGAGGCTCAATTTATTGACGCACCCAAGGTCGGAGAGTTCATGGGGTGATCTTGGTCAGCTCGGCTAGCAGAGCCAGGTCTAGAAGCCAAGCCTCCCAACTGCCAATCTGGGATGTTTCCTCCAAAGATGGGTTTTGCTTTGCCCCATGTTGCTGGGGTTATTGGTTCACCTTCTGGGAGGTGCTTACTACAGGGCTGCTGTGCACATCGAAAGAAGGCAGATCTTGGAGACTGGTTGAGTGAGAATTGGAAGCTAAACCATGCAACCTGCGTAGTCCTCACTGCCACAGGCTCTCTCAGACCCCCGGCTGATGCCAGCAGGGCTGGGGGCACCGTGCCAGCCTCCCGGTCAGCCCCCACAGCTCCAGCAGTGGGACTGGTGATGAGATGAGAGCACTGACTCTAATCCTGACCTGGTCATTATCTGTGAATGGGGACAACAGATGAGCCCCTCACAACACCATGGCAATGGCCAGAAATAGACGCTGCCGAGCGACTGAATGGGAAGATCTCTACGATGGATCCCCGCTGACCCTGCTGTCCAGGACGCACGGCAGTGGGGGGCTGGCTCCTTGGAGAGTCATCAACTCTGCCACAGATGATGCACACGTTTCAGAGACTAATCCATGAGGATGGTAAGATAAAGGTAAACATTTAGCTGGATGTGATTACTCTTTTGTTACAGTGTTGAGATAAACTGTACAATTCAATTGATTTTAGTACACCCACAGAATTTCGCAACTACCATCACAACCTAATTTTAAAACATTTTCAACACCCCAAAAGGAAACACCACACCCATTAGCTGTCATCCCCAGACCCCCATCTCCCCCAGCCCTAGGCAGCCACTAATCTACTTTGTCTCTGTGGATTAGCCTATTCTGGACATTTCATAGAAATGGAATCACACAGTAGTGGCCTATGCTGCTTTCCCTTAGCATAAGGTCTTCAAGGTTCATGCATATAATAGATTAGTTCTTCTTTTCATAATTCTTACGGCACCTTTTCTAGATCTTGAAGTGCTTCTGAGCTATCCTCCAATATTTTGTTTGCTATTGGAAATCAGATTGAAAATAAATTCTATCTACCCAAGCTTTTTGTGTGCTGGTGTGGATTGCATTGTATTATTACTAAGGTGAGGTAAATCAACTTGTATATCTACATCAACAGCCACTAAATACTTGGCTTGAGAAATGTTTAGTTGTGTTTTGCGAGTGTAGTTTTCTGGTCATATATAATAACTCTAGGGCTTATTGCAAGAAGCAATTATCCTCAGAATAACAGAGCCATCATACTTGGACAAACTCCCTCTTTGAACTGATGAATCGTCCTGCATCTCAGGGATGCCATATACACTGCCCTCTGCTGAATAGCATGCCAGGAAGATAAAAAATCAGAAGAAAGTAAAGAGACCCCAGAGGGTCAGAGGACCTGTTTCTGACAAACTCTTCTGTATTTGTTCATTATTCAAAGAACATCTAAAAGGCACCTACACTGTGTCGGGCCCTGTGCTTAGTAGTAAAGTCAGGGCAGTGATTCTCATCCTGCAGGAACTCCTTAATTAGAGAGGTTCTTTCATTGCTTGCTGGGTCTCTTGCTCAACCTCCCCAACTTCAGGAATTCCCTGGGCCTGGACACTGCCCAGAACGCTTGAGCAGGGGCCCACATCAAAGGCAACCCAAAGGAAGGAGATAAAGTGTACAACAGCATAGATTACTAGAGCTACAGAGAAGAGGAGTAAGATTCCACAGTTCCAAACCCCAAAGGTACGTGTCACCAACCATCCTGAAACTTAATGGCTCAAAACAATAGTAGTAATTTACTCTTTCTCAAAGTTTCCACAGGTCAGGAATTCAAGGGTGGCTCGGTGAGTGGTCCAGGCTCAGGGTCTCTTGGGGGCTGCAGTCAGATGGTGGCAGGGGCTGGAGGATCTGCTTCCTGGGTAGCCCACTCACGTGACTAGAGAGCTAATGCTGGCAAGCCAGTTCCTCTCCACCCGGGCCTCCCCACAGGGCTGCTTATCCTTGTAACAGGATGCCTGACTTCCCCAGAGTGACGAACGCAAGAGTTCCAGCCTTAAGCTGCAATGCCCTTTGTAACTTGGTCTTAGAAGTCACATCCCATTACTTCCTCCATAGTCTATGGGCACAGCCAGCTCAATTCAATATGGGAAGGGTCTACACTGGGGTATGAATACCAGGAGGCAAGAATCAGTGAGGGTCACCGTGGAGGCTGGCTACTGTATTACAATTCAGTTTTTCTTCCATCTTCCACTCTGAAGGTCAAAGTCCAGACTCCTCGCTGTCGTTTGAATTCGCTCTTTAAACCCCTGCCAGGTGTTGATCCGCCTCTGCCTGAATCTTCCTTGGGCAGGAGCTCAAGGTCCTGCAACTCTGATGGGTCTGTCCTCAGATGGCCCTGACTCTCTGAGAGCTCCTGTGCAGGTTGAGCCAGTTTAGCTTCTTTGCTCTGTTCCAGCAGGCCCATGCCACACCCCTGAGCAGAAGACCCCTGTCCATCTTATCACACCTGATCTCAAAGAAATCTCTTCTCTTCTCATCAAGGCTCTTCTGGTAGCAAATAACAGAGAACGAAACTAAAATTGCCTCAAAAAAAACAGAGAAATGTGGATAAGAACTGGACTGTAAAGTCACTCAAAATCCATGTCAAATCTTTATTGTTCCTAAGATATAATTTAAGAGACCTGAAGCTCATGTATAGAGAGCAACAGAAATTTTTATCTTAACTTCTCAATATATATTGTAGTTGATTTTCGTGACCCTTTACCCATTCCTCTTTCCCCCCTCCCTCACTCCCCTCCCCCCACATCATATCTGTTCACTTTTCTTAACAAGTTCAAGAAATTGTTGTAATTGTTGTGTCTTCTTCCCCCCCACCTTTTATTTGTTTGTGCGTTTATTTATTTTTAGCTCCACAAATAAGTGAGAACATGTGGTATTTCTCAGATAGCAACAGAACTTTTAACATCTTCTCTAATATCTAAACTCTTATTTTAATTAATTTTTTTCTATAGATTCTTTTAGATTTCCATATCATCTACAAATAATTCAATTTCTGTTTCTTCCAGTCCATTTGTTATACCTTTTCTTTTTTCTTGTTTTATTGTACTTGTGAAGACCTCCAGTATAATGTGGAATAGATGTAATGATAGTAGACATCACTACTTTATTTCTGAATACTTTTCTCCTCCAGCTTTAATAATAGCAGGATAGTTTGTATCAAACAAAACACACCTGTTGGTAACAATTATAAACGATGGACAAAATATTAAAACAACTGTGTCCTGTCCCTGGAGAGTAACCAAAAGCAGGCAGAAATTAGGAGGATATAAGCCTTGGAAGAGTGGAAGTAAGCTAGGTGAGATCATGTTTAACCAGCTTTTCTCCTGAAGGCACACCCCAATCTGCTTAGAGCATGGGGACTAGAGTAGTAGCAGTCCTACTAGGTAAAAGAAAGAGTCAGAGGTGGAGGTTGGAGCTGCCAGAGAACTGAAATTGAGAGGGAGAGGAAACATGGAAAAGGAGAGAGCCTCAAAATCTATATATAAGTACCCCCTCAAGTCCCTGGCTGACTTTTAATATGCATAGGCACGAGGGAAGAATCCAGTGAGCCCAAAGGAAAGGAAGAGCTGGAAGGTAGAAAAAGCTGAGCAGAGATTTTAGCAGCTGTTCGATGATGAAAAGACAGACTTTAGAGTTCAAAGGAGTTTGATAAACACTTCAAGCTTTTGATAAAACCCCAAAAGGGCCATGCCTTAAGATTAGAAAGTACATGTCAGAACGAAGGGCTACACCCTAGAATTAAGGGCAAACTCAAAATAGACCCACCCTAACAAAGCCTAAAACTAAACCCCCCAAAATCTAGGTGATCTACGAACAGATCTCTTAGATCTGCCAGAACAAAATTTAATGTTCTTTGGAGGAAGACAGTAGAATACAGAGTCTCTACTATGTATCATTCACAATGTTGTTATACAATAAAATTATTAGACATGAAGAAATAAGAAAATGTGGTGCCTAGTAAAGATGGGGAAAAGCAGTCAATAAGGAAGATTCACAGACAACCCATACGTTGGAATTAGGAGGAAAGGACTTTAAAATAATTGGTAGATATGTTAAAGGGTATTACAGAAAAAATTGGATACCACGGGTGAAGAGACAGAGAATCTCAGAAAAGATATGGAAACTCTAAAAAAAGTACCAAGTAGAAAAATTAAAACTGAAAAATACATGAAATTTTAAAAATTATTACATGAGACTAGCAGAAGATTGGATATGGGGGGAAGAAGAAAGATTATTGATTTAAAGACAGATAAACAGGTAAATTCTCTAAAATGAATCAGAGTGAGAAATGTATTAAAAAAGATGAAAGCCTGAATATCAAATAATACCAAATAGATCCATAATATCACATGTCCTAATAATGTGTAATTGGAGTCTCAAAAAGAGGGATGAGAATTGGGACTAAAAAAATATTCAAAGAAATGTTGGCCAGAATTTCTCCAAATTTGATTATAATTATAAACATCAAACCCCATATATAAGAAGCTTAACAAGCCTCCACGAAGAATCAATACAAAAAACAAACAGAAAATCCCTATTCCTAGCCACATCATAGAGAAAAATCAAAGATAAATAGAAAATCTTTAAAACAGGCAAAAAGGACACGTTACATCCAGAGGAACAATAATAAATATAACAGCCAACTTCTTGTCCAGTAAACAGAGTCCAGAAGACAATGAAATGACATCTTTAAAGTATAAAAAGAAGAAAACTGCCAACCTAGAGGTCTATGTCCAGTAAATCTATTCTTCAAAGATGAAAGCAAAACAAACAAACAACAAAACCAAGATATTTTCAGATAAATTAAAGTTGAGGTAATTTTTTGCCAGCAGATCTGCATTACAAGAAATGCTGAAGGAAATTCTTTAGGCTGGAAGGAAATAAGACTATTGGGAAATTTTCATCTACAAAATGAACAAGGAGTATTGGAAATGGTTCATATGTGGGCAAATGTAAAAGTGTCATTGTCTAAAAGGAATGATTTTTTAGCAGTTGACCATTAATTATGATTTTTGCTGTAAGGTTGCAGCTAAAACTCCCTGTGCCTCTTTTTGTGGACTTCATGTACTTCTGCTGTTTCCTGCCTTCCGTCCTTTACCACCCCCCTCTGCCGCTTATATAACCTCTCTGTGATATTGTGAAATATATATTTGGTCTTCATCCCCATCTCCTGGCATACAACTCCTAAAATCCTTAGAATCTCCAAAGTTCTGTCTTTTTGTATTCTAATGAGTAGCAGACTGATGGCTGGCAGATACCAGGCAACTTCAGGATGGGGTAGTCATGGAAAGACCAAGGTAGTCTCACCACCCGACCTCCAGGGAGGGGAGAGCGGCTGAAGGTTAAGTTGATTACCAGTGGCCAGTGAATTAATCAATCATGCCTGCATCATGGAGCATCCATAAAAACCGAAGGGCACAGGGTTCAGGAGCTGAGCACGTGGAATTTCCTAGAGGGTGATGTGCCCAGACCTTCCCCCAAACCTCACCCTATACAACTCTTCATCTGTGTCCTTTGTAATATCCTCTGTAGTAAACCAGGAAACATTAAGTGTTTCCCTAAGTTCTGGAATCTGCTCAGCATATTAATTGAAACCAAGGAAGGGGTTTGTGGGAACCCCGATTTATAGCCAGTTGGTCAGAAGCACAGGTAGAACAACCTGTAGCTTGTGATGGCATCAGAATTAAGGGGAGCAGTCGTGGGGACCGAGCCCCCCAACTGTGGGATCTGATGCTATCTCCAGGTAGATAATGTCAGAATTGAATTAGAGAACACTCGGCTGGTGTCTACTGCAGAATCGGTTGCTTGCTTGCTGGTGGAGAGAAATCCACGCATATTTGGTTACAGAAGTTGGTGTTCTGTGTGGATAATTGTGCTGTGGGAGTAGAGGAAAAACAAGCAGTTTGTGTTTTGTTTTTTCCACACACTCTCCAAACCCTATGACCCTTTGTCTTTTTTTATTTATTTAATTCAACATGTAACGTCTTATTTCTTAAAATTTAAAAAATACCTATCGCAATTATGAAAACATGTAGCATGTATTAATTCTGGGTGATGAGGCACGGGTGCTATTCGTTTATGCTTTGTGCATTTCCACACTTAAATTTTTGTTTAAAATGTCCAATTATTTCCATTCCAGATTCACTATATATGAGTCAATTTACCTTCAACTGATTTTTTGCAAAATAATGATTTATATGAATAACTTCCAAGAATGTTTATATGAAAACATTCAAAAGAACAATATCTAAATTATTGCTCATTTACCCTCATGAGGAATTAGTTAATAATAAAATTTTGCATTTGTGATGAGAACAAAATTCATTAATTTCTAAATATTCCCAAAATTCCTCTCTCTTTTTTTTTTAAAGTGCCAAAGACAATTACATCTTTCCTCTCTGACCACATCTTCCACAAGCTTTAGTGATACAAAATCAGGAAAACGGGTGAAAAGACACCAAAACTGGAGGCAACATGCTTAGAGAGAAGTTGGGGTAAAGAGTGAACAATGAAGGTTTCGGGAACGGGTAGCTCCAGGGCAGCTGGCGGCATGCGGGAGCTACAGAGGCGAGGGAAGAAAGCGTCAGAGAACCGTGGCTGTGAGTCACGGGTTGGATCCACTGTAACACTCTGCATGACCTAAGCAAACGCTGAACTACTTCTTAACCACAACTATTGTTTCTTTGTCAGTACTTAGGGCCCCGAGATTTATTTGAGCCACATTTCATAAAGTACTGAAATGTATTTTCCTGCTGTACTATTAGAAGAAACCTTGGGAGGGGAGAGGTCAGAATCCATTCTCATTGCTGAATTGCTTAGGGAGAAAGTATTTCCTTCAAATAGAGTAACGGTAGAAGTGACTGGCTTTAGAATCTTCAGAAAATTTTATGATTGAATTCTGAAAATGCATTGTTTTTTAAACATCAGAGCGCTTTTGCGTGTCTTTCAAACTGTGACCTCCTCCCTGACTCTACTATGTGTGTATGTACAGCACATAACATATAATTATAATCCAGACACCTTATCTTGTCTCTGTTAATTACTATCATATGCATTTAAACTTTAAAGTAAACCCCCATCCCTCATTCTCACTCACACAGGAATCACTTTTGCCATCTTTTAGCTGTGTGTGTGTGCTGTGTTTGCTTTCACATTGCAGAATTTCATGTTTATGCTACTATTTCTTGACTTTTCAGTTTTAGGTATTAACTATTGACTTCCTAATATACTTACACTATAATTTCCAGTTAAATCAATATTTAGTGCCCATGTAGAATTACTTGTGGCTGAGGGGTATGCTGTGAGGACAGTTTCTCTCCTATGCAGCATTTTCTTTACCTGGGAGCTCATAATGGTCTCATTATTTGTTGGCTTGTTTTCTATACTTATTAATAATTGTATATAGTCGTGTAGTGGAGAATCCTGAGCAATACCAATGCCATCTTGTCTAGGTGCTCCATTCTCATTGTCAGACTACCTCCCTCTGCATGAAAAAGCATTGACTTTCTCATAGAAACAAAAAACATTGCATAGAAGCAGGAACCATACATAGTGAATCATTACATAGGAACAAGGACCACACACAATGAAAATTTGTATGCTTGATTGCTTTAACTGCTCACTTTTAGCTTCTGTAACCTCGCTACCTAGCTTGCTTTGTGCACCTGGACAAACCCATCTGCGAATGGGATGTGGTTTTTGCCTTTATAACTCCAGCAGGCCAAGGCTAATGGCTGCTCTCCCAAAATACCTAGGGGAGGCAGTCACCGGCTGGCTGATAAAGACTCTGTTAAAAATTTTAAATAAATGTTTGGGTGCTTTCCTGAGCGACAACCTCACAACATTTTTGGAGGTCCCAGCAAGATCTCGTCACTCAGGAGAACCAAAAACTGCAGCTTCGGATGCAGGGCAACACGGCGAGTCTCCCGAGGGGAGGCCACTGAGAGGGAAATCGGCCCTGGGGTTGCTCTCACCACAGGCCCTAGGGAAGGCCACTGAGAGATGTTCCTCAGCTCCAGGGTCCTTTGGCCCCTGTCCAAGAAGAGCCCAACACAACCAAATTCTTCAATTGGCACCAGAGTCTTTGTTCACCCTATTACTCTGCGTCTTGGACCTCCAGAGGTAAGCTTTGGTTTGAGATCTCAAAAACTTGGTTTTGCATTTGGGTATCAGAGCTCTGATTTGGGGACTTTGTGGAAGGCTGGACGCAGCACTACTTCCCAAGTCCAGGATCTTGGCGAGACATCATCACCAGGTCCCTTGGTTTGGTAATTGGTTGTGGCCACTGGTCTTAGTCTTTGGTGTCCCGCCTGTTATTTGTTTGTTTCATCACTGTTGTTTGTAACCAAATGGGGCAAGCTCCTTGAATTCACGAGGCAGGCCCCCTTGAATGCATGATTTCTAACTTCAAGTATTTCCAAGTGAGGGCAGCAGATTATAGGGTGTCAGTCAACCCATTTGATCTCAGAAAATTCTCTGAACTTGACTGGCCAACTTTCAATGTTGGGTGCCCCTCATATGGAACTACCGATTTTCCAACAGCTTATGGGGTCCAAGACGTTTGTCTTGGGCACCCTGGACATTCTGATCAACTGCCTTACATACAGGTTTGGATTGATATAGTCTCTGACAAGCTGTCATGGCTAAAGAAATGCCTTAAAAATGCCCCCAGGTAAATGGGTCAACTGTCCTTCTAACCAAGCCTTCTCTTCCAGCTCCCCCAAAGAAGCCTGCAGCCCCTGGAGCACCTCCTGTCCTCCCCAACACCTCTAAGGCCCCGATCTTTCCCCCTGCATCCTCGGAGTGGCACTGCATATCTGTCCTCTCCCTGCTGCCCCTCCAAACCCTCCTCTCACCCCCCACCTGATTTCCTCCATCCTCTCTCACTCCCGTACCTCAACTTCCTCTCTGACAGTTTCCCTGACCTCCCAGAAATCCTCAAGATCAGGCTCTCTTCATGGGTTTATGTCCTATTTTCTACTAGTGACTTGTATAACTGGAAAAATCAAAATCCTTCTTTCTCAGAAAAACCTCAGGGCCTCCTCTCCCTCCTGGAGACTGTTGACCCAGCAGCCTGCATGGGTTGATGGTCAGCAGCTCCTGCAGACTCTCTTCATGTCAGAAGAATGCAAGCGGATCCAGAAGGAGGCCCTGAAAACGGTTACTGGTCATGACGGCCAGCCCTCTGATGACCCGTTCCCCTCAAACACATGTTCCCCTCTAACAGACTCGGGTGGGACCCAAACACAGACCAAGGTAAGGGGGCTCTTGACCTGTATCGCCACACTCTCCTTAGGGGACTCCACACAGCAGTCCAGAAGCCCACTAACCTATCAAAAGTAAGAGAAACTATTCAGGGGCCAAACGAGTCCCCCGCCACGTTTCTGGAGCACCTCATGGAGATTTACAGGACTTACACTCCTGTGGACCCTGAGGCCCCAGAAAACCAGCAGGCAATAAATATTGCCTTTGTCACCCAGTCAGCCCCAGACATTAGAAAAAAAGCTTCAAAGACAGGAAGGGTTCAAAGGAAAATGGTTATCTGAGTTGGTCAAGGTTGCTCAAAAGATTTTTAATGGCAGGGATGGTCCGGAAGAGAGACAAACCAAAAAAATGACTAAAATAATGGTGACAGCATTAACAGAGTCTGAGATGACAAACAAAAGATCCATTCAACCTAATAGAAGGGGCCAAACCAACCCCAACAAGGGCAAAAAGGCTAGCCAGCCAGGGCAAAGAGGCCACCACTACCAAAAGATCAATATGCTTACTACAGGGAAAAAGGACCCCAAAACAAACAAACAAACAAAAAACAAGTTCACACGTTCTTGAGAGCTATAGGCTACTGCTGCCTTTGGATGCTTGAGTTCACTGAGGGGAGAAATAGCCCCTTAATTTGGACTGACGTTAAGCAACAGGCCTTTAAAGATCTAAAGTGGGCACTCACCATGGCTCCTGCCTTAGCATTGCCTGACGCATACAAGCCCTTCACATTGTTCATTGCTGAAACAAGGGGAATTACTAAGGGGGTACTTACACAGGCCCTAGGGCCATGGCAGAGGCCCATCACCTACCTCTCAAAGAGATTGGACCATGTAGCTGCCGGATGGCTAACTTGCCTCTGGGCCATGGCAGCTGCTGCTTTGCTAGTAAAAGAGGCAGACAAACTAACTCTAGGGCAAGACCTACACTTGGTAGCCCCTCACTTTGTACAATCTCTCCTACAGAGTGCACCAGATTGTTGGCTGACTAACACCCGCACCACTCAGTATCAGGCTTTACTTCTAGATCAACCCCAAATAAAGTTCCTACAAACCACGGCTCTAAATCTGGCTACCCTCCTCCTGGATGATGACCCAACCGAGCCTATCCATGACTGCCTCGAAACAATCAAGACTCTCCAAGGCCTCCAGCCAGACCTGACTGATGTGCCCTGGACAGATCCTGATGAAGTGTTATTCACTGATGGAAGCAGTTTCGTCTCCAATGGAATCAGGTATGCTGGGGCAGCCATGGTAACTTTTGATCGGGTCATTTGGGCTCAAGCCTTAAGCCAAGGAACATCTGCTCAAAAGGCTGAACTCAAAGCCCTAACACAAGCTTTAAAGCATGGAAAAGATAAAACTGTTAACATATTTACTGACAGCAGATATGCTTTTGCCTCTGCCCATGTTCACAGGGCCTTATTCAAACAGAGAGGACTATTAACATCAGGAGGAAAAGAAATAAAAAATAAAGCAGAAATACTAGCCCTCCTTGAGGCTATTTGGTATCCAAAAAGAGTGACCATCATACATTGTCAGGGACACCAAAAGGACAATTTGCTTGAGGCCCAAGGTAACGCTGCCAAAGAGGCTGCATTAAAACTAGTGGGGACATTTGACTCTTTAATAATCGTTCTGACACCTCGATTGCCGCCGACCCCCCCCATGATACTAAAGAAGAAGTAGAACATGCTAAGATCTTAAAAGCCTCCAACAATGCCATGAATTGGAAAATTCTGCCAGACCACAGGCTCTAGGCAGATTGCTGATTAAACAGATACATCAAGGAACACACCTTGGATCCACCAAATTAACTGAGCTTTTAAAATATAGATATATGATATTACATCCAAGATCTTGACAAAATAACAAAAGACAATTGTTACCAGATGTGAAATTTGTTCACAAGTAAATCCAGGGCCAAAATCAAGGCTGCCCATTGGAACCAGAACGCAAGGAACCAACCCTGGCGAACACTGGGAAATTGTCTTCACTGAGGTAAAACCTGGACAATATGGGTATCGCTACCTTTTGGTGTTCATAGACACATTTTCTGGATGGGTAGAAGCCTTTCCTACCAAAACTGAAATCACTCAGATAATGCTAAAGAAATTGTTACAGGAAATTGTCCCCAGATTCAGCCTACCTGTCACCTTGGGTCTGACAATGGCCCAGCTTTCACAGCCCAATTATTAGCTAAAACATTAAAAATAAATTGGAATTTACATTGTATTTATAGACCACAAAGTTCAGGACAGGTAGAACAGATGAATCGGACTTTAAGAGAAATACTTACCAAATTAAAACTAGAGACTGACAAGAACTGGGTGAGCCTCCTTCCCTTTGCCCTCCTAAGGGCTAGATGCACCCCCTGCATACAAGGAATCACACCTTATGAAGTTATGTTTGGAAGGCCACCCCCTCTGTTGCCCCACTTCAAAGATGATAAACTTGCTGAAATCACTAACCATAACCTTCTTCGGTCTCTTCAGGCCCTCCAACAGGTACTACGCCAGATTCACCCCTCGGCCAGAGAGGCCTATCCACTGACAAAAGACTTAACACCACATCTGCCCCAACCAGGAGACCTCATATTGGGTGAAACACCACCATTCCACCCTTGAACCTAGATGGCTTCATGGCCCCCTAGATTGTTACAGGTCTCTGGGGAAAAACAACTGAATGCCTTTGGCTATGGGGTTTCTTTCTGAAGTGCTCTTTCATTACCTTTTCTATTTTTGTGACTAGACTCATTGTATCCAATTTCATCTCAATGACTGATCTTAAAGTTAATATTTTATGAGGTAAAAATTGTGTTTATAAAGTCAACTTCAATATAAATATATATATATATACACACACACACACACATAAAATGAGAACTAAATCTTAGTATGTGAAAGCAATATTGCACATTTCAGAAAATTAGCTATATGCTCTACTGCATCTGAGCAGGTAGGTCCCAGATTTTTTAAAGCTTTGACCATGTGTCTAATTTGCCCAAAAGTGAGGCATATGACTATACCAGTAATAAAATTTAGATGAACAGCCTCTTCTGTTCAACTGACCCCCCCACCCAAAAAGTTTCTCACACTAAATAAGGTGTGGCTCACATTAAGCTTTTTAGGTTTTCTATCTGTTTATTGACCCAATATTTTATTTGTTAAAAACCTGACTAGAAAAACCAAATATGTGATAATGTAAATTTAATCTGAGATATAATCAAATAAGAAAAAGTCTTAATGACTTTCTGTAAATACTGTAACTCCAGTTAAATAACAGTTTTAAAATGTAAAGTGCTTTGATGAAAAGATTTACACCAAGTGGTCGATCTGACAATGTTGTAAAAAGTGAATTTTGTCCTCTTAGCTGTATTCATTGTGTCCTACACAGAGGCTGGACCTATCTGAATGCGCAGCAGCAGCTGCACCCCAAAATAATCCACACAATCAGACTAACAAGGTGGATTATGGATGGCTCTAGGGGAAACCTGTTGTTTTTATACTAATTACTCAGGAGTAATAAGAGACAGCCTCTCCCTAATCAAAAAAAAGGTTAAAAGAAAGAGAAGAATTAAGACACAAAGGCCACAACTGATATAAAACCTTATTCTCCTGGTCTCCCTGGTTAACAACTCTCCTCAGTGCCCTAGCCGGTCCCTTGCTTTTAATTCTACTGTTCTTCACAACAGGACCCTGTGTCCTCACCTGTCTTACTAAATATATCAAACAAAAAGTTCAATCAATAAAATTAATGATTTTAAGAACCCACTATAACAGATTAAACACAAATGAGTCTCGGATTTGACTCATGTGCATAAAACCAGTGGGGAATGTAGCAGAGAACCCTGAGCAATACCAACGCCGTCTTGGCTAGGTGCTCCATTCTCATTGTCAGACGACCTCCCTCTGCGTGAAAAGCCATTGACTTTCTCATAGAAACAGAAACATTGCATAGAAGCAGGAACCATACGTAGTGCAACGTCACATAGGAACAAGGACCACACACAATGAAAAGTTGTGTGCTTGATTGCTCTAACTGCTCACCTTTGGCTTCTGTGACGTAGCTACCTAGCTTGCTTTGTGCACCTGGACAAACCCGTGTGCCAAACGGGCTGTGGTTTCTGCTTTTATAAACTCCACCAGACCAAGGCTGGTGGCTGCTCTCCCAAAATACCTAGGAGAGGCAGTCACTGGCTGGCTAATAAAGACTCTGTTAAAATTCTTAATAAATGTTTGGTTCCTTTCCTGGGCGACAACCTCACAGCAGTTGTATAACCCTAGCTATGAGCTGTTCTAAATGTCAGATGGGGGTCAGGCACTGGGATGCTGGCCCATTCAGGGTGCTCATTTTTACTTAATCCCCCTGTATCATTGCAGAACCCTGGGCCTCAACTGTGTCCAGTGTCCCTGAGTCCAGAGTCCATTGCAATCAAGCTCTCCAAAGAGGACCCCGTGGATGCCCTGCCAAGGTGGGCAGCCACTGAGAGTGCAGATCTGGCAGGAGATAGGGGCATCCCACTGCTTCTTATAGACTTTCCACCAGTCCTCCTATTTTCAACCCAAGCTGTGTCCCCACTTTCAGAAATACCTGCGGCCTCCTGGGGCTCAGACATGCAACACAGCTGGCCTTTCCCTAATTCATTCTTCTGATTTCCAGCTTCCCAAATTTTGTTTCTATCATAACTTTTCCTGGAAACTGGTTAATCTAGCACCGGTAGCCTTCTCTGAGTCTGTTTCACTATCTAGCAACCCCGAGGGCACTCCGGCAGACATGGAGGGCATGCTGGCAATGCCAGTGCTGGGCCCAGGCTGTCAATCAAGGCAAGAATGCCAGAGAATTTCACAAAAACATAATTTATCTTTACATTTTTATTACTGCTGCTATTTCCAGGAGCTCTCAAAACAAATCCAGTCACCCATAGAGGGAAGGAGGGTGGGAGAAGAGAGAGAGGAACGTGGAGGGTGGAGGGGAAGGTGAGACACACTGCCTGCTCTCCTACTCTGCATGTTCCGACCCTCATGCACAAGTTAAGGTCCCTGAGTGGGTAGACCCCCATTGGGCTGAGCTCCTTGGGTGGCCAGAGACTCAGGCTGAGGATCCTGCCACATAAAGGTTAAGATTATGAAGACAAACAGATTCTCTGCCCGGCCTGAAGGTAATAAATCCGTGTCTCTTTGACCCTTCTTGCCTTCTCCCTGATGAGTCTGTTCTTATGATGAAATATCATTCCACAAGCCCAGCTGGCTGATGGATTGTGAGAGCCTCACAAGACTGACTCTGACAAGTCCTCTGAAGACTGAAGCATGGGCTTTGTGAGAAGGGGGCTGTCCAGCTCCGTGTCACAGAGTTCCTGCATGGGTGGGGACCTGGTTCAGAGCTTCAGAGCCTGTACCTCTGTCTGTCCCTCTGGAGCAGCCAGCAGCTGTCCTCTTCCCTCCAGCTCCTCCCACACGCGTGGAGTGTGCGGGCTGTCCCCACAGCGCCAGGTCATGGAAGCCGAGTGAGGGGCAAGGCACTTTCCAGATATGGAAATTCAGGGAAAAAGTTCACAAAAATCACCCTGAAGAAGAAAGGGTGATGGAGAGGTACTGCGTGGGAGCCGAGAGCGGGATGGAGGGCTGGTGGCACACATCTTTGGTCTTCTGGGGCATTAAAAGCCAGTCTTCCTTATCACCAGTCACTGGTCTCTGCTGATGGCTGACTGGGGGGACCTCAGAGGGTCTGGGGGTGGGGAGGGAGCGTCCACTCACGTAGCCATGCTGGGGCTCACTGACCCCCCCACACACACATGCACCCCGCCTCCCGCAAGCCTTCCAGAGGTCTTCCTAGGAGCCAGACACAGCAAAGGCACAGCTGGAGAAACAGCAAGAGGTCAGCATGAAGTTAACTTCAGCTCCATCAAGCTCCCCCAGAATTTGTCCAACATTTTCCAGGCTCCCATTACACGCTGCACCTCTGAGATCCACCCCCACCTGCTTCTCAGGACCACATCCAGGATCCTCAGAACCACAGACCAGGAGACTCCTTTCCCAGCTCCATGGAGACACAAGCAAATGATTTGTAAATTACATTAAACCATTACTGAGGATCACCACCAACATTTTTTTTTTTTGCCTGAAAAATAAGCTTACAACTATGGGAGTGTGAAAGGAAAGACGACAAGCTTCATACTGTTAATCTAAGAAAAACCACAAGGGTAGCAGGTAGCTGCATAAACAGTATACCCAGGTGAAGTTCTCCTAAAGAGAGCACGAACTCATGGAAACCTGTCACTGATTGTATTCGTCCGTTTTGTGTTGCTGTAATGGAATACCTGAGACTGGGTAATTTATAAAGAACAGAGGTTTATTTGGCTCACAATTCTGGGACAGCTGCATCTGTTGCAGATCTCAGGCTGCTTCTACACGTGGTGGAAAGTGGCAGGCAGCCAGTGGGTACAAGCAGATCACGTGGTGAGAGGAAGTGAGAGCGAGCTCTAGCGGGAAATAATAGAGCGAGAACTCACTCACTACCTGCTCCCCAGTGGAGAGCATTAATCCATTCAGGAGGGATCTGCCCCCATGACTCAAACAGCTCCCAGCACTGCCGCATTGGGAATAAGATTTCCACATGAGTTCTGCGGGGAACAACATGTCCAAACTATATCACTGATGGAGCAAAAGCCTCATCCACAAAGTCATCAGGATTGAGATGTGCCTTGGACAAGTCTCACCTGCTCAATGGCATTGGAGAAGTGGACAAAAAATAGGTAAGAATACAGAAGAAGTGAACATCATAATACTTTTTAAAACATAGACCTTATACATATGTATAGAACTTTACCCCTGATAACAGAAAATCCATCTTCTCAAGCACACCTGGAATATTTGCAAGAATTGATCATCTACTAGGTCACAAGGAAAATATCAATAAATAATAATAAATGTCATGTGGGAAAATAAGCATTCAAGAATAGCCAGAAAGTCACTACAAAATAAAAACTGTTAGATATTAAAATATACTACAAAGCTTTGATAATTAAAATAGTGTAGTGTTGGTGCATAAATAGACAAACAGATCAATAGAATAGAAAAGACTATGGAGAAATAGATGCACATACAAATGGAATGCTAGCGTGTGATAAAGCTGGTATCTCAAATCACTGGGGTGAAATGGACGACTGCTCAGCCACTTGAAAGAAGGTAAAATTAGATCCATACTTCTCAATTATGCATAAAAATAAATTTCAAATGGACTAGGGATTTAGTTTTAACTTGTTTAGCTCCACAAAAAGCTTTGTTAGTATTTTTTATTGGGATTGCATTGAATTTATAAATTTGTGTGTTTTTGTATGTATATGTGTGTGTGTACATAGAATATACATGCATGTGTATACATATATATGTATCTCCATGTTAAGAAAGTAGTCATCAATTTCTATTTTCTTGAGTGTTTTTATCATGAAAAGCTGTTTAATGTTTTTGAAGGTTTTTTCAGCACCTATGTAGACAATCCTGATATTTTTTACCTATGATTTTTAATACGGTATATCTTAGTATGGATTTTCAAATACTGAACTAAACTTGCATTCCTGCAGTAAATCCCATTTGGTCATGGTTTATCATTTTCATAATGTGGTGTTGAATTCTTTCTGTTAATAATTTTTTAGAGAATGTTTAAGTAAATATTCATAAGTGATTTAGGTACATAATTGCCTTAATTGTACTATTTATCAAGTTTTGATTTCAACGTTATACTTGCTTTCTAAAAATAATTAGAAAAAGTGAAGAAAAAAAAAGACAAATGACAAACGTACTCGCTAAATTTCCTTTCTCCTTCCAGAATGCCTAACAGAGGGATACCGGGCTTTCTAAATCGCACCTTTATATCCAAAATGTATCTCATGCCTTCTCTTCTCTCATTCCTCACTTTTCTTGACAGACTGTTCTAGTTTTAGGTTCTTATTCTGTTCAGTATCTCCTCCAGTCTCTCTGATGATTTAATTAGAATTATGTAATTTCTCCTTTCCCCAAGTTATCTATTATGTCTGAGTTTCTTGCTCTGTTTATTCATCTTGATCCTTGTCTTTCATGCTGTCGATGTCCTTCAGATATGTGAGATCCTTGAGTCGTTGCCATTTATAAAGAAAGGACCAGGTTGCTTGGTAAGGGAGGCTGATCTGGCTTCTTCTTCGAGCACTGGTTGGTTTACTTCCTTTGGGAGACCTTCTCTTGTGTCTCTGTGCTTTGGTGCATCTCAGGCAGGTTGGCCAGACCCTGCCTGGGGACAACAAAAAAGAGGGTTTTACACCAGGATTGTGACTCCAGACTAATGAGATTACACGATTTTATCAGTAATAACTTTAAAATTTGCACCAACCTTATCATATGTATATTTATTTGTTTATAAATTACATATATAACTGTACTAGTGTATTATGTATACTACAAAAATAGACAAATATAAATTGTAAAAGGATTTGCCAAAGACTCAATAAACATGATTGAACAATTTTAAAAATATATATGAACAGCATAAAATATCTTTCTTTGCTACTCGTAATAAATAATCCCAGCAGAGGAAGTGAATGTGTCACATCAGATGTGATTGTCATTATTCTTACTTGGTAATAAGTGCTGGCTCTGTTATTTTGTTGTGGCGGATGTCCCTGGTATTATTAGCGTTATCTTCAATCTGCAGTTTCTTTGAAGAACATTTTTGAAGCCACTTGTCCATTTTGTGAAGGTTGTATGAGCTCAGACTAGATAATGTCATCCATATATCCACTCGACAGCCAGTATGCAAAGGGCCACATGTCAAAAGTGAATAATTGAGTTCTTACCCCCTTTCCTCCCTCAGGAGTCCTTGTGCGGCACTCGTGACCCGTGACTGTTAGGGGCAGCTACTGAGGGTGCCAGGGTGGATCCATATGGTGATTATCAGTAGAGTTTAATTTTTTATTTTTATAAAAATGGATATAAACAAAAGTCCTAATATTTCCTTCTCATGGGGCAGTGGATTGCTTGAGCTTTGCCTGGGGTGCACATTTTCTTGTTTGGAGTGCGGGGCTTTGGCGTGCTAGCCCTCATGAGGAACCCTACCATTCCCAAGCAGCTCATTCAATTTCATTCCACCTCAGATCAAAATCTGCTTCTTCTCCAATCCCCCTCACACCCCCACACACGTGCACACTAAGCCAGATTCAGCTTAGGGAACCCTTGACATAGAGCCTGTGCTCTCCAGTTTTCCCCAGTCCCCACTGCTCTCTATTGTCCTATGCCTGTTTGCATGTTTGGGTTTTCAACCCCCGCTTCAAAGTCCTGCTCATCCAGTTACGCAGCAGGTAAGTGCCACTGTTTCCACGATCTCTGCAATTCCATTCGTTTATTCATTTACCCAACAAACATGAACCAGACACCTGCCACCTGCCGCTCCTTCTAAGCACAGGATACACAACTGATAAAACCAGACAAGGTCCCTGCTCTCATCTTCCACTGCAGATGGTGGGGAAGGTGCTGTTGGAGGTCATAATGCTAAAATGAAAAATTAAGAGAGAAAGGAGGCAGAGTGGCAGGAGGAGGAGATCTTCTAGGCCCGTTGGGCAAAAAGGCCTTTCTGAGAAGTGACGTTTGAGCAGAGACCTGAAGAAAGTGAGGGAGGGAGTCAAGTGGTACCTGGAGAAGAACAGCCCAGGTAGAGAGAGCCGCGGATGCCGGGTCCTGAAGGGGAGCGTGCCTGGAGTGTCTGAGGAGCGGAAGGAGTCCGGAGCAAGTGGGGCAGAGAGGCCAGAGGGAGAGCTGTGGCAAATGCCACCCAAGGTCCCGTCCAGACTTGAACATGATGCTGCGGAGTTTGGTCTTACAGTGACTGAAATGGGAAGTCATCAGAAGGTCTTGAGTGAAGTGATAAGGTTTGACTTACGTTCTAAAAAGTTCACTGTGATTGCTCTGCAGAAAGGTACACTTTGGGGAAAGGGAGGAAAAAGGAAACAGGTAGCATATTTTGTCAATTCTAAGACACATGTTCTTTTCACGTTTTAAATCCATGTGTGTCTATAGGTGAAGGCTCACAATTATTCTCAGGGAGTGGCACATCAGACATTAAAAGTGCCTGCATCAGAACTTCCAATGCAGCTGTCAACAGCACATAAGGACGTGCTGACAGCAGGGCAGTGCAGGGACAGGTGGCAAAGGGCTGAGATGGGGGAGGGGATGAAATGAAGCAGATGTGTTTAGCAGCATTTCCGGTCAAGAGTCAAAAGTGGCTAACTCAGTTGGCTTTTTTGCAGAAATTGATGACCTGATCTTAAAATCCATATGAAAATAAAAAGAGACCCAGAACATATAAAACAATTTTGCAAAAGAACAGAGTTCGAGGACTCACATCTCCTGATTTCCAAACTTACTACAATGCTGAGATGGTAAGTTTTGCCAGTAATTAGTACTGGCAGAAGGATAATGGAATAGAATTGAGATCCCCCAAATAAATCTAAAGATCTAAAATGTGAACATTTACAGTCAATTGATTTTAGACAAAAAGGCCAAGAAATTTCAAAGAGAAAAGAACAGTTTTTTCCACAAATAGCACTGGGAAAAACAAATGTCACATGAAAAAAGATGAATTTGGACCCCTGTCTACAAAGATTAATTCAAATGGGTCCAAGATCCAAACCTAAGAGCTAAAACTCAAAACTCGTAGACAAAAACATAGGAGAAAGTCTTCATGATCTTGGTTAAGTGATGATTTCTTAGACATGATACCAAAAGCACAAACCACCAAAGAAAAAATAGATAATATGGTCTTCACAAAATTAAAACATTTTGTGCCATAAATGGTATCATCAATAAAAGTGAAAAGACAACTCATAGAACTGGGGAAGATCTCTGCAAATTATATATCTGATAAGAGATTTGTATCCAGAATAAAGAACTCTCACAACTCAATAATAAAAAGACAAAATAACCCAATTTTGTAAATGGGCAAAGGATCTGAATAGACATATCTTTAATGTTTGATTTTATATATCTGGGTGCTCCACCATTGGGTGCATATATATTTATGATTGTTATGTCTTCTTGCTGGATAGATCCCTTTATGCAATGACCTTCTTTGTCTCTTTTTACAGTTTTTGGTTTAAAGTCTATTTTATCTATTATGAGAATAGCTACTCCTGCTCATTTTTGGTTTCCATTTGTTGGGTATATCTTTTCAATCCCTTCACTGTTAGTGTGTGTAAGTCTTTACAGGTGAGGGGAGTAGGCAGCAAATAGTTGGGTCTAATTTTTTAATCCATTCAGCCGGTCTAGCCATTTGAATGAGGAATTTAATCTATTTACATTTAGGGTTGTTATTGAAAGACAATGTCTTATTCCTGGCATTTTATTGATTTTTGTATGTTTTTTTAAAATATCTTTTGTTTCTTTCCCTTTTATTGTTTGTCTTCAGTGTTCATTGGTTTTTTGAAATGGTAAGATATAATTTCCTTCTCTTTCTTGTTTGCATATCTGCTCTACCAGTGGGTTTTGTTCTTTCTCATGTATTCATGGTGGTGATTATTTTGGATTCTAGATGCAGGACTCCCTTGAGGACTTCTTGTAGGGCTGGTCACGTGGTGGTGAACTCCCACAGTTTTTGTCTGGGACATATAGTATTTCTTTTTCATAGCCTTGCTGGGTATAGTATCTTGGCTGGCAGTTTTTTTCTCTTAGTACTTTCACTATAACATCCTATTCTCTTCTGGCCTGCAGGCTTTCTGCTGAGACGTCTGCTGTTAGTCTAATGGGGACTCTCTTATAGGTGACTTAATGCTTTTCTCTTGCTGTTTTTAAGACTCTTTTTCTTTGACTTTGACAGACTACAATGTGTCTCAGTTAGGACCTTTTTGGATTGCATCTGTTGAGGAAATCTTTGAGCCTTTTGTATCTGAAAGTGTATGTCTTTCCCAATGCCTGGGTACTTTTCTGCTGTTATTTCATTGAATGGGTTTTCAATGCCTTTTCCTTTCTCCACCCCTTCGGGAACACCCATGATTCAGATGTTTGTGTGCTTAAGTTTGTTTGATAGCTCTCATAGATCTTCCTCATTTTTTGAGTTCTTCCACTTACTGTAGCCTGCTTCTAAAGCTTTTGTTTGTAGTTTTTATTTCATCGAATAAGTCCTTCAGTTCCAGGAGATCTGCTGCATTCTTTTCATAGCATCTTTATAGCATCTCTTTATAAATTTCTTTCTTCCATGTCCTGCATTGTTTTTCTCATTTCATTGTGTTATCTAAATAAGTCCTCTAGTATCTCGTTGTGTTTCCTTAATATTGTTGTCAGGAATTCCGCTTCAGTGATCTCAAGGGTTTCCTGCTGTTTGGGGTCTGGTACTTGAGAATTATTGTATTCCTCTGGTGGTGTCATATTTTCTTGATTGCGTGTGGGGGGGGGCGTGTGTTTCTAATATCCTTACATTGATATCTGGTCATTTGGCAGAGCAGTTGCTTCTTCTATTACTCGGGCATGGCTTTTGAGGAGAAAGACTCCCTCTAGTAGATGTAGTAGATGTATCTTATATCAATCACTAGATGGGGTATTTTAGTTTTGGTTCCAGGTAGACTCAGTAGCATAGTCTCCATGTGGTTACTTTTGCTATATTCAAAGTCAGAGTTGTCTGCAAGTCCCTTCGTGGCCTATACACAGGACACTCAGTGGTTCCTTGCTGAAGTGAGTGACACTGTTGAATTGTTAAGGATGTGGACAAGATCTCAAGTTCTTGGGAGAAGTGCCTGGGTGCCCTGTTGCTCCTTGGCTAAGGTGTTATCCCTTGACCCTGATTGGTCCACTGGGGTATACTGAGGCTCCTCAGCTGAAATGGGTGACCCTGGGCAGGGTTTCTCTTCCCTCTTTCCTGCAGGCAGAAGTTCCTCCTGGTTCCTTACTTCTCCCAGTTGGGGGATGGGTTGGTGGTGGCTGAGTATTTTCTTCAGTACTCTATTTTTGGGTTTCTGCACTCACTGGCTGCTCTGTGCATGTCCTTCCTTGGGTCAAGGCAGTTCTGTGGGCTGTACAAGTAGTTCCAACCTCCAGGTGCATGACCTTGGGGGCCGCATAGTTTTCCCTATGAGTTGGGCCACTGGGTTGAGGGGTTGCCCTTGCTAACCTCTTTCCTCATGTCTGGCAAAACACAGGATCACCTGGATCTAGGTGAGGTGGACCTAGTGGCACCTGGGCAGCCAGTGGCCAGCAGGAGCTGCACAGTAGCACTGCGCTGGTGGCCAGCGGGAGCTGTGTGGTGGTTCTGTAGCCAGCATATGACCAATGGCTGGTGGGGGCTGGTGGCAGGGCTGCAGTCAATGGGCAGGTGGTGGGAACTACACAGAGGGTCTGCAGCTGGTGGGCTGTGGGTGTCTAGTAGGGAACATGTAGCAGGGTTTGGCCACTGGACAAGATTACTACTAGGAAGTCCTCATGGCCAAGCAGATTCTTTTTGCTTCAAGGGAAAATTCCTACTGTGCCATTCCTGGTGTCAGAGATGTGGTCGCTGAAGCAGTGTGCCTCCCTCCCTTCTCTATCCTCCCTCCCTTCTCCTCCTCCCACCTGGGTCTTTGTACTCAACAGGGTCCTTGCCAGGCTCCTGCCATCCCACACTCTCCCACTGATGCTCTCTTCAGTACTTAACTATTCATTCCCTGTTCTGGTCTTCTTCTGTGGGAGGACCACACCCTGGGCACCTCTAGTCTGCCGTCTTGCCACGGACCTCCCCCCTACCCCCAGCCTTTTTTTTCCCTCTTAAAACCTCTAAGATTTTATTTTTACTCTCAGTGTTCTGAAATTTCACAGTGAAAGGCTGCCCTTTCCTAATCACCCCTTCTCTGCCACTTTCCTACTTAATTTGACTTCTTTATCTTGTTCAGTTTTATCTCCTGGATAGTCTCCACTTTTCATGAGGACAGAGACCTGGGTCTGTCTTGTCCTGGGTCTGTCCTGTCCATTGCTTTATTCCCACAGCTGGAGCAACATGTGCTGCAGGGCAGGTGCTCATCAGGCTTCTGCGGATAGATGAATCAACGGAGGGCTGTGGTGTGGCTCTATTTTCATTTGTATCTTCAGTTATGAAAATTCTTCTGGAATTGTTTATTGTGTTATATACACCCTTGTTTTTCTCTGTGCTTTATGACTTCCATTATTCCGAAGTTGGCCTTCTTCAGGTAGTCCTTGGATTTTCTAACTTTTCTCTTTTTTCAGTCTCCTTTTGCTCTACTTTACGGAAGATTTCAATTTTATCATGCAAACATTCTACTGAGTTTGTTATTTATTCTATCATGCTTTTAATTTTCCTGAGTGCTTCTTCTTCTTCTTCTTCTTTTTTTTTTTGTAATAACATCCTGTTCTGTTCTTTTTTATGAATGTATTATTCTCTCTTATTTCTCAGAGATTAATGATTGTTCTTTTAGTTTCCTCTTACCTGAATTTTCTGTTTCCTCCTACATTCTTGCGCTTTGTTTGTTTGCACTACAATTTTTCATGTTAGAGCATTTTCTTCACCCTCTGATTTTCCTTGGTTTTCTACTCATGCTTACAAGTTGGATGCTAAGAAGTTGGATGGGAACTATAAACCCTTAGAACGTGATCTTGCATGGAAGTGGTCTGTCTGGGCCAGTTTGTTAGGGATACTCTGGTGTCAGTGTCTTTAAGTCTTTTCCCTGGGCTGGTTGGGATCATTGGCAGGAGGTTGCCTGCACTGGCTAAGGTTTTTCAGTACTATGCTGAACAGGAGTGGTAAGAGCATATATCCTTGCCTCGTGTTCAGTCTTAGGGGAAAAACATCCTGTCTTTCAGTTTTAAGTATGGTATTACCTGTAGGTATTTTTTATGTGCCCTTTATCAAGTTGAGGAAGTTCTCTTCTATTCCTAGTTTGTTGACTTTTTTTTTTTTTTTTTTTGATGAATGGGTATTGAATTAAAGTTGATAACATCATGTGGCCTTTGTTCCCCGGACTTTAATATGGTGGATTACCTTGGTTAGTTTTTGAATGCTGAATCAGCCTTGCATTTCTGAAATAAAGCCCACTTGGTGGTTGTGTATATATGCTTTGCATATATGACTGAAATTGATTTATTAATATTTTGTTAGGATTTTCATGTCTATGTTTATGTGAGATACTACTATGTAGTTTTCTTTTTTTATTTATTTTCATTTATATATATATATATTTTTTTTTTTTTTTTGTCGTTTTTTCGTGACCGGCACTCAGCCAGTGAGTGCACCGGTCATTCCTATATAGGATCCGAACCCGCGGCGGGAGCGTCGCCGCGCTCCCAGCGCAGCACTCTACCGAGTGCGCCACGGGCTCCGCCCTTTATTTTTATTTTACTTCTCAATATACATAGTAGTTGATTTTCTTGCCCCTGTACCTGTTCCTCTCCACCCCCTCCCCACCAACCCCACATCATATCTCTTGACTTGACTTAAATAGTTCAAGGAACTTTTGTGGTTATTCTGTCTTCTCCCCCTCCCCAATTTGTTTGTGTTTATTTATTTATTTATTTATTTTTAGCTCCCACAAATAAGAGAACATGTGGTATTTCTCTTTTGTCCCTGACTTGTTTCACTTAATATAATTTTCTGTAAGTCTATCTATATTGCTGAGAATGGTAGCATTTCATCCTTTTTTATAGCAGAGTAGTATTCCATTGTGTAGATATACCACAGTTTCCTTATCCAGTCATCAGATGATGGACATTTGGGCTGGATCCAACTCTTAGCTATTGTAAATAGTGCTGCAATAAACATTGGAGCACAGGTATCCCTTTGGCATGATGATTTCCATTCCTCTGGGTATATTCCCAAGAGTGGAATAGCTGGGTCATATGGTAGATCTACCAGTAATTGTTTGAAGAACCTATATACCATTTTCCATAAAGACTGCACCATTTTGCAGTCCCACCAACAATGTATGAGAGTTCCTTTTTCTCTGTAACCTCTCCAGCACTTATCATTCTCAGTCTTTTGGATGTTAGCCAACCTAACTAGAGTGAGATGGTATCTCAAAGTGGTCTTGATTTGCATTTCCCGGATGCTGAGTGATATTGAGCATTTTTTCATGTGTCTGTTGGCCATTCATATATCTTCCCTTGAGAAATCTATTCAGCTCCTTTGCTCATTTTTTAATTAGGTTATTTGGTTTTTTGCTGTAAAGTTGTTTGAGTTCCTTATATATTCTGGATATTAATCCTTTGTCAGATGTATATTTTGCAAATATTTTCTCCCACTCTGTTGGTTATCTTTTTACTCTGTTGATTGTTTCTTTTGCTGTGCAGAAGATTTTTAGTTTGATGTAATCCCATTTGTTTATTTTTCCTATAGTTGCCTGTGCTTTCTGGGTCCTATTCATGAAATTTGTACCCACTCCTACTTCTTGGAGTGTTTCCCCTCTGTTTTCTTTAAGGAGTTTTATTGTTGCAGGATGTGTATTTAATTCTTTAATCCATTTTGAGTTGATTTTGGTATATGGTGAAAGGTAAAGGTCTAGTTTTATTCTCCTACATATATGAGTACCCAATTTTTCCAGCACAACTTGTTGAAAAGGCAGTCTCTTCCCCAGTAGGTAGATTTGCTGCCTTTGTCAAAGATCAGATGGCTGTAGGCATATGGTTGATTTCTGGGTTCTCTATTCTATTCCATTGATCTGTGTGTCTATTTTTATGACAGTACCATGCTGTTTTGGTTATTATAGCTTTGTAATATAATATAACTTAAAGTCAGGTAGTGTTTTGCCTCCAGCTTTATTTATTTATTTATTTATTTATTTATTTTATTTATTTTTTTTTTTTTTGCTCAGGATTTCTTTGGCTATGTGTGGTCTTTTGTTGTTCCATTTAAATGTCTAGATAGCTTTTTCCATCTCAGAGAAAAATGTCATTGGAATTTTGATGGGGATTGCATTGAATCTGTAGATCACTTTGGGCAATATAGACATTTTCACAATGTCAATTTTTCCAATCCAAGAGCATTGGATATCTTTCCATCTTCTTGAGTCCTCTTTAATTTCTCTCAACAGTGGTTTGTAGTTCTCTTCATAGAGATTTTTCATATCCTTCTTCAGCTTTATTCCTAAGTATTTTATTTTTTTGGTGGCTATTGTAAATGGGCTGGCGTTCTTGATTTCTTTTTCTGCATGTTCACTGGTGGAGTATAGAAATACTACTGATTTTTGTGTGTTGATTTTGTATCCTGCAACTTTGTTGAAATCATTTATCAACTCTAGGAGCTTTTCTATAGAGGCCTTAGGCTGTTCAATACATAGGATCATATCATCCACAAACACGGACAGCTTGACTTCATCCTTTCCAATCTGTATGCCCTTTATTTCCTTCTCTTCTCTGATTGCTCTGGCTATTACTTCCAACACTATGTTGAATAGAAGTGGTGTGAGTGGGCATCCTTGTCTAATTCCTATTTTTAAGGGAAAAGCTTTCAGCTTTTCCCTGTTCAGGATGATATTGGCAGTGGGCTTATCGTATATGGCTTTAATTGTGTTGAGATACTTTCCATCTATGCCTAACTTGTAGAGAGTCTTTATCATGAAAGAATGCTGAATTTTGTCAAATGCTTTTTCAGCATCTATAGAGATGATCACATGGTTTTTGTCTTTGCTTTTATTAATGTGGTGTATCCCACTTATTAATTTGCATATGTTGAACAAACCTTGCACCCCTGGGATGAATCCCACTTGATCATGGTGTATAATTTTCTGTATGTGTTGCTGTATTCTGTTAGCTAGTATTTTATTCAGGTTTTTTCCATCTATATTCATCAAGGATACTGGCCTGTAGTTTTCTATTTTTGATGCTTCTTTGTCTGGTTTTGGTATCAGGGTGATGTTTGCCTCATAGAATGAGCTTAGGAGAATGGCCTCTGTTTTCAATCTTTTGGAACAGATTGTAGAGAATTGGTATCAGCTCCTATTTGAAAGTTTGGTAGAACTCTGCAGTGAACCCGTCTGGTCCTGGGCTGTTCTTTTGTTGGGAGCCTTCTGATAACAGCTTCAATCTCTTTTATTGTTATTGGTCTGTTCAGATTTTCTATATCTTCTTGGCCCACTTTTGGTAGTTTGTATGCATCCAGAAATTTATCCCTTTCCCCCAGATTTTCAAATTTGTTGGCATATAGTTTATAGTAGTCTCTAATGATTCCTTGTATTTCTGAGGTGTCAGTTGGAATATCACCTTTTTCGTTTCTAATTTTTGTTATTTGGGTCTTCTCTCTTCTTTTCTTGGTTAGCCTTCCTAAAGGTTTGTCGATTTTATTTATCTTTTCAAAAAACCAACTTTTTGTTTCATTAATCTTTTGTATTGTTTTTTGGGGTTTCTATTTCATTTAATTCTGCTCCAATCTTAATTTCTTTCTATCTACTAACTTTAGGTTTGGATTGTTCATGTTTTTCTAGATCTTTAAGGTGAAGTGTTAGATTGTTTATCTGCCATCTTTCCATTCTTCTGAAGTAAGCATTTAATGCAATAAATTTCCCCTTTAATACTGCTTTTGCAGCATCCCACAAGTTTTGGTATGATGTGCTATTATTTTCATTAGTTTCAAGAAATTTTTTGATTTCCTGTTTAATTTCTTCATGGACCCATATGTCATTGAGTAGAATGTTGTTTAATTTCCATGTGTTTGTACAGTTTCCAGAGTTTCACTTATTATTGATTTCTAATTTTAATCCATTGGGATCAGAAAAAATATATGGAATAATTCCAATTTTTTTTAATTTGTTGAGACTTGCTTTGTGACCTGACATGTGATCTATCCTGCAGAATGTTCCATGTGCTGAAGAGAAGAATGAATATTCTGAGGTTGTTGGAAGGAATGTTCTGTAGATATCTGCCAAGTCCAGTAGGCCTAAAGTATTGTTTAGATCTTGTGTTTCTCTATTGATTTTTTGCCTAGATGATCTGTCCAATGAAGAGAGTGGAGTGTTCATGTCCCCTGCTATTATGGTGTTTGTCTATCTCTTCCTTTAGATCTAATAGTGTTTGCTGTGTAAATCTGGCTGCTCTGACATTGGATGCATATATATTTATGATTGTTATGTCTTCCTGATGGATAGATCCTTTTATCATTATATAGTGGCCTTCTTTATCTCTTTTCATGGTTTTTGCTTTAAATTCTATTTTATCTGATATAAAAATAGCTACTCCAGCTCATTTTTCATTTCTATTTGCATGATATATCTTTTCCCATCCTTTCACTCTTAGTCTATGTGTGTCTCTACAGGTCAAGTGAGTCTCTTGAAGACAGCATATTGTTGGGTCCATCTTTTTAATCCAGTCAGTCAGTCTGTGTCTTTTGAATGGGGAATTTAATCCCTTTACATTTAGAGTTATTATTGAAAGGTGTTGATTTACTTCTAGCATTTTATTGATTTCTGTTTAGATGTGTTAAGTACCTTTTGTTCCTTTCTTTCTAATTACCTGTTTGTCTTTTGTATTTGTTGGTTTCTTGGGGTGATAAACTGTTTTTGTTTTTGTTTTTGTTTTTTCTCTTTTGTTAGATTTTTTTTTTTTTCTGATAGGTATTCTTTCTTGAGTATTCATGGCAGTGATGATTGTTTTTGTGGTATCAAACCCAGTACTTCCTTGAAAATTTCTTATACTTTGTCTGGTTTTGATATTAGGATAATGCTGGTCTCATAAAAGTGGTTGGAAAGTGTTTCCTCTTTATTTTCTGGAAGAGGTTATGTAGAATTGGTGTTATTTCTTCTTTAAATGTTTGGTAGAATTCACCAGTAAAATCACCCAGGCTGGTGTTATAAGCTGAATTGTGTCTCTCTAAAATGTGTATGTCAAAGTCAAAACCCCCAGTACCCCAGAATGTGACTGCATTTGGAGATGGGACTTCTAAAGAAATATTAGTTAAAATGAGGTCATTAGGGTGGTCCCTAATCCAATATGGTTGTTGTCCTTATAAGAAGAAGAGATTAGGACACAAACACATTCAGAGGAAAGATCATATGAAGACATACAAAGAGACTGGCCATATACAAGCCAAAGACAGAGGCCTCAGAAGAAACCAACCCTGCCACACCTTCATTTCAGACTTCCAGCCTCCAGAACTGTCAGAATGTGATGCTTGCTATGGTAGCCATAAATACAGCTGGGGATTTACTTTTTGAAAGGTTTTTAACTACAAGTTCAATGTCTTTAATAGCTATAGAACTATTCGAAGTATCTATCCTGAGTAAGTTTTGGTAGTTTGTAGTTTTTCAAGGAATTGGTCCATTTCATTGAGGATACCAGATTTATAGATGTGGGCTGGCTGGTTAGCTCAGTTGGTTAGAGTGAAGTATTGTAATACCAAGGTCAAGGGTTCAGATCCCTGTACCAGACAGCTGCCAAGAAAAAAAGCCAACCAACCAAACAAACAAAAACAAGAAAAAGATTTATAGATACAAACACTTTACTGGTATTTCCTTATTTTTCTCTTAATTCCTGTGGAGTATGTAGTAATGTCCCCTCTTTGTTCTTTTCTTTTCTTTTGCTGGTACATACAGGGATTGAACCCCTGACTGTGGTATTATCAGATCCATGCTCCAACCAATTGAGCTAACAGGACAGCCTCCCCTTCATTCTTTTTTTTTTTTTTTTTGTCTTTGTGACTGGCCACACCGCGCTCAGCCAGTGAGCACACAGGCCATCCTTATATAGGATCCGAACCCGCGGCGGGAGCACTGCTGCACTCCCAGTGCCGCACTCTCCTGAGTGCACCACGGGGTTGGCCCCCCTTCATTCTTAATATTCACTATTTGTACCTTCTCTTTTAATCTTTGTCAGTCTTGCTAGAAGTTTAATTTTATCGGTCTTTTCAGATAGCCAGTTTTTTTGTTTCATTCATTTTCTCTATTTTTTGTTTATTTCATTGGCTTTTCCACTTATCTTTATTATTTTTTTCTTCTGCCTGTTATGGGTTTATTTCCATCTCCTTCTCCCAGTTTCTCAATGTGGATGTTTTTATTTATTTTTATTGGATATTGACAAATTATAATTGTATATATTTACAGGGTGATGCTATGATTATGTATGCAATGTGGAATGACTGAATCAAGCTAACTAACATATCCATCACCTCAAATACTTACCATTTAATCCTCTTGTCTAACTAAAACATTGTATGCTTTAACCAACCTCACCCCATACCCCGACTCCCCGGCCTCTGGTAACCACCATTCTGCTTTCTGCTTCTATGTTTTCAACTGTTTTAAATTCCACATATGTGAGATAATGTAGTATATCTTTCTGTGCCTGGCTTATTTCACTTAGGATAGTGTTCTCCAGGTTCATCCATATTGTCACAAATGACAGAATTTCCTTCTTTTTATAAGGTTGAATAGTGTTCCATTGTGTACATATACCAAATTTTCTTTGCCCATTTATCTGTTAATGGACACATGTTGTTTCCATATCTTGGCTCTTGTGAATAATGCTGCAATGAAATGGGAGTGCACATATCTCTTCAGTATACTGATTTCAATTCCTTTGGATAAATACCAGAAATAGAATTGCTGAATCATATGGTAGCTCTATTTTCAGTTTTTTGAGAAACCTTTGTACTATTTTCCAGGTTCTCCAGGGTTCCCTTTCCTCCATATCCTTGCCAACATTTGTTATCTTTTATGTTTTTTTTTTTTTTTTTTTTTTTTGTCTTTTTCGTGACCAGCACTCAGCCAGTGAGTGCACCGGCCAGTCCTATACAGGACCCAAACCCGCGGCGGGAGCGATGCCATGCTCCCAGCGCCGCACTCTCCCAAGTGTGCCACGGGCTCGGCACATCTTTTATGTTTTTGATAATAGCTGTTTTGACAGGTTTTAATTTGCATTTCCCTAATGATTAGTGATTGTTGTAATTCACATTTCCCTAACAATTAATGATGCTGAGCATTTATATATATATAAATATATCTGTTAGCTATTTGTTTGTCTTCTTTTGAGAAATGTCTATTCAGATCCTTTGCCATTTTTTAATTGGGTTATTTGTTTTCTTCCTATTGAATTGCTTGAGTTCGTTATATATTTTGGATTGTAACCCTTTATCAGATATATGGTTTGTAAATATTTTCTCTCATTCCATAGATTTGGTTGGCTTTTCACTCTGTTAATTGTTTCCTTTGCTGTGAAGAAGTTTTTTAGTTTGATGCAATCTCACTTGACAATTTTTGCTTTTCTTGCCTGAGCTTTGGGGGTCAAATCCAAAAGCTCATTGCCCAGACCAACATGGTATAGTTTTCCTCCTATTCATGAGAGAGTTTAGATTAGTGGTTTGAAATCTTTCATCTTTTCTGCTATAAGCATATATTGCTATGAATTTCCTTCTATACTCTGCATTAGCTGCATCTCACAAACATTAATGTGCTATATTTCATTTTTAATTCAGTTAAAAAATACTTTCTAATTTCTATTTTAATTTCTTCTTTGACTCATGGGTTATTCAGAAATGGGTTATTTAATTTCCAAATATTAGGGGGTTTCCAGATATCTTTCTGTAATTAATTTCTATATTAATTCCAGCTTAATCAAAGACTATACTTTGTATGACTTGCATCTTTTTTAACTTATTGAAACTTCTAGCCCAGAATATGGTCTATCTTGAAAAGAATGTATATTTTTGTGTTATTAGATGAAGTGCTCTATAGATATCAATTAATTCAAGCTGATTGATGGTGTTAAGTTCTTCTATATCCTTATTGATTTTCTGTGTACTTGTTTTTTCAACTGTTGAGAGGATTGTTGGAATATTCAACTATATTTGTGGCTATAGAAGTTTCTGCTTTCATTGCTATTAGTTTTGCTTGATATATTTTGAAGATCTCTTTCTAGATGCATAAATGTTTAGGATGGTTGTGTCTCCAACTTAATTGAACTCTTTATTATTATGAAATTACCTTTTTATCTCTGGTAATATTCTTTGCTTTGCAACCTACTTTATTTGATATTAATACAGCTACTCCAACTTTTTCTTCAAAATTAGATTGACATAGTGTATTTCTTTCCTCCTGTTTACTTTTAAACTATTTGTGTCTTTGTATTTAAAGTGAGTTTCTTGAAGGCAGCATAAAGTTGGGTCATACTTTTCTTCCCAACCTGATAATCTCTGCCTTTTAATTAAAAGCATGATTATACATGCTGCTAGGGACTGAATATTTGTGTTCCCCTAGAATTTATATGGTAAAACCCTAACTCCAATGTGATGATATTTGGAGATGGGGCCTTCAGGAGGTAATTAGATCATGAGGGTGGAGCTCTCATGAATGAGATTAGTTCCTTTATAGGAAGAGAAGAGATGCAATAGAGTTTGCTTCTCTTTCTCTCTCTCCTTGTCATGTGAGGATACAAAGAAAAGAAAGCTGTCTGAAATCCAAAAATAGGGCCCTCACCAGACACAAGATCTGTTGGTGCCTTGATCTTGGATTTCCCATCCTCAGAACAATAAGAAATAAATGTTTGTTTTTTAAGCCACCCGGTCTGTGGTATTCTGCTACAGCATCCTGTACTAAGACACATGCTTCTTAATTAAACAGGTGTTTATTCTATTTTCATTTAGTGTGATTAATGATGTGGGAGAATTTAACTCTACCATTTTGCTACTTGTTTTCTATTCATCCCATATATTCTTTGTTCTGTTTTCCTCATCACTAAGGTAAAACCCTTCTTGGTACTTTATCCAATGTTATTGTGGCTGGTGGGAACATGAACTTTTCCTGGTCCTCTTTGAACTCTGAAGATTGTTCCTCCTAATGTTTTCAGAGGGTTCATTCCCAGTGTTCGGTAGTTCCTCATATGCACGCAGTGATCCATGCTCAGCTAAAGACTGCATACCCTCTGCAGATCTCTAGAGTTCTCTATGCAGTTCTCTTCTCTCCAGCACTTTGCCCTGAAAACACCATACATCTTGGCATCCTTGGCCTCGAAGCCCTGTTTGCTTAACTCAGGGGGACCGTGGGCTCTGTCTGGGTTTCCCGTCCAAGCACAATGGCCTGAAAATTTGCCTCAAGCAGTAAATGGGGGCAAGCATAGGGTTTGTCACACCATTTCCTGTCTCAAGGAGTCTCAGGTTCTTTACTGCCTGATGTCCACTGTCTTGAGAGCCATTATTTCATATATTCTGTCTGATATCTTGCCCAACTTTTAGTTGGTTCAGGAAAGTGGGTAAATCCAGTCCCTGTTATTCCCTTTTGACCAGTAGCAACAGTATGGAAGTCAAACACACACAAATTTAACATACGATAAAGGAGGCATTTAAAATCTATGATAAGGAATAACTATGGCATGAATGGTTTCAGAGAAAGCAGTGAAACATATGGGAAAATATTAAAGTAGATCTTGATTTTATGCCAAACACCAAAATAAGCTACAGATAGACAAAGTAAAATGCAAAACCTTAAAACATGAAAAAATTAGAGGAAAATATGGGTGAATATGTTCATGATCTCTATACGGGCAAAACTTCTTAGGTATAAAAAATAATGAAAGGAAAGAGAAGTAAAAAATTAAAAAACTAATTAGTTGTTAGTTTTTAATAAACTTATATATTGGAATTATCTTAGATTTGCAGAAAAGTTGCCAAGACAGTACAGAGAGTTTCCATACACCCCTCACTCACTTCCCCCCAACGTTATCACCTTACGTTACCCTGGTAGTCTTGTCAAACTGAGAAATCAACACTAGCACATTAACTAAACTCCACAGTTTGTTCCAATCTCACCAGATTTGCTGCCAATGTCCCTTTTCTGTTCAAGATCCAGTGTATCCAGTCCAAGACATATTGCATTTAGAAGACTTAGATTTTTCATTTGTAAAAATTATTCAATTTCTTATTTGAAAATGCAAAAACAAAACAGAAAACTAACAAACTGACAAAAAAAAATCTAAGGAAACAAAGGATCATTAACCTTAAAAATAAATTCATTCTTAAAAGTTAATATGTAAAATACTAACCTACCAAAAGAAAAATAGGCAAAAGACATGAACAGATCATTCCAAGAAGAAATACTATTTATTGGTTAATGAATATAAAGAACTTTGAACCTTACTAGTAATCAAAGATTTTTTTAACCTTTGTACACAGACAATGATTTAAGGAATAATACTGGTCAGGTGTCATTAGACAGGTAACCTCTTATACTGATGGTCAGAGTATGATGCCATACAACTGTTTTAAAATGCCTTAAAAATGCAGCACTTTGGACCCCTTAAATCCACATCAAGGAATTAATCAGAAATGTGCTCAAAAGTAGCTGGGCCCACTGCCACCAGCCCTCCACATGGCACCCCAACTCCCTTGCCTGTTTTCAGATCCACTGGACACACCCAATAGTGCCTCTGCGTGGTCCCTACCCCCTTGCTGGTCTGCTTCCCAGACAGGAGAGAAAACGAGATGAGAAGGAAAGAGAACAGGAGAAGGAGAGAGAAAATGAAGAATAGCATTTACATTGAATGGAGAAAAGTCAGAAACAATCTAGATATCCACCAATAGGCAGATGTTAGATATATTATATATATATACACACATATACATATACATATATATATAATCATGCATTATAAATGGCGTTTTAAAGAATATTTAATTGCATGGAAAGTTTCTCATAACAAACTTAAGTGGAAAAAATGTGGGCTAAAAATTATCATTCAAATTTGTTGAGTTAAAAAGCATATGTTTGTGTAAGCATAGAAACTCTGAGTGTGGTTATCTCTAGGTAATTGAATTTATGACTTCGTTGTGCTTTTCCATATTACCTAAATATTCCACGATAAATATGATTTTTAAAACACTGAATATTTCATTTTAACAAGTTCTAATTTTTGTGTAACTTTCATGTGGCTTATGGGACTGAAAATATGTTTTTCTTGTTTCAATATCACATTTTTGGTCCCAATGTTCTTGTCTGTTGGGAGCCTTCCTGCTGTGAAAATGATTGAGTATATAGAATTTTTTTTTTTTGAACCAAAGGAAATGTTTTCAAAAGTTCTTAGGAGTTCATTGCAGAATAACTGAACTAATTCTTCACAGAAGAAAGATACTTAATGGACCTTCTGTGTTTGATGGTTTCCTTCTCTCTCCTTTTTTCTCCTGTGTTCCAGACTTGAAGCTAACCTCGAGGCTAAGCCTGGCAGACTAACCTGTTGACCTTTTTGGTGGGGAAGAGAATATGTAGTGTCAAGGAGACCCAAAGAATGGCAGGGAGGAATTTTTCAGAGCAATGAAAAAGAGTAGAAATGAGTAAGACCTCAGAAGGCCATCTGATGACACCTGCTCTTCCTGGAATGGGGCTGGGCTCCATCTTTATTATATCCTAGAAAAGAGATTTTGCTGTACATCACTTAAAGGCACATAAAGAGCCTTTGTAGAAAATGTGGGCAGTGACTGCAAAACCTACCCTCCAAATTTGGGGAAACTTCCATGTATCTATTTTAGTAGTCCTTGGCTCTCTACATTGGTGTTTCTAAAAGTGGCCTGCAGACTACCAACATTAGAAAATGCCAACTCCAAAGCCTCATCTCAGATCTACCAAAGGTGGATCTCTGGGTGGTGGAGACTGGGAGTCTGTATTTTAATACACACCAAGAAGTATGGTACACATAAGACTCTTAAAATCATTTCTCCATATTCTGCTATTATACATCATTGGAGGAAAATGAGCAGGGCTAGTTAGATGTGTAGAGAATTTCATTTTTTCATGCATCATTCAATATATACAAGGGGACTTCAAAAAGTTCATTGAAAAAATGGAATTAATAGATAAAAATAAAAAATATAAACTTTATTTCTCAACATAAGCTCCATGAAGCTCAAGATACTTTTGTAAGTGATGATACCAAACATTTAGTCCATCTCTAAAGAACTGAGGGTCAGAGCCCAGCAGCAGTGGCAGAGCACCAGGCCCAGTCCCCATACCCCAAACCGGCACCACCCAGGTGAGTCCGGCAGCGATGGGAGCTGCAGCAATGGAACCATGCAGCTAGAAGCGGCCCCTCCCCGCTCCTTGGACTCAGGGTGGAGCACCAGCCTATGGGGTCTGACCTGCCAAGTTTGGCCCAGCAGAACCACATGGCACTAAGAGCTCATTCTATGACCACAGAGTTTGGAACAGGAACCCAGGTGGTTTAACATAACCACCACCACACCTATCATCAAGCAAAGACAATTCACCTCCACAGTAGCAACCAGGGCCACTCCATAGCCAACCTCAGTGTAATAGAAGAAGCAAACCCTCTACCAAATGACAAAGCATCAGCAAAAACATACAAGAAGTACGAACAATCAAGAAGAAATGACACAACCAAAAGAACACAGTAATGCTCCAAAGTCAGACTCCACAGAACAGGGAATCTTTGAAATGTCTGGAAAAGAATTTCAAGCAATGATCTTAAGCAAACTTGAAATAAAGGAAGACTCAATTAGAGAACATGATGAAACAAGAAAAAATATACAGAATATGAAGGAGGAAATCTACAAAGAGATTAATACCATAAAAAAGAGTGTAGCAGAAATTCTAGAAATGAAAGACTCACTCAGTGAAATAAAAACATGACTGAGAGCTTGAGCAGCAGGGTAGAGCAAGCAGAAGAAAGAATTTCAGAGCTTGAAGGTGGTCTTTTTGAAATAACTCAGGCAGACAAAAAAAAAGGAAAAAAGAATGTAAAATAATGAGGAAAATCTAAGAGAGATAGCAAACAACCTCAAGTGCTCTAACATCCGAATTGTGGGTATTCATGAAGGGGAGGAGAAAGGAAAAGGTATTGAAAACCTACCCAAGGAAATAGTAACAGAAAACTTCCCAGGTGTAGGGCGGGACACAGACCTTCAGATCCAGGAAGCTCAAAGGTCTCCAAACAGATTAAACCCAAAAAGATCCTCCCCAAGACACGTTGTAGTTAAATTTGCAAAGCTCAAAGACAAAGAGAATTCTATAAGCAGCAAGAGAAAATCATCAGGTCACTTAAAGGGGAACCCCCATTAAACTAACAGCAGACTTCTCAACTGAAACCCTACAGGCAAGAAGAAAGCGGAATGATATATTCAAAATATTAAAAGAAAAAAATTGCCAGCCAAGAATTCTGCCAGCAAGGCTCTCCTTCAGTAATGTCAGTGAATTAGTGTATTTCCCAGACAAACAAATATTATGGGAGATCACCACCACACGACCAGTCCTGCAAGAAATTCTCAAGGGAGTCATTCATCTGGAATCTGAATAACGGTGACCATCATCACGAATGCACAAGAAAGAGCAAAACCCACAATTAAAACAAAAATGCCAGCAAGAAAGAGAAAGAAGCTAAATCATTCCACCTTAAATTCGCAACTAACATTGAAGAAGAAAAATAAAAGGGGAAATAATGATCAAAAGATATTTAGACCATCTAAACAAGAAGCAATTAAATGACAGGAATTAAGCAACACTTGTCAATAACTACTTTAAATGTGAATGGACTAAACTCCCCATTCAAAAGACATAGACTAACTGACTGGACTAAAAAGCTAAACCCAAGTATATGCTGTCCTCAAGAGACCCACCTCACCTGTAGAGACACTCATAGACTAAAAGTGAAGGGATGGAAAAAGATATACCATGCAAATGGAAACCAAAAATAAGCAGGAGTAGCTATTCTTATATCAGACAAAATAAACTTTAAACCAAAAGACATATAAAAAGACAAAGAAGGCCACTATATAATGATAAAGGGAACTATCCAGCTAGAAGACATAATAATCATAAACATGTATGCACCCAATACCAGAGTACCAAGATATATTAAGCAAACACTCTTAGACCTAAAGAAAGAAATAGGACTTAATACATTAACAGCTGGTGATCTGAACACCCCTCTCTCAGTATGGGACAAGACTTCCAGGCAACAAGTCAACGAAGAGACACAGGATTTAATCTGCACCCTAGACCAACTGGACTTGGCAGATATATACAGAACATTTCACCCAACAGCTAAAACATACACTTTCTTCTCATCAGCTCATGGTACATTCTCCAGGATAGACTACATATTAGGTCAAAAATCTAGTCTCAGCAAATTTTTAAAAATTAAAATTATTCCAACTATCTTTTCAGACCACAATGGACTAAAACTGGAAATAAACAATAAATGAAACACTGGAAGCTATACAAATAAATGGAAACTAAACCGTAGGCTCCTGAATGACCTATGGGTCCAAGAAGAAATTAAACAGGAAATCAAAAAATTTCTAGAAACTAATGAAAATAAAGATACATCATACCAAAACCTGTGGGATACTACAAAAGCAGTACTAAGAGGCAAATTTATTGCAGTAAATGCTTATATCAAAAGAATGGCAAGACTTCAAAAAAATGACCTAACACTATGCCTCAAAGAACTTGAAAAACAACAACAATCCAAACCTAAAAGTAGTAGATGGAAATAAATAATAAGATCAGAGCAGAACTAAATGAAATAGAGACCCAAAAAACAATAGAAAAGATAAACAAAACTAAAAGTTGGTTTTTCAAGAAGATAAATAAAATAGACATACCATTAGCTAGGTTAACAAAAAAAAAAAGAAGACCCGAATAACAAAAATTAGAAATGAAAAGGGAGACATTGCAACTGATACCACAGAAATACGAAGAATCATTACAGACTATTATAAATAACTGTATGATAACAGATATGAAAATCTGGACGATATGGATAAGTTTCTAGACACATATAAACTACCAAGGCTGAACCAAGAAGAGATAGAAAACCTGAACAGACCAATAACAAGCAAGGAGATTGAAGTGGTCATTAGCAATCTTCAAACAAAAAAAAAGTCTGGGTCCAGATGGCTTTACAGCTGAATTCTATCAAACTTTTAAAGAGGAGTTAATACCAATTCTCCTCAAACTACTCCAAACAATTAAAACAGATGCTACTCTCCCAAACTCATTCTATGAGGCCAACATAACTCTGATACCAAACCAGACAAAGACACAACAATAAAAGAAAATTATAAGCCAATATCCCTTATGAACCTAGATGCTAAAATCCTCAACAAAATACTAGCAATCAGAATACAACAACATATTACAAAAAATTTTTAAATCATCCCAGAGATACAAGGATGGTTTAACTTACAAAAGTCAATAAATGTGATACATCACATCAACAAACTCAAGAACAAAGACCATATGACGATCTCAACAGATGCTGAAAAAGCATTTGACAGAATTCAACATCACTTCATGATAAAGACTCTGAACAAATTAGGTATAGAAGGAAAATATCTCAACACAATAAAAGCCATTTATGACAAGCACACCGCCAGTATCATTCTGAATGGGGAAAAATTGAAGGCCTTCCCCTAAGGACAGGAACAAGATAATGATGTCCACTCTCACCACTTCTATTTAACATAGTACTAGAAGTACTAGCGCAAGCAAGAGAAAGAAATAAAGGGAATCCAGATTGGAAAAGATGAAGTCAAACTTTCTCTCTTTGCAGATGACATGATACTGTATATAGAAAAACATAAAGACTCTATCAAAAAACTCCTAGAGCTGGTTAATAACTTCAGTAATGTTGCAGGATACAAAATAAATGCCCCCAAATCAGTAGCATTTATATACTCAAATAATGAATTAACAGAAAGAGAAATAAAGTAAGCCCGTTTACAATTGTCACAAAAAAATAAGATACATAGGGATCTATTTAACCAAGGAGGTGAAAAACCTCTACAATGAGAATTACAAACCACTTCTGAAAGAAATTAAAGAAGACACAAAAAGATGGAAAGATATTCCATGCTCTTGGATTGGAAGAATTAACATTGTGAAAATGTCTATACTACCCAAAGCAATCTACAGATTCAATGAAATCCCCATCAAAATACCAATGAAATTCTTCACAGAAGTGGAAAACACAATCTTACCTTTAATATGGAAAAACAAAAGACTATGAATAGCCAAAGCAATCCTGAGCAAAAAAAAAACAAAGCCAGAGGCATAACTCTGCCTGACTTCAAATTATACTACAAAGCTGTTGTAACCAAAAGTCATGGTACTGGTATAAAAATAGACATCCAGACCAGTAGAGTAGAATAGAGAACCTAGAAATCACTCCTCAGGCTTATAGCCATCTGATATTAGACAAAGACAACAAAAATCTACATTGGGGAAAAGACTGCCTCTTCAGCAAGTGGTGCTAGAAAAACTGGATATCCATTTGCAAAAAAATGAAACTAGATATGCATCTCTCACCATATACTAAAATCAACTCAAAATGGATTACAGACCTAGATATAAGACCTGAAACTAAAATTACTAAGGGAAAATATAGGTGAAACACTTCAGCAATTAGGTCATGAACATGAGCCCAAAAGCACAAGCAGCAAAAGAAAAAATAAACAGATGGGACTATATCAAACTAAAAAGTTTCTGTACAGCAAAGGAAACAATCAACACAGTGAAATGACAACCTACAGAGTGGGAGAAAAATTTTGCTAACTATGCATCTGACAAGGGATTAATATCCAGAATATACATAGAACTCAAGCAATTACACAGTAAAAAAAAAAAAAAAAGACTCGATTAAAAAATGGGCAAAGGAGCTGAATAGACATTTTCAAAGGAAGACATACAAATGCCCAACAGATACATGAAAAAATGCTCAACAGCACTAGTCATCAGGGAAATGCAAATTAAAACCACATTGAGATACCACCTCGCCCCAGTTAGACTGGCTATAATAAAAAAGATGGTGAATAACAAATGCTCGTGAAGGTGTGAAGAGAAGAGAACACTACTGCACTGTTGGTGGGACTGTAAATTAGTACAACCACTATAGAAAAAAATATGGAGTTTTCTCAAACAACTACAGATAGATCTTCCATGTGATCCAGCAATCCCTCTTCTGGGTATATATCCAGAGGAATGGAAATCATCATGTCTAAGAGATACCTGCACTTCCATGTTCATCACAGCTCTGTTCACAATAGCCAAGACATGGAACCAACCTAAATGTCCATCAGTGGATGATTGGATAAAGAAACTGTGGTTATATACACCACAAAATACTACTCTGCCATAAAAAAGAATGAAATACTCCCATTTGCACCAACATGGATGAACCTGGAGAAACTTATGTTGAGTGAAACAAGCAAAGCACAGAGGGATAAATACTGCATGTGCTCACTCATATGTGGAAGCTAAAAGAGCAAGGAAGGAAAGACCACAGTAGTGCCCTGGTCTTACAGAGGGAGGGAACATTCCTAGGGCTACAAAGTAAAGTGGTGGGGAGAGGAGGAGGGGGAAGGAGGTTGGGGGATAATTGGGTGGAGACAAGGGGTACAAAAGTAACTTCTGGTAATGGGTTTGCTCCCAGTATGAATCTGCCCCCCACATCATGGGCAGGAGAAGTGACGATTAGCTTCGTATCTCATGAATATTCTTAATAAATAAGTAAATAAAAAGAACTGAGGGTCCTGGGAATTTAACCATGTCAATGCAGTCTTTTTTGCATTAGTATCTGAAGAAAAAAAGAGATGCTTTTAAAGATTTTTTTTAAGATTAGGAAACAAAAGGAAGTCAGAAGGAGCCAAATCAGGTCTGAAAGGTGGATGCATAATGATTTCCCATCAAAACTCTCACAAAATCACCTTTGTTTGTTGAGAGGAATGAGCAGGGGTATTGTCACGGTGGAGGACTTTCTGCTGAAGCATTCCTGGTCATTTTTCTTCTAAAGCCTTGGCTAACTTTCTCCAGACACTCATAATAAGCAGATATTATCATTCTTTGGCCCTCCAGAAAGTTAACAAGCAAAATTCCTTGAGCATCCCCAAACACTGTTGCCATGACTTTCGCTCTTGACCAGTCTGCTTTTGCTTTGACAGGACAACTTCCACCTCTTGGTAGGTGCAGTGATTGAATGGCCCCCCAAAGTCTTTGAAGCTTAATCCCTGTTGTAACTGTTGAGGATGGGAAATCCTACTGTGATAATTTAAAGGTAGGGCCTTGAAGTGGTGATTAGATTTTTAGGACCATGCCCTAGTTCATGAGCATGGTTCTGAGGGTTTTAAAAGGAGAGTATGTGAGACTCTCTCTCTCTCTCTCTCTCTCTCTCTCTCTCTCTCTCTCTCTCGCCATATTCACCACGTGATACCCTGAGTCACTGTAGTCATCACCAGGACAAGACCCAAGACCCTCATCAGATGTGTTCCCTGGACTTTGGACTTCCCAGCCTCTGAAACTGTAAGCAACAAATTTCATTTTCTTACAAAGTACCCAGTGTCAAGTGTTTTGTTTTAAGCAACAGAAATGGACTAATACAGTAGCCATGGCTTTGATTGCGCTTTGTGTTCAGGATTGTACTGATAAAGCCATGTTTCATCTCCTGTTACATTTCCTCAAAGAAATGCTTCAGGATCTTGATCCCACTTGTTTAAAATTTCCATTGAAAGTTCTGCTCTTCTCTGCAGCTGATCTGGGTGCAACGGTTTTGGCACCCATTGAGTGGAAAGTTTGCTCAGCTGTAATTTTTTGTGGGTGTGTGTGTGGCCAGCCTGTATGGGGATCTGAACCCTTGACCTTGGTGTTATGTACACTGTGCTCTAAACCAACTGTGTTAGTCCATTTCTGTTTCTTATAACAAAATACTTGAAACTGGGCGATTTATAAGAAAACAAAATTTATTGCTTACAGTTTCAGAGCCTGGGAAGTCCAAAGTCCAGGGAACACATCTGGAGAGGGCTTTCTTTGGTGGTGACTTCAGTGACAGCAGGCTACCACATTGTGAAAATGGTGGAGGAGAAAGAGTGAGACACTCTCTTCTCTCTTCTTTTAAAGCCCTCAGAACCACGCCCCTGACCATCACTTTTAATCCATTCACTACCACATGGTCCTACAATCTAATCCCCTCTTCAAGGCTCCACCTTCCAATCACCATAATAGGATTTCCCACCCTCTTAAGAGTCACAGTTGGGGCTAAGTTTCTAACACATAAAACTTGGGGGACACAATTCAAGCTTCAGTGAGTTTGGGGGGGGACATAATTCCATACATGGCACCAACTGAGTTAACTGGCCAGGCCTCAACTGTAATTTTTTAGTCAGAATTGTGTAAGCTAAAGCAGTTGAGATGTCTATGGTGTTGGCTATTTCTTTTGCTGTTAATCATTGGTTCTCTTCAATTAGAGCATAATTAAGATTAATTTTTCCTTGCAAATTGATGTGGATGGCCTGCCACTATGGGCTTTCACATCATCATGTCCCTTCTTAGAATGAGTTATCCAACTGCTGGTTTCTTTGGGGCATTGTCCCCATAAACTTTTCATAAAGTGTCAATGATTTCACCATTCTTCCACCCAAGCTTCACTGTAAACTTGATGTTTGTTCTTGCTTCAATTTTAGCAGAACTCATGTTGCTCTTTTAGGGGCTCTTTTCAAACGAATATCTTATCCTTCTTAGTGCCTCAAACTGGATTCTGTTTAGGCATGTTCCAGCAAGTTAGTAGGAGTTTATTTTGGTGCAAAAAAAAAAAAATTGCAATCCATGCATTGTTTTTTCATAATATGCATTGTCCATGAACTTTTTGAAGACCCCTCATGTGTATAGTCCCTACTATGTCAGGCACTGAGTCTAGTCCTATTAGGTCACAGTCTAGGAGGGAAGGACATGTCTGCTCATAGTGGGAAGCAATTAATTTTGCTTCAGAAGATTGAGTCAGTGCGGATGTATTCAGCTGCAAGTTATAGAATACCCAACCAAAAACAGCTTTACAATACAGATATGTAATTATCTATTAAATCAAAAGGTATAGAAAGAAAAGTTTCTGGATTGGTGAGCAGGTCAACATTAAGGCTCTTGCCCCCTTACAATCACCCTGCTTTGCCATTGTCAGCAGCCGCCAGAGTTGAGCAGATGTCATCTCCCCATCCTAGTTATACTATTTCTTCTAATTCAGCCTGAGGTCACATTAGCACTTTTTTTTTAGCAGTTGTATCAATACTGACTCATTTGGACTTAACTAATACTCTTGGGTTTTTTAACATGAGTTGCTGCTAAGCCACTTCACTCTGATGTGTATTTTGATGTGTTTTCTGTTTTATTTTCCTGCATTGTTTTTGAGAGGTAAAAATTAACTTTTCCAAGACTGATCCCTTGCATGATGGCCTTGCAAAAAAGAAGTAATTCTCCTGCAAAACTGTAGAGAAATGAACTACATCCCAGTACTTAAGGCTACCAATCCCATTCTACCACAAGGCTTGGACCTCAACCCCCTGATCATGCAGCCAAGGAGGGAGTGCTTCCTCAACCATGAAGTTTTATGTACTAAATTTTGCAGGTAGCAACTAAAGAGGTTATTTCCAGCCCCCTGATTATGCTAGAGCAGGGGCTTGTTCCAACTTCCCCCAAAAATACATCTCAAGCTGGTAGGATCAGGCTAAACTCAAGATTCTATTGTGTCATATGGTCATTTTATCCTGGCCTCTGGTTGTATAAAGTGTGTGCTGTGCTTAATGCTTTTCTAATCATGTAGCTTAAAAATCCCCCAGCTTGAGAATATGGGAGATGAAGGTAGTTACAGTTTGCAGAACAGAGGACAGGAAAGAAGAGAGCTGCACAGAGAACCGCAGAGAACCACAGGAGGGAAGGCTCCCCTGGAGAATTCAATCAAATATTGATCAGCACATTAGTGTGAGGAAAACTGCTAGAGGCTGGGAAAGAACCATCCAAAAGGATCGATTGAGCAGTGCCCAGCACCTTCACAGAGCCAGTGCCTGTTCCCACTAGTCAGACTGGAAAAAATTCATAATGCATGAGGCATTGGGGAGTGTTTAGGAACGTCTTGTGCTGCACTGAGCACTGTTCTGGCTCCACTGAACAAACCTTAAAAGTAAGACTCTAAAGGATCAAATTGTTTTTAAGTTCCTTAACCACACACCAGAACAAGGTCATGAATCCAGCATTCAATAAGGTAAAATTTACATTGTCTTGCACCCCATCAAAAATTACAAAGCATGCAATGAAGGAGGAAAACAGCACCATAATGAAAAGATAATTAACTGGAAATGACCCAGAACTGACAATCGGATGAGTGGATACGGAAAATGTGGTATATTTACACAATGGAATACTACTCAGCTATAAAAAAGAATGAAATACTGCCATTTGCAACGACATGGATGGACCTAGAGAGAATTATATTAAGTGAAACAAGTCAGGCACAGAAAGAGAAATATCACATGTTCTCACTTATTGGTGGGAGCTAAAAATAAATAAATAAACTCACACACACACACACACAAAAAAAAAATCGGGGGGGGGAAGAAGACATAACAATTACAATGCCTTGAAGTTGATATGACAAGCGAACAGAAAGGACATTGCTGGGAGGGAGGGGGGAGAGGGAAGAGGGAGGAAGGTTTTGGTAATGGGCCACAATAATCAACCACATTGTATATCAACAAAATAAAATAAAACTGAGAGACTGCAATGAGAAATCAGTAAATCCAGAATTACACTCAGATATTTCAATACCCCCTCTCTCAATAACTGATAGAATAAGTAGACAGAAATTCAGCAAGGATATAGTAGATTTTGACAATATATTAACTTCTTCTGATTGACATTTGTAGAACACTTTATTCAACAACAGCAGACTGATATTATTTTCACGTGCACAGAGAACATACATCAAGATAGACCATATTCTGGGCCATAAAACACGTCACAATAAATTTAGAATTCAAAGAAGAGAAGGTAGCAAGAATTAGAGAGGTGACATAACTACATATTAAACATATATTACAAGGACAATAAGGAAACATTAACAACTTTTTGCTTATAAATTGCATCACCTAAATAAAATGGACAAATTCCTTGAAAATCAGAAAGGTTGCTCAAAAAGAAATACATAATCTGAAAAGTTTATATAAAAGAAATTTAATTTGTAGCTTTAAAACTTCACACAAAGAAACTGCTAGGCTCAGATGGCTTTCCCGTTGACTTCTACCGAACATTTAATGAAGAAATAAAACCAATTCAACTCAAGCTCTACTAGAAAATTGAACAAGAGGAAATACTTATCAATTCATTCTATGAGTCCAGCATTACTCTAAAATCAAAACTAGATAAGGACACTAAGAGAAAATAAAACCACAGCCTAACATCCCTCATAAACATAGATGCAAAAAAATTTTAAACACAACTTTATAAAATTGAATCCAATGATATCATTGGATTCATAATGATGTAAAAAAGATATCTCATGACCGAGTGGAGTTTAACTCAGGAATGCAGGGTTGGTTTAACGTTTGAAAACCAATCAGTGTAATTTGCCATATAAACAAACTAAAAAAGAAAAACTATGCAATCATCCCAATAGATGCAGAAAGGCAGGTCAACTATTCCAACATCTATCCCTAATAAAAACTCATACAAATTAGGAATAGAAGGGAACTTCTTCAAACTGAAAAGGGTCATCTGCAAAATATCTACAACTAACAACATACTTAATTGTGAATGAACACTTTTCTTACAAGTCAGGAAGATGACAGTCATTCCTATGCTCATTGTTTCTATTTGACATTGTGCTGGAGGCTCTAACCAATGAAATAAGATAAGAAAGAGAAACAAAAGTCATCTAGATTATAAAGAAATAGTAAAACTATCTTCATTCATGAATGGCATAGTCAATGGAATCTTTAAAAGGATCTACTGAAACAAGTAAATGAATTTAGCAAGGTTGCAGGATACAGGATCAATATTCAAAAAATAATTGTGTACTAGCAATGAACAATTGGAAACTGAAGTAAGTAAAATACAATGCCATGTACATATCATCAAAAAATATGAACCAAGGGATAAATCTGACAAAATACTTCACCTGTCCATTGAAAACTACAAAACATTGCTCCGTTTTTGCAGAAATGGAAAAACCAATTCTCAAATTCATATAGAATTGCAAGGGGTCCCAAATAGCCAAATTCACACTGAAAAAGAAGAAAAAAGCTGAAGGATTCACATGTCCTAATTTCAAAACTTATTGCAAATATACAGTAATCAAGATATCATTATACTGGAGTAAAGACAGACAGACAGATCAATGGGATGGGAAGGAATCCACAAATAGAGCCATGTAGATGGACATCTGATTTTTTTAAAGGACACAGTTTTTTAGAGCAGTTTTAGGTTCACAGCCCCCACATGAATGACCGTCCCCATTATCAACTGGTGTATTTGTTACATTCAATGAACCTACATTGACGCATCATAATCATCCAAAGCCCATAGTTTACATTAGGGTTCCCTCTTGGTGTTATACATTCTACGGGTCTGGACAAAAGTATAATGATGTATATCTACCACTATAGTATCACACAGAGTATTCTCAATGCCCTAAAAGTCCTCTTTGCTCCAGCCCCCTAACCCCTCACAACCACTAATCTTTTTACTGTCTCCATAGTTTTGCCTTTTCCAGAACGTTATGTTGTCAGATTCATACAGTATGTAGTCTTTTCAGATGGGCTTCTTTAACCCAGTACTATGCATTTAAGTTTTCTCCCTCCATGTCTTTTCATGGCTTGATAGCTCATTTCTTCTTAGTGTTGAATAATATTCCACTGTCTGCCACAGTTTATTTATCCAGTCCCCTTCTAAAGGACATTTTGGTTACTTCCAAGTTTTGGCAATTATGAATAAAGCTGCTATAAACATCTGTGTGCGCAGGTTTTTGTGTGCAAAAAAGTTTTCAACTCCTTTGGGTAAATACCAAGAACTGGAGCTGCTGTATCATATGGTACGAGTATGTTTAGTTTGTAAGAAACTGCCAAATGTCTTTCAGACTTAAATATAAGACCTGAAACTATAAAACTCCTAAAAGAAAACATGAGGAAACACTTCAGGAAGTAGGACTGGGCAAAGACTTTATGAATATGACCCCAAAGCTCAGGCAACAAAAGGAAAAATAAACAAATGGGATTATATCAAACTAAAAAGCTTCTGCGCAGCTTTTTAGTTTAAAAGATACAATTAACGGAGTGGAAGACAATATTAGCAAACTATGCATCCAACAAAGGATTCATATCCAGAATATGTGAGGAACTCAAACAACTTAAAAGTAAAAAACCAAATAACCCAATTTAAAAATGGGCAAAGGAGCTGAATAGGCATTTCTCAAAGGAAGACATACAAATGGGCAATAGACACACAAAAAAACGTTCAACGTCACTCAGCATCAGGGAAATGCAAATCAAAACCACACTGAGATACCATCTCTCCCCAGTTAGACTGGCTATTATCTAAAAGTCAGAGAATAATAAATGCTGGAGAGGATGCAGAGAAAGAGGAACTGTCCTACACTGTTGGTGGGACTGTAAATTGGTACAGCCATTATGGAAAATACTATGGAGGTTTCTCAAACAACTACAGATAGAGCTGCCATATGATCCAGCAATCCCACTGCTGGGAATATACCCAAGGGAATGGAAATCATCATGTTGAAGAGATACCTGCACTCCCATGTTTATCACAGCTCTACTTACAATAGCCAAGAGTTGGAACCAACCTAAATTTCCATCAACAGATGACTGGATAAGAAAAATGTCGCATATATACACAATGAAACATTATCCTGCCATAAAAGAATAAAATCCTGCCATTTGAAACAACATGGGTGAACTTGGAGAAAATCACATTAAGTGAAATAAGCCAGGCACAGAAAGAGAAATACCACATGTCCTCACTCATAAGTGGGAGCTAAAAAATAAACAAATAAATAAAAGAAAGACACAACAATCACAATAATACATTGATCTTTCAAAAAGAGAACAGAACTGAGGTTACCAGAGATGGGTAAGGGGGAGGGGGAGGGGAGATGAGGGAGGAATTGGTAAAGGGCCATGAAAAACAATTACATTGTATAATGTTGAATATACTAATTATCCTGATTTGAGCATCACATATTGCACACAAGTATTGATATTCAATTCTGTACCTCACAGATATGTACAATCAACTATGTCACAATAAAATAAAATAAAACTAAAAACTGTCTTTCAAGGAGGCTGTGCCATTCTCGTTCCCGTTAGTGATCAGTGAGAGTTCCTTTTGCTCCGCGTCCTCACCCGCACTCAGCACTGTCGACGTTCTGGATTTTGGCCACTCTCATAGGTGTGCGGTGGTATCTCGTTGTAGCTTTAATTTGCCTGATGACATATGATGAGCATCTTTTCCTATGCTTATTTGCCACCTGTATTTCTTCTTTTGTGAGTTCTATGGTCTCAATGTTTGTCCCCTCCAAAGCTCAGGTGGCAGCTTGGTCCCCAGTGTGGCAGTGTTGAAAGGTGGGGTCTTTGGGAGGTGACTGGATCATGATGACCTCAGGTTAGGCAAAAATTTCTTAAATACAAGACAAAAAGTGTGATCTATAAAAGAAAAAATTGACAAATTACCTATCAAAAGTAAAAACTTCTGCTCTTCAGAAGACACTATTAAAAGAATAAAAAGAAAAAAATTCCATTGACTGGGTGAAAATATTCACAAAGCATATATCTTACAAAGAACTTGTATACAGATATAGAAATAACTCTCAGAACAACAAGAGGCAAGCAAACAACCCAATTTGAAAAACTGGTGAAAGATCTGAACTTCATGATATATGGATGGCAAATAAGCAGAGGGAAAGATGCTCAGTATTGTTAGTCATTACGGAAAAGCAAATTAAAACTACAGTGAGATCCCACTACTAAAACACAACATGTGCTGGCAAGGATGAGGAGGAACTAGAACTCTCCTATGCTAGCGGTAGAAATGTGAAATGGTACAAACACTTTGGAAAGGAATTTGGCGATTTCCTTAAAAGTTAACACCATCCCATTTCTAAGAATTTTCCCAAAAGAAAAGAAAGCATATGTCCATAGAAAGACTTGTACATAAATGTCCACAACTGCTTTATTTGTTATAGCTCCAAACTGGAAACATCCCAAATATCCATTAACAAGTCAAAAGAAAAACAGATTGTGGTGTATCCGTGCAGTGGAATACTACTTTGCAATCAAAAAGAAAGAACTATTACTATGCGCTACAACATAGATGAGTCTCAAACTAAATACGCCGATAAAAGAAGCCAGGTAAAAAAAGAATACATACCATATGATTCCAATCATATAAAACTCTAGAATATGCAAACTCATCTTCAGTGATGGAAAGATCAGTGAATGCGGTGAGGGATGGAAGGAGGAATCATACAGCAGCACAAGGAAATTTGGGGATGTTGGGAAAATTAAGGTTTCTAGTCTTGTTCAGGCTTCAGAGGCATTGCTAGGCCTCTGACCGAAGAATGACCCTGCCTAGATTATGTGCCAGACCCTCAGGAACTGTGTGCAGGCCTAACGGGACAGGTGCTTGGTAACCATCAGATAAGAAGAAAGAAAGTCCTGGAGCTTCTTGGACCTTGGGAATCTGGCCAGTTCCCAGGTCCAAAGACCATCCTGAAGGCTTATGAGAAAAGATCCAGGTGTTAACAAAATAACCACAGCTGCATGTTTGCACACAGACTAATATTATTAGTCTGTGGCTGGGTGATTTAAGCAGGATTTCCCCAAGCCGCTCTCAGAAGTCTCATCTGTGGAGTGGACGCACTGCCCGGGACAATCTCAACTGTGACTCCGGATCACTGTTCACGGGACTTTCCAGCACTGCTTGGATCTGGGTGTAGGTGTTTCTCTAACTTGGTGATATAAACACTGTTTTATTATTTTTTTTCTCTTCTTTTTAATATTCCTACATAATCTTGCTTTCTTTGCTTACTTGTTTATTGCTGTATCTTAATAAATATCGTAAACTGGCTTATTAGTGTGACAAGTGGTTTCTTTTTACCAACAAATCCTTTGAACTTAAACGAAAGTAAAAACTTTTGGCAAAACAGGGGGTGATAGACATGTCCATATCTTGATTGGGTGACAGTTTCATGGGTGTATATGTATGTCAAATGTATCAAATTATACTTTAAATATGTGCAATTTATTGTGGGTCAATTATATCTCCATAAATTCATTAACAACAATAGCAACCAAAGGGCCCTTAGTTCGAGGGCCGGGCCCTCTCCTGGACTCTGAAGTCCTCAGCAGGCTGGCGAGTGCTACTTGGCCATTAGCTCCTGTACACTCATTTCTGCTTGACAGACAAAGGGTGCCATGGCTTCCAAACAGGCTGCCCCCAAGTTCTCAAAATGGAGGGAGTGACAGATCTGCTCCGAGAACCTGGGCTCCTGGGTTTTCCTTATGTAGAGACATGCGCAGAAGTTACAGAAATCCAAGGGATCTGAGCCCTGTCACATGGGTAATAGTGGAAGCTGCTGGTGTGTTGTTCTGAAGAAGAGGGGAGAGGCTCAGTGGGCAGTCTGAACTGGTTCTATGTTTTTCAAGGTCAGACCAGGACTGGGGGGATGGAAACTGCTGGAAAAGATTTATTTCAACTCAATAAAAGAACTCTCTCTTCAGTGATTTAATCTCCACAAGGGTGTGCTCCTCTGAGTGGTGATAAGGTCTCCATCACCAGAGGTATTTGGTTATGGACTGGACAACCACCTGGTTGGGATTCTGTAGAAATAATTGAAACACTGGCTGGGTGTTGGGTTCTGCGACCAAGAGTCCCTTCTGTCCCTTTAAATCTTTGATTTTCTGCTTAAAATCTCCATGTGTTTGATGTACATGTGGTTACTCACATGGTCGAAGGGAAATTTGCCTTAGATGAATCCTACCTTGATTCTCACCCATATCTGATTTAGATGATATTTAGATGAAACTCTGGACTTTAGAGTTTAATGATGGATTGCGTTAAGACTTTGGGAGCTATTGGGATGGAATGAATGTACTTTGAAACCTAATCCCTAACTCAATAGTATTAAGAGGTGAAGTCTTTGGAAGGTGACTAGGTTGTGGGAGCAGAGCCCTCATGAATGGGATCAGTGCCCTTATAAAAGAGCCCCAGAGAGCTAGCTAGCCCCTTCCACCATGTGAGGACTCAGCAAGATGGTGCCAGTTATGAGGAAATAGCCTTCACCAGACACTGAACCTGCTCGCATCTTACTCTTGCAACCCCCAACCTCTATAACTGTGAGAAATAAATATTTGTTGGTTTTAAGCCACTCAGTTTATGGTATTTTTGTTACAGCAGCCCAAATGACACAGCTTAATATTGCATTTACATTGGAAAGATTCCATAGAAGGCTTGAAAGACACACATGCACGCACACACACACACAGGGACTCAACTTTAAATATTCAATTTGCTGAACACCTCCCTTCCAAACCATTCCAGAAAATTGGGACATTATGAATCCCATTAGAAGTCTGGGAAGTAGTTTTGGCAAAGATATCCCTGTCCCTCAAGCAGACCCAGGAGCTTCGGGAGCCTATGACAGGAGTTGCTACCCACTGCTGGCAAAACCACTTTCCAAAGTTAAACAGGAAGTGACGTAAACCATGCCCTGCCCAGCCCCCTGTTCCATGGGGAAGAGAGATGGGAATATTCCATGGGCGTCATATACTGCCCATCACAGGACAGGAGAAGCACCGTGGGCATCTCAGATGGTCCAAGCTTGTGATGGGTCTTGAATAACATCTCCCCCCAGGAACACAGACAAGAGGAAACTGATAGAAATTAACCATAAGCAGGTACACAGTTTGCCTGGTTTTCCTTTAGAAATAACCCAAGGCCTTTCTATTAATTTATGGAATCCATCTATTTGTGACCCAGATAGAAAAGGCTCTCACAAGGATGTGCTTTGGTTCTGTGGTGTAAGGAAAAGACAGAGACCAAACCCTCATCAGTGCTGTCACATTTTGTTCTGTGGCAATGATGAGATGGTCAGATTCAGAGGGCTGTTGGGAGTCAAATTAGAAAAACATCAAATCACTCCAGGGCAATTTATTCCATCTCATTTCCATTTGTACCTGAAAGGAAATGAACATCTTATCAGCCCGGGAGAGTGAAGCTGTCAGAGGCAGTTTCCAGTGTTGGAGAGAGAAGTGGGTGGGCTCCTAGTCCTAGGGCAGCTCCTGCAGGGTTGTGGGCTCCAGGGTTCGTTGGCCCTTGTGCCACTGGGGCAGGAGCTGGCTGGCCACCAGGAGGCTGGCCTGGATTGCTCCACCACAGCCTCATGTCTAAACTTCCTGGGCGCAGCCTCTGCCCAAAGCTCACAGTCCAGGGCCCTCCCCCAGCCCTCCGCAGCATGTTGGTCCAGTGCACACCCGGCTCCAGAGTTCTTCCTCGGTTTCTCTACTTTGCCCTCCAGGTAGGACCTACTGATGTTCAGTCCTGCCTGCTGCAAGGTCCCCCCCTCCACCCACCTCTTGCCACCTGCCTTCTTTTGGGTTCTCTTTCCAGCCCTCTCTTCCTGCTCCAGCTGCTGGTGAGAGTTGGCTGAGAATGGACGACTGTGCCACCACAATGTGGAGTCCTCTGCACCCCCACGCCCCAGTCCCAGGCTGCGTCCTCCCCATCAGGTGCCGGGGGTTTCTGGCATCACCAAACCTGCTGGCTTCTCGGGGCCAGCCTGGGTCTGTTCCTGGGCCCATTCCTGCAGGCCCATGTCGCTGAGCCCCGCCTGTGTGCCTCCAAGCCAAGCTCACCAGAACAAGACACATCCACACAGCACAGGCACGAGTCATTGCCCTGATCTGCCCTGGTTTTGTTCTGAGTCCAGGGCAAGCAGGGAAATTTGCAAGCCCATTGACTTCCAAAGCCCAAGGCCGAATCTTCTTTTTTAAAAAGTCCAGATATATCTCTTTGGTGAAATAAAATCAAACCAAAACCAAGGCTTCCGTGCAAGAAGGGAAGGTGGGGGTGGCAGACCCTGGCATCCATAAGGCTGTCTGCCCTGGCATAGATCCCACGACCTGAGAGTACACGGGATTCTTCAGAAGGTTTGGGGCTGCTGGTTCCCAGATATGGGTGATCCTAGTGACACAAAGACCACCACCGAGTCACCACCTAAGAGGTTGCCACCCACCGCTGATAGAGCCACTAGTACGTGTGCAGTGTGGCTTGGCTGGATTTGGGGGAGCCCTGTGGAGCCCTGCACAGATGCAGTCCCTTGCAGGTTGCTCTGGCGATCTTTCCTCCCCTCGTCCAGTGGCAGGCACCGTAGCAGCTGCATCCCACATTTCCTCATGCCGAAGCAGATCCCCTGGTCTACACTCGCTTTCCTTGTAGAACATTTCACCTTCATCTTTACCATAGACGATAAAGTTACCGAAGACAGGATGAGGCTTCCGAGGTCAGAGGAGGAAGTGCAGATTGCTTCCCCATCCCTTTGAGGCTATTCCAACCCCTGTCCTGGAGGTGGGTTGCTATGGTGATGGGAGGAGTGAAACTGGGAGATGGTGACATGTTACAGTGGGAAAAGGGGCTTGGGGGGTTGAATGGGTCTTCTTCAACATGGAGCCCTCTTGGCAAGCTGGCAGGCGTGCCATGACTCCATGGCTAGTGAGAAAGCCTCTGAGCATCTTCAGGACATGAGTCTGTCTTCCCCACATGGCCCTGAGCATTGGTATCTGTCCACTTTTGCCAGGTCATGCCTTGGCAACAGACAACTAACTCCCAAACCTTGGAAGCTTGTAGCCACAAAGTTTCATTTCTTGCTCATGTTGCGTGTTGGCTTGGCTGTGGCTCTGGTCCAAGTGTCTCCATCATTCTAGAGAGACAAGCTAAAGGAGCACCTCAATCTGCGATGGGCCATTTTCTCAGCAAAGCGGGGCAAGCAAGAGTGTGGGCAGAAAGGTTACTTCGGGGAGACCCCCACAGGGTCCTGGCCTGTGGTGTTTGCCAAAAGAATCACAAAGTGATCTGAGCATTTCACAGAAAGGAGATTTATTCTGGTTTGCACAAGCTGGGAGCGAGGTTGGTCTTACAACCTAAAATAAACCAAGCTCCCCAAGCAGGTGGGGGTGACAGCCGTTAAGGATCTCCCCGTGGGAACTTACACATGTACAACAAGGGCTGGGTTATTTCTGCAGAGTCTGGTGGGGGTGAGCGCACGCACGGTGCAGCGCCAGGCATGTTACACGTGACCCATCTGATCCTGGAGGTGGGGATTTAAGCATTCAAAATGTCTTCAGAAGGTGAATTTCAGGCAAAGCTGAGACTAGCCCACCACCTCCCCAATCCAGCCAAAATTGGTTGTGAATAATTGGGAGTTCAGCCTCAGGTGCTTTCACAGGGTAGCCTGTATCACCCTAGCAGCATTGTTGAATGAAAGGGAGGAAAGGAGAAAGGGGCCAGGGAGAGAAAGGAATGAAGGGGGTAGCTCTCGACTGCAAAGGGGACACTCACTGGTTCTTAACACTTTTGCTGAGATGCAATGCCTGTCATGCCTGCTCACAGGCCGTTGGTCACAGCGAGTCAACAGCCAAGCCTGAGCCAACGGGACAGGAGGAGGTGCTGGGGAGGGTACAGGAGTGATTGGTCCAGAGGAGGGCAGGGACAAATAATATAATAGATCCTGGGAGCCATAATCATTTGAAAGGGGGCCCTGGTCTGCTGACACCACATATCAGGACAAAAATATCAAAGATACTAAAATATTTTGAATCCACTGGGAGATAGCTGTGATATATAGATATTATGACTCACTCAGAAATGTTCTCCTTGCAGATTAGTATACCTTAAAAGGACAAATTTGTTCTGCTCAAACTCAGAAAACCATTTAGGGCCTTTCAAAAGCAGAAGAGGTGCCAAGACATTTTGAGAGAAGCCATTAGTAACAGACGTGGCAAGTTACTGCTGACTTATTAAAAAAGAAAATGATTTTATAAATGAGTCCATTACGAAGTATTCATGAGATATTAGGGCTCTGAGAACTGGTAGAATAGGAGGGAAGGGAAGATAATTAGGGCAGTTAGAAATCTGTTATTTTGTGAGCTTGCCAAAGGAAATAATCCTACGTTCGTTCTTCGGCAGATAGTTGCAATGGCTCTGCACAGGGCCTGGGCACTTCAGAAAAGAAGGTGATGGGGACAGCAGCCTGGAGTCAAGGGATCCCATCCGGGTGGGGGAAGGGGAGGCAAACATTTAAACTGATAAACTGCAATAGCACGTGCTATGTGCGATGCTAGTAATACATACAAAGCACAAAGGAGGTGGGGAGGGCTGACCAGGGGCTGTGATATCTTGGCTGTGTGGTGAATGTGACTAAGCAAGGAAAGGGGAAGCTGGAAGAGCATTTAGGGTGAAGGGAACAGCAGGTACAAAGACAGGCAGGTACAAAACTGCACCGTGTGTTTGAGGACAGGGCAGCCAGAGCCCGTGTAGCACATGTCTATGAATCAGTTTCAAAAGTCAGTGAGAAATATCACTGTGGCCCTCCCACATGTGCACCTGGAAAGGTTTACATGAGGGCGCAGTTCCAACAGGATGGCCTCTGTGCACTCATGCAAATGAGTATATGTCCATGACATGAACCTCCTTACACGTATGCTATGGTTTGAATGTGTCCCTCAGAGTTCATATGTTGGAAAGTTAATCCTCACTGCAACTGTGTTGAGAGGTGGGACCTTCAGGAGGTGACTAGGTCATTACGGCTCTGCTGTCATGAAGGGATTAATGCTGACTAATGCTGTTATCATGGGAGTGGGTTCCTGATAAAAAGATAAGTCTCTCTCTCTCTCTCTCTCTCTCTTTCTCTCTCTCTCTCTCTCTCTCTCTCTTCCTCCCCCCCCTTCTGCCTTATTCCATGGGATGAATCAGCAAGAAGGCCCTCACCAGACCTGGTCTCTCAACCTTGGACTTCCCAGCCTCCAGAGCTGTGAGAAGTAAATCTCTCTCTTCTGTATAGATTACCCAGCCTCAGGTATTCTATTATAGCAGCTCAAAATGGGCTAAGACAATGTAGCTCCCTTGTTCAGTTCACAACCTGAACCCCTGTACATGCAGGGCCTTATTGGCAGGACTCTCAGCACTTGGTATGGCAAGAACATAAAATACAACCATTAGGGGCTGGGGCCCTGTGTGTTAGGGGGTGGTGAGGGAAGAGAGAACAGTGGGGGGAAATGTGCCTAGAGAGGTGGATGGAGCCAGATTGTGAAGGGACCCACACGCCTGCTGACAGTGGCAGTGGAGAGCCAGGGAGAAGAGGTGCCTGAGAACCAGGTTCAGATGCTTTTTCTGGCTGCAGGGAAGGGGTTCGAGGCTGAGTATGGCCCCCCAAAATGTCCAGGTCCTAATTCTTGAAACCTGTGAATGCCTCCTTATATGGCAAAAGGGCCTTTGCAGATGTGAGTAAATTAAGGATCTTGGATTGTCTGGGTGGGCCCAAAGTAATCACCAGCGTCCTTATAAGAGGGAGACAGATGGAGGTTATATCACAGGAGAGGAAGAAATCATGCGACCATGGAAGCAGAGAGATTTGAAAATGCCCCACTGCTGGCTTTAGAGATGGAGGGAGGGGCCGTGGGCCAAGGAGTGCTGCTCTAGAGGCTGCAAAAGGCAAAGAAAAGCATCCCCCCTAGAACCTCCAGGAGGAGGTGGCCCGGCTGGCTCCTTGGTTTTGGCCTGATGAAACCATTTTGGACTTTTGACCTTCAGAACTCTAAGAGAATAAATTTGTGTTGTTTTAAGCCACCACCTGTATGGTGATTGGCTACAGCAAATCCCACTCATACAGAGCGCAGGTCCTGGAGCAGCCAGAGCTTGGAGCAGAGGACTTCAGGTAGGGTGGGAACACTGGAGCTGCTGGAGACAATACTAGAACTTGTATTTTTATCTACCTTGTATTGCATCCTTTTAAATGTGACTACTCAGCTATAAAGAAATGAGTGAAATTCTGTCATTCACAGCAGCGTGGATAAACTTGAAGAAAATTATGTTAAATGAAATAAACCAGGCACAGAAAGATAAATACATGTTCTTACTCATATGTGGGAGCTAAATAAGCAAATAAATAATAATAATAAGTTGAACTTTTAGAAGCAGAGAGTAGAATTGTTGTTACTAGGGTGGGAAACGGGAGGCAGAGGGGAGATAGGGAGAGGCTGGTTAATGGACACAAAATTACAGCTAGTTAGGAAAAATAAGTTGTATTGGTGTACAGTCAAGCTAGGCATCTATAGCAATGATTTACTGCATGTTATCAAATGGCTAGAAGAGAGGAGCTCAAATGTTCACATCACAAGTAAATGATTGTTTTGCAATGATGAATATGCTAATTACCCTGATTTGATCATAACACATTGTGTACATGTATTGAGATATAACTCTGCACCCCATAAATATGTACAAGCAATATGTTTTAATAATTTTTAAAAATGTCTATTTTAGTAAATGCTTTATAGTATACTGGTAAAAAAAAAAAGTGGGGGGGTTATGTAGGTAACAAGTAAATACACATGTGTGTCCTGGACTGCCTGCTAGAACTTTTTTTCTGAAAGGGGTGCATAATCAGTAAAGGTGTGGACCCCTTGGTCTAGGCAGGGAGGGGGCAGGGAGACCTGCTAAAGCCCTGCCAAGGTGCTGAGGCTGACCTGAGCTGATGGCAGCAGTCAAGAGGGACGTGCAGTTGATGAGATCAGATCTACTGTGTGTGAGAAGCCCATGGACATCAAGGTAGTTGGATAACCAGGTTTGTGGTTCAGAGGGGAAACTGGGGTTAGAACCATCATGTGAGAGTAGCAGGAGTGGAAAGCTGAGGTCACAGTGTGTAGGAGAGATGGCCAAACAGAGGATGAAGAAAGGCCCAGAGTCCACAGAAGAGCAGGCAGGGAGGGGGACACAGCAGTGAGTCGGGTGGGATGACGTGAGGACCTTGGGTTGGGGGATCAGTGGGGACCTTCACTAAGGTAGATGTCCTTAGGTGGCCTGCCTGGGATGAACACCAGACAGAAATGGACTCAGTAGGGCGCTAGAGAGAAAGAGGGCTTTTTCACTTTGCCTGACTTTTTATTAATCAGAATGGAAAAAATGAAGCTCCCTTTTAAAGAAAGATTCCAGTTGTTATCTGGATGAAATCCAAAGCAGTGAGGGAGGGACCAGGGCTCACTAGTCAGATAATTTGTTTGAAAGCGTTTTCTCAGCACAGGGAGGTGGTATGGGGGCTCGGCACCCCAGGGAGAAGGGGTTTGCTGCTGGGCACAAGCCTCCCCATGCCCACCCCTGCACCCACACTGGTGCTTGGAGAACTGCTGTTGGGATACCATCACGCTGGGGAAGTAGTTTGTTAAGGAGATAAGTCTGAAAGCGTTATGAATACACCCTTTATTTTACTTTTAGGCATGTGTGTGAGGCAGAGATTTTCTTTCTTTCTTTCTTTCTTTTTTGTGGCCTTTCCTTATTTTCCAGTAAAATTAAATAAATACATACAAGAGATCTTCAAAAAGTTCATGGAAGGATTCATATTATCTTGTAATTCAATTTTTCCATGAACTTCGTGACATATCCTCATATTAGCTGTAGTAAAGAGAGCACAGGAATGATGACTTGTTTGAATGAAGTTTCAGTCCTCCCTTAACCCTCTGCCCACTGCAAACAGCACTGATATTCCACCCCTACAGCAATGTTTGTCATATGGTGAATTACATCAGCAGCCTCCTTCTAGAACAACAGGCTGGCTGTTTTGGAGGGGGTGCTGGGAAGAGGAGGACAGGATGTGGTGGCCAGAGAAATGACCAATTTGAGATTCTGAGTCATGAACTGTCATAATTAGAAGGCAGACAGGGTGTTGCTGTTGCTGTCTTTGCTGCCTGTTCTCTGTAAAAGCTTTGAAAATTAAAATAATAGGCTTTTAAAGAGGAGAGCCACGTGGAGCTCTCCCTAATGGCCTACACATGGTGGCACAGAGCCAGACAGAGCCATGACCAGGTTGAAATGTCACCTCCAGAGGCCTCCCCCAGGGCAATGGGGTGAGGAGGGGCCCTCATTGTCCACTGGGACAGGCTAAGCAAGGAGTCCAATTAAGCTCGCTTTCAGGGCAAAGGAATCAGGACCCATGAAGAAGGCTACCTCTGCAATTACACAGCAAACCACTCCAGGATGAGCACAGTGTGCCCACACCTGGCTACCTACCTGCCCACTCTGGAGTCAGATGCCATGACACCATGAGATCCCTGCAGGCTCAGCTGCATTCAGCATTCTGCATCAGCACAGCCTGCCTGGTCAGCCTGTCACAAGTGCTACATGTCATGCTTAGATTTCCTGAGAAGGGAAGGAAAAGAAGGCAGGCTGGGATGCCAAAGCTTCCCGCCTCTTAGGCCTCCATACTCATCACCACCAAATAATCCAAGTCTTTTTATAGGCCCAGTGGTGGATCTTGCCAACCTGGGGAGTTTTGTTGGGTCCCAGCCTGGTGACCCACCTCCTCCTGACCACCCAGTGGGCTTCCCTCCAGGGCCCTGAGCTGCACTCCTACACGTTCCCCTCCAGTGCACCTTCCAAAGGGGAAAGAGTGGAAGGGCTGTCTCATTGTGGTCAAGAAAGTCATCTGGTGTCCCTCCCAGTGGTCATCCTAGGGTGGTATCCCCCAGAACTGCTCCCTCCCACCCCGCTAACAGGACCCCGGCTGTGCTTGGATACCAGGTGGGTTCCTCTGTGCATAGGGAAGGTGTCCTGGTTCTGGCCACGAGGGGCGTGGGGAAGTCTGCCTGGAGGCAGCTGGGCGAGGTGTTCGCTCCCTGATGGATGGCAGAGCCCAGCATGCACAAAGCCTTTTGCTTCCGTGGCCTCCCTGCCTGTGTACATGGGTGCAGCACCGTGAGCTGCAGTGACCATATTGTGTGGACAGTAAAATGGAAGGATAGAAAGAGTCTGAGTCTGTTGACACTGCAGAGCCACCAAAGCAAACACGAAACACCCACCTCCCGACTGCTCATCCCACAAGGTGATTGTCTCCTGTGCTTCAGCCACTATCTATTTTTTTTTTTTTGCATTTGAAAACTGTTTATATTTTTATTGCTATAAATTCTAATAGTGTTACATTTCTACATTATAAAATAACACCTGGTCATTAATGGAAAGAGGAAAAAATACAGATAGTATAACAAAATTGGAAGTTTACAAAAATAGAATTTTATATTTAGCAAAAATTTTTTCCTTCAATATTTGAAAAAGAATACCCTTTTTGGTTTAATTTCTTCTTTTTTCCCATGCAGGAACACAGTATGTCCCACTATCATTCATCTTTTTTTTTTTAATGAAGATCATTTTTAAAGTATTGTACTTTTCTTAATCTTTGTGACTTGCTTTTTTTTAATTGCTATTAATGTTATTTTGGGAAATCTTTTTAAAGATAACTGCTAATTAAGAATGAGAATCAATTTTTGTTTCTATTTCTATAGATTTTTATAAATTTGTATTTTGTTGTTTTTTTTTTAAAGATGACCGGTAAGGGGATCTTAACCCTTGACTTGCTGTTGTCAGCACCACGCTCAGCCAGTGAGCTAACTGGCCATCCCTATATGGGATCCGAACCCGTGGCCTTGGTGTTATCAGCACCACACTCTCCCGAGTGAGCCACGGGCCAGCCCTGTATTTTGTTATTTTTACTAAACTCTGTTGATTTCAGTATTTTTCAGAGATTTCTTTTGGGTTTTCTAGGTATATAATCATATCATCTGCAATTGATTTTTTATCTTTTTTTCCACTACTCCATGAAATGATTTTATTTTTCTCTTGATGCTTGTAACTTTCTAAATGAAAGCTCTAATTTTTCTTTAGGTCTAAGATGAGTATTTTCTCAGTACAAAAAAATTAGTGAAAGGGCCGGTCCATGGCTCACTTGGGAGAGTGTGGTGCTGACAACACCAAGTCAAGGGTTAAGATCCCCCTACCAGTCATCTTTAAAAAAAAAAAATTAATCAATATAGAATATTGATTATTTTGACTTCCCTAGATATTTAATAACCAAAGTGTCTTCAGATACATTTTATTTATCTATCTACTTATTTATTTATTTCAGCCACTATTGACATAGGATTATTACTCGCAGCCAAGCATGCACCAAATGACCTTTGTGATCACCTCCATCTACGTCAACCCATCCACACTGGGTTACACTCACCAGGTACCCAGCCTGGCAATTCTTCTACCTGTGCCTCCTGGAGCAGCAGATGGAAGAAGGAGGTGGGGCCATCTCAGAACTTGGAGTGGAATCTGGAGGAAGCGTGTGTCGCAGCCAGGCTGGCTGACACTGCAGGCAAAGGCAGCAGCCTGAAGACTGGGCTCTGTGGTGGACTGAATTATGTCCCCCCAAAACTCACTGAAGCTTGAACTGTGTCCCGCAAGATTTATGTATTGGAAGTTTGGCCCCCACTGTGCCTGTTAAGAGGGTGGGGAATCCTATTATGGTAATTGAAAGGTGGAGCCTCGAAGAGGTGACTGGATTGTAGGAACGTGCAGTAGTGAAAGGATTAAAAATGCTGGTCAGGGCGTGGTTCTGAGGGCTTTAAAAGGAGAGGGAAGAGAGTTTGTTACTCTCTCTGTTCTCTGCTTCACCATTTTTGCAATGTGATACCCTGCTGTCGCTGAAGTCACCAAAGAAAGCCTTCACCAGATGTGTTCCCTGGCCTTTGGACTTCCCAGCCTCAGAAACTATAAACAATAAATTTCGTTTCCTTTATAAACCAACCAGTTCTGTGTATTTTGTTATAAGAAACAGACATGGACTAATACAGGCTCCAAATGGAAAATTCTGGGTAGGTACCACGGAGGGAGGCCCCAGAGACATCCTGGTCCAAGGACTCAGTTTCCAGAATCTTCATGGCAGGATAGAAGCAGCAGCTGGCCCAAGAAGTGGGAGGCCTTGACTGTTCTTTCTGGAGCCAGCCAGGCCCAGTGGGGCAGCCCGAGGCCCCCAGCAGTTGGCCGGGCACCGTGCAGAGCAGCAGCAGCCCACGCTGGCCCGGGGCGGCCACTCGCCTGAAGCTCACACCTGCTGTGTACTAGGATTCAAAAGTATCAGAAGCCCACCACGCCCCTAGGAAGGCCCCACAGAAATTCCAGCACTAACAGCTAATTCATGGGTATTACAAGCAGTGTCTTCTTTCTGAGTCCCTTTTAAAGTCCCCACATAGGAGTAGTGCAATGTGTTCCTTTCTCTGGGAGACTTGGGAGGAAGAGAAGTCACCAGAAAGCTGAAGGGAAAAGAAAGGGCAGGGCCACTAGCTCTTCCTGTGAAGGGCTGTGAGGTCTCTGTCCCAACCACTCCCCGTCTGCCACACAGCCTGAAAGCAGCCACAGACAATGTACAGGTCAATAGGTGCAGGGGGTTCCAAACAATCCTTGTTTATGGACACTGGGATTTGTTTCATGTCATTTTCACATGTCATGGAATATTAGTCCTCTGGTTTTTTTTCAACCATTTAAAAATGTGAAAACCATTCTCTGCTCACAGCTGTACAAAAGTAGGTCGCAAGCTGGATCGGGCTCAGGGGCCACGTTTGCAGATCCGCAGGACAGGGGCACTCAGGAGAAGAAGCTGTGGGGCCAAGCGGTCATTTCTCCGATCATAGGATCATCTTGTTGATAAAGGCTCGGGGTAGGCTGCCTGGCCGGGAGCTGCTGGGCCAGGAGGTGCAAGAGCCGCTGCCCAGGGAAGGGGGACTGCAGAGGTGGAGGGAGGTTTATCCCCCGCAGCAGCTCCAGCTGGCCCCAGGGTGGCGGGATGGGAGGGCGGCATCCACACCCCATGTAGCTGTGGGTGGGACTCGCCGCAGCAAGGCCAGGGCTGAAGGCCGGAGGAGCCGTTTGACAGTTCGAAGTGACAAGGAGCCGAGACGGAAGGCCTCTGGGGAATGGAAGAGGAGACGCTGAGGTAGGCCTCACAGGAGCGATTTCCTTCCCCCGACCAGTCTCAGCAGGACACAGGGACGGTGTCACCGGGGACAGGGACACTCAGGAGAGGTGGCAGCAGGCAGCAGACAGTGGGCTGTTGCTGATGATGCGCTATTACATTTGTCCAGACTTTATTGCAAGTGATAAAACCCAATCTCAATGAACCCATGTGAAAAACAAGATGATTTGCCTTTCCTGTGACTGGGGTGCAGAGGGCAAAGCTGTGCTCGGGGACGCCTGGATACAGGGACTGAGACCTGCCAGGACATGTGCTCCATCTCTCAGGCCAGTCTCTGCGTGCAGCCAGGAACGTGGGAGTGGGCAGCTCTGCCCGTTCACCTGACGTTCAGCGTCCAAAGAGAAGAAGCAGCCCTACCCCTCAGCTTGAGTTGAGCGAGTCCAGGGAGGCCTCCCAGTGCTCTGCCTGAGTCACCCACAGCTGGCCCCATCACCATGTCCAGGGGACAGCTATCGCAACTGACCCAGTTCAGGGTGACAGAGCCAGGCTCAGGGTCAGGTGGGGAATGAGATGAGAGGGCAGCCTCCCCCAGATCCCCGCCACAGGGAGCGAGGGCAGGAGAGCACCCCCAGAGTGGGGATGCCACTGTGGCTGGACAAGGAGCAGAAGCCCTTCCCAGCAGCCCAGGACACCCCTGCTGGTCTGAAGCCTTGACACCTCCAAATGAAGAATTCACTGAGAAAGGGGTGGTGGCCCGCACAAGCAGGCACAGGCTTTCTCAGAGCTGCAGATCTGCCGTGGGGCTTTTCCTCGCTGTCTTCAGATGGCAATCTCCTGTCCACCCTGCAAGACTCAGCTCCAGCGTCACCTCCTCTGAGAAGCGCTCCTCAGCTCGCCAAGACAAAGCCGGTGTCTCATTCCCGCCCCTGGCTTCCAGGAGCACTTGCATTGTCCTCACTGGTCTGTCTGGCTCCAGGCACTGACTCTCTCCCGGCAGGGCGGGGTTGAGTCTCACTGCGGGACGCTCCCCCACCAAGTGCCCACGCCCGGCCCTCGCAGGTGCTCCCGACCTGCTTGGTGGGTGGGTGGACTACACAGGCAGGATGTGTATTTTCTGTGGCCAATGGTGCTGGTTGCCACCTGCTTCTCTTCTAATAGAAACCACCTCCCCTGATAGAGGCTGAAAGTGCCAGATACGTATGCTTCTCTCTTGCAAGTGGGAATTGGCAAGTGACCCACTTATGGTTAATAAGACTTAAGAAGTCTCCAAGGGCTTTTCCCCCTCCTCAATATAAACAGCATCTCGAGAGAGAAGAGTTCTCTTCCATCCTGTCTTCGAACATGACTGTGAGAAAACGTGATGTCTGGAGTTGTGGCAGCTATCTTGAGACCATGGGGCAACAGCCTGAAGACAAAGCAGCGTGTTCAAAATGATGCAGTGGAAACCTGGAACAGGTCTGGGTCTTTGATTTTTCATCCTTAGATTCAACCTAGGAAACATCGACTTCCAGATTGAGTCTATGAGACTAACAAAAACAAAAATAAACCACCTATTGTTGAAAGCCACGTGTAGTGGGGAATTCTGTTACAGGCAGCAGAGAGCACATCTGATACACACTCTCCTGCCCATGACAGCAGTTAGGGACTCTACGGGATAAACATTTTTTTTTCCATCTAGCACTAGCTTAGAAAGACAAGGAGACAAAAACCACCTCAGAAATGGAAATTATTGAAGTATTGTCCATGCTTTGTTTCTAGCTGTCGGCGTATTTTAGGTTGAGTGCCACGTGACTGTTCACTGGCTCAGCCCCTGGACATGTGTGTGAGTCATGTCCAGGCTGGCTCCTCTGGCTTGTGGAGCATCAGATATTCCACTCAAAGATACACTCAAACGCTGTGGACCACGCAAATATGTTGCAAAGCTCTGTGCGAGTCTCTTAGGTGAAAAAAATCAAGGCAGATGTATACCTTAACCACCAATCCAATGAAATAATCTGGATAAGGTTAATCACAGATCACAAAGGCAAAAGTGTGAATTTAGCAGCTGAGTGGGAGCTGCTCGGGGGGATGTAGGTCCTGGATGGAAGCAGCAGCTGGGGCTGGAGTGTCCCACAGGCCTGGGGCAGTTGCATGCAGCAGAGGCTGGAGCAGGGCCATGTGCCATGCCCAGGGCTTGAAGGAGACATGTGAGGTGATGGAGTTTGGATGTTTTGTCCTCCCAGAACTCATGTGGAAATCTGATCCCCAATGTGGCAGTGTTGCAAACTGATTGAGTCATGGAGGTGGATCCCTCATGAATGGATTAATGCTCTCCCTAGGTGGGAGGAGTAATGAGTGAGTTCTCGCTCTATTAGCTTCCATGAGAGCTGGTTGTTTAAAAGACCCTGGCACCTCCTCTCTCTCTCTCTCCCTTGTTTCCTCTCACCATGTGATCTTGTATCATCACTGGCTGCCTGCCACTTTCTGCCATAAGTAGAAGTAGCCTGAGGCCTGCGCCAGATGTAGTTGTCTCAGAATCATGAGCCAAATAAACCTCTGTTCTTTATAAACTACCTAGTCTCAGGTATTCTGTTACAGCAACACAAAATGGAGTAATACAGGAGGCTTGAGGAGGAAGGAATGTTGTCACGCGTGTGGTCTATAGCCATCGCTCTGGCAGCCTGTCTGGTGGCTGCACAGGAGGAAGGCAGAGTTTGGGTTCTTTCATAGTTACAGTTCTGATCGGTACCTGCCACCTAGACCCTGAGTCTAGAGGGTGCGGTCACACACGATGCCCTATACACAGGAAGGTTCGAGGAATGGCCACTGTAGTTATTCCTGTCATTACACGTCCACCGCCACCACCTCCAGACTGCTGGCTGAGTGGGTCATCAACCAGAGGAATGACACTGCGGACACAGTCTCCACCAGCAACCCCAGCAACATGCTGCATGCGCTTGCTGACAACCTGCCACAGTGGCCTTCTCCCCACATCTCCCCACTCACCCCAGCTCCCCGCCCCAACACCAGGGTCAGGAGTTGACCGTGTAAGAGGAAGTGCTGGCCTCTAGTCGCTTGGGTAGTGTCCAGGTCAGAGATGAGTCATAGCAGCCCAAGCCAAGAAATGTTTCAGGTGCGTCAGGGCCTTTCACCAGGTAGCCAGTAAGTGGCAGGAGTTCCAAGTCCATCTTGTGCCACTGCAGACATCACAAATTGATCCCCACACTTTTTCCTGTTAAACCAGATGTGCCTGTGTCCCCCTCAAAGCAGCACTTAGGATGCTCATTACCACAGGGTCTAACCTGTCATGTGCTTTACTAGGGGTCCGTTTTAGTTCGTTTATGCCGCTACAACAGAAAACCTGAGACTAGGTAATTCACAATGAAGAGAAACGTATTTCTTACCATTCTGGAAGCTAGGGTCAAGGCACCGGCATCTGGTGAGGGTCTTCTTGCTGTACCATCCTGTGGTGGGAGGGCCAAGAGAGGGCAAGAGAGTAAAAGAGGCTGAACTCCCCCTTTATAACAAGCCCACTCCCGAGATACAGCACAATCCACTCACCACCCTCAAGGCCTAATCACCTCCCATTCGGCCACACCTCCCAACACCGTTGCGTGGGGATTAAATTTCCAACACATGCTTTAGGGGGACACACTGAAACCACAGCAGGGCTCTGAGCCCCGTGCTTGTGTTTCATGAAGTGATTCCAGCTCTGCTGCCCTGGAGTGAACTAGATTGTGCTAACGCTCCTGGGCCCTCCTCTCTATCTCAGGGAGGAAGAGGGTTAATTCTGGTGAGACTGGCATTTCCCAATCCTTACCTGAGCAGGAGTTCACATGTTGGAGGATAGCCCAGGCCCTCAAAGGTGCTGAGTCACAGGCACAAGGGAACTGCAGGGTGTGGGGTGGGACCAGTCGGCTGAAAAAAACATTTTGACTTTTCAGCCATCCAAGTTATTTTATCCAACTTCTCCTTAGTCAATGATCAGAGTATAAATTTCTAGTAGCCCTCAGTAAGAAACAATTAATTAGCTACTCCAATTAATTTCCTCAATAAAGAAGGAAGGGGCTTCAGTGTCTTTAATAAAAATTTGCAAAAACTAGAGGAAACCCAGAGAGTTGCAGAATGTTTGCCTGTTGAGATTTTCTGCAAATACCCTCTGTCTTTCTTACTCAGGAGTGAGTAGTTTCCCTGCAGTCAGAGGCACCCGTGCCTGCCTTACATTAAGGTCTGTGGCCACTACCACGGTTTCCCTTCCTCTGACATCTGGGAAAGAATTACTGAAATCGATAAGTAGGACTCTAAACACACTAGGGTTCCTTCCAAACAGGAGGAGATTTTTCTCCAGAAAATGCAATGAATTTACAACATTGTACCAAACATCTTCAAAACCTATGTCATGAAAGTAACGTGCTTTATTATGCTAAATGAAAAGAAATCAGTAAAGGACCAAAGCACTAAGCAGGCTAGTGGCCAAGAAGATTAGTCAATGCTAACTCGCAGGGATCAATAGTGCCCCAGGAGGAGTGCATCAACTTGTATTTACATAAAAAGTGGGAAAAACAACCCAGCACATTGAAAGAACAGCAACAAAGATTAAGTAATGTTTCAGCTGATGAAATGTGCTCTTTTGAATATATTTTAACTCCAACTATAGGCTGAATTCCAATTTCAGAATCTTATTTAGGAAAAAGCTTACAGGTTTACTCTGCAAAGAAGTAGAAAACGCATTTCCTCATGCCTTTTATTGCATTATTTTGATTAAAATAATACATATCCATTTCTGTATGTTCCTTCACACATATGAATTTTACATAATTAAAATGATACTGTAATTCTGCATTCTGTGTTTTAAACTAATGTCATAAACATCTTCCGTCATTAAAAGGCCTTCAAACCTTTCCCGGGCTGCCAGAGCGCCATGAAACCTGTGGACCAGTCCTCGATGACCCCATTCAGGGGACGATTTCTGCCACCCTCCCGGAGTTCACCTCTCACTGGCATCTGGCCTGCTGACCCTCCCTCCCCACTGGGTTTCTGCATCTCTCTCTGCAGATGCATCTTCTCTGCTGGAGCCTGTCAGTGGTCTCTCCAGTTCTCAGTGTCCTCTCCTTAGGAGATCTCAGCCCTCCCCGAGGATTCTGTTATCTTAATTTCCACCCAGACCTGTCCCTCTGCTGTCTTCACCTTCCCCTTGGGAGTCTTGAGGCAGCTCCAAGCCTATCTGTCCACAATGAGCTTGAGCTCTCCCCAAGCCAGTACCAGCTGGCCTGGAGAGTAGCACCATCGTCCTTCCTGTTCTCAGGGCAGAAACCCAGGAGTTAGCCTTGACATTTGATTTGCACCACCCCGTCTAACCAACCTGTGGCCAAATGCATTAAGCATACCTCCTAAGTCTCTCTACAATCTATCCACTGCGCTCCATCCCAACCGCCAGGGCCAGCAGATACAGTTGCACGCTGCACAAATGCCATCACCCAGGTTGTTGCCTCGTGGCTATTCTGTGAAAATGTTTACTAACTTATCTTCCCTTTTGACATTTCCAAGCCATTTTTCAACCTGCAGCTAGAGTGCTCTTATTAAAATGCAAATCCAATCATACAGTTCCTTTGTGTAATTGCTCTCAGGGCCTGGCCTGGCCTCCATCTCCGTAAGTCATCACACATTGTGTTCCAGGCTTCCCCATGTGGCCTGGCCCTTTCCTACACCTTCTGCACCATCCTTTGGCTCCAGCCACTGTGGCCTTCCTACGGCTATTCATCTGTGCCATGCCCCCTTCTCCATCCCCTCCTCTGGAATCTCTTAGGTGCTAGCACAGGCAGTGCACAGCTCCTCCAAGAGACTGTCCCAACAACCCAACTAGGATGTCTCTCCAATGACACTCACAGTGTGTTTGGTGTTTAACGTTTATGTCTGTGAATCCTTGTCTTTGATGAATGTCTGTCAGCCACATAATGGTGGGAATTATTTTCCTCTTTTACTTACCTTCAGTAATTAGAATGAGTCGGTGTTCAATAAACATGCGTTAAATGAGTGAATTACATAGACAATGGGTGTAATAAAATAATTTTGCCATTCTTCCAAGAAATATTAAATGCCTACTGCATTTTACATTAACGTTTCCTGGGTTTTGCTATTATAAAATGCTTTTAAAAAAATCTTTAAACATAAAACTATTTTTTTAAATCATTTAACGCAAGGTTAAAGATAAAGGCTCTTGGTATAATATTGCCAAGCTGCTTTTGAAACTCCTGTATGCTACCTTAACATAATGATTTTAAAAACTGCTAATTTGATGAAAACATTTGTTTTAATTTGCATTTCCTTGCTGAAAGTGTATAGTTCTTCATATTTGTAGCCATCTGTGTGTCCTCACTGATAACACTTTATGTCCTGTGTTCTTGTTCATTTAACCAGTCAAGTCTTAACATTTTTTGAATTAAACTATATGAGCTGTTCCAGTAAGGGTGCAAATATTCCACCTCATGCAAGTCATTTTTCACAATTTTTGCCTTTGTAGTTTATGTGGTGTTTGATGTATTAGGTACTCGAACATATTCTGCACTCAAAGATTTTCTGACCTTTCCTTTACGAGTTCTTACGTTCTTTTTAGGTCAGAAAGTGGTTCTGAAAGTGTGGCCCCTGGGCTAGAAGCATTAGCATCACCCAGAAACCTGTTAAAATACAAGTTCTGCTCCGTTGCAGATAGAATATCAGAAACTCTGAGGTGGAGCTCGGCAATCTGGTCTAACAAGCTCTCCAGGTGATTCTGATACAAACAAGTGTGGGAGCCACTGGTCAAGAGAGGCCGTCCTCTCCCTAGCTTTTCTCTGGGCTTTTCATTTCACATGCCATGTTTGGTGTATAGCAGAAAGAAATTATTTTTTCTCCCAAACAATATTGATTTATGGTGCTTCCCTTATCTTGAGTTTACAAACATTCAGGTTTGCCTGCTTTTTCTTAAACACTTTTATTTAAATATATTTTGCATACCATAAAATTTACCCATTTATAGTATACAGGTTTTAGTGTATTCAGAATTGTGCAACCATAACATTGTACCCACATTCATACCTGGTTTTAGTTATGTGCATCTTCTCTCTTTTTTCTTGGTGAGTCTAGCTAAAGGTTTGCCAATTTTGAAGAATTAATATTTGGCTTCATTTCTCTTTTTCCCCTCTATTTAATTTATTTCTTCTGTGTATACTTTTTTCTTCCTTCTGGTTGCTTTAGGTATAGTTCACTCTTTCTAGTTTCTTAAGATGAAAGGTTAGGTTACTGATTTGAGCTATATTTTCTTTTCAGTGTAAGCATTTACAGCTATTAAGTGTCCCTCGGAGTCCTGCTTTAGTTAGCATTCCACAAATTTTGGTATGTTTTTGTTTTCATTCATCTCAAAGTATTTTCTAATGTCCCTTGTGATTTCTTCTTTGATCCACTTCTTATTTAGAATGTTGGTTCATTTCTACATACTTGGGAATTTCTCAAAATTTCTCCTGCTGATTTTTAATTTCATTCAATTGGTTGCAGAACATATTTTGTACAACTTCAATCCTTTTTAATTTATTAAGACTTATTTTATGTTCTCACCCATGGCCTATCCTGGAGAAGGCTCCATGTGTATTTGAGAATATGTTTGCTGAGTGGAGTGTTCTATAAAGTTCTGTTAGGTGTAGTTGGTTTATAGCATTGCTTAAGTCTTCTATTTCTTTGTTGATCTATTGACTAGTTGTTCTATCCATTATTAGAAGTAGCGCATGTAAATCTCTAACTATTATTGTTGAATTGTCTTTTTCTTGTAAATTCTGTTTTGCTTTATGTATTTTGGGACTCTTTTACTAGGTGCATACATGTTTAAAATCATTACACATTTCTAGTAAATTTGCCCTCTTATCATTACAAATTATCCTTTTCTGGTTTTATTAACAATTTTTTATCTTAGAGTCTAATTTTTTAATATATTGGTATATCCATTCCAGCTCTCCATTGGTTACTGCTTTCATAGTATATCTTTTTCCATCTTTTTAATTTCTACCTATTTGTCTTTGAATATAAAGTGTGTTTCTTATAGACAGCATATAGTTGGATTATCATTTTATCCATTCTGCCATCTGTCTTTTGATTGGGGTGTTTAATCCATTTACATAATAGTTACCTATAAAGTAGGATTTATATCTACCATTTTTGCTATTTTTAAAAATACACCTTATGACAAAATTGTTCTCTTCATTACTGCCTTCTTTAGAGTTCAATAGGTATTTTCTATTGTATCTTATCTAATTCCTTGTTGCTTCTTTTACTGTATTTTAAAATTTATTCTCTTCATGGTTGCCCTGGAGATTACAAGTAGCATCTTAAAATAATCTATTTTCGATTCATATCTACTTAATTTCAATAGTGGCAGTCAATAGTTGCTCCAATATACCTTCATTCTCTTCCCACTCCTTTGTGCTATTACAATCATACAAATTATCTCCCTATACATTATAAGCCCATCAACACTTCTATATTTATTCCTTTAGGCAGTTGTTATTTAAAACAGAACAATTATGAACAAAAATGTGTATACTGTCTTTTCATAATACTAATTACCCTAACCAGTGCTCTTTACATCTTCGTGTGTATTTGAGTTAATGTCTAGTGTCTTTTCATTAAAGCCTGAAGGCCTCCCTTCAGAAGGACTCCCTCCTAGGGCAGGTCTGCCAACAACGAATTCTCTTACTTTTTGTTTATCTGACAATGTCTTAATTTCTCCTTTATTTTTGAATAAGGATTTATCTAGATACAGAATTTTTGTATGAGTTATTTCATCCTACTGCTTCTGGCTTCCATGTTTTCTGATGAGAAGGCAAATGCTAATTTTATTGAGGTTCATTATTCTTTTGGTATATCATTTTCAGTTCATTGTGCAGCTTTTAGTTGTATTACCCATATTTTCATTGTTTTAGAGGGAAAATGAGTTCACTGAGGTCCCCACTATGCCATTTTGGAAGCTGACTTTTTGCTTTATTTTCATTATTTAGGCAATATGTTGTTGTTGTTTTTGTGACCCGTAAGGGGATCATTAACCCTTGGCTTGGTGTCGCCCGCACGGCGCTCAGCCAGTGAGCGCACCGGCCAGCCCTATATAGGATCTGAACCCGTGGCCTCAGTGCTCCCAGCGCTGCACTCTCCCAAGTGAGCCACAGGGTTGGCCCTAGGCAACATGTTTTAATAACTTGTAAAGCAACTTTTTTTTAGTATTTATTTTTTTCTAAAATTTCTTATCTATTCTCACCTATTTGGCTAATTTTTCAGCTAAATGTTAGAATCATTTGCTTAAGGTCTAAAAGAAATTCCACTGGAAATAAGATTTTTTTGGTAAATATATTACATTCTTAGAACATTCGGGCTTCCCATTCTTTTACTTTTATACTGCTAAGCAAACTGACTAAACTTTTTCATGTAGATTCCATTGTGTTTTCCATAGGCATTTAAAATGTCTGTTGTGCCTGTGAACTCAACCTGATGTGCCATAATTTTTTTCTTTTTTAATATAAAGCATCAATATTTTCTGGGCTGAAAGAAAAACATTCATTTATGTACCTAAAGTTAATGGAGTCAGGAGGGCTCATTCTGTAGGTGAGAGGCATGCTAGTTTTTTTCTTTGAAGCCCCAGAATATCATTATTCAAGTTAAATCCTAAGCGGAACCTCAATTCATAAAAATAAAAGCAGAGCTTTGTAGTTGAAAAGGTTGAGGGGTGGCCCTGTGTGTTCACCTCCTGCCTTGCTGCTGTGACTGCCCCTGAGGTGCTTCCAACAGCTGGATGCTTGGCTGTCAGGACAGGTAACCTGTAGCAGGAGCCATTTGTGGGCTCCTTAGCATGAGCTCATGCTTTTTAACATGTGAACGTGTTTTCCTATCTTTCTTCAATGACCAGTGACACATCTGTGTCTCAGTGAGATCTTGCCTCACTGGTCTAGACCACCACCTCTGTCTCATGGTCAACACAAAACTAGACACAAGCTTCAGGGGAGCTCAAGAAAGAACACATGATTTCTGTTATACTTTATCACTATCCCATCCATGACATAAGAAATATATATTTGGTCTCTGTCCCCAGTTCCTGGCACAAAGCTCCTAAAACTCTTGTAATTTCCTGAGTGACAGGAGTGCTGAGTGCATTTTTTGTTTTAATAATTGCTCTTGACCCGTTTCCTGAAAGAGTTCCTCAATCCCTTGGAACTTCTTGGGTAATAGTAGTTAGTGCCTTTTGTTCTAACGAGTTGGGCTTGTTCTTGGTGGGCTGCTGGATGGGGCTGGTAACCAGAAAGACCAAGCCATAATTAGAAACATGGGACTTTCAGCCCCACCCCCATCCTCCAGGTAGGGGATAGGGGCTGGAGAGTGATCATGCCTGTGTGCTCCCTCAACTGCAGGGTGCAGAGAGCATCCAGGATGGTGAACACGTCTATGTGCTGGGAGGATGGCACACCCCAGCTCCACAGGGACAGAAGCTCCCGCGCTCCAAACCCTTCCAGACCTTACCCTATGTATCTCCTCATCTGGCTGTTTACTTGTATCCTTTAAAATACCCTTTGTAATAAATCAGCAACAGTAGGTAAACTGTTTTCCTGAGTTCCGTGAGCCACCCTAGGACGTTACCAAATCCAAGAAGGGGGTCATGGGAATCTCCAATTTATTTATTTATTTATTTATTTTGTCTTTTTCGTGACCGGCACTCAGCCAGTGAGTGCACCAGCCATTCCTATATAGGATCCGAACCCGCGGCGGGAGCGTTGCTGCACTCCCAGCGCCGCACTCTGCCAAGTGTGCCACGGGGTCGGCCCGGAATCTCCAATTTATAGTCAGACAGAAGTTGTGGGTACCCTGGGGACCTACCACTTGCAACTGATGTCTGAAGTGAGGAGAAGTCCTTTGAGACTGAGACCTTAAATGTGGGGTGTGTGTTAACTCCAGTTAGTGTCAGAACTGGACTGAACTGTAGAACACCCAGCTGGTGTCTGAGCGTTAGTCAATGTGGAGAAAAAAACCCCACACATGTGATGGCAGAAGTGAAGTATTAAGAGTGGGGTGAAGTACAGAGAGAAAAACAGGTGGTTTTTCCTATATTCACCAACCCATGTCCCAACAGAGAGAAGTATTTGACTCTACCACTTAGAAATAAATATGGTGCCCAGTTTTCAAAAAGTGGGTATGTAGATGATATTATCTATGAATTTTACTTCAGCATAGAGGGTGTTATAAAATAGCAGATATATAAGGAGGAGGTGGGTCTGATACGGCTTAGAACTATGGGACCAGGATATCACTAAAATAAGCACTTTAAAAGAAAAGTCATGCTCTGGTCCTTACAAATGATTATTGTATAATTCAACTCCTGGATAAAGGAATTTTAAAAAACTTTGACAACCTGAAAAAAAAAACTATTGAGTATGATGTTTTCAATCAGAATAAGTGTGCACCTTAGAGAACAGATTGTGTAAAGCAGCGAGGGCCGCAGGAGTGAAAGGTGGAGGCCTGCTGTACGTGCAGCGCGAGAGGCGGGACAGTGACTCATAAACAAAAGCAAATCATGCTCCTTGTTCCAAAGTGTGTCTCTGAGACTAATCACTTAACGTATCACATGGCAATTGCTCTTACAGAAGAGAGTTTTACTCCAATCCAGCCCATACATATTACCTTCTATGGTAATTTGTACAGGAACATGATAAGATCTAGTGTAGTTTTAGATCCAATGCAATTTCATAAAGGGTTGGTAATAAGCAAAGATTTAAAGTAATCACTGCAGTATTTAAAAGTATCTGAGAATTATGAAAATGTGGGAGGACACCTCCTGAGCATGTGTTAGGATGTGAGAGGGGCCACACTCTTCTCTCAGAAGGGAGGACAAGGCAGTGCTGAGCAGCTGCTCAACAGCGAGCCACCAGCCAGGAAGAAGAAGAGCACAGACGTTTGCTCCTTGTGTAACGTTCTTGTAGACAGCATTCCAGGAAGTCTTACTAAAATGTAATTCAAAACTATGAGTTAAATTCCAGTAATGACTGTGTACTTCCCCCCCAAAACGATTTTCCTCTCAGAAATAAAATCAGGAAAGTGACTGAGTTCTGGTAAGAAAAGCTGTGGCTGAGTCCAGACACTGTAAGGGTGGATGCCATCTCTCCAGCCTGCCAGGTGCGGGACTTGTATCCCTGCATGCTACTTTAGTCTCAACTATATGAAATGTCATTCATGTAATTTGTCCTTGGAAAAATCACAGGAGTCCAAGAACCTTCTGGGGCCATCCAGTTTTTGTCCTTCAGTGCCCTAAAGTCAGATAAGCTCAACATCCAGAAATATCCTTTGATTTGTTCTTTCTCTGATATCTTGTATCCTTGGGATCAAAGCCTCTTTCACTGGCACCGAACAATGCCCAGTGAGGAGTTCTGGCCATATAATCCTTTGCACCAAAGGTCTGTGACCCACCACTATCGTCATACTGCTGGATGAGCTCCTGGAAGCGGTTGTAATTGATCCATGTCCACCATTCTCCATCAATCTTAAACTGGAAACAAAAAGAGTAGAAAAATAACAAATAAATACCAGAAAATCACTAATGAGCCTGATTTGGTCCTCTCTGTCATGTTAAAGAAAACTCTTCCATATTCCAGATATGGTGTCCTATCAAAGCAATACATGTTACAAGTCAGAGGAGAGTCTCTCTTCCCTGGGCACTGGTGCTGTGGCAGCCTCGAAGAACCAGCTGCTGAATAGGGAATTCTGCCTGGATCTGGAAGTCAAGCCAGTTAGTCCTGCGCAATATCACTAACAGACGGTTAACTTTTTTGGTGTCATCCTGTATTAATGGTCAAGCTAATTCTAATTCCCCACTGTTGCCACGTTTTTATTGGTTATGATTTTCACGGTTGTGATAGCAGCGCCTAGTGGAACTCTTTTTATTACTAAACTTTGCTTGTTATTAGTAAAGCTTTAATCAATGGCTTTCAATCCTGAAATGCTAACTAAATGACTCAAACAAGCCTTTTAGCATAACGTGAACAAAATATCTCATTAGTGGAAAGTCTTGTTAAGAATTTCAGTTCAATAAAAGGGAATAATCCAATTTGTACTCTCTTAAGGAAATTGCTTCTCAAAAGTCACTGTGGAATAATGACCTGGAATGAAGAAAACAGAAAGCAAGCTGAAGAGGCTCTGAAGGAAATACTAATTGAACTGTGAAGGCTTTTAATTCAAAGCATCTGTTTGGCATTCATTTGTGTAAATGCATACTCATATGTTATAATATGTTATAAAAAGACAAGTATTTCTGCTAAGCCACTGTCTTTTTAAACTCTATAAAGCAAGTTAAGTAACAATTTCCTGTTCTAGCTGAAAAAAAATATTGAAAATATATACATTCCTTAATTTAAAATATTAAAATATGCTGCATTTAAATGACAGATCTTTTTACCCAACAGCTAAGAGCCTTCTAGTGGGAAAAAATGCCAAATAAGTGAGAAAGTTTAGTTTACCTATGAATTATGAGAAATTTTCTTCTAATAAGACCATTCTTCACAGTGGTGCCCCAGGGGCTCTATGATCTCTACAACCTGGGATGTAGTATTTGTATCTTGCCATCTCTTTCCCTCCCAAGATTGACTGTCCCTGGAGTGCTCTCTACTACTATGGAAGAAATCACTGTTATTCCCAGCCTCAAACTGCAGTCAAAGGCAACCTCCCTTTCCCTGGCCCCTCACATCCCAAAACCAGCTGACGCTGTCAATTCTCCCTGAGCAGCATTTCTGTTGCCAGTGAACATCGCCCTAATGTAGGCCCTTCCTTCTGGGACTTGGCAATAGTCTTCCAACTGATTGGTCTTCTGACTCCAGTTTTGGCTTCTTCCAACATTTCTGACTGCCTACTATGCCTTCAGCAGAACGGGTTCCCATCATCTAGAATATGAAGTCTAAACATCACATCTGCACCTGCAGGCCCTTCCTGAGATGTCTCTGTCTGATTAACACCAACGTATGCTTCAGGTCTCAACGTCCTCTGCTCTGGGAAGTCTTCCCGAATCCCTTTAGACTATGACAGTTCCCCTGCGCAGGACCTCACTGTGTCTCAACTTGCCCGAGAGTAGCACATTAGAATCGCTTCTGTAGTTACCTCCCCAACTCTACCTTCTCCTACCAAGACACAGTGAGTGTATCTGATTCACCAGTGATGCTGTGGCTCAGGAAACACAAGGGCCCACACCTTCCTCCTTCCCTCTGAACAAAGCTACAAGACCATACAATGACAGAGATTCCCCCTGTCTACTGACACTGAGAGACATGATGGGACTCTGCTACTACCGGCTCTGTGAAACAGGATGGGCTGTTGCAAAGAGTATTCATGGCGGAAGGCCTGACCTCACACTTGAATGGACGTGGGGTGAATTCCCAACTAGTGCAGGAGTAAACACGTTGTTAACATGTATATCATTAACATGCATGTCAGGAACATGCTTCCTATCAACATTCATGGAACGCCAACTAAGGATTTGACCCAGTCACAGACATTTTTAAAATAATTATAAAACAACACAGCATGTGCACTGGGAGAGGCTATGCACAGAACACTCTGGGAGAAAGACGTGATCAGTCACAGTCACCCCCAGAAGCTCGGCTTTGCAGAGAGTCCTCTTGGGGGCTGCCTGCTTTGCTTGCTGAGAGAAACAGATAACCATATTCTCCTCTTCCCTAGTTGTTACCCTTTTGAAGTTTAGATCTCTAGGTCTGAAAACTGAGCCCTCAGGATCCATAATCCTGGTCTTTCTCCTCCCTCAAACTCTAAGAGTAATCCCTTGCCATGGATAGTCTAAGAGGAACTGAAGGATTAGTTTGGACTAGAGCAACAGACTTAAGTTTTTTATACCACAACCTACTGTAAAAAATACATTTTATATATCTCAATATAGTACTTGCACAAACACACACTCACTCCCACATACGTATGTACACAAGAAACACAACAAACTATATGCAATGCATTTCATTTTTTAAAAATTGCTGGTTACAACCCGCTACATTGATTTCCTGACTTCTAATGCAGTTGAAAACCTCTGCCCTAAAAGACCTGCTCTTTTCTGACTCTAAAACTCTACCCTTCTTAATTGAGAAGAAACCAGTTGCACAGATATGACAATTGTAAGCTACAATCTGACAACTAACTCTGATTCTCAATATCTAAGAAAGAAACCTGGAAGACCAAGTAGATGCAGCACAAAGTAGTGTGTTTGTCAGCTTGGGCTGCCATAACAACCAACCATAGACTGGTGGCTTAAACAACAGAAAGTTATTTTCACATTCTGGAGGCCAAAAATCCAAGATCAAGGTCAAATTTCCTGCCAATTTGGTGTCTGGTGATGGCTCTCTTCCTGGCCTGCAGACAGGTGCCTTCATGCCACGTCCCACAGGCCTTTTCTTGGTATGTGTACATGGAAAGAGAATGAGCAAGTGAGCTCTCTGGTGTCTCTTCTTATAAGGACACTAATCCTTCCTATCAGATGAGGGCCCCATCCTTATAACCTCATTTAACCTTAATTATTTCCTTAGAGGCCCCATCTGCAAATACAGCCACACTGGGGGTTAGGACCTCAACATGAATTTTGGGGGGATATAACTTTTTATCAATAACAGTAGGTTAATTTCAGAGTAACACTAAGCCATCAGATCCCAAAGACAAAACTAAATCTATATATGCCCCCTCTCAAGACAATCTGAGAATAATCATACTGAATAATAACAGATGGCTCAGAAAAAGTCAAACTGTTTCATGCAAAAGGCAGAAGCTAAAAGGGCAAATTTTTACTATGGCACATATTACACTGAAAGACAGCTGCATAAACAGAGCAATGAAACCATAAATCTCATGCAATTTGAGGTTAAGCATGCTGCGATATGAGGTCACCCTGCTTCCAGAATTCCTCAAATCCAACAGTAAGGGAAGATATAAATCTACGAAGAATTACAAATAAACTCAAAAGGTCACAGATGATCTCAAAAACACACCACAAGTGCAATAAGGCACAACCCTGAGTAAATACGGCCCTGCAGCCCGGGATCTGCAGCCCTGCTGGAGGAGGAACCAGCGTGGGCTCCCACTGTCTGAACAATCAAACTGCCGCACAAAGGGTCTGATCACTTCTTCATCTTTCACACAGAAAAACTTCACTGAACAGGGTAATAACAATGTAGTTTTTTTATTATTATAAATGTTTTAAAAGATTCTATTAAAGATGATGAATTAAAGACATGCATTTACTGCACTGCCTCTTAAAACCCCACTCAACTGATGGTAAGGTCATTTAAAAAAGACATGTAACCTATAAAAACAAAGACATCAGGAGATGAGTAAATAACATCAAACTTTTAGAAACTGAAAAGATAATGGATGAGCAATAACTGACTTAGCAGATCCAAGAGAGCGGAATCCTAAGCCAGCAGACAGAGAAATCCAAGATTCAACCCAATTTATGCTCAGAATTCCCAAAAGGCTCAGAAACTAGTTGCACCAATCACCCTTGGAAGTGGAGGATGAGGAAGCACCAATCCCATTCCTCCCCAAAATCCAAAGATTGGTTTATATTCTGTTTGAGAAACTGTTAGATTCTCAAGTTCCTGACCCCCTGCACATATAACACATCTGAGCACATGCCCACCCCACATTCTAGCAGAAGACTGTAGGTTTTTTCTCAGAGGACAACATGAGAGGATCTATAGCCTATGGGATAGCAGGTGAGGACAGGGCTACCACACTGAGAATAGGGCATTAGAACAGCCCTATTCCTCTTCCTACTTCCTCACCACCGGTGGACATGCAAGCTGTGCAAAATTAGAAAACTCTTCTGACCAGCCCAAGAGGAAAGAGTGAAAGGTACTGGAATTTGGGGTTCCCTAAGCAGAAATGGCCCAACTAGATCACTCCGAGATAAAGCAAAGCCCACACCCTGGGGACTCCCAATCTGCTCTCTAGTCTCCTGTTCTCAAACATGAGCAGATAACCAATGACCATCAGGCATCTGAGGAACTCTTCTAACATGAAGGAGAGACAAACATATACCAAAGAAGAGAGTAAAAGAATAAGCAGTGCCTATGCAGGCAAAAAATGATGACAACAATGACAACAAAACAACTAAACGGAAACAGCTATCACTGATGGCCTCAGAGAAATAAGATACTGTCTTTATAAAAAGTTATGCTACAAGAATAAATATTCAAGCAATGAAAAAGATCTCAGATTTACAAAATACGGGAGCAGAAATGAAGGATTCATGAGAAGGAAATATAGAAAACAGAAAAGACAAAAAAAAATTAAAGAACTAGTCCAAGAAACCTAATTTTAAAATAATAAGAGTTCTAGAAGAAAAGAAAAAAGAAATGGAAGGGAAAAAAACCTCCAACAAAATAAGTCCGGAAAAATTTTAAGCAAAGGTCACAAATTTCCAGATTAAAGGGTCCACAATAGATAAAAATAGACACACTTTCTGAGGCATATCAAAATGAAATTTCAAAGCAATAAAGAAAAAGAAATATTCTAACAAGGAAAAAAATGGTCATATGCAAAGAATTAAGAATCAGAATGCTTTCAGAGTTCTCAAAAACTGCACTGCAAGCTAAAAGCTCCAACCTCACAGGGAAAATAGTTTCCAACCTATAATTCTATATCCAGCAAAACTATCAATCATGTATGTAGGGAGAATAAAAGCATTTTTAGATATTTAAGGTCTCAAAGAAGTTGTACCTCCCACATATCCTACTAAAGAATATGTTCCACTTGAATGAGGGAGTAAATTTTTTAAAAACGTGGAATTCCAGAAATGAGGTATCACACACAGGAGAGAGCTGGAAAAGATCCCGACAAAACAGCTGTGCACCAGGCATAGAGAGTGAACTGTCCAAGGTGGGTGGGTCAGAAAGTACCTTTGGAGAGATTTCTTTAAAAAGATGAACTTGATAGAAAACCCAACATATCTGAAAGTCTGAGAGGAGATACAAGTAATGGCAGAGTCCAAGAGTTGAATTAAAGAACACAGAAATCTAGACAAAGAAAAAAAATGATGATTATTAACTCCAAGAAAACTAAAAAGTTGTACTGAGAACAAACAGTAATCACAGGAGATCGTGTGGCTCAGTGGTGAGCAGTGTTCCTATAGTCATAACAATGCAAAAAACAACAATGAATCTGTAAAATTCTGGTCTGTGCATGTTGGGAAGGTGAGGCAATGGGAAGAGGCAGAACAGAGCTTAATCCTCACCTTCTACAGTACACAGTGAAGACAGAATGAACAAAATAGGGAAAAAAATTTAGCGCAATGTAAGTATGTTGTTTAGAGATATGGAGATAAATTCCAAAAGAACTAGCTGGAAAATCTGAAAGTGGTTGTCACTTGAGATGGGAAAAGGAGGTATGTTTGTGTTCAAGGAAGGTACAAGGAACTGCTGTTCTTTGTTATAAACTTTGACTCCTTAAACTCTGTCCATGTAGAATTGTGACAAAACTAAAGTTTAAAATAGTAGTAACTGTATCCAACCAAGAAAGGAAAAAGTATATTATTAGCAACCTAAGCCAAAAAACATCAGAGGGGAGGGGGAAGGAGAGAACTGGCACACAGACAGCAGTGACCAATGCTCATGGAGCATGCTACTGTGTGCAGGACACTATGTTTGGGCCTCTATCTTTGTAATACACTTAGCAAACATATGTGGTTGGATTTTTATCTTTAAAATTTAGGCAAAAGTCAAAAAGGCTAAGTAACAAACGTGTTGAAGGTCGCATCCTCAGTAAGTGGAAGGCCTGACACGCAGATTTGAGGTTGTTAAGTAGCTCATGACCATCACACTATCCCACACTGCCTGTTAACTTTCAAACTGGAAAGTGACAGACTAAAAATAAACATGTCCCTCAAGTGGTTCTGGGGGAGAGTGCAAAGAGATTTTTACCCCTTGATTTATTTGTGTACAATATTTCTAAGTTAACACCCTCTCTTTAACTGACCTAAAAATTACAGAAAAACACCTGCATATTCCAAATTCTTGGGTTACTTCACCTTTCGGGAGTATACAGTCTAAACAGTGAACACACTGAGAAGTACGCTGTCTACTAGTTACATCTCTATGCAAGCACAGTATAGAGAGACATTAACACTGCTCCACAGCAAAAGCAGGTGGACCCAAAGCTTCATATACATCCCTTTAAATTCAGCGGGCTCTGCCTTTGACTGGTTCTGCTTTATTTACACAGTTTCCATCCTTTCTGAAGAAATAATAATTAAAAAAATAAAACTGCCACAGTGAAAGATATTCCTCCCATTACTTTAACTGCTTCTTTCTTTTTTTCTGTAGATGAAGAACTGACTTCCCATTAGTTTCAGTCACTTCTATATAGACACCTCTACATAGAAGACCCACAGCTACTTCAAACTGAAAATGTCACAAACAAAAATTCCTATTATTTGGCCTACTCCCATCCTGTCTCAACCCTGCTCTGCTGAAGGTTTTTCCAGATTTTAAATTATAAATACTGTGTAGCCACTGGAAAAGTCCCAATCATTCAAATGCCTCATATTTCTACACAGCCAAGAGTTGAAATAAGAAGGAAATTCTGTATATGAGATGAAAAAGAGCAAACTGAGCTGTTTATTAATGACATTGGAGGTATTTTGTATAAATATTCCTCCATGTGATTCTGTAGTATGCTTAAAGCCTTTATTAACAGCCTGCTACAGACAAGACACTGTTCTAGAAGCTTTACATACATACTTCATTTAGCCATCACAATCATCCCACAAATAGAATTACTCCTATACTGCAGGTAAGAAAAATGAGAAATGACAAAGCTGGGATCTGAAAACAGATATAAGCACAAAGTTCAGGGGTCCCCAAGACCAACCTCACTTGAGCCTTCGTGTACAAAGATTTTACTGGGGCTCAGTCACCTCGACATAGTTGACTGCGTGTCTGACACTAGTTTCCGGCCCCTTCAGAGGCTAAGCCGATACTGCCTGGCCCAAAGCCCCTACTCTAAGCCATACGACTGGCATAAACTATCCAGTGTGGCCTAAAGTCTACAGATAAACAAAGACACTCTTATCAGGCAGGACATTCCAAGGGCTTAGAAATCACCTCCTGGAAGCTGAGGACAAAGGTAAGTCTTTTCTTTGGGTAAAACTAATCCTTTATTGAACAACCAGATTTCAAAGTCCATATATAATGGACAAAATGGAATAATACAAAACTAAAAAAGAACACTAATAAAAAAGAATCATACATGTTATTTTCATTTTTGCATGCTTAAGAAAAGCTTTTATGTCATCTTGGTGCCTATTATTATATTCCAAACAGGTCATCCAAATCTGCAGTCATACTTAACAAACCAAACAGTTGGGGAAATACTGACTAAAGAAAGGGAGAGGGGCTGCCAGACCTTCCCATAACTCAGAAGCACATGTTAACCGGGTATGAGTAGAGGAAGTCCAGGGGTAGAATAGGAAGAAGTGATTTTGGAATACTGAGAAGTGATTTTTGGAAAACAAAGAGTGTTACAGCAATCCCTTTGGATTTCCTAGATTTATGAGTTTGTTCTTGCCCCTAGTAGCTGCAACTCTGCTGTCTGTTCTATGGGTAACAGGAGACAGAGATTACACAGACAGATTTCAAAGTGTAGCTGATTACTGCAGTGGTGGAATGCCAATCAGAGTTGCTACCCTTTTCTGAGCATAGTGGATTGAATGTCCCCCCAAACTCACTGAAGCACGAATTATGTCCCCCAAATTTTATGTATTAGAAATGAGGCCCCCACTGTGACTGTTAAGGGAGTAGGAAATCTTATTATGGTAATTGAAAGGTGCAGCCTTATAGAGGTAATTAGACTGTAGGACCAAACCGTAGTGAATGGTTTAATAATGGTGGTCAGGGGTGTGGTTCTGAGGGCATTAAAAGGGGAGCACAAAAAGTCTGTCCCTCCCTCTGCTCTCTCTGCTCTGTCATTTTCACAATGTGATTCCCTGCCATCACTGTTCACCACCACCAAAAACTTCAACAGCTATGTTCTCTGGACGTTGGACTTCCTAGCCTCAGAAACTGTAAGCAATAAATTTTGTTTTCTTTATAAAATACCCAGTTCTGTGTATTTTGTTAAAAGCAACAGAAATGGACTAATATACTGAGTTTACTGGTGATAAGTAGGACTCACATGGCAACGATTGCCCATGAAATCATTCTGAGAGACAAAGCTACAACAAGATTAAATCCTAGATATATCCAAATGCAATTAAATTTTTTTATCTGGAAACACATTTTCTGAAGTTTCTATCTTAATCTCCAATTTTGTTGAAGTGCAGCTAAGTCCTCCAAGCGGTGTCACCAAAATGCCAATTTTCTGTGACATTTCTCTAAAAGTAATTCAAGGGAGCAATCAGGCCTCTGATAAGAGTGAGTTCCACATGTACCACAAAAGGAAAAACATTCAGTAAGTAGGTTTTGTTAAGAGAACAGTGTGCAAAACCTAAATGGAAACACACAATTCCCTTCTTATTCCTAGAGGGGAGGGCATGGGGAGTGGCCAGCTCTTCCCTCCCTCCCGTTATGGATTATAAGTCTATACATCCAAGAAGGAGGCCTTGTGCTCAGTGCTTAATTACCTACAGAATCTCAAATTCAGCAAAAACTCTCTGAGTTGATGATTTTGGCGACCAAGCAAACTGCTGCTGGGTGATCTGGGACAGGGTAGTCTATATCCTGCTTTCAATGGACACCTCGCTTTCCACATCTTGTCTGACTACTCTGTACCCTTTGAGAGGCAATACGATACGGTTGTTCAAAGTAGGTTTAGGGTTTTGAAACATTCGGGTTTGAATTCTAGCTATGCCTTACTTTTCCCTGGAAAAGACTTGTACTCTTTTAGCCTCAGTTTTCTCTTTTGGAATATAAGAGAAAATAGTGCTCAGGATTTTTTAAAACTTTATAAGGATTAAATGAATTAATACATGGATAATGCTGGTCACAGTGACTTTATAAATGTTACCGATTGCGTTTATTAGTACACTCCAGAACTAAAGAATGACACCAGATAGCTCATCAGTAATAAAAGATGCTACAAGGTAATGAAAAGACAACAGAGTAACATCTTCAAAGCGCTAAGAGAAAACACATCACTTTAGAGTTTTTCACTTTGATAATCTATCATTCAAGAGTGATTCACTCTTGACTTTCAGAGTGATTCACTGTGAAATAATGATGTTTTTAGGGGAAAAAATAACTAAATTTACCACTCACTCCAGTAAAAAGGAAACTGCACCCAGCAGGAACACCTGGGATATAGAAACAAAGGTGAACTAAGAAAGTGGTATTTATGTGGATACATCTAAACAAGTATTACCTGCAAGGAAGAGTACAGGAAAGTCTTTGTATTGTGCTGAAGGAGGACAGCAGTGTTGATGAACTTCAAAATTCAACTAGGTATAAATTTTAAATATGCAAGGGTGGAGGATTTGGGGAAGGGTGGTGAAGAAGTGCACCAGGAATATTTTTCCCCACCTAGACAAAAATCCCACTGGCAGAATTTGTTTGATGTAAATATTTTGGAATTCTGGTCTATTGAGCAACTTTCATAAGAAGGCCTGACAGTAAACCGCAGTTAATTTCAGTCCATTTCAGCTCTTAGTTCCAAAGCAGCTTCTCATCCCCAAACCCCCGGGCCCTGTGACAGGCAACTGTGTATGTCTTCCTGGAGCAGCTTGCATGCAGCCTGTAGGAGCCAGGACGGGCAGTAAGAACCCTTTTTGCCAAATACTGGAAATCTATGTCCTGAGCACTGATTGCTTCTGATCACAGAGGTGCAAACAAAGAGGTGGGCAGCCACTGTTGCTGCACCTCTCCCCACTGTTGCAAGCCCCTCTTCCTCTAGCCAAAGACACTTCCAGGGTGTTTCATGGGTCCACACCCTTTCCCCCTTTTCAGTTTTCTCTTTTTCCCCCTTTGGGAGACAGACATTAAAGACTAGGAAATTCAAAAACAACCACATATATAGTGGAAATTAGAAAGTTACCATGCACACCCTTAGGAAAGACCTGAAAAGACCAAGAGTTTATACCTGAAGGAATTCTCAGCCAAGAGACAGCCTTCAGTAATCAAACACAGCAAAGAAACACAAATACAAAATAAAAAACCCCAGCAATTCCTGAGAAAGGAATTTGATTTCCAGAGTTAACACATTACTAGACACAAATGTCCACTTTCTAACAAAAAATTCATAAGGCATACAAAGAAACAGGAAAGCATGGTCTATTCAAAGGAAGAAATATAGACTAACAGAAAGTGACCCTGAGAAAGACCTGATGACAGATCTATTAGACAAAAATGTTAAAACCATCTTGAAAATGCTGTAAGGACAAAAGAAAGACATGGGAATGTCAAGGATAATTTGTATGGAGAAATGGAAATAACAAAAACAAAATCTAAAAAAGAAATTCTGGAACTAAAAAGTATAATAACTGAAATGAAAAACTCACTGGAGGGATTCAAAGGCAGATTTCAGCAGGCAGAAGGAAAAAAATAGTAAACATAAACACAGGACAATTGTAATTATTGAGTCTGAGGAACAGAAAGAAAAAAGACTGAAGAAAAGTGAACAGAGACTAAGTAACCTGTCAGACAATGAAGGCAGATCAATGTATGTGCATTGTGACAGTCCCTGAAGGAGAAGAGTGACAGAAAAAAGAGAATATTTGAAGAAAATGGCTGAACATTTCCCAAATTTGATGAAAGTCATGCATATAAGCATTCAAGAAGGTCAACAAACTCCAAGTAGGATTAACTCAAAAGACACATGAAGGCACATTATAATCAAACCCTCAAATGCCAAAAACAAAGAGACAATGTCGAAAGAAGCAAGAGAGAAGTGACTCGTATATATGGGGTCCTCAATAAAGTAATCAGCAGATTTCCAATCAGATACTCTGGGGGCCAGAAGGCTGATGTATTTAAAGTACTGAGGGCTAGCCCATGGCTCACTTGGGAGAGTGTGGTGCTGACGACACCAGGGCCGTGGGTTTGGAACCCTGCGTAGGGATGGCCAGTTGGCACTCTTGGGAGAGCATGGTGCTGACAACGCCAAGTCAGGGTTAAGATCCCCTTACCAGTCATCTTTAAAAAAAAAAGTGCTGAAAGAAAAAAGTATTAACCAAGAATCCTATTATCTGGCAAAAACTGTCCTTCAAATGTAAGGGAGAAATTAAGACACTCCCAGATGAACAAAAGCTGAGGGAGTCCATTATCACTAGATCTATCCTGCAAAAAATGGTAAAGGGAGTCCTACAGGTTGAAAAGAAAGGATAAAAGACAATAACTTAAAGCTGTATGAAGAAATAAAGACTGCAGTAAAGGTAAATACACGAGCAATTATAAAAGCTAGTATTATTTTAACTTTGGTTTGTAACTCCACATTTTGTTTTCTATATAATTTAAGAAGTAATGTATTAAAAGGCTATTGTTAGTTTATGTTTAGAGGCACACAATGTATAAAAAAATGTATTTGTGACATTTAAAAGGGATGGGGAAAAAGCTGTAAAGCAGCAGAGATTTTGTATGTTACTGAAGTAAGCTGCTATGAATTAAAGTTAGAGTTTTAACTTTAGAGTGTTAAATGTAACGCCCATGGAAACCATGAAAAACAAACAACAAAAAACTATAGAATATACACACAAAAAAATGAGAAGGTAATTCAATACTTTAAGTACAATTAATCAACTAAATCCAAAAGAAGACAGTAATGCAGGAAATTAGGGATAAGAAGACTATAAGGCATATAGAAAACAAATAGCAAAATGACAGAAGTAAGTCCCTCCTGATCAGTAATTCCTTTAAATGTAACTGGATTAAACTATCTAATCATTGGTAGAATGAATAAGAAAATATTATCCAACTATATGCTGTCTACAGGAGGCTCACTTTAGATCCAAAACCAGAACTAGATTGACAGTGGAAAAACAGACAAAGACATCCCTTGCAAATAATAACCAAAAGAGAACAGGGATGACTATATTAATATCACACAAAATAGACCTTTAACTCAAAAAGTTTATAAGAGACAAAGAAGGACATACATTATATATTAATAAACAGTTTGATACAACAAGATCATAAACATGCATACACCTAATAACAGATCATCAAAATATATAAAGCAGTAACTGACAAAATTGAAAAGAGAAATAGACGGTTCTACAATAATAGTTGGAGACTTCAATACCCCATTCTCAATAATGAATACAGCAACTAGACAGAAGACAAGCAAGGAAATACAGCATTTGGACAACACAATAAACTGGTTAGATTTAACAGATATATACAGAACACTCAACAACAACAACAACAGAATATACATCCTTCTCAAGTGCATATAGGACATTTTGTAGGGCAGACCACATGTTAGGCCAAAAATTACATCTAAGTAAATTTTCAAAGGTAGATGTCACATAAAGCATGTTCTCTGACTATAATGAGATAAAGTTAGAAATCAATAAATGAAGGAAAATGGGAAACCCCACAAATTTGTGGAAACAACACACACCTAAACAACCAATGGAGAAAAGAAGAAATCCCAAAGGAAATTAGAAAATATTTAGAGACTAATGAAAATGAAAACACCACATACCAAAATTTACAAGTCACAGTGAAAGTAGTGCTAAGATAAAAATGTACAGCTATACATACTTACATTTTGAAAAGAAGACTTCAAATAACCTGTCATAGCTCATTTTCTGTTGCTATAACTGAATACCACAGATTTAATAATTTATAAATGACAGAGATTTTTTAGTTCATTGTTCTGAAAGCTGGAAGTCCCAGAACATGACACTGGTATCATTGGTTGAGAACCTTCTTGCTGTATCATGACAAGGTGGGAGGCATCACATGGGAAAAAAGAGCAAGTGTGCTAGCTCAGGTCTTTATTCCTCTTCTTATAAAGCCACCAGTCCCATCATAAGAACCCCACCCTGATGACCTTAGCTAATCCTAATTACCTCCAAAAGGCCCCATATTTCCAACCAACATATGAATTTGGAGATTAAACTTCCAACACATGAAATTTAGGGGAAACATTCAAACCACAGTACAACCTAACTTTAAAACTTAAGGAACTATAAAAAGAAAAGCTAACTGAAGAAAACAAATAATGAAGATTACACCACAGATAAACAATATAGAGAATAGAAAATGCAAAAAGTCAACGAAAGCAAAAGTTCATTCTTTGAAAAGATAAGCAAAATTGATAAATGCTTAGCTGGACAAACTAAGAAAAAAAACTCAAATTTCTAAAATCAAAAATGGTATTGCTACTAATTTTGTAGGAATTAAAATAATTATGAGAGTACTATGAACACTGGTTTGCTAAGAATTAGGTAACCCATATGAAATATGTAAATTTCTATAAACACAAAATCTACCTAGACTAAACTTTACAAAAATAAAAAATCTGAACAGACCTATAACTAGTAAGAAGATTAAATCAGTAATAAAAAATCTCCCAACAAAGAAAAGCCCTGGACCTGATGCTTTGGTGAATTTTACCAAACATTTTAAAAAGAACTAACAATATTTTTAAAACCTTTCCCAACAATTGAAGAGGAGGAAATACTTCCTAAATCATTCCATGAGGCCATTACCCTGATTACCAAAACCAGGCAAAGACATTACAAGAAAAGAAAGCTACATACAAAGACCTCTAATAAACATAGTATAAAAATCCTCAGCAAAATACCAGCAAACCAAATTCAGTGGCATATTAAAAGGATTATATACCCCACAAACAGGTGGGATTTACTTCTGGAATGCAAGGACAGTTCAATATATGAAAATCAGCAAATGTAATACATAACATTAACAGAATGAAGGAAAAAACCTACATGATCAGGTCAATAGATGCAAAAAAAAAAAAAAGCATGTGACAAAATTCTACACCCTTTCATAATAAAAATACTCAACAAAGTAAGAATAGAAGAAAACTACCTCAACGTAATAAAAGCCATACATAAAAACCCACAGTGAAGATCACACTCCATAGTGAAAGACTGAAAGCTTTTCCTCTAAGATCAACAAGGAAAGAATAACTGCTATTGCAACTTCTATTCAGTAGAGTATTAAAAGTCCTAGTCAGAGCAATTTGGCAAGGACAGAGCCATGGCTACAACCCAGCCCACTGGGCCCAAGCTGCCAAGGAGTACCTCAGAGTCCTGCCTCTGTGGACAATCTACATCTAACGCTGCCACAAACAGTGAACCTGCACCCTAAGACATAGGTGTCACAATAAGTTCACAGACCCTGAGCCTAGAGCCCTGGCTCTGTAACTACCTGAAGCACCTTAACCTGGAACCCACTGCTGCTGCAGCCAATTGTAGGTCAGACCTAACATGAAGAGGGATCCTCTTGGTAAAGTCTCCCCATTGTGTGGAAAATAAGAACAGAAGGACCCCAAAAGTGACCAATCGAAGACCTTAACAACCTATGCCACCACCACTGCTGCCACAAACTGCTACCGCCTAGGTCACTGAGGTACTCACAATCATCACTGACATTGACTGCACCTGAAGAAGCTGCACAGAGGCTACACCACTGCTTCTACATGGAACCAGAATCACCACACTCTTCCCAAACAGCCCAGTAAGAGCTATCTCTGGGTGATACACTTTCTCTAGTACAGTCATTCTGTAAAGTTTGGAAGAGCCAATTGTTCCACCAGATGCACAGACATCACTGCAGGGACATAAGAAACATGCAAGTACAATGAAGGATTATACCACCAAAGCAAGAAAATAACACTCTAGGAACAGATCACAAAGAAAATCTACACATTGCCAGAAAAGGAATCCAAAATAATTTAAGAAAACCCCACAAAACACAAGACTATACAGATATACAATTAAACAAAATCAGGAAAACAATCCATGACATGAACAAGAAATTTAACAAAGAGATAGAAAACATAAAAAAGAAGCAAACATAAATCCTGCAGCAGAAGAAATCAATGAATAAAATATACAATAGATTCAACAGCAGACTAGATCAAGCAGAAGAAAGAATCTCTGAAAGTGAAAATAGGTCATATGAAATTACCCAGTCGGGGGGGGGATAAAATAGGGTGAATAAAAGCCTATTGGAATTATAGCACAACGTTAAATAGAAAATATTCACATTATGGGAGTATCAGAAGGAGAAGACAAGGGGAAAGGTGGAGAAAGCCTACTTAAGGAAATAATAGTTAATAACTTCTGAAATTTAGAGAGAGAGATGGACATATATCCAGGAAGCTCAAGGTCCCCAAACAGTTTCAACCCAAAAAGATCCTCTCAGTGGCATAATATAGTTAAACTGTCAAAAGTCCAAGATAAAGAGAGAATTCTGAAATAGCAAGAGAAGAGTGTCAGGTAACATCTAAAGGAATTCTCATTAGACAACAGATATCTCAGCAAAAACCTTACAGGACAGGAGAGAACGAGATGATATATTCAAAGTGCTGAAAGAAAAAAACCTGCCAGCCAATAATACTACACCAAGCAAAGCTATCATACAGAAATAAAGAATAAATAAAGCCATTCCTAGACAAGCAAAAACCGAGGGAACTCATCAACAGCAGACTAACCTTACAAGCAATGCTCAAAAAAGACTTATACCTAGAAGCAAAAAAAAAAAGATAACTACCATCATGAAAACAAGCAAAAGTATAAAACTCACTGGTAAAGCTGATACACAAACAGGAAAGAGAAAGAATCAAACCTTATCACTACTGAAAACCACCAAACTGCAATAATAAAAAATAAAAGACAAAGAAAGGAACAGAGGATACACAAAACAACCAGAGAACAATCAACAATATGAAAAGAGTAAGTCATCACCTATCAATAACTTTGAATGTAAATGGATTAAATCCCCCAATTAAAAAATAGACTGCCTGAGATTAAAAAAAATAAGACCCAGCTTATACTACTTAAAAGAAACTCACTTCACCTGTAAAGACACACACAGACTGAAAGTGAAGAGAAGAAAAAATATATCCCATGCAAATGGAATCCAAAAGCAAGCAGGAGTAGCTATACTTATATAAAACAGACTTTAACTCAAAAGCTATAAAAAGAGACAAAAAAGGTAATCATATAATGATAAAAGTATCAATTCAGCAAAAGGACATAATTGCAAATATATACACACCCAACATTGGAGCACCCAGATATATAAAGCAAGCATTATTAAATATAAAAGGACAGATAGACTCCAACACAGTAATAGTCAAGGACTTCAACACCCCACTCTCAGCACTGAACAGATTATCAAGGCAGAAAATCAACAAAGAAATAGCGGGTTTAAAATGCACTATAAACCAAATAGACCTTAAAGAAATTTATGGATCATGCCGTCCAACAGCTGCAGAATACACATTCTTCTCATCAGTACATGGAATATTCTCTAGGAGTGGGTATATATCAAGCCACAAAACAAGTCTCAAAATTTTGTTTAAAAATTGAAATCATATCAAGTATCTTCTCTGATGGCAATGAATAAAACTACTAGTCAATAAAGAGTAATTATTAAAACTGTACAAAGGCATGAAGATTAATAAACATGCTCTGAATGACAATAGGTCAATAAAGAAATCAGGAAAAAAATAAAAAAAATTTTTTGGAACAAATAAAGAAACACAACATACCAAAATCTATGAGATAGCCCAAAGCAGTATTAAGAGGGAAGTCTATAGCAATAAATGTCTACATCAAAAAATTAGAAAGATTTCAAATAAACAGAAAAAGTATCTCAAGAAACTAGAAAAGAACAAAACCTAAAATTAGTAGAAGGAAAGAAATACTACTAAGATCAGAGCAGAAATAAACAAAATTGAGTCTGAAAAAATAATACAAAAGATCAACAAATTGCTCGTTTTTTAAAAAGATAAACAAAATCAACAAACCATTAGATAGAGTAACTAAGAAAAAAAAGAGAAAAGACATAAATAAAACCAGAAATGAAAAAGTAGACATTACAACTGATACCACAGAAATTCAAAGGATCATAAGAGACTATTATGAACAACTATACACCAACAAACTGGAAAACCTAGAAGAAACGGATAAATTCCTCGGCACATACAATCCACTAACATTGAACCAATAAGAAATAGAAAACTTGAAAAGACCAATAACAAGTAACAAGATTGAATCAGTAATAAAAAGCAGTAACAAAGTAAGAAACAAACAAAAGCCCAGGACCTGATTGCTTTACTGCTGAATTCTACCAAACATTAAAGAAGAATAAATACTAGTTCTTCTTAAACTCTTCCAGAAAACTGAATTGGAGAGGAAATTCTTCCAAACTCATTCTATGAGGACTGCATTACCATGATACCTTAACCAGACAAGAACACAACAACAAAAAAACTATGGGCCAATACCCCTGATGAACATAGATTAAAAAGAGGCTTCCAGTCAAGATGGCAGAACAGACAGTCCTCAGCATCACTCTCTTCCACAAATCAACCAATTTACAACTATTAAAAAGCAACGAAAGCCAAGCTGGGGCTGCCAGAGCTCAGGTGAAGAGGAGGAGAGACCTATGGAGAGCATGAAGGCAGAAGAAGCCACAATGAGAGAAAAAAAAACCACTCCGACCATTTCGAGCCCTGGCCACTTCAAGGCTAGAGCTGCTGAGCGCACAGAGCAGGAGCTGGCAAAAGCTGCAGCCCTACAGATAGAGTTGCTTGGAAGTGGCAGGGCAGAAGAGGGCCTTGGTGGCCGCCAGGCCAGCAGGACCACTAACAGGGTTCCCATGGACCCACATAGGGTCAAGGAGCCACAGCAACTGAAAAAAGAAGCTGCTCAGAGGCCAGTGAGTCATTGCAAGGGACTGGCACACGGGCAGTGTTTGGAGCATGGAGTTTAGGGGAGATGAGTCCACCAGGAGAATACTGGGGCACAGCAAGGAGAGCTGATCTGCCCTGCAATCAGCACAGGACCATTCAGTGGAGACTGGTCAGGAATACAGAACGGCAGGGGGTGTAGTTTGCTGAAAAGACTGAGGTCCAGACGAGAATTTCTACACAACCTAGCTGTACTGGATTTCACGTGACCCAGAAGTACCTATAGAGTCATCTATTAAAATCAGAGCTGCAATAAAAGTCTTCCCTAGGAAATCAGCAGCAAAGCAACAATTTAGCTCAACCACAGAGCTCAAATGCTGGTCCCCACAGGAAGTTCCTCCATTTTAGAAATAAGCAAAGGACAACAAATTAGTTCCAGTGCAGAGTTTAAGTGGGAGGAACAACAAATAATCCAACACAGAACTGGAAGAAAAACCAAAATACCCACAGACCGGAGACAAAGTTTGATATTAAATACGAAAGGTCTCACATCACCAAAGAACATCTATAAAACCTAGAAGGGGGCCGAGCCCATGGCGCACTCGGTAGAGTGCTGCACTGGGAGCACGGCGACGCTCCCACCGCGGGTTTGGATCCTATATAGGAATGACCAGTGCACTCACTGGCTGAGTGCCGGTCACGAAAAAACGACAAAAAAAAAAAAACCTAGAAGGAATGGAAGTCCCCTGGGCTGCCAAGTCAGGAATGTGTGAGGGCTGGGGACCCCAGCCATGCTCCCTGACACTCGCAACCAGCTCTGCAATGACCACTGAGCCACTGCAGGAAGTGCCTTGGGCTCTCCTGAGTCTGGGTGGTGGGGGGTTGAGGGCCTCGACCACACCCTCTGACACTAGCAATCAGCCCAGCAACAACCACCAAGCCACTGCAGGAAGAGCCCTGGGCTCTCCTGAACTGGGGTGGTGGGGAGCCAAGGGCCTTGGCCATGACCCACCAACACTCGCAACCAGCCCAGCGACAACCACCAAGTCACTGCAGGAAGCACCCCAGGCTCTCCTGAGCCAGGGTGGTGGGGGCCGAGGGCCTTGGCCACACACCCTCAACACCCACAGGCAGCCCAGAGATGACCACCAAGCCACCGCAGGATGCACCCCGCTCTGGAGCCATAGCAGTGGGGGGCCAAGGGCCTTAGCCACACCTCCTGAGACCCATAACCAGCCCAGCAATAACCACCAAGCCACCTGCAAGTAGCTCCCTGGGCTCCCAAGCTGGTACAATGGGGGACAAGGGCTTCAGCCACACCCCCCTGACATCTGCACCCAGCCCAGAAATGACCAAGCCACTGCTGTAAGCCCTCTGATCTCCCCTACAGGAATGAGGAGGGTGCCGTAGGCCTCAACCCTGCCCTTCCTCCTCCTTCCTTTTCCCACCCTATTTCCTTTCCCCTTCCTGTCTCTCCCTCCCTCACAACTGCTGTGCAACATCATAGAATATAAAAAATAATATTAATAAATTTAATAAAAAATGAAAAAGAAAAAAAAGAATATGGATGAAAAATCCTTAACAAAATACAAGCATACTAAATCCAGCAGCACATTAAAAAGACCATTCACCATGATGAAGTAGGATTTATCCCAGAGATGCAAAAATGGTTCAACATATGCAAATCAATAAATGTGATACATCACATCAACACATTGAAGAACAAAAACTATATGATCATCTCAACAGATGCAGAAAAAGCATTTGATAAAATTTAACATTGCTTCATGATAAAAAAAATACTCAATAAATTAGGTATAAAAGGAAAGTACTCAACATAATAAAAGCCATTATAAAACAAACCCATGCTAATATACTGATCAGGGGAAAACTCTAAGAACTAGAAAAAGACAGGGATGCCCACTCTCACCACTCTTATTCAACATAGTATTGAAAGTTCTAGTCAGAGCAATTAGGCAATAGAAAGTAAAAAGAGCACCGAATCTGGAAAGGAAGAAGTCAAATTGTTCCTGTTTGTAGACAACATGATCTTATATACAGAAAACTGTAAAAGCTCCACCAAAAAACTCTTAGACCCAATAAACAAATTAGTGAAGTTTCAGGATACAAAATCAAAATATAAAAGTCAGTAGCATTTCTATATACCAATAACAAGCAAGCTGAAAAAGACATCAAGAAAGCAATCCCATTTACAACTGCTACAAAAACAAAAACAAAAACCACAAAAAACCTAGGAATAAATGTAGCCATGGAGGTGAAAGATCTCTCTAAAAAAAACTAAAAAATACCAATGAAAGAAAATGAAGAGGACACAAAGAAATGGAAAGACATCTCATGTTCATGGATTGGAAGAATTAATATCGTAAAAATGACCATACTATCCAAACTGATCTACAGATTCAATGCAATCAATCAAAATACCAATGACATTCTTTACAGATGTAGAAAAAACAATCCTAAAATTTGCATAAAACCACAAAAAAATCGGAATAGCCAAAGCAATCTTGAGCAAAAGAAAAGCATTACACTATCTGATTTCAAAATATACTACAAAGCTATAGTAATCCAAACAGCATGGTACTGGCATAAAAAACAGACACATAGACCAATGGAACAGAATAGAAAACCCAGAAATAAAGCTATGTATTTAAGTGAACTGATTTTCAACAAAGGCACCATGAATATTCTTTGGGGAAAGGACAGTCTCTTCACTAAATGGTACAGAGAAAACTGGATATCCATATGCAGAAGAATTAAACTAGACCCCTATCACTCATCCTATACAAAAATTTACCATGTGATCCAGCAATCCTACTACTGAGTATATACCCATAGGAAAGGAAATCAGTATACTGAAGAGATATTTGCACTCATATTTATTGCAGAATTCATAATAGCTAAGACATAGAATCAACAGATGAACGGATTAAGAAAATGTGGTATATATATGTAATTGAATACTATTTAGCCAAGAAACCCACAAAAAATGAAATCCTGTCATTCATGGCAACATGGATGAGCTTGGAGGACATTATGTTACATGAAATAAGCCTGGAACAGAAAGAGAAATACTGCATGTTCTCACTTATATGTGCAATCTAGGAAAGTTGACTGCATAGAAGTAGAGAGTAGAATGGTGGTTACCTGAGGCCGGGAAGGGCAGGGACAATGGGAGGACAGCGAGAGGTTGGTTAACAAATACAAAATTACAGCTAGATAGGAGGAAGAAGATCTAGTGTTCTATAGCACTGTAGGGTAAGTATAATTAACAAGTTTATTATGTCTTCTCAATTAGTTAGAAAGAGAGGATTTTGAATGTTCCCAACACAAAGAAATGGTAAGTGTTTGAGGTGATGGATATGTTGATTGACTTGATTTGATCATTACTCATTGTATACATGTATCGAAATATCACCTTTTAATATGTACAACTATTATTTCTCAGTAAAAAAATATTTTAAGTGTGTTTAAAAAAAAAATGAAAGGCATAAAGACAGACATATAGAACAATGCAATAGAATAGAGAACTCGGAAATAAACCATTGCATATACTCATATGGTCAAATGATCTTTCACAAGGGTGCCAAGACTACTTATGGGGAAAGGACAGTCTCTTCAACAAATGGTACTGGAAAAACAGGATAAACACAAGTAAAAGAAGGAAGGTGAACCCTACCTAAGCATCATATGCAAAAATTAACTCAAAACAGATCAAAGACCTAAATGTAAGATCTAAATCTATAAAACTGAAAAGAAACCACAGAGTAAAAGCTTCATGACATTGGATTTGGCAACAATTTCTTGGATATGACACAAAGACACAGGCAACAAAAGAAAAACTAGACAAACTAAACTTCATGAAAAAAATTGTTTTAATGTGTACATCAAAAGACACTGAGAATAAAAAGGCAATCCACTGAATGGGAGAAAATATTTGCAAACTGTATATCTGATAAGGGATCAGTTTCCAGAATATATAGAGAACTCCCAAAACAACAAAAAATACCAACCTGATTTTTTTCTCCAAAGATAAAAAATGGTCAATAAGCACATGAAAAAATGATCAACATCACTAATTATTAGATAAATGCCAATCAAAATTGCAATGAGAACATATAAAACATTTACAAAAACTATCCACATTCCAGGTCACATGGCCAATCTCAGAAAATACTATAGAATGAATATAAAGCAGACCATAATATCTGAATAAAATGCAATAAAATTAGAAACTAAAATAGTGAAAAATATTTACATGACAGGATATTTTTAAATATGTCTAAATAATACAGGAATCTAAAAGAAATCATGATGGAAATTATAAAACACTTAGAACTAAATGGCAACAAAAGCAGTACAGGACAAAATTTGTGAAATGCAGCTAAGTTTACTTAGAGGAAAATTTATAGCCTCAAATGCCTATGTTAGATTAGAAAAAAAAGAGACAAAGTAAAAATCAATGAGTTCTTAAAAAACAGAAAACAAAACAACAGAAAGACAAATATTTCAAATGTTGGTTCCTTGTAAAGACAATAAAATATACTCTCTGGGCAAGATAATTAAGAAAAGACAGAGAGATGAGAGATAGGTAGGGGAGAGAGAAAGGGCACAAATTAGCAATAGCGACAATGACAGGATTACAGATATCTTTCAGATTTTTAAATCATTAGGAAAATCATAAGTAATTTTTGCCAAAAATGAGAACTTAGATGAAATGGAAACTATTCTAGAAAAATTCATATTAAGAAAGCTGATTCAAGAAAATCTGCATAATGTTGTAATGATTAAAGAAAATTGACCTACATACAAGGCACTAAGCCTAGATGGTTTCTAAAAACAAGTAACTCCAAAGAAAAGAAAGAAAACGCTCCCTATCCTATCTCCTACTATACAAGGACAGTACAGAAAGTACAAATTGATCTCACCTATGAGTATAGAAGCAAACATACCAAGTAAAATATTACACAACTAAATCCAAAATGTGTAAGAATAGTAGTGCAAAGGGTGAAGTGAGAGCACTCACTGAGATTGAAAAGCAGGTTCCTGCAGTAGGACTTCTAAAATGTGAGGGAACTGGAGGAAACATGAAGAAAAATTCATTTTGACCAGTAATGGCCTCAGTAAGTTTAACTGCTGGAGGAATGATGACAGACAAGACTGGGTTACTCAATTGGATTGGAAAAAAGGGGATGTCACCAGAATTAAGAAAAAAATTGTTTGTAGACTTTAAGTTACCTGACCTCAAACTAGGTGAATCTTGTTAAGAATTTGGCACCTGAGACTGAGACAAGTGGTGGTAGGTGCTTGAGCTAAACTGAGGCTGCAGCAGCCATACCAGGTGATATGAAAAGTAAGAAGCAAAAGAAGTCAAGAGAAGGGGAGGGAGGGAAGGAAAAAAGGATGGAAACTGACAGACAGGCAGGTGGACATCACAGCTTCCTAGTTCCTTGTCCCAGATAGGTTCATGGGTAAATTCTGCCAAATATTTAAAGAGGAAATATCAACAATTCTCCACAATCTCTTCCAGAAAACAGTAGCACAGGGAATACTTCAAACTCCTTCTATGAGACAAGCATTACCCTAATACCAAAATGCAATAAAGATATTACAAGAAAGGAAAACCACAGAACAAAAACTGTCATGAACATAGATGTAAAATCAACAAAACATTAGCAATTTAGATTTAAAAATGTGTAAAAAGAATTATACACCATGACCAAGTGAGATTATTCCAGGTATAGATTAAACAGCCTGGTTCAACATTTGAAAATCAGTTAATGTAATTTTATCACATCTACAAGCTAAAGAAGAAAAAGTCATATGACCAAATCAATAGTTACAGAAAAAACATTTGACAGAACCCAAACCAATTCATGATTAAAAACTTTCAGCAACTAAGAACAGGGAACTTCCCCAACGTAACAAACAATGTGTACCAAAAATCCTACAGCTAACATCATACCTAATGGAAAGAAAACAGATGTTTTCCCACTAAGATCAGAAACAAGTCAGGGATGTCCCCTCTCACCATTCCTTTTCAACATCAAACTGGAAGTCTTAGCAAATGCAATAAGATAAGAAAAGGAAATAAAAGATATGCAGATTGGAAAGGAAGAAATAAAACTGCCTATGTGCACAGATGACATGATTATATATGTAGAACATTCTAGAGAATCATTATCAACAACAGGAAAAAACCCTCCTGTAACTATAGCAAGTTACAAGATATAAGGTTAATAATAATTACTTTCTTATATATCAGCAATGAATGATTGCAATTTGAGATTAAAAATTCAATACTATTTACATAAGCATTTATTCTTGGATGCTAATGTATAAATCTAACACAACATGTACAGGATATATATGTAGAAAACAACAAACTCTGATGAAAAAAATCAAGGAGATCTAAATAAATGGAGGGATATTCCATGTTTAAGGAAGAGAAGACTAAATATTGTCAAAGTATTAATTTTTCCCAAGCTAATCTTGTAGACTCAATGCAATCACAATCAAAATCCTAGTGAGCTGTTTGGCAGATATTGACAAACTGATTCTACAGCATATACAGAAAGGCCAAAAACCTAGAAAAGCTGACACAATAGTGAAGAAGAACAAGTTGGAGTGATACTACCCCACCTCAAAACTTAATATAAAGCTACAGAAATCAGGACTGCATGATATTGTTGAAAAAAGACACATAGGTCAATGGAATGGAATAGAAAGGCCAGAAATAGATCCACACAAATACAGTCAACTGATCTTTGATAAAAGAGCAAACCAAAGGCAATTTAGTGGAGAAAGAACAGACTTTTCAATAATTTTACCTGAACAATTTAACATGCAAGAAAAATGCATCTAGATATAGATCTTACATCTTTCAAAACTGTTCTTAGACTTAACCATAAAACTATAAAATTACTAGAAGCTAACATAGGAGTAAATCTAGGTGGCCTTGAGTTTGTCAACAGTTTTCAAATACAACACCAAAAGCACGATCCATGAAAGAATAAGTTGGTAAGTTAGACCTTATTAAAGTTAAAACCATTTGCTCTGAGAAAGGCACAATTAAAAGAATGAAGAGTCAAGCCACAGTCTCAGAGAAACTATTTTTAAAATACATGTCTGATAAATGACTTGTATCCAAAAAAATATAAAGAACTCTTAAAACTCAACAATAAGAAACAACCAACCCAATTTAAAAAATAGGCAAAAGATCTGAACAGACACCTTTCAACAGAATATGTACAGATTGCAAATAAACATATGGAAAGATACTCACCATCATTCCCTGATGACAGTCAGGGAATTACAAATTAAAGCAACAGTGAGATACCATTACGCAGCTATTAGAACAGCTAAATCCCCAAAAACCGACAATAACAAATTCTGGCAATAATGTACAACAGGCACTCTCATTCACTGCTGATAGGAATGCAAAATGGCACAAACACTTTGGAAGACAGTTTGGCAGTTTTGTTTTGTTTCGTTTGTTTGTTACAAAGCTTAACATAGCCTTACTATATGATTTAGCAATTGCACTCCTAGGTATTTATACAACTAATTAAAAAACTTATGATCACACAAAAGCCTGCACACAAATTGCTTATAGCTGCTTTATTAACAATCACCAAAAACTGTAAGCAACCCAGTAGTCCTTCAATAGGTAAATGAATAAACACACTGTGGTACATCCATACAATGGAGTTTTATTCAGCAATATAAAGAAATGAGCATCAAGCCATTAAATGACACAAAGAAATCTTAAATGCATATTGCTAAGTGAAAAAAGCCAGTCTGATAAAGGTACATAGTATCTTATTCCAATTATATTCTGGAAAATGCAAAACTGTAGATATAGTACAATCAGTGGTTGCCCTGAATTCAGTATTTATGGGGAGGGGGAAATAAAAAGGAGAAGCTCAGGGAATTTTTAGGGCAGAAAATTATTCTAAGTAATATCATAATGGTGAATTCATGACATTATGCACTTACCAAAACCCATAGAACCTGACAACACAAATACTAAACCTTAATGTATGCAAAGTAAAAAAAAAAAATCACTTGAGAGGATGGAGGATCTCAGGAAGGTGTGCAGACTATAACAGGAGACTCTGATTGTACTACAAATATATAAAATAACCTCACTAAAGGTGATGGAAGAGAAAAAGTGCTCACCTAACTAATTTTGGAAATGAGTGGAGTCTGTAAAACTAAGGGCAAAAAGACCTGCATACAAGCACTATATTCTAGGGTTAATAATTCTGATGCTGTTTTACAAATATTCTGGAAATAAACAATTAAGTACATGAACAAATGATGGCAGGAGCCAGGTTTCTCACTGTTGTTATGTAATTCACAGATAAGCAAGGGGAGGAGGCTGGAATGGTCCATGTGGTAATAATGGATTACAGCTTGAGACATCAGTACATTTAGCTTAATATAGCTACAGAAGGCTACAAACAGAAATATTGGTAGATATGTGTATAGGCAAGAGTTAGCATACACCCATATCTTTTCGCTGAGAGGACCTAAATGACACCCCAGTAGCAATGAGCACATCTTCACCTGGACCTTGGTTTCTAATACCATTCTCCAATAAAAGGAACCAGGGCTCCTGAGAGAAGTGGCTGATTCTAGGGCTGGATAAGCCTGGAAAATAGTAGGGCTAAAAGTAAGGGATTGCTCAAACAAACAAACAAAAACCATAAAAGCAAACAAAGAAACCCACATTGATGTGGATATGCCAAAGGAGCAAAGAGCCAAGTGAAAGAGGTCCTAATGGCCAAACTGGGACAATTTGAGCAACAAAAGAAATAAAGCAGTATTGGATTATAATGCAAAATATCAAATAAATATCCCTAAGTCCAAACTGATATATAAATGATTGAATAAATTAATAAATGGGGGAGAAGAGGCAAACCTTCCATGCAGAAGAATCCCAAATAACTGATGTAGATACTACACCCTCAAGGAGGTGAATCCTAACTCCCCACTCCTTAGACATGGACTGCACATAGTAACTTCCTTCTAAAGAATACAGTATAAAAAAGTGGAGGTGTGGGGGTAATTTTACAGTGGATAAACCTGACAAATACTGCCTCAGCTAGGTGATCAAGGTCATCACCAGTAGTCATAAATCATGTTGACAGTACATATGCACCCTTGCTATGATGTAATGAGAATGGCAATTCACCTCTGTGATCTTCCTCCTAAAAACTCACAACCCAAGTCTCATGAGAAAAATTTCAGACAAATTTCAGTAGTGGAGCATCCTATAAAATACCTCATGAGTATTCCTAAAAGCTGTCAAGATCATCAAAAATAAGGCAAGTCTGGAAAACTGCCACAGCCAAGAAGAGCCTAAAGAGACATGACAACTAACTGTAATGTGTTATCCTGAATGGGATCCTAGAACAGAAAAAGAATATTAGGGAAAACCCTAAGGAAACCTAAATAAACTATGAATTTTAGTTAAAAATAACGTATCAATATTGGTTCAATAAGTGTAACACATGTACCACACCAATGCAAGATGTTAATCATAAGGGAAACCCAGGGTATATGGGTACTCTCTATTCTATACTTTCAATTTTTCTGTAAGTCAAAAACTGTTGTAAGATATAAAGTCTATTATTTTTGAAAGTAAGAAATTAAGTTTTAAAGCAATGTTATGTGGATTCTGCAAGCTGTACGTTTCCAAAAATATTCCATATAGTAATTAAGAAATGATTTGCATGGGGGGTAGCACATGGCAGTGATAAGATCGCTGCACTGGAAATGACCATGGAGTATTCTGGGTACGAATAGGGTAACACAGATCATAATGGACTCTCCAGAAGCTATTTCATGTTGTGAAAATCTTACAATTTAATTTAATGCAGGACCCTTAAAGGTATCTAAATGTAAACAGTCAACCTAAGATTCACCTTACAATTTGGACTACATGGTATCCTTGATCAGAGGGTATTTAAAATTTTTGAAATGAACAAAGAAAAAAAGTCATAATTGGGGGAATTTCATTGCTCCCTTTATGGCAATGTTCTTATTTCTGCTAGCCAACTTTACCAGAAGCAGAAAAGTACAGTACAGCAGACAGCTGAGACTTTCAACAAGCATGGACAGGCATCAGACTCCTGCAGCAGGAAAAGAGAATGGCCACTGGATTTAACAATTAGCAAGTCACTTATGACTCATAAAATAGCAAACTCAGTACAATAAATATTTATTGAATAAATGAATGCGTGAATGAATAAGGAAGAAGGTAAGTAGGTACCAAAAATAGCAAGGAAGATGGAACAGTATCTCTGATTTCAGAAGGTAAGACGATGAGAAAGGGAAGTAGATGGAAGTGGAGAGGCTGTTAATTATCTAACAAATACTGAGAATCTAACATGCAGCAGGGAATCTAGGAAGTACTGGGATGACAGCACTTATGTCCCACAAATCATAGCTAGTCAGAAAAGGCTTACTATATGTACACAGAGATCTGAGAGAAGGGGTACCCAAGGAGGAGATGTTCATTTTACAGTTATAAAGAGCAGAAGTACACCATGCAAATTGGGGTGGGGAAGAGCGCATTTCTGGTAGAAAAAATATCTCGGGCAAATGCACAGAAGAAAGCAATTGCCAGTACCTTGTAAAGGACCTGACTGTGAAGGCCATAACAAATCAAATCAAATGTTTAGGTTTTTCTCTTGCATGCTATGTGAGATGACATATGTTTCATATGTCAAATATAACAGAGAAACAATAAGCTTGGAACTGGTAGCGTAAGCAACGAGGATGTTGAACAGCTGACACCTACTCTGTTATTACAGACTAAATGATCAGTTTTGTGGATTCCTCTAGTCTTTAGGGTTTGTTTTTTCTGTTTCTTTCCTTTGTCCCTTGGTTACATTCCTGCTTTGGAACACTAGGACCCTTACAAAAGGGCATTCATCTGTAAGTTGTTAGCCTACTTATTAAATAGGGCTTGATGAGATCTGATTAGGATTAAGAAAAAGTGTTTTCATGTAAATTTCAGGGAACCTTTCTAGTAACACTATAAGGGCAATCATGCAACCATAAAATAAAATTTTAAGATGAGTTCACATGGAAATATCTATCAGTAGCAAACAGTGTCAAGTAGACTGGCATCACTATTCCGTGGGGAGGTGCTGAACCACACCTCTGCAGGGGTCAGACATCTGCTTCTGGACAAGGTGTACCAGATGCTCTCCTCCCTGCCCTTCCCACTAATTACAGCTAAAAATCCAGGAAGTTATGTACAAAACAAATGTAAAAAGATTCTGAAAGGTGGAGATAAAAAGACAGACTGTCTAGGAACCTTAGGACCTGATGAACATCATAGTGGTTAGTTCCCTGGGTTTTATTTTGGGCTCATTTATCCCAGACTGGGCACCGAAGAAGGCTGTAATCCGTAAACACCAATGGGTGCAGAGGGGAAAAAAAGCCCCAAGTAAAGGCTGCTCTCTCTAGCCAAAGGATCAGGAAAAGGGCAGCCTAGCAAAATAGAAAAGGTCTAAACATAACCATGCTAGGCTATGAGACAAACTGTCCTCACTCCCACTTGGTCAGCAAACAGCAAGTGGGGAACCCAGACTGCCACACTCACCTGGCTGTAATGAAGCACCCTCCCAACTCCCACTGCTAGGAGGTGTCAGAGCACGTAGAGTGGGGAATCCTGCTTTCCCCAGCTGTGGTGTCATGGAGACTACACAGGGAGCCTGGACTTTCACCCCTACCCAGCAATAAGGCCCCCACCTCTACCCCACAGTGTCAGTGGAGGCTACGTAGGGAGGAGCAGTGAGGCGGCTCCCTTCCTAGTCAGAGTGTTTCAGAGGAGGCTGAGGGGGGAGTGTTTCAGGGAGCCTGAACCTGCCCCCACTCACTGAGGAGCAACAAGACAACCCTCCCACAGTAGGTCAGTGGAGGCTGGGAGGGGAACCTGGACTTCTGCCTTTACCTGGAAATAATGAGGTGACACCCTCCCATCCCATCCCCACTGCCCAGGGTCAAAGGAAGCCTGGTATAAGAGAGGATTTCAATAAGATCCAGAGTTGCATAACGTAATAACCAAAATGTCCAGGATATAACTGAAAGTCACTCTTCATACTAAGAAACAGGAAAAGCTTAACTCAAATGAAGAAAGATAATCAAAAGACACATATCAAGATGATACATATGTTGGAATTATCTAATACGGATTTTAAAGCGGCCATCACACATATGATTCAACAAGCAATTACAAAACACTCAAAACAAGTAAAAAACAGAAAGCTAAACAGAAGGAAGAATAATCAAGTGGAAATTTCAGAACTAACATAATAAAAATTCAATGGATGGGCTCAACAGCAGAATGGAGGGAAGAGAAGACAGAATTAATGAACTGGAAGTTAAAACAACAGAATCTGAACAGAGAGACTGAAAGACAAACAAAGAAAGCATGAGGTACCTGTGGGACCATAATAAAATATCTAACATTTTTGTCATCAGAATTCTCAAACGAGAAGAGAAAGAAGGTGGGGCTGAAAAAATATTTGAAGAGACAGTGGCTGAAAATTTCCCAAATTTGTAAAGGACATAAACATACAGATTCAGGAAGCTGAGAATACCCCCAAGAGAATAAACCCAAAGAAATCCAAGCCAAATAAACCTAGGCCAAAACAAGAAATAATCAAACTTCTGAAAACTAAAGATCTGAAAAGTAAAAAAAATCTTGAAAGCAGTGAGAGAGAAACCTCTTACCTATAGAAGAAAAACAATTAAACAACAGGGGATTTCTCGATACGAAGGAAGCCAGAAGGAAGTCTTGAAAGAAAAGAACTGTTAATCTGGAATTCTTTATCTAGCAAAAATATCTTTCAGCAATGAAGAGGAAATCAAGACATTGCCAGATGAAGGAAATCTAAGAGAACTAGGTGCCATCACACCAGCTCTAAAAGAATTGCTAAAGGAAGTTCTTCAAACAGATGGGGAAGATTCCAAAAGCCTGGACCATCAGGAAGAAAGAACAACAGAAAGAGTAAAAATATAAGTACAATAAACTCTTCTTCTCTTGAGTTTTCTAAATTATATTTCATGGTTGAAGCAAAAATTATAACATTACCCCATGTGATTTTCAATGTATGTGTGGGAAATATTTAAGACATTATAAATGAGAGAGATTAAAAAGACTTATGTTTCCATACTCAACTGAAAAATATTAACACCAGTAAAATTTTAATGGGAAAAAAATTAACACCAGGAGACTGATATATTATATATGTATAATGTAATATCTAGAGCAACCACTATAAAGTCTGTACAAAGAGATACACGCAACAATACTACAGATAAAACAAAATTCTTAAGCAGTATATTAGTCCATTTATGTTGCTTATAACAAAATACCTGAAACTGGGTGATGTATAAAGAAAACAAAATTTATTACTTACACAGTTTCTGAGGCTGGGAAGTCCAAAGTCCATCTGGGGTGGCAGGAGTGACCCAGGGGTCTCACACTGCAAGATGGTGGAAGCAGAGAGAACAGAGAGATAGAAGTACAGACTCTCCTCTTCTTTTTAAAGTCCTCAGAACCATGCCCTCATCTGTAATCCCTTTGTAATCCATTCACTACTGCAGGGTCCTACAATCCAATCTTTTTAAGGCTCCACCTTTCAATTACCGTAACAGGATTTCCCACCCTCTTAACAATCACAGTGGGGGCTATGTTTCTAATACATAAAACTTGGGGGACACAAATCAAGCTTCAGGGAGTTTTGGAGGGACATAATTCAATCCACTACAAACAGCCTGGCAGAAGAGACTAAAACAGCATCACCCAACTACGTGTTGACTCTAAGAAACTCACTTCAAATATAATGACATAGGATGAAAAAATAAAACATGCAAATATTAATCAAAAGAAGCAGAAGTGGCTATATTACTATCAGATAAAGTAGACTCCAAGCAAAGAAAATTACTATGGACAGACAAAGGGACATTACATAACAGAAAAAAGGGTCAAATCCACCACAAAGACACAGAAATCTTAAATGTATATGCATCCAACAACATAGCTGAAAAATATGTGCAGCAAAAACTGACAGAACTAAAAGAAGACATAAAGAAATTCACAATTACAGTTGGAGACTTCAAAACTCCTCTTTTAACAATTGGTAGAACTATACAAATAATCACCAAGGATGCATAAGATCTCAGCAATGCCATCAACCAACAGAATGAAATAGACGTTTACAGAACACTCACCTGACAACAGCAGAATACACATTCTTTGCCAGTGCGCACAAATCATTTACCAAGACAGACCACATCCAGGCCCATAAGACAAATATCAACAAATTTTAAAAAACTAAAACCATACAGAGTATGTTCTCTGACCACAACAGAATCAAACTAGAAATCAGTAATACAAAGACAAAAGGAAAATGTCCAAACAGTGGGAATCACAGGAAAATGTCCAAACACTGGAAAACTAAACAACAAAGTACTAAATAACCCATAGGCCAAGGAAGAAGTCTAAAGAGAAAAATAAACAATTTGCAGAATAAGAATGGAAATAAAATATATCAATACTTAAGAAACATAGCTAAAGCAGGGCTGAAAGGAACATTTACAGCACTGTATGTTTACACTAAAAGAGAGGAAAAGTCAATAATCCAAGCTCTCAGCTTAAGAAACTACAAAAAGAGCAAAGAAACCCAGAGTAAACAGAAAGAAGGGAGTAATACAGAGAACAGAAATCAGTAAAAGTGAAATCAGAAAAACAGAAAATCAATGAAACAAAAAGCTGGTTCTTTGAAAACACCAGTAGAATCAATAAACCTCTAGCAAGACTTACAAAGACAAAAGAGAGAGGATGCAAATCACCCAATTCAGAAATGAAATGGAATTCTGTGCAAACATTAAAGGAAAATAAGGCACATAATGAACAATTTACTCAAATAAATTTGACAACTTAGATGAAATGGACCAGTTCCTTGAAAACTCAAACTACCCCAACTCACTCAAAATGAAAAAATCTGAATAGCCCTGTAACTACTAAAGAAATTGAATTTGTAATTTAAAAGTTCCCCCAAAAGTCATCTCTAAGCCCAGCCAGTTTCACTGGAGAATTCTACTAGACATTTAAAGAACAACAAACACCAATTCTGTACAATCCCTTCCAACAGTATGAAAAAAGAAAACTACAGATCAACATCCCTAACATATGTAATATTGAGGCAAAAGTTCTTTAACTATTAGCAAATAGAATTCAGCAATACATAAAAAAGAATTATACACTATGATCAACTGAGATTTAATCCATGGATGCAAGGATGGTTCGATATCCAAAAACCAATGCATTCCATCCAATTACCACCAAAAGGAGAAAAATTGCATGCTCATATCAGTTGAAAAAAAGCATCTGACTTAATGAAACAACTATTCATAATAAAAACCTTCAAAAAACTAGGATTAGAGGGAAACTTCCTCAACTTGGAAAAGGACATGAACAAAGAACTTAGAGCTAACATCATATTAAGCAGTGAAAGAATAAATGCTTTCCTCTTAAGATCAGGAAAAATGTGAGGATGTCCCTGGTCACCACTATTATGCAATGAAGGGTTGGAAGTCCTAGTCAGTGTAAATAAGTGAGAAAAGGAAATAAAAGGCATCCCAATTGGAAAGGAAGAAATAAACTGTCCCTATTTGCAGATAACATAATGGTCTGTACAGAATATCCCAAGAAACCTACAAAAAAACTCCTAGAACTAATAAGTGAGTTAAGCAAGGCTGCAGGATACAACATCAACATACCAAAATTAATTGTATTTCTGTATACTAGCAATGAACATGTGAAAAACGAAATTGAAACTACATTACCATTTATAACTGCTCAAAAAATGACAACTACAAATCTAACAAAACATGTTAGGATGTGTATGCTGAAAAGCACAAAATACTGATTAAAAAAAAAACACAAATGGGCCGAGCCCGTGGCGCACTTGGTAGAGTGCTGCGCTGGGAGCGCGGCACGCTCCCACCGCGGGTTCGGATCCTGTATAAGAATGACTGGTGCACTCACTGGCTGAGTGCCGGTCACAAAAAAAAAAAAAAAAAAACACAAAGATCTAAATAAATGGAGAGACAGACCATGTTCGTGAAATACAAATTAAGACACAATGAGATATCACTCTAAGCCTATTAGAACAGCCAACTTTAAAATTAATGACAATACCAAAGCTAGTGAGGATAGACAGAACCTAGGTTTTTCAAACACTGCTGATAGAAATGCACACTGTAAAATGGTTTAAAGGAAGGAAGGAAAGAAGGAAACACCCTTACCATGTGACTAGCAATTGCATTCCTGGGCATTTATCCTGGGGAACTAAAATTTATGTCCACACAAAAACTTGTACATTAATGTTCAAAGCAGCTTTATTTGTAATAGCCAAAAACTGGAAACAATCTAGAAGTCCTTTAACATGTGCATGGTTAAACGAACCCATACCATGGGACAGTATTCAGCAATAAAAGGTACAAACTGTCGACACATGCAACAGGTAGGATGAATCTCAAGGACATTATGCTGAGTTTTAAAAAAGCCAGTCTCAAAAGGTCACATACTTTATGATTCTCTTTATACACCATTCTCGGGATGACAAAATCACAGAGATGAACAGCAGATCAGTTGGGGGTGGAGGGTGGGCTGGACTACAAAGGAGCAGCATGGGAAAGGTCTTCGTGGTGACAGACTGCTTTGTATCCTGATCATGCTGGTGGTGATGTGAATCTACACATGGTAAAATGGCATAGAAATATGCACACACAAATGAGCGCAGTTAAAATAGGTGAAATCTAAATACAGGTTGTACCAATGTCTGCGTCCCAGTTTTGATAATATACTATAGTTATATAAGATGTCATCATTTGGGAAAACTAGGTTGAAGGGTACATGAGACCTTTTGGTACTATTTTTACAGTTCCCTATGAACTCATGATTCTTTTAAAGTAAAAACACTTGGTTGGTATTTAGTTTTCCTTCATGGCTGTCTTGGTGTAACAATAGGGAAGCAGTCCTCCAACATGACTCAGAAGCCCTGGGATTATTAGCAGAAATTGAACAATCTAAGAAAACAGAGAATGATAAACAGCTGTTTGTTGATTCTGACCTCTCTGGATTCAGGTGACCTTACCCAGTTCATGAGCCAAAATGAAGAGCTGACGTGCCAGGTGTGAGAAGTGACTACTTCATAAGAAGTTGTACCATATTTTCATTTATTTCAGACACTAGTATAAGAATGGAGAGTAGGATGTGACTGGAAAATTATAATGTGTGCATACTTCAATATCAACAATGAAAAGAAAAAGAAGCACCAGAAAATACATAATTGGGAATAATCCAAATGAGATTTCTATTCCACTTTGGGTGGGTTTCTGTACTATTTCCTTACTGCCATGGTCCCCAAAGTGAGGGTAGAGTACTCATGGGGACACTGCAGGATATTTTAAATTTTGGAGGGAAACACAATGATACTGGAGATCCATCAGAAACAGCTCACCGTTTCAACACTAGGCTGTGCTACTATTCTATTACCTCATAACAAATGGAACTGCTTGGCATTTCTTTTGACCTACAGTTCTCATAAAAAAAATTACTGAGGCACTAGGGCACCACGAATAAGAAACATTTTAAGCTTCTGTATCAGGATATGCCTGGTGTAACTGATTTCAAAGCATGTGGAGCACGTCTTTCTCACTCACGCTGCTAAGCACAGCTGCTCTCAATCTGGACTCCATATCCTCACTGGAATTTCTTCCTGATATAGCATAAACTTATTCACTCTCTACCCACATCTCCCTAAACAAATAAATAAAAAACAGATATGCAAATAACAGCACCTTGGTGAGAGCCAGCACCACTACCACGCATTTACCCAAGTCAGCTGCCAGGGGTCACACTGGAACCTCCCGCTCATTAATGGCCCTTGCTTAGCACTTTGTCAAGTCCGCCCTTCCCACTCTCACTCCTCACAGCTTTGCTTCAGACCCTCCTCGTTTAATCCTCAGATTGTTGGACCCCAACAACAGCTTTTTTTTTTTTTTGCTTTTCTGTGACCGGTAAGGGGATCACAACCCTTGGCTTGGTGCCATCCGCTCCGCGCTCAGCCAGTGAGCGCACCAACCATCCCTATATAGGATCCGAACCCGCGGCGGGAGCGCCACTGTGCTCCCAGCGCCGCACTCTCGAGTGAGCCACGGGGTCAGCCTGGACCCACTACAACAGTTTTTAACTGGTTTCTTTGTCTTACAGCTTTGCAATACATCCCCTATAATACCGCCAGACAAACTTTTCTGAAACTCAAATCTGATTCTGTCACTTCCCTACTTTCTGTCACTTCCCTACTTAGAACCCTTCAGTGCCTCCCTATGCCCTATAGGAAAAATAATTAAGGACACTCTCTACAGTCTTGCCCCCCCCCCACCGCCCCCATCATCCCCTTGCCCTGCAACCCTCCTCTGACCTCCAGCACAAGAAACTACTTGTGGTTCTCTCCACATGCCAGGCCTCTGCTTGCACTGTTCCCTGCCTGAGCCTTCTTCCTCTCTTGGCTGTCGTTTAAGATACAGTTAAACAGCGACTCCCCAGTAAAGGCTCTCCAGATAGTGCCATGTAGTCTCCAGTACACCCCTTTGTGCTCCGTTCTATTCTCCCACCCACCTTTAGTAGCACTTCTGGGAGCTACTTTTGTTTAGATATCTGTCTTGTTCTGTTAGACCATTCTTGAAGGCAGAGACCATTTTTTACTCATCTTTGTACTCTTAGTTCCCAGCCCCAATGCCTGACACACGTGGGTGTTCAACAGCATTAAAGAAAGTAATAAAGGTCAGTCTCAGACCATCCTCTGCCCTGGCTTGTACTCTGCACCCGTCTGCCACTGCACCTGCCACTCTGAATTTCAGCTGTTTGCTTCCCCTACTAAACTGGGGGCTCCCTGCGGATAGGGGCAGGCCAATAAAAGCAGTAGTAACAACTACTACTAATTAACTGTCTATTTACTTTAGGTTCCCTTCTGGGTGCTTTAAACATGTTACCTCTAATCTTGATAACAACCTCTTAAGTCAATATTATTAGTATCACTTTCGAATGAGGTTTAGGGAGGTTTAATTAGAGAGATACAGAGGGAGAGAGGAAATAGGCAGCATAGCACAGTGGTTTAAAATACAGTGATAAATTATAAAGCATTAAAAAATATATAAATTGATGAGTCGATACTCATAAATAAATATATATAAATGGGGCAAAGGGAGGGCCTTTGTTTATAGAAGAATTCTGAGCGTAAATGTGGAGGGAGTGGTAAGAGTCAGAAAAATCAGTATTTCACAATCAATGAAAAAATTTGATCAGGCAAGAACCATCAATGAATGCTAAATCTACCTGGAAACTTTAATGAAGAGCAGCATATTTGCATTGTGCCTTTTCACAGACAGCTTATTAGTTGCAAGGGAGAATAAATTATACAGCAGAGGAACTAGGCACCATCACCTGTGAGGGACAGGGACACCACGCACCTCCTGGCATGATGCTCTGGAAGGGACACATCCCAATGCAGTATCCCACCTGTGGATGTACAACCTCAATCTAACCGTGAGGAAAAATCAGACAAATGTGAAAGAGGAACATTTCCATTAAAAGAAAAAGAAGGGGAAGACTGTACTCTTTAGAAATATCAATGTCATAAAAGACAAAGAAAGGCTGTGAAGATGTTCCAGACTAAAGGTGACCGAAGAAATAAGAGAACAAAATGTAACATCTGACCCAGACTGGGGGTGGTCAACTATCACTGGTAGGCCAAATCTGGCCAGATTTAGCCCACAGCCTGTTTTAAGGATGGTCTTTACAACTTTTAAAGGTTGTAAAACAAACAAACAAACAAGCAAAGAACATCTGGCCAAAGCTGTGTATGGCTCGCAAAGCTGTAATATTTACTGGGCCTTCGTAGAAAAAGTTTGCCAGCCCCTACAGAGGAGACCTATACTGGAGTAGGACATGCTACAAGAAATGTTGTAAGCTGAACTGATAAAATTTAAATATGGATGCCAGATTAAAGTCGTGTCAATTTAAAGTTTTTAAGTTATCTATTGTGGTTGTATAAGAGAATATTCCTAGTCCTAAGAAATCCACATTGAAGTATTTAGAAGCAAAATACCAAGACGTATGTAACATTTCCTCAAAAGGCTCAGAAAAGTGTGTGTGTGTGTGTGTCTGCACAGAGAGGGAAGGATGGAGGGAGGCAGGGAAGGAGTAAGAATGAGGAAGAGAGAAAAGCAAGAGGGCAAACGACAAAAGCCAATGGGAGAAAATGGTAACATTAGGTGGATTTTTAACTCTGTGTTCTTTCTACTATTTTAATTATTGCACTTTTTTGTAAATTTGAAATAATTTCCAAATTTAACAGGAAAGAAAAGTGCTGTGGATTGATTGAATTGTGTCCCCCAAGGTTCATGTATTGGAAACTTGGCCCCCACTGTGACTGTTAAGAGGGTGGGAAATCCTATTATGGTAATTGAAAGGCGGAGCCTTGAAGAGGTGATTGGATTGCAGGACCGTGCGGTAGTGAATGGATAAAAAATGGTGGTCAGAGGCACGGTTCTGAGGGCTTTAAAAGGAGAGTACATGAGGAAGTTGGTATCTCACTCTCTCTGCTCTGCCATTTTCTGCCATGTGAGGTCACTGGGTCACTGTTGCCACCACCAAGGCCTTCACCAGCTGTATTCCCTGGACTTTGGACTTCCCAGCCTCTGAAACTGTAAGCAATAAATTTTGCTTTCTTATTAATCACCCAGTTCCAGTATTTTGTTAAAAGCTACAGAAATAGACTAATACAAAAAGGAAAGAAAGAAGGAGATATAGGCTCTGGAGTCAGCTGCCAGGGCTTAAATCTCATTTTTACTGCTTAGGGGCTATCTCATCTTGGACAAGTTACTTAACCCCTTGATGTATCGATTTTCTCACCCATAAAACACAGATATCAATAGTTTCTACCTTCTAGTATTGTTCTGAGCACTCATCAAATTAAACACTTTTGTAAATAATAACAATAACTGAAGCAGCAATAACAGAATCTTACTATGAGCCAGCTGCTGTCAAGTGTTTCATAACAATAGTCTTAGGCAGTATTATGCCCATTTTCCAGATGAAAAGCTAGAGAGAGACAGGGGCCAGGATTCAAACCCTAATAAACCTGACTCTACACATAACCTCTTAATCACTCATTACACTATAGAACGATTAAACAGCTTGAACAAATTCCCTAGTAAACAATGACGGTGTAAGACTTGTGTCGAGTCTATTTTTCAGTGAACCCTGCGTGTTTTCCATTCTTCCTGTCTGAGGCACTGTGTCCCTTGCTGCACGGCCCGGTGTCTAGAACTCGGCAGATGTTCAATAAACACAGCTGAATTGGCCCGAATGAGATAGAGTACTGTTGATTTCCTCTATTCCCATGTCTACACTGGGAAGAAAGAAGAAATCTTACTCACTGATATAAAGTACTGGTCTAAGATAAAAATTTCCCAGTTTTAAATATTCCTTTGAATGTGGCCAGTGGTTTCAAAGGAGGCCCTGTAGTATAAGAACAATCAACAGACTAGAGGGCAGAAGGCTGTGGTTCTAGATTTGGCTTGGCCATTTAAACAAGCCTCTTCACCATTCAGACCTGTTTCCGGATGGGAAACGTGACAGGGTTAAATCACACATCTCCAACACCTCAGAAGAGATCTTCTGATCATAGGCCTTATATGATTTCTATAAATAGTTTTCCAAATACCATGTACAGAACACAATCAAACATAAGAAGGTACATAAGAAGAGAAGTCAACATGAATAAGCCCTAGTAGAAGTGACAGACAACAGAAACAAATACACAGGGACTTTAGATATTGGAATTATCAGATACAAACAATAAAACAACTCTATGTCCAATATTCATGAAGATAAAAGAAAAGATTGAAAACTTCAGCAGGGAACTGGAAATTATACAAAATGACATAGCATATTTGAAACAAACAAGCCAAACAGAAATTGAAAAACATGATATCCAAAATTAAGAAACCGACAATTAAATTTAATAGCATGTCAGACACGGTTGAAGCAAGAATTAAAGAACTGGAATATAAATCAAAAGAAATGGTCCAAAATGAAGTATGGAGAGACAAAAGAACAAAAAATACAAATAAGAAATCAAGAGACATAGAAAATACAGTGAGGTTTAACATATGTTTAACTGGAGTCCTAAAGGAAAAGAAATAATGGAGAAGAAGAAATAAAGGCTAAAATTTTTTCTACAACTGATAAAAATGACCAATCCACAGATTTATGAAGCTCAAGGTGTCCCAAGAAGGAAAAATAAAAGGAAATTTTAAAGCATGTTCTTCAGGAAGAAAAAAATCTCAGACGGAGAGTCAAAGATGCAGAAAGGAATAGAGAGCAAAACAGTGTTAAAAATGCAGATAAATCTAAATGAATACTGACTGCATAAAGCAATAATAATGTCTCTATACATTTATAATTAATAGATGCAATAATAACAGCATGAAAGTCAGGAAGGGAAAAATGAAGGGCAAGTGTTCTAGAGTCTTTGCTTTGCACAGTTAGAAGGTAACAGAAGATTTTGATTATTTAAGGATGCATGCAGTAATTTCTAGCGCAGCTACTCAAAGAACAGAAAAAGAACATATAATTCCACATCTAACTGGAGAAAAAACAAGACCTGCTGTGTCTAAGGAAGTGCAAGAAGTGCGATGCTGCTGGAGAGCAGAATGAGAGGGGAAGCGCAGAGGCCAGTCACACCCTGCGGGCCCCATGACAGATTCTGATCGTCATGCTAAAAGCAATGGGAGGTCCCTAAGGCTTCTAAGCAGCACAGAGCTATATTCTATAAGGATTTCTTTGGCTGTGGTGTGAAGAACAGACTTAATGGAGGAAGGGAAAATTTCACCACCATTGTCAGGATTATTTCCATATGACTGCCTTTTTAATCATGTAATTTTTTTAAGGCTCTATCTTACCTAAGAAAGTACCAAAGTTAGAAAATGAAAATCAGTTTTTGCTTTTTTTGTTTTTGTTTTTTAATTTTTAAGATTTACTTTGGTAATTTAATTCTCTTTGTGGCTACTTTAATTAACATTTCAAATACCAGATGGCCTTTATTTCTTTGTTCCTTGATCCTCCTAGAAATATTCTAACAGGTCAGATATACCCTACTGCAATCAAAACATTAGGGCCTTTTCACCTCATATTTGTTTGAGACTACGGTGTGTGAAATTTTAATTGAGCGATTCTCATATTATTAAATATTGTTAACCTGAGAAGCTATTAAGAAAGCCACTTAGATTATGGTTGGGGGATTGGGGGGTTGGTCCTTTCATTTTCAAATTAAGCCTGACTTTACTTGCATAGAAAGTATTTACATAAGAAGAGGCAGTGCATCCTTAACTTTTATTACCTTTTTGGTATTAACCTATTTTTATTGTGGTATAATTCACGTACCATAAAATTCAGCCTTTAAAGTGTGTGATTCAGTGGTTTTAGCATAGTTACCGAGTTATGCAACTAACACCACTATGTAATTCCAAAACATCCTCATCACCCACCAAAGAAATCCCATACCTGTCAAGCAGGCCCTTCCTCATCTGCTATTCCCTCAGCCCCTCGCAACCACCAATCTACTTTCTGTCTCCATGAATTACCTATTCTGGACCTTTCCTATAAATGGAACCATACAGTACGTGGCCTTTTGTGTCTGGCTTTTCTCATCTAGAGTAATGTTTTCAAGGTTCAGGATGTCCATTTTTTTAAAACACATTTTTTAATAGCGAATTTGAACAGAAAACTAGGTAGAGTAGTATAACCACCTCTACAAATCCACCATCTGGTCTCACCAAACCTCACTCCTGTATGTCCCCACCTTATATTATTTTGAATCAAATTCCAGACACCACCTTATATCTTTGTAAATATTTCAGCAAGGACATAAATATTATGATAACTATTCCAACACTGGTGTTCTGATAAGGGTTTTTTCTTCTTATTCCTACCTCTCTACCAAGAACGGGATTTTTCCTTTGCTCAGTGGTTATTTACTTAAGAAAGATAATAGATTCGGGGACTTGTTCTGTCTAATAAAATACTAAAGGAGAAAAATGGAAATAATGTCATGAACTAAAATCTCAAAGAAAATTCTCCTGATGCCAAGATTCAAAGTGTTCTAAAACTTGATAAATACCTCGATATTTCTTCTGGCAGCTAGAAACTCATATAAGCATTATTCGCTGTCTTAGTTTTTCCCCATCATTCCAGGAAAGAACTAGAGGTTATTGCAAGGATGTTTTGCTTTTGTTTTTTGGGCATTCGTCTTTCTAAAAATTACAAACCAGAAAGCACTTCAAGATGTCTAGATGAGAGCTAAAAAAGAAGCAATTTCACACTGAAAGGAGCTAATGAACCCAACAGACCGAATTTAGGGCTTGCTTACTGTTGGTTTTAGATAAGGTAGCAGACAAGAAGATATTCCCTATAATAAAGTGAGGGGGAAATAAACAGAAAAGAGTGAAGCAGTAAGGATAAGGGGGATAGGAGAACGCATGTCTGAGTTATTCTTACCTTATTGTGTGCTATCAGGAGGCAATTAGAATGTTCGTGTTCACACGCAATTTCATAGTCGGGGATCAGATCCACCAACTCTCGGACAAATCGTACCACCTCCTCATGCCAGGGCACATTGGCCATGGTAAGACTGCTGGCAGAACTTTCTCCACAGTAGGTAACACCCTGTGGAAACATGGCAACCGTCAGAGATGATTAAAGACCTGCTTGAATGTCCTAGAGTAAGACTTTCAGAGCCAGAAAGGCCTCCTGAGGTCATACAAACCAGTCCAACCCATATTTGAAAGTGAAGAACGTGATACCAAGATGACGAAATCTACTTAGGAGATGACACAAGCAGTCAGTGATGAAGACAACACCAAAGGCCCCAGTTCTCCCCACCCTCTGAGAACGCTGGGCTTGAGCACCTGAGAGCTCTGTGTCATGTCACAGCCTGTGCTGTTGAGCCAAAGCAACAAATGTGAATCCACAGCCCATCTTCCCAGTCAGATTCACCTGTGCACTCCAATAGGTTAATTCTGAAGGGCTTCTGTATATTCCTCTAGTACAACAATGGGGGCACAGTATGTACCCATAAAAATCCACTGTCTAATTCACTGGGAAAATGTGAGCTTCCATTTTCCAGTATAATTGAAATTGGGGAACTTTTTCTGTAAAGTGCCAGATAAGGATCCCTTTGAAATTATCGCTCTAAGGAGATCACTTTGTAATATACTAGGAATATGGTTATATATGAACAAAGAATCATGCCAATAGAGAAAAATATTTGTGGATATACATACATACCTTTCCACATGCCAACACATACACATATATCTCGCCAACATAGAAATTCCTATTACGTAGGTACTTCAAAAAGTTCATGAAAAGATTCGCATTATCTTTTAATTCGGTTTTTTCCACTGACTTTTTGAGGTACCCTCGTAAGAACAGCTGCAGTAAAATAAACTAGCTTCTAACTCTTTTGAATTCTGACAGCCCAGGCATAAGACCCAAAAGTTTCATAACTGAGTTCTCTATTTGGTAAGTAACATAATGAAAATGATTAATTTTCTAATAATACGTGGTACCTTAACTCTGTGGGCTCTTCAAATACCCCCAAAATCAAACTTTCTTGACAACCTGTTTGAATATTCTAGATATGCTTGCACTAAGTGGGGAATAAATGAAATTAAGATATGTGCACCACTCACATGCACTCTGTCTCTCTGTCTCTTTCTCTCTCTCTCACACACACACACACACACACACACACACACACAAACACCATACAGAGACTAAAAGAAGGAGAATGACATTACATTTTTAAAAACCCACAAATGAACACTGCAGAGTGACCCTGACACTACGGAAGGCAGAATTGGAACTTGGCTGAAGACTCAGAGGAGCTCTGCAAAACACTCTCATCCAGATGGCAAAAAGCTTCCTGGTATATTAACTGAGATGGCCTTTGGGGAATATAAAGTACAGGCTACCCAACTTAATTATGATAAAAAAGAGAATCTTCTCTGTTTGCCCAGTGATTTATAGAATTCATTAAACTGAGTTCGAGTTTTAGGTGAATAAGAGAAGCAAATAATAATATAGTTCAAAAAATCATTAAGAAAGCATGGCTGGAAAACTGTGCTAACCCTGTTCAAAAGCATGAAAAACACGAGAATGATTTATTGATAGATCAAATTAGTCATAAAAATGCACTTCAATTTCAACACTGCTTATGCTGTATGAATTTATATACACAACCATGTATATAGTAGCTAACTCAAAGGAATTTTTTTTTAATATTTGAAAAGTTAGTCCACTGAAGCACAGAGGTTTTAGATGAGATCTTATATTCATGACAATGGCCTTTGAAAATATTTTAATATTTTATTATTCAGCAATAATAAATCATGAACCATTAAGGGGAGATTTGGTTTGGAAATTGTGGAATATACTATAAAGCATATGTACTTCACAGGGCCTGGTTTTCCAAAGTCTTGCAGTTTCAAATATGACCTTGCAAGGACAGGAAATTTCCCTCAGGCTATAAGTCTCTTGCAAGATAAGGATTGTGGCACAGCAGGTTGCTGGTTCAAAGACAGACTAGTTACTGATTGTTGTGTAAAGATACTGAGAAAATGCTGTTAAGAAGGAATGTTTGCTAAGATCAAACTGTTGTTGATAGGACGACTTAATTGCCTTACTGGAATATCATCTGGCTTGTTTAACTGAAAGTTACCAGCCTATACTGTTAGAACTATAACCCCACCTATGTCTCTTCCTGTAACTTCCTGGTCTGGAAAATAAATGCAGGAAGAGAACCCCAATTCCGTGTTAATTACCCGAGGAAGGGAAGTTAACCACTTCGGGGTCTCTCACTGCTCAGTAGAGATGAGCTTTGAGTAATCCTTTCATCTCCCTCGCCCAGGGGAGTAGGGTGACAAATCCGTGGGGGGCGAAGCAACACAAAGCAACAAAATGGGGCCCTGCGTGAGGACGTTCTCCACGGATCGGGAGACTGGCCTGCCAAGCATTAGAGAGGAACAGGACGTCCAATTCATCCCACAGCAAGGGAGTCCCTAATAAGGGAAACGCATCTCGGTAAGAGAATCACAGGTGGCTTTCGTTTAGCGATTGCACGCCTGAGGCAGGTCAAAGTTAGGCTTTTTCAACCCTGGAGATATTTTTTCGTTTTCTTTTAAAATGTGGATAATTCGTTAACGAAAGGGGAGACTGAACATACATTACAACTCCAATGTCTCCTTAAAGCAGCAGGCTGTAAGTAACTGAATAGCAGCTTGTAAAACTGTTAGTGGATATTAAACAACCATGTCCTTGATACCTCAAGGAAGGGAGCCTTAACATAAAAATTTGGGAACAAATTGGTCACTGGTTAATTATGCAATGGGTCTCGTTAAGGCTTCCCACCTAACAATTAGGAATCTATGTCAAGTCACTCTGAGACCTATCCAAGACTTTAACAAAAAACTAAGACATGTTTATGTCACCAAAAAAGGATAAAAATCTTTGCCAATGACTGAAAAAACTTTAAATTGGACAATCTAAAGTAAAAGAAGTTAATATTTCTTTACAGTGTTGGTATTATTTGAGCATGCTTTTCTTTCTTATCTGCACGATGCTTCTCTTCTCTCTTAAAAGCAATGGTTCTTTTCTTAACTGCATGTGCTACTCTTTTTTTGTAAAGACTCTGGAGTTTTATGAAAAAAAGCAGCCATGGCGCCAACCAGACCCCTTTTGGGTCTACTGCTCTTCTCCTAAAAACCTCAAGAGTCCAACGGTTTCATCTCTGATGGGTGGCTCAGCTCTTGAGCTCAGTAAGCTGTTTGAGAAACAAAAACTAGACTAAAATCTACCTTTTTAACTAGATGGTCTCAAATTTTCTGGCATCCACTTGGTTATTTTAAACAGACTTCTAAATCCTCTTCTGGTCTCATCTATGTATTTCTTCACAAAATCCTATTGGTAAAATTTCTATGCTATCTTCTTAAAGAAAGAAAATCTTCTCTGCATCTTCTTGAAAAGGCTTGCATACTTTGCTTTACAACGTAAACTTGTTATCTTGCTTTCCTTAAGGCAAGGTGAAGCCTCACCAAGAAGTCTTTTGAAAAAACACAATCTAAACCTGACTGTCCTTTTTACTAGTGAGCTTTTTTTGCATCTGAAACAAAACCTATAAGATCTTTGTTTGTTCTTGTTTTTTATGTCTTCATATATGCATATGTAAGATGTATGTTATGCTTATATGTTCATGTCTGTGTAACTGTTTTATGTACAAGGTACCAAATTGGCTTATAATTAATGTGCGCTCATTAAATAAATAAGTATACTTTTCAAGTTCACATGACTTAAATTTTCTAAAGTTTTGATAAATGTATTTTAAAAATTTGATTCAAACCTTTTACCTAAATTTGTCTCTAGGTCAACATGTCTCCTTGTTATCTCAGCTCTGCCTCTTGGCCATGCTGGGAGAAACAATATCTTTTAGACATAGATAGTGAATACTGCCCTTTGCCTCTCTGGATTCCTCATGGCTCTAATGCCACCTGGAATCCTGGGACCTGAAACAGCGGCTAATGAAAGGAAACATGCCAAATATCGCACAGGCCCTAGTTAACACTAACTGATAAGGGTATAAATCTAATACACCAAGTTTTTGGCTGGGAAACCATAAATATGTATTTGGTAAATATAACTAAAACTCAAATTGGGCTTTGTGTAATTTGCTCTGATAAATGGACGCCTATTACTAAACTGAATGTATAAAAATGTTCTTATCAACACACATTGCTGCCTAAAGTTTATTAATCAAACAGGATTACTAAAGGTCTTTTCACTTAACTGCTCTTGATGCAAAGTTGTAAAAGGTTTTCTTTGTCCCTTAAATAACTGGTTTAAAAAACTTGCTTTTAAGTTGTAAACCCCGCCAAAAACAAAATACAAAAAAACCTTTTTATATATAATTTTTAGACAAATTAGGCCAATTTAACATTGATAAAAAAGAAACAAGTATGTAAAAGGAAGGTGATTTAAAGAAGGCTATGGATGTGGGGATATGGTTATGGTTGGAGGGGCTAGAGAGAAAGAAAAATAATTTTATGTAAGAAAGCATCTGGTACAGTGTATTTTTGTCCTAAAGTAAAATGACTGGCTATTTAGAAAGTAGGAAGTATAGGACAAAAACAGAATGTCTGTGTAAGTCTTAATGATGGTTTATGTAGATAAGTTTGTTAAAAAAAATTAACTGGATTTAAAAACAAATTATGTGAGTTTTTCTAAAAATTAATGTCAAAAGTATTCTAATGCAGGGTTAGAACTTGCTGTCCTGTGATGGAACAACCAGGTTTTCTTTAAAAAAAAAAAAACACTTGACTGCTCTTATTACAAAATTGTAAAAGGTTTTCTTTGCCCTTTGATAACTGGTTTAAAAAACTTATTTCATGATAAGTTCTCATGCTCTCTGCCTTTAAAACACTTTGTCACTTTGGTTTTACTTTTTGTAATAATTTGTGATTTTATTCAACTAAATGTTTTAAGCCTTTTTGTTATTTAACACAGCTTTCCAACACGAAATTCAGAAAGTTTAAAATAACTTTGAGGAATTCCAAGGGCCCTGGAGTTTCTCAAAGGATATATAAAAGATGTATCAAAACTAATTGGCTTATTTGATAAATTAGACTAATATGGGAAAGCATTGTCAGTACTAAAGGTGTTATGGATATGTGTTCCAAAATCTTGTAAGGTTCTTAAATATCTGTGTCTTGATATAAATGCTACCGGTCATAATCTTGGTTTAATTATAATTTTAAAATATTATGTCTTCAAATAGTTCATGAAAGAATTCTGATAGGTACAGTTTCTGACAAACTTTAAGTTCATAGCTTTAAACTAAAGTTCCAAAATTATAATGAAAAAACTGATGGGTTTGTGAAATTGTTCACAAAGGTCAAAACAACAAAAGTTAATTGGTAAATTAATTTTTAAAAATTATGGGTCTTTACAATTTCCTTATTTTAAAACATTGCTGGTTTTCCTAATGTTTTTCCAAATGTAAGAAAACTCTCTCTCTCTCAAGCTATCTATAACTAACAACAGTTTGATAAAATGTCATTTAAAACAGAGATAAAAGCATTTGTTTTCTCCCTATTTGATTACCCCCAAAATTCAGTAACTTTAAGTATTCTTATGATGATTCATAAGTATTCTTATGGCAGTGTGGCTATTTTTATAAGTTCAATGAAAATTAACTCTCTCTCTCTTTATAACAGGATATAATTTAAAACTTTGGATATAAGATAGCATGTCTCATTTCCATGTTGCTGACCCCTTTTTTATGTTGCCATAAATTTGGCCTAGTGCTGCTTCATCCTGCTGTTCATCTTTCCCCCCAACATTGGACAAAACACAACCTGGGAAACAGCATTCCCAGCAATGTGGGACAGATCACTGAAAGTGAGCTGAGATGCTTCCTCTTTCTATCATCACCTGGGAAAGAGCCTTCCCAACACCGAGAGATTTATGCAATGAAAAGTAAGACCTTCTCAATCTAGATATTGATCATCAATGCTTTTATGAGAAATGTATTGATCATAAAGGGGAAAATAACGTCTTCTCTACAAAAGCAGTTCTCTAAATTTTCCTGGCCTTAAAGAGGGTGTTTGCAACTTGGATGAGACATCCTGTTCTTAAACAGAAAACTTGTAATTGATCAAAAATTTGACAAAAGAGGGCCGAGCCCGTGGCGCACTCGGGAGAGTGCGGTGGGAGCGCGGCGATGGTCCTGGACAGTTTTAACATTAACAAACTCCCTGAACTCAGCATCAGCTATTACATGGAGCAGAATCCCTTTCCCATAGTTTAAACACTTACTAATTATACCCAATTCACAGCACCTGGAGTGATGCCGCTGCAGCCGCACTAAGAGATGATGACATCACCAGTCCTCACCTAAAGTAAATTAAAAGGACTTGCCATGCTAATTGATACTAACTTTGCTTTAACAAAATGCTTTTTGTCTTAACTGTGCTAACCTGATCTATAGCTTTTGCTTTTTCTTTTAAATAAATAAAACGGGGAAGATCTGGAATATACTATAAAGCATATGTACTTCACAGGGCCTGGTTTTCCAAAGTCTTGCAGTTTCAAATACTGACCTTGCAGAAGACTGGAAATTTCCCTCAGGCTATAAGTCTCTTGCAAGATAAGGATTGTGGCACAACAGGTTGCTGGCTCAAAGTCAGACTAGTAACTGATTGTTGTGTAAAGATACTGAGAAATTGCTGTTAAGAAGGAATGTTTGCTAGGATCAAACTGTTGTTGACAGGATGACTTAATTGCCTTACTGGAATGTCACCTGGCTTGTTTCACAGAAAGTTACCAGCCTATACTGTTAAACTGTAACCCCACCTATGTCTCTTCATGTAACTTCCTGGTCTGGAAAATAAATGCAGAAAGAGAACCTCAATTGGCGTTAATTTCCCAAGGAAGGGATGGCTCTCGCTTGAGCATCCCAAAGGGAGATTAACCACTTCGGGGCCTCTCACTGCTCAGAAGAGATGGGCTTTGAGTAATCCTTTCATCTCTGTCACCCAGGGGAAGTGGGGTGACAAATCCGTGAGGGGCAAAGCAACGCAAAGCAACAGGAAATGAAAAGAGAGAATGAATGCCACAGTCCATTATTATGTCTTCACGTAATACTTGTCCTTACAATATGATGCTTTACAGCTTACAAAGCACTTTCACATTCAAGTTCTCATTTTAGCTAGACACAACCCTCTGAGGTGGGAGCTTTGAGTCACCGTGATGGAACTGCAGGGCAGAGGCAGTCTCAGTGCACTGGGCTGCCAGGTGACCTTGATGAGCCCATGCCCACTCACTCTGGCTCCCCACAACTCACGGGCTAGTGCTCTCCCTGCTTTGACTACTTCACGTCAAACTACTTTACTCCAGGCTACTGCTGACTTTATTCCTGAGTGCAGTGACCCAGAATTATCTAGAAATGCTTTGTTGTCCCTCATACCATGGCTGTCTGCCACCTTCTCGCCCACTGCTACCCCAGACCCCACCCCAGGTCACCAGCAGCAAGTTCTTACCCCACAACTTTGAATACAGAACAACCTCCAGAAAACAGATAGGTAACAAGGTGGCAGTAGAATAGACAAGCCACTCACTCCAGAATCTGCAGGCCAAGGAGTGACAAACAAGCAGACTCAAAAAAAGCTCGTGAAGAACGGACCATTATTGCACCTGCTGGCCACACTGCTCCAGGAAGGCCATGTACTGGCTGCTCAGAAAGGCTGCCTTGCGATTCATGGTCTGTCTGCAGGAAGAGCAGTATTTCTGCAATTTGACTATTTGATATTCTAATTAAACTGACTGGGCGTCAAGAGACTCCTGATGCTGTTTTTGCTCCCTACAGTGTGATGAGAAAAGAAACGCTGGCTTCATGATTTTTTTCAGCATGTGTTTCAAGAACTCCCCAGGCTGGCCCAGGCTACTCAGCGTGGCACACAGGGCCCTCCCACCCCCTCACTAGCTTGTTCTAAAGGGACCAGCCACTGATCACCTGCCCTGGCCCTCACCCACACGCAGCATCTCTAGAGCTGGACTGACCACTCAGCACCTGAAAATCCCCCATCGCCTCTTTCACTTCTGCTCTGGACCCACCCCATATGACCCCAATCTCATCACATCTCGTGTACATCTGCCACCAGACAACTAGTGTGACAATGTGTCCAACTCTGCACTCTCAGACGGCAGGGGCTGCACCTTGCTCTTCTCTGTACCCCCCACTAACCCACGCTGGATGAGCTAAAGGTCAAGTCAGACATTCTTCTACGACAGTAAACTCCAGAACTCTTTTCTAATCTAACATTTTACACATATTAGTCAGGATTTTTCTACTCTTTACTGATTATGAAGTAACTGCTAAATACTGGTTAGGTATTGCTACAGACATGAACAACTGGCACTATTCCTGACCTCTGCGTGGAGAAAGAATGAGATTATCTAAGACGATCGTTTTGTAAGGTGCATTCTGCAAGCACTGCACACTGTAGACAGTTATAATGCTAACATTAAGGAGCTTTAGAGAATTTGACAACAAATAATTACTGAGCACTTACTATTCTCAAGGTGTAGTACTAGGCAGAGAAAATAAGGACAGTATTTCATTTACAGACGGACTGTGTTATAAAAGTTTTCTGTGGGGGGGAAGAAGACAACAATCACAACAAATCCTTGAACTTGTTAAGACAAGTGAACAGATATGATGTGGGGGGTGGGGGGGAGGAACCGGTAAAGGGTCACAAAAATCAACTACAATGTATATTGAGAAGTTAAAATAAATAAATAAAAAGTTTTCAAAAAGACAGATGTTTGTAACATGAAACACATTTTCACAAACAAGCAGACAAATAATGATAGTTAAGATTCTCAGGCTAGCAAATAAAAGCCTATTTAAGCCTAATGAAGCTGAAGTACAAGTCAATTTACAGGGAATACAACAGAAAAATATTTTACAACACTGGCAGCAAAAGAAAAGAGGAAATCAATATAATAAAGAAATAGTTTCTATTAATTTAAATAAATGTGGTAAATGGAATGTGAGCTAAACATTTACCGAATACAGGCTTAAGTTACCCTACTCACTTCTCAAAACAAACCTAATTAAATAGATATTAATACTCTAATTTTAATATTGAGGAAATTCAAGCTCAAGGAGGAAAAGTAACCTAACCCAGGCTACCTCGGGGCACTTTAGGTGTGTACCAAACTGTGCTCTACCAGTTCTCCATGAGACTCCAGTGTGCACACTATGAGACCCCTGGCCCACCCCAAACACACACACATCTGGGAGAGGAGAAGCTGGGCCACATCTGGCCACAGCACCACTCCCACTTTTACCATCTTCCTCTCTGACCCATGGATATTGCTGTGAAAACTTACATGACCAAAGCTAGTGTGATTTTTCTCTTTGGCTCACAAATAAAATGAAAACAGAACACGTGAAGAGAGTAGAAAAAGGAAGATAACGTTTCCTAATCCAATCAGGTTAGTGCTAGAAGACAAAATGATAAAAAGAAGTTGAAGGGAGAATACAAACCTATGTATTCTATGTATTTGAGAAACCTTACTCTAAGTGGACTTAGTAATCTGAAAACAGTCAGTACAATATTCTGAATACATACACAGAAGTGCATGTTTCTATTTTAAAGTCCTAGAAATTAATAATAAAAAGATACGCAACCCCCAAAGGAAAGGAAATTAGCATACTGGAGATATCTGCACTCCCATGTTCATTGCAGCATTATTCACAATAGCCAAGATATGGAAAATACCTAAGTGTCCATCAACAGGTGAAAGGATAAAGAAAATGTGGTGTATATACACAATGGAATATTATTCAGCCATAAAAAAAAAAAAAAAATGAAATCCTGCCACTTGCAGCAACATGGATGAGCCTGGAAGACATTATATTAAGTGAAGTAAGTCAGGTACAGAAAGATAGATAATGTATGTGAGAGCAAAAATAATAAGTTGAACTTTTAGAAGTAGAGAAGAGAATTGTAATTATTAGAGGCCTGGAAGGAGAGAAGGGAGAGAGATAATGAGAGGTTAGTTAATGAACTTAAAATTACAGCTAGAATGAAAAAATAAGCTCTAGTGGTATATGGTAGTGCCAGGTACCTGTAATTAACAATAATTTATTGTATGTTCTCAAATGGCTAGAAGAAAGAAGCTCAAATGTTCTCATTACAAAAAAAGATAAATTTCCTCAACGATGAATTTGCTAACTACCCTGATTTGATCATTACATATTGTATAAATGTATTGAAATATAACTCTGTACACCATTAATACAAACAATCAATATGTTTCAATTAAAAAATAAATAAATTCCTTTAAAAAATAAAAAAAAAAGATCAGCAACCCAACTGAAATCAGACAAAGAATATGAGCAGCATTGTATTTACTGCTGAGGGAGCCCCAAGCATGTCACTCGCCTAGGGCCAATGTGTATTATCAGTTTCACATCCTGGGGGCATTTATCTGGCCTTGAGTTACTATTAAATTTGAACTCCAACCTCCTTTAAGGATTAGACCCTGGGGGAGACTTTTCCTTTTTTACCAAGAGCATAGACCAGGCACAAGCCTTCCAAGTGCTCTTCTTTGTCAGTGGGTAAGGCTTTTCCTAATCTGTCCTTTCACTGAAGGTGAAAGGCCTCATCTTCTGCCCTTTAAACCCAGGTTCTGTCTCTACTAGATCTGTGGAGAACCACCAGGACCGTCTCTCTTCTTCTAGCCCCTGAGGGTTTCCCTACAGCCTCAACAGGTCCACTATGTTCTCACAAGCATGTTTTCCATAACATATCCACTTCTAAGTGTTTACTTTTGGAGAGATGTAAGGTTCCCTTAGCCTGCCATATTGCTAGTTCTCATCAAATGATTTTTGGAGAGGGCTTATTATTAATTTTAAAACACCTCCATTTTAGAAAACTTTAACTTTAATAAGGCAACAAAAAAGATGCCTTTTCAGACTTTAAGGCATTTAATCCTATTGAACAGGAAAGCATGCCTTCTCCACTTACTGATTTCACTTCAGTCTTTTGAATTACAAAAGTGATGCATGCTCATTGTAGTAATTCGCACAACACAGAACTATGAAAAGTAAAATTAGTAAGCCTTTCCTTCCCCTTCTCCCAAATAGAACTCTGTTAACTGATAGGTTCTGAACATAACCAGTGCCATTTTAGGAAAAGCCAAGCATAAAATGGCTCCCAACCCCCCGCCCCCTTCCCTTTACCTGAAGCCTCGTGACTTCTGCAAAATAGAAACCCTTTTGCTTCTGCATGGGTGCAATTTTCCACGCTGGCTGTATCTGCCAGCCCTTCATGCCCTACAACCTATATAAGCTCTCCCACCCTGATGCCTGGGGTTGCTCTCCCCTTTGACAGCAGCCCCAGCTGCTGCTCTCCATTTTGAATGCAGCCCAGCAGATTCTTTTTTTTTAAATAAAGCTTGATTGGTACCCGGCATTTTGACTCACTTTCTTTCATTATGGTGCTGAAACTCGGGAAGGGTCCTGGCTGGGACCTTCGGACAATCCCCTCTCTTGGGCTGATTGGCCCTCCCGGCTGCCCTTCCTGGACCTGCCAAACTGGGTGCCTCTGGGACTCTCTCCTTTTGCCATTTCAGACCAATTCATCAAACATCAGCCTCAACTTAGGGTAAGTCAGTGGGTCTGTTCTACTTCTACCAGTTCCCCTGACAACTCTCTACAACTACTGTCTACTTGCTATGAAGCCCAGGTGCCTGGTCAGAGAAATCCCTCTCACGCCCCCCAGCTATTAGAGGACGCTCCTCTAGCCAGTCAGTGGCTCCTCTCTTGAAAAGAAGGTGTACACCAACGAGGACACTCCTTGGTGTCACCCTTCTACTAGGGCTGCCCGTTTCCTTTCCCACCCTTCACATGGGATCCTCATAATCCAAACCTCCATGCTCTATGCCTCTGGGCTGTCTCCAAGCCTCTACGCTTTACGCCTCTGGGCTGTCTCCTGGACAATCTCTTGGCCTCAAGGGAGACATTAAAACCTGAAGGCCTCATTTTCTACTGCAATCAGGTTTGACCTAAATACAAACTAGACAATGGATCCCAGTGGCCAGAAAGTAGCACTTTTAATTTGGGTACTCTAAAAGACCTTAGACAACTTTTGTCACTGAAGCGGCAAAGCCGGAGAGATTCTGTATGTTCAAGCCTTCTTCTATCTCCAATCTTGTCCTTCTCTCTGTCAAAACTGTCCTACGTCTCAAATCCTCCTAGTTCATGCCCAAAATAATAGGTGGCCTTCGGGAGCCATTGCCATCCCTCGCACAGACCCAAATTGAGACAACCAGGCCGGCCACAGGGACCGGGACCTTCGGGATAATATGATCACACGCCTATTTCACGGCCTCCAAAAGGCTACTCACAAGGTGGTCAATTATGACAAGCTTAGAGAAATCACACAGAGATCCATCAAAAATCCCAATGAGTTCCTAACCTGCCTCTCTGAGGCTTTACATACATACACACGTATAGACCCAAACTCCCCTGCAGGCATGGCTCTCTTACACTCTCATTTCATTACCCAATCAGCCCCTGACATTAGAAAAAAAAAAAAAAACTAAAAAACTTGGGGATGGTACAGATACAACCCAACGAGACCTCCTCAATGCAGCTCTCAAGGTTTTTAACAATAGGGAGGAGGAGGAGGAGGAGGAGAAGGATCAATACAAAAGAGATCAGGCCAAATACCAGCTCCTGGCTAATGCTATCTGGGGTTCACATACTCCAAAGCCAGCTGCCTCAAGGGGCAAGCTGCCCAGGAACTGCTTCAAATGCAGCCAACTGGGCCACTGGGCACAGGCCTGGCATAACTTCAGGTCTCTTCCCAGGCCCTGTTCTCACCATAAACAGCCAAATCATTGGGGAGTTGACTGTCCCACTCTCCAGAGAGGGAGTGGCCCAGTCCCCAACCCACACAGCCTTTGGCTTCATGGCCATCCTTACCAGAACTTCTTGGATTCACCCAAGAGGAGGACTGATGATGCCCAGGGCCTGAGGCCCCCACGGAGATCACCACACATGAGCCCAGCATAACTCTCCTCATAGCAGGTAAGCCGATCTCTTTTGTCACTGATACACGGGCCACTTATTCTACCCTTCCTGAATATGCAGGACCAAAAACCCCATCCTCTATCACAATAGTAGGGGTCAGGGAATCAGAATACTACCCACGGATCACTCAACCCCTTTCCTGCACCCTACATCACACCCAATTCACACACAAATTTTTAATAATGCCTCAATGCCCAACCACCTTACTGGGATGGTACATTCTTTTCAAATTCAAAGCTACTCTTACCCTAAACACTTTAACTCCAGCTACAATACTCCTGTTACAGGCCACCCCAGACCTGGCCTAAGGCTTCCACTTTCCCCTTCCCCCCAGACAAGGTTAATCCCGTAGTATGGGACATTTCTTCTCCCTCCATTTCTGTGCACCATTCCCCTATCCTTGTTAAGTTGTGGAACCCCTCTTTGTTCCTTAGTGTCCCACAGTACCCCATCGCTAACAAACACCTAATAGGCTTAAAACCCATCATACACAAACTCCTTTCTTCTCAACTCTTATGGCCTACCCACTCACCTTTTAATACACCCATCCTTCCGGTTATAAAGCCTAATGGCTCATACTGTTAAGTTCAAGACCTCAGGGCCATTAATGCAGCCATTTTACTCATAATCCCAATCATTTCTAATCCCTATCATTTATAACCCCTATACTCTTCTATCCACAATCTCAACAACAACCCATTTCTTCTCTGAACTTGACCTCAAAGATGCCTTTTTTTCTATCCCCTTATACCCTTCCTATCAAAACCTGTTCACCTTCACTTGGACTGATCCTGATACGTGTGACTCCCAGCAACTCACCTGGACTGTACTACCTCAGGAGTTTTGGGATAGCCCCCCCCAATTCTTTGGCCAGGCCTTAGCTCAAGACTTATCTGAACTTCCTTCAACCTCTAGCACTTTAATACAATATGTGGATGACCTCCTCCTTTGTAGCCCCTCCTATGAGGATTCACAGGCCCACACTGTTGCTCTCCTGGCCTCCAGGGGATATTGAGTGTCCCCCAGCAAGGCCCAAATTTCTTCTCCTTCAGTCACCTATTTGGGAGTCCACCTCACCCCCATAGGTATCTTTGCCTATGGATTCCTAACTTTGGCGTGCTAACAAAACCACTTTATGAGGCAGCCAAAAGGGATCCTGCCATTCCCTTAGATCCCACAAAGCCCATTCATTCTCCCTTCCAGCAATTAAAAGCTGCTTTCCTCACAGTCCCAGCTCTATCCCTCCCAAACCTATCTCATTCTTTTATCCTATACGTCACCAAAACCCAAGGATTGGTAGTCAGGGTTTTGGGACAAGAGGCGGGAGATATCTTCTCCCCAGTTGCATACCTTTCCAAACAATTGGACACCACAGCTCAAGGATGGGCTCCCTGTTTACAGGCCTTGGTGGCAGCAGCCCTTTTAACACAAGAAAGCTCTAAACTAACTTTTGGACAACAGTCATTTGTTCCCCCCATCATCTTCAAGACCTGCTCAGCCATAAGGCCATGTCAACTTTCTCCCCTTCCCGCCTACAACTTATCCACCTTACCTTTACTGAAAATTCCCAGTTCTCCTTTAAACTTTGCCCTCCCTTAAATCCAGCCATTCTCATAACTCCTACTACACCTTTTTCAGCCCTTATATTACTCTCCCCACATGGCCAAGTTACTTAAACAAATCACTCAAAATTGTCCTTTGTGTACTCGTTGCTCTAATCAAGGTGGCCACCAAGTTCGGTCTTTTCCCACCCATCAGGCCAGATGATACACTCTTGGCCAGGACTGGCAAATTGACTTTACTCACATACCTCCCCACAAAAGGACACATTATCTTCTAACCTTAGTAGATACCTTTTCAGGTTGGGTTGAAACTTTTCCTTGCACTTCAGAGGATGGTACAGCACTAATGCATGCTCTCACCTCAGAAATCATCCCTCGTTTTGGCTTGCCCACCAGCCTCCAGTCTGATAAGGGCGTGACATTCATTTCCCAGATTACACAACTCACTGCACAAGTGTTACATATCAAATGGGACTTACACATACCATATCAGCCTCAGTCATCAGACAAAGGAGAAAAAGCCAATCACCTCATAAAAACACACCTCACCAAGCTGTCCATGGAACTTCACCTCCCTTGGACCTAACTTCTCCCTGTAGCACTCACTTGCTTGCAAGTTGCCCTCCGCAAACCCACTGGTCTCAGCCCCTTTAAACTTAAGTATGGTAGACCCTTCACTCTCACACCTCTCCCTTCCAGCTCATCGCCTTTAGGCCAGTATCTCCCTACTCTTTTGCTCATTAGGGATCTTCTTTCGCAACAGGCCAACCTTCTATTACCTCATCCTTTCCCCACCACCCCCTCAGACTTTAAAAACTGAGCCCAGGATAGCAAGTGTATATTAAAACCCGAATCCCAAAGCCCCTCTCACCATGTTGGGAAGGGCCTTATACAGTATTTCTCACCACCCTCACGGCAGTGAAGGTACTAGGAAAGCCTCCTTGGTATCACTCATCCTTGGTAAAACTAGCACCTGAGACTTTACCCAAAGAATCTGTTAACACCAAGCCAGAGGAGTTCCTCTGCTCAACCCCCAACCAAACATCTCCTTACACTATGTCCATTTTAGGACCCACAAAATTGAAAATCTCCAGGACCTCCACTCTTCCCCCAATCCCAGAAGAAGGATGACCTTTCCCCCAGCAATTATCCTCTCACTCTTGCAGGCCTGCTTCACATCCTTCACACAAGAGCTACTGCGAGACTGGTCCCAACCTGCTATGGTGGGTTTGCTATCATGGGACATGATAAGTATATGCCACCCCATGTCCCTAACCTTTATTATACTACTTGTTCTAGTACTTGCTACAGGATTGAGAGCAGCTGCCCTAAAGGATTGTAACAATATAAAGATATTTCACCTGGCACTCCTTTACCTCCTATCATTAGGATGCTTTTTAACAATTTCATTGTGGCAATGCACCTTTTAAATTAACCCCTTTTGCCCCACTTTCCAAATGCCTCAAGAACTGATCCTTCTCTTTGGTCCTTGCCTCTTCTGGTGTCTTTCTAATTTCTTACAGGAGTGGATGCAGGCTTTCACCAACCAAAAGGTCACCGAATTGTTCCTAGGAAGAGGATATCAGGCCCTGAGAACCGTCGACCCTTCCCCAGAAGAATACAGCCTCCCCACATGAAACCAATACCCTGCCACCTAATTGTTTTACCTGCCAACATAAATCTTTTACTTTTTTAATATCTTCACCAATGTCCAGCAGGAAGTAGCTTCAGAAGAATGAGACTTCACCCCTTTCCCCTTCTCCCTATACTTAAAAGGTGGGAATGATAGGTTCTGAACATAACTGGCACCATTTTAGGAAAAGCCAAGCACAAAATGGTTGCCAACCTCCCCTTCCCTTTACAAGAAACCTTGTGGCTTCTGTAAAATAGAAACCCTTTTGCTTCTGCATGGGCACAATTTTCCACCCCAGCTGTATCAGCCAGGTGGAGCTTCTGCATTAGCATAATGCCCCTCATTGATTGTATCAGCCAGCCCTTGGTGCCCTACAACCTATATAAGCTCTCCCACCCCGACACCTGGGGCTGCTTTCCACTTTGAGGGCAGCCCCAGCTGCTGCTCTCCATTGAATGCAGCCGGCAGATTCTTTTTTTTTAATAAAGCTTGATCAGTACCTGGCATTTCGGATCACTTTCTTTCATTAACAATTTCACATACATCCTTTCGTACTCTTCTTATATAAATATATCTGACCATAGATAGCTGAAAACTCAATCAGATAATAACTATTATTCTATACCTAGTTTTGTCTCAGCAGTAGTGAATATGCTGTAAACATCCCTTTTGCTACTTCAACTTAAAAGGAAGACACTTCATTAACATGCTAGACAAATAAGGGCTGATGTTCACAAAGCAGGTGGTCTAGTCCTCCGGTGGACCAGGTACATGCAGTGCAGGACGTTTCTCCCTCAGTTCTTCTACAAGACAAGCTGATCGTGACCACACTTTCCCCTGATATAACAAAGTAATGTTTCATCATTAAAAACTTTTAAAGTTGTGATTAGATTATACATTTCTTCAAGAATTTTAAGTTATAAATCTCTCAATGTAGCTCATTTTACTTTTATATATTTTGCCTATTCAATGAGATATTCATTTTCCAAATACCACATCCATATTAACTCTTTTATGTCCAGTGTTTTAACGAGGCCTGGCATATGAAGAGAGCTCAAAATTATTGCTGAATGCAGGGATAAAACAGTAAACTGGAAACCTTGTTTGAAAGAAATTATGTTGTTATAGGCAGAAAGCTTTATCTATTACCTAGTGATGTTAACAGTTTGCCAAGCTCAAAAATACCCATCAGAGAATTATACTGTTTACCAAGTAGCCATCTTCCTTTAAAAAATAATGTTTATTAAATTTTTTCAGATTATAAAATACCTCATTCATTATAGAAAACATGACTGCAAGAGAAAGAAAGAATGAGAAAGAGGGAAAGGGGGAAGGGAAGAGGAGGGAAGGAGGGAAATAAAAGAAATTGACTGTGGGATCCAGCCACGTTGCTATATAATAACGTGGGTTTTACTGCAACATAATTTGAGGCAACATTCTTTAACAGCTAAATCATAAAATAAAACACCACTAATCTCTGATGTTGGCAAGGTTTTCTTAAGTTGGCGCATATATTTTCAGATGTAGTTTGTATCTCTGCATTATTAGAGCTCCTGCCAAGAGCAGCCTTTTGAAATTAAGAGCAATTTCAGAAGAAAAGAGCGTCTTTGAGCTGCCCCAGAACAGCATCTACACACGTGGACAGCAGCACTTCGTGGGCTGCTGTCCCCACCTCCCCAGGGCACACAGTAACACAAAGAGCTGCACACACAACAGGACAGCCATGAGGCTGATAGCCTCCGAAACTGCATGCAGAGCGTCCAGTTTCAAAAACATAAACTGAGAAAAGTAGAATTGGCCTTCAGAGACAAGGTAGATTTTCTGGCCACTTTCTTCCACTCTGTGGACTTTCTTGTAGACTTTTTTTGTTGCCCAAAAGCCGTTTGCCTCTAAACACTCCACAGCTGTAACTACCATCTCATGCTGAGACTTCCAAATCGTTTCTAGCCTTGCCTTATCCCCCAAACTCCAGGCCTGGATGACCTAGGGCCTGTGTGAACCTACACATGGATATTTAAAAGATATCTCAAATTTAATACAACCAGAAGAGAACTCATAAAATTTCTCACCAAATTTGCACCACCACCACCCCACCTCCCCACTGGTTTTCTCTCTCTCAGGAAACAGATCCTCCCTCCACACAATTGCTTATGCCAAAAGCCCAGGTGCTGTTCTTCACTCCTTTTTCCTTTCACCCCATACATCTACTCTGGCAAAAAATTCTACTGGTTCTACTTCCAGAACTTACCCTAAATGCACCCTCTGCTCTCCAGCTATATTACTGCTGACCTTCCCCAAACCACCACATCTCCCGCTTGCATTAAGCAGCAACTTGGTAGCTGGTCTGCCTAATTCTACTGCCTTCTGTGATTCACTCAGGCAGGACACAGCAGCAGGGTGATCTTTTAAAATCATCAGATCACATCACTCCCCAGCTTAAAACCCTTTCCTAGTGCACCCAGAATTTTAAAAGTTTACCATTAAGTTTAGTTTAAAATTCAATTCTCTTATCTTTACTTGAAATGCCAAATGAAATCTGCCCCCGGCGCACATCTGTGATTCACCTTGCACCACCACCAACCTCAACAGCTCCCCTAGGCTCACACAGGACCTCTGCATACTAGCTGTGCCATCTGCTTGGTGTGCTCTTACCCCAAGCCTATGCATATTGGGTTGCTTCTTACTATTAAGGTATCAGTTTTTAAGAAGTCACCTTTTCAGAAAAGCCTTCCTAAAATAGTCAACCACAATGTCTAGCAAAACAATATATAATTTTACCCTTTGACCCAGCAATCCACTTCTAGGAACCCATCCCAAAGAAATGTGCAAAAATATTCAGACATGATGTACCTCTTGACAGAAGCATACAATGTCCACTACAAAATATTCCTGAAATACAAACTCACACACACTCCTGAACCTGACCAATCCACAGGAAATACAGGGCTCAAGAAACATGTAATTAATAAAATCTAAAACAAAAATATGGAGAATGAGCCAGAACAAATGATCCATTTTCTGTAACAAAATAAATTACATGGGGAAAAGCATATGGAAGAAGAACTGACAGATTAAAAGAAACTTAAAAGAAAAACAATCCAGTTACCATGTACGGCCATTATTTGGATACTGATTCAAAAATACCACTTAAATAAAAAGAAATAATCAGTAAAATCTGAAACCTCCATGTTCTAATAATTAAAACTTTTTAGTTAAAATTTTTTATGTTTGAGCCTGTTACTCTGAATACATTTAAAAAGGGTTCATATCTTTCAGGAATTGCTATAGTCTGAATGATGCCACCAAAACTCATGTTGGAATCTGATCCCCAATGTGGCTGTGCTGGGAAGTGGGGCCTAGCGGGAGGTGTTTGCGTCAAGTGGGGAATCCCTCATGACCTATAGGTTAAAACCCTAGGGGAGAGTAGTGTGAGTTCTTGCTCTACTGGTTCCCTTGAGAGCTGGTTATTATAAAGAGCCTCTCTCCCTCCCCCTCCCCGTCCTGTGCAATCCCCTTACATAGGGCGGCTGTACTTGGCTGTACTCTCTACCATGAGAGGGAGCAGCCTGAGGCCCGCACAAGATGCAGCTGTCCCAGAATTGTACGCCAAATAAACCACTTTTCTATGACCCAGTCTGAATAAAATAATAAATTACTCAGAATACCTGAGTGTTCTGTTGCTATAACAGAATACTCATAAAAATGGACTAATACAGGGATATATACTAAAAAATAAGTTATAGGTGAATGATATAATGTTGGGGGTTTGCTTCAAAATAATCTGGGATAAGAGCAGAGAAACTGGGTAGCAGTCTAGGTGAAACAAGACTGGTCACGAGCTGATGATCTGGGAAGGTGAGTGAGGGATGAATAGGAGTTCTTTAGACCAGTCTCTCTTCTTCTGTTTATGTTTGAAATTTCCCATAGTAAAAGTTTCTTTAAAAGCCAACCAATTTACACTACAAAACAATTTTATTTCTCGACATACTAATGTCACTGTGTCGTTTTTAATTATTCATTTTGTGTTGATTATCTAACTCCCACTAAAATATAAACTATATTAGCAAGAGCTTAGTCTTCTTTTCTGCTGTTATCCCTGATGCCTAGGACAATGCCAGGTTCTTGATTAATATTGCTGAATGAATAAATAAATAAATAAAATCCCTGGGACCTCCTTCGGGGTTTTAAAAGATTTTAACTCCACAGCTGCCAACAAAGAATCAGGGTAGAAGGAGTGATGTGAGCCAGCAGGGCTTACCTTCACCTCAATGAAGTCAGGATTCCCCAGGGACACAAGCTGGGCGTAGGCCTGCAGCTCATCCACATTCCAGGCTTTCACCAGCGTCAGTCTGTAGACGGTGCGCTGTTGCTGAAACAAGGGAAAAGCCAGCTTTGTTTTTATCTCAATGGTAGTCACCTACTAGCCCACGATTCCTAGGCTTTTTCAACTCATAGAGAAACCAGGCCAGGCAAAACCCGGCATGAACTTTCATAAACTGAAGTTATAATTTGGGAAAAGATGAGACTGTAAACAGTGTATAAGATTCTCACCTGCCTTACGGAGGGCACGGGCACTGCCAGATTTCTCTTCTCTCCTAACAATATCCAACACTGTGTTAGGCACCCAAAGGTATCCTGACACACACACACACTGAATTAGATTTAGTAAGGAACAATAAATTGGCCAAATGGTTTTAGGTCACGTAAAATTAATTCAAATATCCTCTAGACTTTCAGGTAATAACCACTCAAGTTGTTAATCACAAGAACTATTGATTACTCTTGTCCTCTTTCCTGCTTTCTCATCATTTAGTGGGCTTTCTTTTGAGAGATCTTAAAGAGTATTAGGCAGCCACACCAGAAAACAGCGTTTTCCAAGCATGTTTACTCATATATATGAGGTACTGCAAAAAGTTTGCGGAAAGTAGAATGAAAAGATAATATGAATCTTTCCATGAACTTTCTAAAGTATCCTCATACTCAAAAGTTCCTTTAAAAATGCAGTATATAATGCAAGAAAAGACCGAAATTGTTTAGATTCTCTTTACATACCTAGAATTCTTCCAAAGCCAAAATCTAACAAAAATAGTAGAAAACCTCACTTATACTGATATATGCAAAAACCTTATAGAAATTTTAGAAAATAAAATTCATCACTATGTTAAAAATTCTAGAAATGCAAAGATAATTGAATATTAGGCTATATAGTGACATAATTCATCATAGTAATAGTTCAATACAGAAAAACCATGTGCTCATCTTCACAGATATCCAAAGGCATTTGATAAATATATTTTCAAACCCATCCCTGATTTTAAAACAAAACAGAATAAAATCAAAATCATTTGGTAAATACAAAAATTGAAAAACACATCCTTTAACATAAAGAAAAATATTCTCCAATCGATAGTCAATGTCATTCTTAGTGGTTAAAAAAAGAGACATCCCCATTTAGTCAGACCAACAGAAGACTGTGCACTCTATTTTTTTTTTTTTTCAACACTTTCCTACGAGTTATAATCAAAGCAATAAGGCCAGGGAAAAGAATTATTAGAAAGAAAAATACCAAAAAAAAAAAAAAAAAAACCCAAAACTAATTAATTGTAAATAATATAAACACCTTCTTGGAAACCTAAGAGAATCAACTAAAAAATAAGATTAGAGAAAAGTGGCCAGTTACTAAATAAAAATATAAAACTCAATAGCTTTCCTAGCATGGAGCAGTGGGTTAAATGTGAACTCTGGGGCCAGACCGAGTCCCAGACCATGTAGTAGGTATCTTTACCTCTCTGCTCTCAGTTCCTACCTGGGTAAGATGGGGGTTTTACACAGGATTAAAAGTGTTAATCCATGCAGCACTTAGAACCAAGCCTGGCAGCAGTAAGTCATACCAACCATTAGATATTACATGCCAGTAATGACCAATTACAAAATACAAGGCAAAAAATAGTCTACTTACAATTATAGAATAAAATCTATAAAATACCTAGTGATTGGTTTATGAAACAGCATGCAGGAAGGAAAATAAAATAAACTTTTCTGAGAGACCTAAACAAAGACTCAACTATGGGAAGAACCACGATAGACATAAATATAATGTAATTCCCGTGGGAGTTTACAATTTCTTCGGACAAATAAGCTGGCGATGATACCAATAAAAACACTAGCAGGGGTTAGCAGTTAGCACTTACTATGTGCCAGCTGCTGTTATAAAGTGTTTTGTACCTTAGCAAAGATTCTAGTATTTGTCTAACCTTCACACCAAATCTTACAAAGTAGATTTCACTATTATCTTCACTTTACAGATATGAAATTGAGGCCTAGAGCCATTAGGTAAATTGCCCAAAGCTGCACAACTGGAGAGCAGCTGGGAAGAGGACCCAAGCAGCAGGAAACCAGAGCGGGCGCCCTCGCACTTTGCTCAGCCTTGTTAAATTGCAAGATAAAACATGCAAAGAGAAACGCACATGAAACATGAACGCATAGCTCAAGGGGTAAGAGTAAAATAACCACCACCCAGACACCCCTCCTGCTCCTCCCAGGCACTATCCACTCCTTTCACCCTAAAGATATCTAATATCCCGACTCTAACTTTACAGTTTAGTTTTTCGCCTGTGTTTAAAATTTATATAAATTTGTGTAAATGGAATCATACCCTCTTGCGTCTGGCTTCTATCACTCAACACTGTGTTTATAAAATTCACCCATGCTGCTGCATGTTGAGGTTTGTCCATTTTCTTTGCATGAATACACAACAATTTATTCAATCATGCCCTGTTAGTCGACATTTGGATTATTTCCAGATTTTAGCTGTTATAAAACAATGCTGCTGTTAGTTTTAAGGAAATTATATAAAGTGCTATTGTGACATATATTCTTTCTGTCTGGCTTCCTTCAAATGAATTTGCTGTTTGTGTGATCCATTCATGCAGTTCTGTGCAACTGCAGACAGACTTCATAACCATTTAGTGCCCCACTGCAGGAATATACTACTATTAAGGGACCCCCCCCCCCCACTTTGGGTCTCTTACAAAATAACGTTGCTATGAGTGTCACTATACTTGTCTCTTGATGCACAAGGGCACACGTTTTCCAGGATCTACCTAAATATGAAAATGCTGGGTCACAGGAGATGCACCCACCCAACATTGGCAGTTATTGCCAAATGACTTCCAAAGCTGTTTTGCCACACTTCCACCTGCGGTGCATCAGAGTTCTAGCTGTCTCTCCTCTTCAACACCTAGTGTTGCTAGTCTTTTACATGTCAGCCACTCGCTTTGTTTTGCTTTGCCGTTGCCTGATAACTGAGAAAGCTGCGTATGTTTTCATATGCTTTCTGGCCATGTGGATCTCTACTTTTGTGGAACACTTGTTCAAATGCCTTGAGTTTCTCTATTGGGATATTTGTCTTTTTCCTACTGATTTTTACAGATCATTTTCTGGATAGAAGAGCTCTGCTATATATGCATTAGACACACTTTCATCCACTTTATGACTTTCTTTTCCACAATGTTTTCTGATCAACAGAAATTCCTGATTTTAGTACATTCCACTTTATCATTCTTTTCTTTCATGATTATTGCTTATGTATTTTTAAAATCTTTCCATATATCAAGAGTATGAAGATAATCTATTATAGTCTTTTCTAGAAGCTTTATCATTTTATCTTTCATATTTATGCCTAAAATCCACCAAAGACGACTTCCATGTGTGGTGTTAAGAGGTTAAACTTATTTTCCATGTGGATGTTCCATTGTAATACAATATTAAGATCAGTGTCCATGCATGTGAGGGTCTTTTTCTGGGTTTTTTCCTATTGTATTCCACTGATTTAACTGTTTATCTTTGTCCCAGTATCACACTGTTTTAATTACTGTTGCTTTATGGTAAGACTTGATACCCAGTAAATGGTGGTTCTCAACCATGAACAATTTTGCACTGCAGAGGATATTTGGCAACATTGGAAAAAACTTTTTTGGTTTTCATGAATGGAGGACTGCCACTGACATCTAGTGGGTAGAGGCCAACTGAACGTTGTACAATGTATGCGCAGTCCTCCATTTGCCACTTTGTGGCTCAAGAATTATCTGATCAAAATGTCAATAGTACCAAAGTTTAGAAACCCTATGGGAGAACAAGTCCTCATATCTTGTCCTCCTTAAAGAGTGCTGTCATTATTCTTGGCCCTTTGCATAACCACATACATTTTAGAATCAGCATATCACTTTCCACAAATATACACAATGGTTTGTGATTTTGACTGAGGTAGCATTGAACTGATAATCCAGCCCTGTCCCGTAGAAATATAATGAAAGCCACAAACCTGAAACACACACGTAATTTTTAATTTTCTAGTGGCCACATTGAAAAAGTAAAAACTTGACAGGTAAAATTAATTTTAAAATTTTTAATTTAATACATATAAAATATTATCACATCAAGAAGTAATCAGTACTTTTAAATTATCAGGATATTTGACATTCTTTTTCCCATACTAAGTCTTTGATTTCCCATGTGCATTTCATACTAACAACATAGCTCAATTCAGAGTAGAAACATTTCCAGTGGTCAATAGCTGCATGTAGCTAGTGGCTGCCATAATTGAATATAATCAGTTTGTGAAGAAATGATATTTTTACAATCCTAAATTTGCCAAAATATTGCCCTTTATTTAGTTCCTTTAAAATTTCTCTCAATAACATTTTATAGTTTTCTGTGTAGAAGTCTCAAACTTCTTTCCATAGATTTATTCCCAGAAAATATATCTTTGATGCTTTGTTATGGTGGTATCTTTTTCCTCTTGTAACTAATATTTAATGGATATTTTAATTGCTGGTATACAAAAATATAATTGATTTTCATGAACTAAACTTGTATACAGCAGCCTTGTAAAATTTACTTATTAACTCTAATAATTTAATTATGAATTTTGGGGGGTATCTACATACATATATATTGCCTGAAAATGACATCTTCCTTTCCAATCAACTTTTCCCCCCTTTTTCTTGGCTTTTAGCCCTAGTCATGACTTCTGATTCCACATTATATAGTGATGATAGTGAGTATCCTTGTCTTAATCTGGACATTAAAGTTTTAAACATTTATTCCTGAAGTACGACATTTTTTGTAATTATCTTTATCAGATTAGGAAGTTTTCTTCTATTCCTAGTTTACTACAAGGTTTTAACCATAAATAGGTACTGAATTCTAATCAAATTCTTTTTCTTCTTTGAATAGCTAGTCAAGATGATGCTGCATGTTCATACCACAAAGAAATGACAAATGTTTGAGGTGATAGATATACTAAGCACCCTGATACGACCATTGCACACAGTATGAATGTACCCAATGATCATATTATTCTCCATAAATAAATATGATTATCATAGGTCAATTAAGAAAAATAAATTAAAAAGAGAAAAAAATAAAGAGTAGAAGAGTGGCTGGTGGAGGCAAGGAAAGGGAGGGAGAAGGAGGCAGGGAAAGGTTGGTGACTGTACAAAGTTACAGTCAAATAGGAAAAATACACTCTGGTTCTCCAGGGTGACAATAACTAATAACAGTGTATTGTGTATTTCAAGATAGCCAGGAAAGAGGATCTGGAATGTTATAACTACAAAGAAATGATAGATATGTTAACTATTCTGATTAGATACTTATACAAAATATGTATATATTGAAACAACAAACTGTACCCATAAACATGAATAAAAAAATTTTTTTCAATTCTTTTTCTGTATCTATTCAACTTATCCTACCATCTTTCTTTTTTATGATGTCATAAATTATGTTGATTTTTGAATATTAAAAAAACTTGCATTCTAAGATAAAACCAATTTGTCATGATTTTATACACTGCTATATTTGGTTTGTCAGTATTTTCTTTAGGATTTTTGCTTCTATGTTTATGAGTAGAAATCACTTTTTCTCATTCTTGTTAGAACTTGGTATCAAGGATATTCTGGACTAACAAAATGAGTTGGAGAGTGCTACTATTCCTCTCTGGAACAGTTGTGTAAAATTGGTGTTAGTTCTTCCAAGAATGATTGCTATAAATCAATAGTGAAATCACTGGGCCTGGAGTTTTCTTTGGCCAAGTTTTTAAATTACAAAATCAATTTCTTTAATAATTATAAACTCATTTAGATAATGTCTTCTTATGTTAATTTTCTTAAGCTTCATTTTCTAAGAACCTGTACATTTCATCTACATTTCCAAACAAATTTGAAATGTCCTCTTTTTAATGTCTATAGGGTCTACAGTGATGCTCCCTTTTCATTCCAAATATTCCTTATTTGTATCTTCTCTCACTTTATTAACTGAACTTGACAGGGAATTATCAATTTTACAAGACTTTTCAAAGAATCAGCTTTTAGTTTTTATAATCCTATTTTATGAATGTTTTCTACTTCAGTAATTTCTACTCTTTTATTTTTCCCCAAATACTTACTGTTTAATTTGCTGCTCTTTTCTTAACTTTTTAATATGTATATATGTCTAGCTTATTGATTTTTAGCCTATTTTCTTTCCTAAAATAGGCATTTTGCCTTCTTCAAGACATACTTGTTTCTCCTCCACTCTTGAAGAATATTTTCATTGGGAACAGAATCTTAGATTGGCAGCCTTTGGCTAATGTCAGCTCTTTAAAGCTCCATGGTTTGTGCCTTCCTTCATTCCTGTTGTAAAACCAACTATCAGTCCATTGTTGCTCTCTTGAGAGTAATCTTTTGTTTCTCTGCTTGCTTTAAAAATTTTCTTAAAATGGTTTCTTTTTATTTATCCTGTTTGGGTTTCTTGACTGTATTTTCCTGTATTGCCAAGATTTCTACAATAAATGGGTAAAACGTTTGTAATGGGGAAAAAAGCCATTTAAAATGTTAATCTGATATATACCGTAATGGTGGTATGTTCAGGATATCCCATAAGCATGGAAAAGGGGTCCTAACTGACAGGTGTTCCAAATAAGGCTTCAAAGAGTAAAACTATAAACATCCTGGTTATCAAACAAAAGACTAGCAGCATATAATCGATCCTTTTACAATTTTCTATTAAAATACTCCCAGAAAACACAGAAAAAAGACAAAAACAGGCAACAACTTGAGAAAGTACTAGATGGAAAATGAGTGGAGGGGTTTGGGGAGAAACAGTTAAATCAGAATCAAGACCTCTGGATTCAGGGCTGACATCCACACCCTCCCTGGTGCTGGCATGGAATTCCCCTCAGCAGGTTTGGCTACGTTACCCTCATAGTTGGGGGAAGATAACTAAGACCCCTGTGGGAAATGGTGTTTTCCCTTTGGTTAAACTGAACTAAAAATAATTTTAAATATAAAAGCTTATACAACAGTTTTCATAGCAAGTTTACACTGGTGGCAAGGTGTGTTTAGGGATTTACCACTGGGTTCAGGGTCCCTGGATCCTTTCTGTCAATACTCTTTGCATTATCTTAACATGAGGGGTTGGGGGCCTAAAATGGAGAGCCAATCAAGTCTATGGCAGAAAGAACAAAAGGTAGACTGAAAATTACTACTTCTAACTCATTATTAAGATTTCCATTTAAGCTACAAGTTGTACATTTTCCCTACGACAAAGAAGAGATGATGAGGTACAGATATGTGAGAAACAACAAAGAACAATGTAGACCTGGCAATTTCTCTGGACAAGGTCGGTCAGCAAACACAGCAGGCTTTCCTCTTACACCCACCCCAATGCAATACAGGTGAGGCTGGACCATGGTAGACCTCCTTGACAGGTTAGGCCTGGCTCTGGTGGGCTGAGCACACAGGGACTAGACCCAGAAAAGAAGGCGCTCGGTTGAGCACAGGCAAGTAAGCAGGAGTAAGCAAAAGAGGAAAGAGTGGCACTATCTGCCCGACCATTTATAACAAGGCTCAAGAAGCGCAGCATGAGAACTCAAAGAAAGGAATGAGGAAAGACAGAGGCAGGAGGATGGAGGGTGGGGGGAGGTTAGGATCCCTCTCCAGTGCTTTCTTGGGAGACAGGAGCTTCCTTCTCCACGGGGAAAGATGCAAGGGGTTTTCCTCAAAGGAATGCATAGATTCAAATCTCCTTTTTCCAATTTGAGTTAAATATTCTCTGGTAAAGTATGTTTTCCCTGGGGAAAACATTTTAAAGTCTCTCAGTTTTAAGCATGGCTTGTCAGAGGATTATGCTGATACAATATTGAAACTGTTCACTGTGAAAAAAGTTTTCATCATATAAACTTTGGAGAACTTTTGACTATACACATATGATCATATAATTTTGAAGTAAATGATAAAATACAGGTAACAGGCTAATTTCCTTTTGAATTTGCCCTTTTCCTTTGGCATATTTTGCAAATGATTATTTTCAACAAAATTCACAGTAGTTTATTAAGCTACCTTTTTATAACATACTCTCATTCAGATTCCCAAGGACAAAGAAAAGCATTATGGGGTTACTGAAAAAGGAATGTTATTATATTTGATTAGAAATAATAAAAGGAATGTAGATAGTGAAGAAAAAATAAAACTGTTTTTGTTTGGAGACAGCATGATCATCTACATAGAAAATACACTAATCATTCTTAATAACTAGATATTGTATGCCATTGATTAATCTGTTAGGAAATGACACATTACACTAATGAAGTACTCTTGACAAAAACTGAATATATCTAGATATAACTACCATTTTACAGGAATTGCAAACAGATACAGAATATGTTAAAAGACACCAAGAGGACTTGATTGGCCAAAGTCAGAATGTAAATTCTACTGACAAATGACCTAGTTTCTTCCACAAATAAATGGCACACAAAAAAGGTGTGGTGGGATTGGGCAATAACATTAAAAGATGTATGAATGAAGTGTAATGTGGGAATCTTGTTAAGATACTAATCTGAGAAAAAAGTTATAAAAAGGGATTGCTTTAAAGACAATCAGAGATTTGGATTCTGATGAAATGTATTTAAATGTATTGTTAATTGTACTGGGAGTGATAATGGTATCATGGATATCTTCTGTTTTGTTTTGTTTTTTTAAGTCCTTCAGAAAGAAGCAGAGACACAGGAAGGATTGAAGAGGAAAACATGAGAAAATTTGTGACTAAATTAAACAAGAATAGTGATGTCTTGTGGGGTCCAAAATTTACATAAAAGCAAAACACATAACAATAACAGTACAAAAGTCAGGAGGGGGTTAGTGGAGTTAAAGTGCTCTAATTACTATTATTCACAAAATGATATAAATACTAACTTAATTGACTTTAATAAGCCAGGAATGCCTGTTTCAATCTGTACGGTAACCACTTAAAAGAATAACAAAATAAATAAATACTAAAAACCAGTAGAATGGAAAATTTATAATAAAATTACTTAAATAAAACAGAAGAAGGCAAGAAAGTAGAGAGAAAGAAACCTAAAAGAGGCAGGGAAGAAAGATTGCAAATAATAAGATGCTAAATTTAAATTTAAATATATAAATTATTGTTATTTAATGCAAACAAACTAAACACTCAAATAAAAAAACCAAAGATTTTCCAAATGTATAGGAAAACAAACTCAAGTACATGCTATTAGTAAGCTATGTATATAAATATATATGCACCAAAACAACAGAGCCCCAAAATACAAGAAGCAAACACTGAAAGAATTGAACAGAAAAATAGTCCTACAATAAGAGTTGGAGACTTCAATGCCCCATTTTCAATAGTGAATAAAACATCTAGACAGAAGACCAATAATGAAATTGAGGACTTGAACACTATAAACTAACTAGACCTAACAGATATATATAGAACACTATACCAAAGAATCTACACATTCTTCTCAATACCTAGAACTTTCTCTAGAAAACACCATATGTTAGGCCACAAAACAAGTCTCAAAAAACTTAAATATTTTAAAAATATTAAAATCATACAAAGAATCTTCTCAAAGTACAATGAATAAAGCCAGAATCAACAACAGAAGAAAAACTGGAAAATTCATAAATATGTGAAAATTAAATGACACACTCTTAAACAACTCAATGACTTTTGACACCAATCACCCAGAGTCAGGCTAAATTTCATAGGTTAACAGCACAATCTTCCACATGACTCCCAACTTGGCCAAGACTTCACACATCAGCCCCAAGTTCAGGGGTTCCCCAAGGCAACACTTATGACTAGCTAACTACAAATTTGAGGGCTCCCATGGCATCTTCAGGTTAAACAGTTCAAAAGAATGGCTCACAGAACTCAGTAAAACACTATGCTTATGATTGCAGTTTTATTACAGCAAAAGGATACATATAGACAAGAACCAGCTGAAGGGAGAGACACACTAAGTGAGGTCTAGGAGGGCCAAGTGCACAGCCATTTTCTCACGTGGAGCCCTGTGTCAGGACTTCCTCCCAGCTGCGATGTGTGCCAATACCAAAGAGTATTTACGTGAAATTTCCAGAATAGGTATATCCGTACAAACAGAAAACAGACCAGTGGTTATCAGGGACCAGTGTTAGGGAGAAATGGGGAGAAACTGCTTACTGGATATGGGATTTTGTTTTGGAGTGAAGAAAATGTTTAGGAACTAGATAGAGGTGGTCATTGCACAATATGGTGAATGTATGAAATGCCACTGAATTGTTCTCATTAAAATAATTAATTTTGTTAACTTAAATGTCACCTCAATAAAAAAAAAAAAAAAATCCCTGTTAAGATTCCAGCTATCCATTTTACAGAAATTAGTGATCCAAAAACACATACGGAAATGTGCAAAGACCCAGAGAGCCAAAAAAAATTTGAAAAAGAAGAAAGTCAGAAGACTCACACTTCCTGATTTCAAAACTTACTTAAAGCTATGCTAATCAAGATTACGTAGTAATAGCATAAAGACAGACATGTAAGATCAATGGAACAGAACTGAGTCCAGAAATAAAACTAATACATTTATGGCCAATTGATTTCAACAAGGGTGCCAAGATAATTCAATGGGGAAAGAACAGTCTTTTCAGTACTTGGTATTGAGACAACTAGGTATCCACAAGCAAATGAATGAAGTGGGACCCCTACCTCACATTGTATACAAAAATTAACTCAGAATTAACCAATGATCTGTATGTAAAAGGTAAAACAAGAAAACTCCTGGGAGAAAACATATGGTAAATCTTTGTGACCTTGGACTAGGCAATTAGATATGACACCAAAAGCATAAGCAACAAAAGATAAAAACTGATAACTTGGACTTCATCAACATTAAAAACTTTTGTCCTTAAGTTTGGCAGTTCCTCAAAAAGTTAATATAGAATTACTATATAACGCAGCAATATACTCTTCAGTATAAAGTTGAAAGAAATGAAACTATATATTCACACTCAAACATGAATATTCTCAGCAATGTTATTCATAATAGCTCAAATCTGGAAACAACGCAAATGTCTACCGGTTGAAGAATGAACAATGTGATATATCCATAAAATGGAGCATTATTCAGTGAAGGATAAGGTTTGGATCCATGCTATAACATGGATGAACTCTGAAAACACTATGCTAACTGAAAGAAGTAGTCAGACATTATTAAAATGGTCTGAAACTAGATAATCCTCATGGTTGCACAGTTTTGTGAATAAACTAAAAGCCACTGAATTATACCCTTTAAAGGGCAAATTTTATGTTATATAAATTATATCTTAATTTTAAAAAGGAAGGTTGAATATCCAGAATTTAATATGCACCTCAAGATGATAGAAAGTGAACAGTAATATAAATATAGGAAAAAAGGAAATTAAAAAGCTGAAATTAATAGAAGAGGAAATAACCATAAAATAAGGATGAGCAACAATTTCAAAAGTTATCTGTGAAAAAATGTTATAAAAATTGACAAGTTAATCACAAAAGAATAAAAAGTAAAAGCATGTGCTACAGATTGATATCCCCTAAGGCTCCTTGAAACTGGACCCCCCACTGTTACACTTTAAGAGGGTGGAAAATCCAATAAGCATATTTGAAAGGTGAAACCTTTTAGGAAGTTATTGGATCGTAATGACTATGCCCCTGTGAATGGATTAATCCATTCATGGAGTAATGGGTTATCATAGGTGTAGACTGGTGACTTCATAAGGAGAGCACGTGACAAACCTCTTGCCATTCTCATCGTGTGATACCCTGCATTGCCATCAGGCTCTGTAGAGACTTCCCACTGAGAAGAAGGCCCTCACCAGATGTGCCCCCTGGACCATGGACTTCTCAACCTCCAAAATTGTAAGAAATAAATTTTGTTTCTTTATAAATTATATGATTTCAAGTAGTCTGTTATAAGCAACAAAAAAATGGACTAATAAAGCATGCATGTAAGACTACTGGTAGGAATTAATCGAGAACACTACAGATCCTGGAAAAAATATAAAGATGATATGAGAATACAATGAGCAATTATACACATTCATTTTGAAAATTTAAATAAAATAAGCAAAGTCCTAGGAAAATACAATAAAACTGATAAAAGAAACAGACAGAAAATCTGAATAGTCCTGTAATTATTAATGGAGTTTAATCTGTACCACTAAACTCTTCCAGAGAATAGAAAAAGAGGGATCATTCCCATACTCATTTTATGAGGCCAGCATAATATTGAAAACAAAACTTAAAGTCATTAAAAGAAAGAAAAATACAGTTCCGCATCTCTCATGAACAGAAATGTAAAGATTTTTTAAATAATAATATACAAAAGAACTCCATAATACATAATATATATAATACATAATCACCAAGTCGGGTTCATTTCAGGAATAGAAATGTGGTTTAGTATTTGAAAATCAATAGAATTCACCATAGTAGAAGAATAAAGGAAAAACAGATAATCTCAATAGATGTACAAAAAGCATTTGATAAAAACTTAACAGCCATTCATCATAAAAAGTCATAGAAAGCTAGGAATAAAGGGAAACTTCTTCAGTCTGATGAAAAATTATTTATGAAAAATTATCAGCAAAATTCATACTTAATGGTGAAATATTGAAAACTTTCCCCCAATCTTGAGAAAAAGACAAGAATACTAGCTCTCACAAGTTTTATTTAACATTTTATCAGATGTCAAAAACATAAAAAATAAAAGACATTATATGATTCCAAAACTATACATAAAATATTAATTAATGTCATTTTAGAAAAGTCTCTAGATACTGGGTAAATCTACAAGAATCAATTTTATTTCTATATATCTGCAGTTTTTAGAAAACGAAATTTTTAAAATTTAATTTACCAATGGCATCTAACATTATGTTACATCTGGGAATAAATCTAGCAAAACAGAGAAAACTGTAAAACATCTTTTTAAAAAATTAAGGAATACCTAAGCAAATAGAAGTATATACAATGTTTATAGATTTACGTCAATATTGTAATGCAGGGACAGTAAATTATGGCCCACAGGCTAAATTAGGCCCTCTGCCTGTTCTGGCATGGCCTTGAGCTAAGAATGATTTTTATAGGTGAACAATCACAATCGATTTGATGGCAGAGAATAGTAATTGTGAAGCCCAATTAAGCATAGTATTATACCTCCCAAATAGATTTCAAGGCATTTTTCTCTTTAGTAGACCTGTATTATAAAAATTCATACTCAAGTACTATTATATTTGAATTTTGTAAATACACATTTGTAAAAATGTGCTTTCTCTTGTTATAGCGTAATATGTACATAATATCCTTCATTTTGCCTCTTGACATGTAAAGTCTAAAATATCTGCTAATCTCTGCGTAAAGATATAATCTCTCCCCATATTGAATACAGATTCAGTACAATCTCAATCTAAAATATAGATTTTTTTAAATTGACAAGACGATGCTAAAATCTGTATGGACATGCAACGGGCCAAATCAATCTTAAGGAAGAACAAAGCTGAATAACTTAGACTACTGGATATCAAGACTTAATAAAGCTACAATTATTAAGACAGAGTGGTATTGGCCTCATTAGAGCAGTGGAACAAATTAGAGAATCTAAAAACAGACTCAAACATGTATGGATACTTAATGTATGCCAAAATTGGCACTGTAGAACAGAAAGAATGTTTTTTTTAAGTGACAGTGTTGGGCCAAATGAAAACCTATATAGGGAAAAAAATCCCCACTTTAGAGACTTTTAAAAAAATAGATTATAGACTTAAGAATGTGAAAGGATAAACAACAAAATGTCTAGAAAAGTACAAAAGACAATCTGCTCATGACTTTCTTCAAGAGGATAAAAAGCATTCAACAGAAGAGGAAACTGATAAATTGGACATTAAAACTGGCTCCTACTCTTTATCAAAATACATGAGCGAACAGAGAGACAAGGCATAGAGTGGAGACATTTACTCCTACCCAGAACTCCTACAAATCAATAAGAAGGAGACAATGCAAAAGAAGAATCGACAGAAGCCTTGAATATTCTTGTACGGCCGTTGAGTAGGAATGGTTCTTACAGACACACAACTACAATCAATTTGATACTAGAGAATCCTAACTTTGAAGTGATTAGCAAAGTACTACCTTCTCCTCATAAGATGAGGAAATGCAAATTAAATCCACAAAAAACATTACTTCACAACCACCACCACAAAGACTGACAAAACTGAGAGGCAGTCACGGTGCAAAATAACTGGAACGCACACATGCTGCTATTAGGAGCATAAATTCATACACTGCTTTTAGAAAGTGTTTGGCATTATCTGCTAAAGATGAATAAATGTGCACCAAACAACCCAGCAATTTCACCACTAGATAAATAGCAAACATAAATGAGCACATATGTACACCAAAAGACATGTGCAGGAATATTGTTAGTAAAATTATTCATAATAGCAATAAACTGGAAGCAGTATGGATATCATTCAACAGTAGAATAGATAAATTGTGGCATATTCACATACTGAAATACACACACACACACACACACACACACACACACACACACACACATATATTCACATAGGAATATAAACTGTTTTGATTCCATTTCCATAAAGTTCAAAAAAGACACAGCTACCTTATGGTGTGAGCCATCAAAATAGTGATTATTTTTAGAGAGGAGAAAGGCTAAAGACCAAGAGGAGACTTTGAGGGTGCTATTAATACAGGTTGAGCATCCAAAAATCTGAAATCCGGGAGAAGCGGAAGATCCACAGAGACGATGCACCCTGCGGTGCCAGCGCGCAACCCAGCAGGTAGGCCTCGCTGCCACTGCCCAACTCCGTCCCTAGCTCGGCCAAGTGCATGCAGATCAGGGAGGTACCCAGCCAGAGAAGCAGAAAATCTGCAGAGACCACACGCCCTGCAGTGCCAGCACACGACCCAGCAGGTAGACCTCACCGCCACCACCCGACTCCATCCCCAGCCCGGCCAAGTAAGCGCAGATCAGGGAGGTGTCCAGCTGGAAAAGCAGAAGATCCACAGAAACCATGTGCCCTGTGGTTCCGGTGCGCAACCCAGCAGGTAGACCTTGCCACCACCACCCAACTCCATCCCCAGCCCAGCCAAGTGCATGCTGACCAGAGAGGCACCTCCCCAGAGAGGCCCAAGGCCCGAAGCGACCAGACACCCAAGGCACTAGTGGCCAACCGAGCAGACAATAAGGCAGCCATACCAAATCGGCAGCCCCAGCATCATCCTACCCAGACAATAGTGTCAAACCAGTGGACCATGAAATGCCCTGCCACAATGACTAAACATCAAAGGAAAGATACCAGAAATATGAAAAATCAAGAAAGTACACAACCATAGGGTAATAACTCTCAAGCACTAGATCCTTTAGAACACGAAGCCCTTGAAATGTCTGACAAGGAATTTCGAGTGATAATTCTAAGGAAACTGAATGAGATACAAGAAAACTCAGCTAGACAACACCACGAAACGAGGAAAAGTATACAGGACCTGAAAGAAGAAATGTACAAGGAAATCAATGCCCTGAAAAAGAATGTAGCAGAGCTTGCCAAGCTGAAGAATTCATTCAACAAAATAAAAAGCACAACAGAGAGTTTAACAATCAGGCTTGCAGAAGCAGAAGAGAGAACTTCTGACCTTGAAGATGGGCTGTTTGAAATAACACAAGCAGACAAAAAAAAAAAGAAAAAAGAATAAAAAACACTGAAGAAAATCTAAGAAAGATATCAGACAACCTTAAGCACTCAAATATCCAAGTCATGGGTATTCCAGAAGGGGAGGAAAAAGGAGGTTGCATTGAAAACATATTCAACAAAAATAGTGGCAAAAAACTTCCCAGGTATAGGGAAAGACACATATCTTCAGATTTAGGAAGCTCAAATATCCCCAAACGTATTCAACCCAAAAAGGTCATCTCCAAGACATGTTATAGTCAAACTGGCAAAACTCAAAGACAAAGAGAGAATCTTAAAAGCTGCAAGAGAGAAGAATCAAGTCACCTATAAAGGAGCCCCAATCAGACTACCATCAGACTTTTCATCACAAACCCTAAAAGCCAGAAAGGAATGGGATGATATATTCAAAATACTAAAAGACAGAGATTGCCAGCCAAGAATATTCTACCCTACAAGGCTATCCTTCCGAAACGAAGGGCAAATAGTATATTTCTCAGACAAACAAAAACTGTGGGAGTTCACTACCACACAACCACCCTTATAAGAAATTCTCAAGAGAGTACTGGGTTTGGTACCTGAAAAACAACTACCACTGCCATAAAAACTCAAGAAAAATCAAAACCCACTAGTAAAATAAAAATGCCAACAATGAAGAGAAAACAAAACAAAACAAAAAAAAGGTTATCTATAACCCGAGGAACCAACAAATACAGAAAACCAGAAAGAAAGGAACAAAAGACACTTAAGACATACAAACAAAAATCAATAAAATGCTAGGAGTAAGTCAACACTTTTCAATAACAACTCTTAATGTAAAAGGATTAAATTCCCCAATCAAAAGACACAGACTGGCTGACTGGATTAAAAAAGCGGACCTAACTATATGCTGCCTTCAAGAGACCTACCTCACCTATAAAGACTCACATAGAGTAAGAGTGAAAGGATGGAAAAAGATTTACCATGCAAAGAGAAAGGAAAAACAAGCTTGAATAGCTATTTTTATATCTGATAAAACAGACTTAAAACTAAAAACCATAAAAAGAGATAATGAGGGCCACTACATAATGATAAAAGGATTCATCCATCAAGAAGACATAACAATCATATATATATATGCACCCAATCTTGGAGCAGCCAGATTTATAAAGCAAACTCTATTAGACCTAAAGAAGGAAATAGACAATAATAACATAATAGCAGGGAACCTTAACACCCCACTCTTAATATTGGACAGCTCATCTAGGCAAAGAATCAGCAGAGAAACACAAGATCTAAACAACATTCTAGACCAACTGGACTTGGCAGATATCTTCAGAATATTCCACCCAACAACCTCAGAATATTCATTCTTCTCATCAGCACATGGATCATTCTCCAGGATGTTAGGGCACATGTTAGGGCACAAGTCAAGTCTCAACAAATTCAAAAAAACTGGAATTATCCCACATACTTTTTCAGACTACAATGGATTAAAATTAGAAATCAAGAAGAAATGAAATTCTGGAAACTATACAAACACATGGAAATTAAACAGCATTCTACTTAATGACATATGGGTCCAAGAAGAAATCAAACAGGAAATCAAAAAATTTATTGAAACTAATGAAAATAATGATACATCATACCAAAACCTGTGGGATACTGCAAAAGCAGTACTAAGGGGGAAATTTATTGCATTAAATGCTTACTTCAAAAGAATGGAAAGATGGCAAGTGAACAATCTAACACTTCACCTTAAAGAACTAGAAAAACAAGAACAATCCAAACCCAAAGTTAGCAGATGAAAAGAAATCATTAATATCAGAGCAGAACTTAATGAAATTGAAACCAAAAAAAAACAATACAAAAGATCAACGAATCAAAAAGTTGGTTTTTTGAAAAGATAAATAAAATTGACAAACCATTAGCATGGCTAACTAAAAAAAGAAGAAAGAAGACCCAAATAACAAAAATTAGAAATGAAAAAGGTGATATTACAACTGATTCATCTGAAATACAAGGAATCATTCAAAACTACTATAAACAACTATACGCCAACAAATTTGAAAACCTGGAGGAAATGGATATATTTCTGGACACACACAAGCTCCCAAAACTGAGCCATAAAGATGTAGAAAATCTGAACAGAACAATAACCATAAAAGAGATTGAAGCTGTTATCAGAAGGCTCCCAACAAAGAAAAGCCCAGGACCAGATGGATTCACAGCAGAATTTTACCAAACATTCAAAGACGAATTGACACCAGTTCTCTACAAACTATTCCAAAAGATTGAAACAGAGGCAATTTTCCCAAACTCATTCTATGAAGCAAACATCACCCTGATACCAAAACCAGGTAAAGATACAACTAAAAAAGAAAACTACAGGCTGATATCCTTGATGAATATAGATGCAAAAATCCTCAATAAAATACTAGCTAACAGAATACAGCAACATATACACAAAATTATACCCACAATCAAGTGGGATTCATCCCAGGGATGCAAGGTTGATTCAACATATGCAAATCAATAAAGGTGATACACCATATCAATAAAATCAAACGGAAGGACCATATGATCATCTCTACAGATGCTGAAAAAGCATTTGATAAAATTCAACATTCATTTATGACAAAGACCCTCTATAAGTTAGGTATAGATGAAAAATATCTCAACATAACTAGATCCATATATGATAAACCCACTACCAATATCACCTGAATGGGGAAAAGCTGAAAGCTTTTCCTTTAAGAACAGGAATTAGACAAGGATGCCCACTCTCACCACTCCTATTCAACATAGTGTTGGAAGTACTAGCCAGAGCAATCAGAGAAGAGAAGGAAATAAAGGGCATCCAGATTGGAAAAGATGAAGTCAAACTGTCCCTGTTTGCAGATGACATGATCCTATATATCGAACAGCCTAAAGCCTCTACAAAAAAACTCTTGGAGTTGATAAATGATTTCAGAAAAGTAGCAGGATACAAAATCAACACACAAAAATCAGTAGCATATCTATTCTCCAATAGTGAACATGCAGAAAGAGAAGTCAAGAAAGCCTGCCCATTTACAATAGCCACCAAAAAAATAAAATACTTAGGAATTGAGTTAACCAAGGATGTGAAAAATCTCTATAATGAGAACTACAAACCACTGCTGAGAGAAATTAGAGAGGATACAAGAAGATGGAAAGATACCCCATGCTCTTGGACTGGAAGAATCAACATTGTGAAAATGTCCATACTACCCAAAGTGATATACAAATTCAATGCAATCCCCATCAAAATTCCAATGACATTTTTCTCTGAGATGGAAAAAGCTATCCAGACAGTTATATGGAACAACAAAAGACCATGCACAGCCAAAGCAATCCTGAGCAATAAAAATAAAGCTTGTGGCATAACACTACCTGACTTTAAACTATATTACAAAGCTATAATAACCAAAACAGTATGGTACTGGCATAAAAACAGACACACTGACTAATGAAATAGAACAGAGCCTCCAGAAATCAACCCACACACCTACACCCATCTGATCTTTGAAAAAGGCACCAAGTCTATACACTGGGGAAGAGACTGCCTCTTCAGCAAATGGTGCTGGGATAACTGGGTATCCATATGCAGGAGAATGAAACTAGACCCATACCTCTCACCATATACTAAAATCAACTCAAAATGGATTAAAGAATTAAATATACACCCTGAAACAATAAAACTTTTTAAAGAAAACATAGGAGAAACACTTCAGGAAGTAGGACTGGACACAGACTTCATGAATACGACCCCAAAAGCATGGGCAACCAAAGGAAAAATAAACAAATGGGATTATGTCAAACTAAAAAGCTTCTGCACAGCAAAACAAACAATTAACAGAGTTAAAAGACCACCAACAGAGTTGGAGAAAATATTTGCAAAATATACATCTGACAAAGGATTAATATCCAGAATATACAAGGAACTGAAACAACTTTACAAGAAAAAAACAAGTAACCCAATTAAAAAATGGGCAAAAGAGCTTAACAGGCATTTCTCAAAGGACGATATGTGAATGGCCAAGCATTCAGGAAATGCAAATCAAAACCACACTGAGAAACCATCTCACAGCAGTTAGGATGGCTAATATCCAAATGACTGTGAACAATAAATGCTGGCGAGGTTGCAGAGAAAAAGGAACTCTCATACATTGTTGGTGGGACTGCAAAATCGTGCAGCCTCTGTGGAAAATTGTATGGAGGTTCCTCAAACAATTGCAGATAGATCTACCATATGATCCAGCTATCCCACTGCTGGGAATATACCCAGAGGAATGGAAATCATCAAGTCAAAGGTATACTTGTTCCCCAATGTTCATTGCAGCACTCTTTACAATAGCCAAGAGTTGGAACCAGCCCACATGTCCATCATCAGATGAGTGGATATGGAAAATGTGGTATATCTAACACAATGGAATACTACTCTGCTATAAAAAAGAATGAAATACTGCCATTTGCAACAACATGGATGGACCTAACCTGGAGAGAATTATATTAAGTGAAACAAGTCAGGCACAGAAATAGAAATATCACATGTTCTCACTTATTGGTGGGAGCTAAAAATAAATAAATAAATACGCAAACAAGGTGGGGGAAGAAGACACAACAATTACAATTCCTTGAAGTTGATATGACAAGCAAACAGAAAGAACATTGTTGGGAGGGAGCGGGGAGAGAGAAGAGGGACGGAGGTTTCCGTAATTGGCCACAACAATCAACCACATTGTATATTGACAAAATAAAATAAAATTTAAAAAAAACAAATCTGAAATCCAAAATGCTCCAAAGCCTGTAACTTTTTGAGCACTGACATGATGCTCAAAGGAAATGCTCATTGGAGCATTTCAGATTTTGGATTTTCAAGTTAGGTATGCTTAACCAGTAGGTAAGTACCGTGTATAATGCAAATATTCCAATATCTGAAAAAATACAAAACATTTCTGGTTTCAAGTATTTCAGATAATGGATACTCACTTTGTATTCTATTTCTTGAGCTCTTTGCTGGTTGTGTCATTTTGTAATAATTTACACAGCTGCTCGTGTAAGATCTGCATACTTTTCTTGTGTATGATACACTCAAATAATAAGGCCTATTAAAAATTAAGATATGTAAAGTGCTGGGAGAAGGCATTCAAATTTTTAAAGTACATGTTATGTACAGAAGTATTCTTTAATAAAATGATATTATGTCTGCTACTGGATTTAACATACTCCGATGCCTCCACCACCCCCAAAAGTGGGTAGAGAGATAAAACAACAACTGTAGAATGCTGACAGTCATCGAAGTTAAGATGATGGTTACAAGGAATTTGTTATATTTTTCTTTCTTCTCTTAGGTATCTTTAAAATCCATAATAAAAAGTTTTAAAAGATATGGTTGTGAGTTAGAATTCTGCTGCTTCTCATTAAGCAGCTTTCAGTGCTACATATACTGGATGAGGTTGTTATATCCCAGGACTACAGCTCTTAATTTCAATGCTTTATCTTGACAGTTGGGATTCAAGAGCAACTCAGTTGAGGCTGTGTTAAAACAAGATAAAATGGTCTCCTAAAATACGATACTGACATTCTAGTAATCAAAGAAATGCAAATTGAAGCAGTAATGAGGTACCATGTTGGCTTATCAAACTGGCAAAGATTTTTTAAAATAGCAATATTCAACTCAGTGCTAACTAGACTTTATCAAGACAGACATACTCATTCACTGATGGTGGGAGTATAATTCAGTACAAATCTTTTAGAAAGGAACATGGCAACATGATTAAAGAATCTGAAAAACATTCAAATCTGTTGACCCAGCAATTGCATTTCTAAAAATGTAGCCTATGAAAATGATAAAAATTGTGGACAAACACAGATGAATAAGAATGTTCATTTCAGCTTTACTTATAATAATGAGATATTATAAACTCACAAGATGTTCAATCCCAAGGAATGGCTAGATGCTTTATGATACAGCCACTTAAAGTACCAAAAAATACGATATTTCAGAACAGTGGTTATGAGCCCAACATATCTGAGGACGTATCCCTGGAAAAGTGATGCAGATGTGATTCTCAGAAGGGGGGAGGGAAGGAAGAGGGGAATCGTTTTTTTCATCTTTGTTCCTATTGAGAATAACTGTCTAGAATAATGTTTAATGATAAGAAGTAATTTTTATAGCAATAAAACAAAACCACATGTGCAGCACAGCACAGATGACACAAATACAAAGACTGAGAAGGAAATACAACACAAGTTATGGAATCAGAAAACACACACACACACACACACACAGTTTTTGACAGAACGGATACCTGAGATGAGACTGAATCTGCTTAACAGCCTCTTTTTATTTTTTTTAATTTTATCATTACACAATGTAAACATTTTTTGTGGCCCTTTACCAGTTTTTCCCTAACCCCTCCTCACCCTCTCCCTTTCCCACCTCTGGTGTCCTTAGTTCTGTTCTCTCCTTTTGAGACTTCAAGGAATTATTGTAATTGTTGTATCTTTCTTTCTTTTTTTCCAGCTAATGGCCTCTTGATATGCCTGATAGCTATCCATTACAGCAAATACCTTAAACAAAATTCTCCTGCTGAAACACCAGAAATTTAGTGAAAGGAGTAGAAAAGATTTGCCCCGGCTTCAATGGAGCCTGAAAAGACCATGCATATCAACTGAAATGTGGGGCAGTGTGGCCAGAGTTTGAAGTCATGTACCTCTACAAATTATTTACAATAGGAAAAAGAAGATGAGTGTGACATCCTCCTGCAGCCCTAGTGAGTGTGCAGAAAGATGTCACCTGGGTGAGGGAGTAAGGGGAGGAAGAGACCACAAGAAGACAGGCGCACGAGAAGGCTGAGAAGTGCAAGATGGAAAGACAGACGAGATAAGAGCACTGGCCACGGGTCAAGATAAGGTGGAACTGCGAGGAAGTAGCCATGCAAAAGCAGAAATAAAATCCGCACTAGAGGCAAAAAAAGGGGGGGGGGCAGTATTTACACTTCAGAAAAATCAAAGGGTAATATGCAGCAGTGCTTCTCCATCTTTTGGAGGTTGGGAGAGATTGGAAGGGGTTGCTCTACTGACATTTTGAAAAGTTCTTCACAGTGTGAAAATGGCCTGGACCCTGAGAACCACTATTACCAAAATTTACAACATGGAGTGCAAGAAAAAGAACAAAGAAATTAAAATACCCAAAGAAAGGTTAATCAATAAGGAAGACAGAATATAAAGAGTTGAAGCCAAAATCAAAATAACTAAAAGAGAATAAATAAATGATTTCTAGCAGAAGAAAGATCTGACTATAAAATAGTAAGGGCTACTCTCCACACTTTATATTTGGGAGAAGACCTACCTGAAAAATCTAATCCACCACCACAAGGTGAACAGGTAAGATACCCTACCTACAGAATAGTAAACAGAAGTCACAAAGAAGCAATGTCATAAAAATTGGTAAGTAGAAGATCATGTTATAGCCTAATCCAGGGTGCCAACATAGACTCCCATCACTTAGAGCAACATATCAACTTGGATATCCAAGGATATTACAAAAAATTAAAATTTCTGGCAGTGTTCCTGCCGGCACTCTATCCATCATTCCTGCAGCAGACACAAATGAATAGAAACAGCTGGGCCCAATGTGTGCAGAAGACAGGGTATGAGAAATACATCTCAACATAGCCAAAACACATCTCACAAAACTACTGAGATGAAGTAAATTTAAAAGGAATATGGAGCAGCCAAAAACCACACATTCCTAAAATCAATAAACCCTACAGTTCTCCAGAAGCATTACTCGTACCAATCCACAAATATTACAGTAAAGACTATATATGTTAATTTATTAAGTCCCAAATATTATAGTAAAGACTCCCTTCCTAGGGTATTAATTGTTCAAATGCAAACAGTTTGTAGTCCAGGAATGCTCAGATTGTTGTTAATCCATCAATTAACCTCCATGTGCCCCAGCTTGGCTCTTCAAAAAAACAAAAACAAAAACATCAGACTCATCAGAAGGTGACTCGGTCCTTGATTAAGCCTATAAAGTTTCCTCCCTGGAAAGTATATTAGTGACTAGTGACAAGATGTGGCTGTGCGTACAGCTCTACCTCAGGTCTGACTCATAAGAAAGTGAATCTGGAATGACCACAAGATGAGCCCAGAAGAAGCAGGATAGATAACACTTACCATGCAAACACTAAAATGCCAACAAGTAAGCCTTTCATCCAAAATCCTTAAGCTAATTTGCATTATTTGCTAAATAATGCATGTAATGAACATATGGCTGAAAGGGTACTATATGCTCATCTCCTAAGCCATCCCCACTGCAACACAGATGCAAAAAAAAATTAAAATTAAATAAATAAAGCTGACTAAAACATATCATGAAACAGCATCATGACCAGGAGTTGGACCTAGCTGCCTGGTAACGCACATATGTAATCAAAAATAACACCTACTCAAGAGGAGCCTGCAAACCAAAATTCCAAAAGATGTGTGGGAATCGAACATTCTAGGAAGAGAGCCAACATAATCTACAATTAGAAGACAAATTGTAGTGAAAGAAAATTAAAGTGATAGGACAATCAACTTCAAAATAAAAGATAAATGGAAGACAAGACTTCATTAAAGATGGCAACTTTCCCAAATTAACCTATAAATTCAATGCATTCTAATCAATAACCCAACTTGTTTGTATGTATGAAAAACTGATTCCAAAATAAATATGAAAACATAGTAAAGGGTAAAGCATAGACAAGATAATTTTGTAGCCAAACAATTTTGAAGAAGATACAGGTGTCTTTCACACTCAATATCCAAACTTATTATAAAGCCAGAAAAAATTAACCAATATAATACAGTAAGAAGCTCAGGAACAGATCCATGAATACATGGAAACTCTATCACAACAGGCAACCATCACATATCACTGAGGGAGAGAATGAATTATTCAACAAAATGACACTGGCTCAGTCAATTACCCACACAGGGGAAAAAAAGAATACCTGTTTCACACCATACTAAAGAAATAAATATAGATATATAAGCATATATATACATCTTAAGTCCTTAATAAAAAGCATTTGCAAGTCAGTGAACATCAAACATCTCAAAATAAAAAAAATGGTAAAGAATCAAAACAAGTATTTCAAGAATAGAAATGGTTAACAGAAATATCAAATTATTTTAATATCACAAATAAGTAAATATACATTAAAACAACAAGCACTTATAAAAAAATATTCAGAGTAGCAATGTTCATATTAGACACAAATTGGAAACTCTATCAAAGTTCATCAACAGTTGAAGAAATTTAAAAATTTTTTGGAAATACAATGAAATTCTCCAGAGTCATGAAAAAAATTAACTATTGCTACATACAACAACATAGATAAATTTGATGGACATAATGCTACTAAAGAAGCTAGACCAAGTCAAAGAGAATATTGAATAATTCAGAATAGTGGTGAAGGATGATGAGAAAGGCAGGAGAAAGAGGCCTTTGGGGTGTTAGTTATACAGGTGGACTGACTATAAAATTCACCAAGCTGTATACCCTTAGGATCAGTGTATTTTAGTAATATAAATTATACTTCCAAAAAAAGGAAAATTAACATTAAAAATCAGACTTACATATGTTATTTTTTAAAAAGCTGATAACGATGGAATATTAAAATCTAGAATTGGTAAGAATATACAGAAATGTCAAGACTATGTGATACAACCAAATGTTGTAAAGGGCAAATGGGGCAACACATATTAAAAACCTTTATATCCCAGGAATCTCCCTTCTAGAATTTATTTTAAGTAAATAATCAGAAATGTGTACAAAGGTGTACATAATTTTCACAGCAATATTTAATAATAGATAGGTTAAGAAAATCACAATGGCAAACCCACTTTATGAATGACTATGCAGCAATTAAACTTGATGTGATGGAATACTTAGAGAAGATCATGATCTGTTCCTAAGTGAAAAAAGAACACTCAAGCCTCCACTTCAGGAAAATAAAGAAGAGCAACTCAAGCTAAAGCAAGCAGAAGAAAAGAAATGATAAAAGTCAGAGCAGAAATCAATGAAACTGACAACAGAAAACCAATAGAGGGAAAAAAAATCAACATAAAAGGAGAGACTTCCAATCAAAATGGTGGAATAGACAGTCGCCAGTGTCACCCCTCTCCCACAATCAACCAATTTACAACTATTAAAAAGCAACAACTGCCAAGCTGGGACCACTAGAGCTCAGCAGAAGAGAAGGAGAGAACTATGGAGTTCATGAAGGCAGAAGCAAGAGCTGGCAAAAGCCACTGCTGTGTCCTTTGTGTGAAGTTGCTGGGAAGCTGCAGAGGAGAAGAGGGCCTTGGTGGCCTCCAGGCCAGCAAGACCACTAACAGGGTACCCGTGGATGCACACAGGAGCTAGGGGTCACAACAAGTGAAAAAAGGAGCCACTGAGGCCAATGAGTCATCGCAAGGGATTGGCACATGGCCTGTCCTATGGGAAGTGTTTGGAGTGCAGGTGGTGAGGGAGATGGACCACTGCGGGAACACTGGGGCACAGCACGGAGAGCTGATCTGCAGATGGTCTCAGCCACACCCCTCCAACGTCAGCATCCAGCCCAGCAACAACTACCATGCTGCTGTCAGAAGCGCCCTGGGCACCTGAACTGAGGCAGGCCCAAGGGCCTCTAACACACCCCTGACATCTGCATCCATCCCAGAGATGACCACCAAGCCACCGCCAGAAGCACCCTGGGCCCTTCAGCTGGGGCAGTGGGGGACTGAGGGCCTCAGGCACACCCCACTGCCACATCTGCATCCAATGCAGTGACAACCACCCAGTCACTGCTGTAGCACCCTGGGCTCCTGAGCCAAGGTTGGGGGTGGGTGCTGAGGGCCTCAGCTACACACCCCCAATGTCCACATCCAGCCCAGTGATGACCACTGAGCCGCCAGGAGCCCCCTGGGCTCCCCTGCTGGAATGAGAGGGGTGTCACAGGTCTTGACCATGCCCCACCCCCTCCTTCCACTCTCTCTCTCTCTTTTTTTTTTTTGACCAGTAAAGGGATCATAACCTTCAGCTTGGTGTCGTCTGCACCACGCTCAGCCAGTGAGAGCACTGGCCATCCCTATATAGGATCCGAACCCACAGCCTAGGCGCTATCAGCACCACACTCTCCTGAGTGAGCCATGGGGCCAGCTCCACTCTCTTTCCCTCCTCTTTTCCCTCTCTCCTTTCCCACCAACTGTTCCACAACAACATTTTAGAATGTTAAAAACTAATAATGATAATTAGAAAAAAAAATCTCCCCATACCAGCCAGCCACCAAAAAACAAAACAAACAATTAAACAAATCGACAAAACCAAAATCTACCTCTTGGAAAAAAATTCAATAAACTCAACAAACCTCTAGCCAGACTAATCAAGAAAAAAAGAAAGAAGATGCAAATTACCCCTATCAAAAATGAAAAGTTCAGATCCCTATATGTGCCAGCCAGCACCAAAAAAAAAATTAAATTAAAAGGAGAGTGACTAGTGATCTCATACACATACACACAAAAAAAAGGAATACTACAAACAATACTACACCTACAAATTTGATAATGAAATGGACATTTGATAATGATAGATGAAATGGACAAATTCCTTGAAGATAAACAAGCAAAGCACGTGCAAGAAGAAAGAGATAATCTGAATAGGGGGGGTATATATATATAAAGAAAACAAATCAATAATTAATAACCTTACACAACAGAAAGCCCCAAGACCAGATGGGCTGACAGCTGAATTCTACCAAATATTTTAGAAAGAAATGATACCAGTCTACCTCCACCTCTTCCAGAAAATAAAAGCAGAGGGAATACTTCTCAACTCATTCTCTGAGGCCAGCACTGCCCTAATACCAAAACCAGATAAAAAAGGAAAATTAGAGATCAGTATCTCTCATGAACATAAACGCAAAAATCATTGACAAAACATTAGCAAACTGAATCCAACAATGTACGAAAATAATTTTATATTTGCTGGCCAGTTAGGATTTATTCCAGGTATACAGGCTGGTTCATCATTCAAACATCACTCAACATCACACATTATTAGCACAGGCTAGTGTAGAAAAATCATATGATCATATCAATTGATGAAGAAAAACATTTGACAAAAGCCAACATCTATTCATGATAAAATTGTCAGCAAACTAGGAATTAAGGGGAACTTCCTCAACATAATAAAGAATATCTGTAGAAAACCTACAGCTAATATCAAACTTACAGGTGAAAAACTGGATACTTTCCCCTAAGACTGGGAATAAGGCAAGGTTGCTCCCTCTAACCACTCCTATTCAACACCACACTGGAAGACCTAGCTAATACAATAAGACAAGAAAAGGAAATAAAAGGTATACTGACTAGAAAGGAAAAAATAAAACTATCTTTATTTATGATTGTCTATATAGAAAATCCGAAAGAATGAACAAATAAACTCCTAGAACAAGTATAGTAAGTTGCAAGATACAAGGTTAATATATAAAAGTCAACTGCTTTCCTATTCACCAGCAATGAACAACTATAATTTGAAATTTAAAAAAAAAAAAAAATACAATTTACAATAGCTAAAAAAGAAAAAAAAAAACCCTACCAAACTTACATACAAGTATAAACCTAATAAAACTATGTGCAGGATCTATATGCAGAAAACTATAAACTAAAGAAATCAAAAATCAGCTAAATAAATGGGAGAGATTCTATGTTCACGGATCATTTCTTCCCTACATTATCTATAAATTCAATGCAATTTCAATCGAAATCTCAGCAAGCTGTTTTGTAGATATTGATAAACTGATTCTAAAGCTTACATGGAAAAATAAGAGACATATAATAGCCAACACACCACTAAAGAATAATAAAGTTGGAGAACTCATGCTACCAAATTTAAATTTAAAAGAATTTAAAGACTTACTTTAAATCTACAGTAATTAAGACAGTATGGTATTGGCAAAAGAAGACAAATAAATCAACAAAATACCCAAGAAATTGACCCACACAGATACAGTCAAGTGATCTTTTGATGAAGGAGTAATGGCAATTCAATAAAGAAAAGATAGTCTTTTCAACAAATGGTGCTAGAAAAAAACTAGATGTCCATTTAAAAAAAGAAAAAGAACTGAGACACAGACTTTACACTTTTCATAAAAAATTAACTCAAGAGGGATTAAAGACCTAAATGGAAAATGCAAAACTATAAAACTTATAGAAGAAACCACAAAAGAAAATCTATACGACCTTGGGATTGATAATGAGTTTACAGATACAAAACTGAAAAAGCACAATCCAACTTCTGTTCTGAGAAAATGCTGTTAACGGAATGAAAGACAAACCAGAATGAGAGAAGGTATTTATAAAACACTTATCTCATAAAAATCTTGTTTCCAAAATACATTTAAAAATTCTGGAAACTTAACAAGAAAATGAACAACCCAATTAAGAAATGGACAAATGATCCAACAGCTCAAGAAGAAAGATATACGGACGGCAAATATGCACATGAAAATATGCTCAACATCATTTTCCACTAAGAAATTGCAAATTAAAACAATACAACACCACTATGTGGTTATTAGAATAGCTAAAAACCAAGCAACTAATACCAAATGCCGACTAGGAAACAGAGCAAAAGGAACTCTCCTTCACTGCTTGGAGGAATGAAAAATGTTACAGCCACCTGAGACAACAGTTCAACATTTTGTTATAAAGTTAAACACCGACTTGTCAACAATCGAGCAATCAGGCTCCTGGGTATTTACCCAACTAATCTGAAAACTTATGATCACCCAAAAACCTGCATGCAAATGTTTATAGAGGCTTTATTCAAAATCACCAAAAACTAGAAGCAACCAAAATGCCTTTCAATAGGCAAATGGATAAACAATCTGTGATCTATCCATACAATAAAGTATTACTCACTGATAAAAAGAAGTGAGCTATCAGGCCATAGAAAGACACAGAGGAACCTCGAATGCATAGAGATAAGTGAAAAAGCCAGTCTGAAAAGACTACATAGTGTACGGTTATGATTATATGACATTCCAGAAAATGTAAAACTACAAAGACAGTAGAAATATCAGTGGTTGCCAGGGATTTGAGGGGAGGTAGAAAGAGCTGAATAGGTGAAGCACAGGAAATTTCTTCGGACAGTGAATTTGACACAGTAATGGTGGATATATGATACCATACATTAATCCAAACCATAGAAATTTACAGCACAAAGAATGTTCCTTAATGTACAAATTTTATCTCTGTGGTCTTCTTACCCAAAACACATAACCACCATCTAATCATGAGAAAGACATCAGACAAACCCCAATCAAGGGACATTCTACGAAATATCTGACCAGTACTCCTCAAAATTGTCAAGGTATCAAGAACAAGAAAACTGAGAAACTGTCCAGCCAAGAAAAGCCTAAGGAAACAGGCCTACTAAGTGCAACGTGCTGTTCTGGATGGGATCCTGGAACAGAAAAAAGGCATTAGGCAAGACCTAAGGAAATCTGAATAAAGAAAGAATTTAATGCATCAACATCGGATCGTAAACTATAATAAATGTACCATACTAATGTAACATGTTGACAATCAGGGAAACAGGATGTATGTTGGGAAAGGAGGTGTACATGAGAATTCTGTACTACATTTTTCTATAAATGTAAAACTATTGTAAAATACAAGTTCTTTAAAAATATATAGGTATGCTAATACACTAATAGAAATCACCATCAATCAGAAAATGGTTAAATGAACGACACACCCACAGAACAGGGTGTAGCTATTTAAACAACGAAGGAAAATTACGTGGAACAAACAGAAAGGGGTAAGCACACAGGGTTAAAACCAAAACAGCAATTCGTAGGAAGTATATAAAGCATAATTCAATTTGTATTTTTTAAAACTGAAATATAGTTTATATAAACTAAACATGTCAATAGAGATAGTTCCTAAATTGTAAACAGAGACTCCTTCTGGGGAGTACAATTTAAGGGTAGAAGGAATGGGGGCTCCACCAGCATAGTTTTCATTTCTATACTTCTGTGTGTTTTATGACAGCAAATTTGATAAAGTAATTTTTTTCCTAAAAAGACAAGACTACAAAACAATACATATAGTATGATACATTAAAACAATATGGGTATGTATGTACATGCATCTATATAAATAAACACAAGGCTAAAATAACATACATTCAGTGGGTACTACCTTGGTAATTAGGGGGAAAGCCCAAGAAACATAATATAAGCAACATCTACGAACCATGAAGGCCAGGGCTCCGTGTGAATTAAGAGGGAAAATGTGACCTCTGGCTGGTAAGGGCTGCCTGCAGAACAGAGTGCGCATGCAGGGAGAAGGAAGGGGGAGGGGAGAGAGAGCAGACTGGAAAAGGGACCCGGACTCAACTTCACTCATTCGGATTCCAAGGAGACTATGTCTAGAAGGTACAACTAGCTGGAAAGTAGGAAACAGAGGATGTGCTCAGGAAACATCGCCAAGAAGGGAGGAAGAAAGAAAACAAGAAGAGTGAAATGTCCTAAAATCCACAGCAGGAGTTTCAAGAAGCTGGTGGAATGCAAGGTGAGCCAGGACTGAGTTCAGGAGGGTGGACTAGGAAGCTGCTGGAGACGCGGCCAGCCCCGACACAGCCTCTGTAGAACAGTCTCCAAGCACCCTAGTGTGTCTAATCCAGGGCACAGCAAACTTTTTTTGTAAAGAGCCAGATAGTGAATATTTTAGGCTTTGAAAGCTAAATGGTCTCTGTGGCAAATACCCATTCTGCCAGTGTAGCTAGAAAACACACAAGAAGCATGGCTGTGTTCTGATAAACTTTATCTACAAAAAACAGGTTAAGCCAGATTTGTGCCACAGGCTGCAGTTTACCAACCACACACCAGTCTACTATTCCTGCTGGAAAATAACTGCTTTCAGCTTCTGCCACTAGACACAGAAATTCTTGTTTGATCACCAGTTCCTTGCTTACAGAATCCTACCACTTGCAGATGAACTCCTGTATGTATTTTCCTCAACTGTGAAGACTGAAATGAGAATGCACAGGGATTCTGAATCACCACTAAAGAAGATATTAGAAAAAAAGAAAGACCTAAGTATTGATAAGACAAAATAGGCATATAAAATAAAAGGGATAGCAGTGGAGATTTTTGGATTACTATCATGAGTAAGAATTAAGACAAAACAAACCCAGGCCTTAAAAATGTACTCTGAACCTAATAGGAGAAAGAGAACTAGCGGGATTAGAGCGACTCTGCCACGATCTGGGGAGTCTGGTGCAGTTCCTACGGGTGCACTACAGGTAGAAATATGATAAACTGAATGGATCAAATTCTCCAGGTCTTCCTGAACCCAGTGGATAGACAATGAAAATCAATAATTTAGTCAGAGTCAGAAAGGGAGTGTGGGAAGGAGAAAGGCAAAGCCTTTATTTACTGTGCACAAACACAGAAAACAAATTTACAGTTACCAGGAGGTTACTGCAGGGGATCTAAAAATTTGATTGCAAGGAATGAACAAAAAAGTAGAAATTAACTGAATAGTACCCATTACAAAGTAAAGATCTATTAAATGCCATTAATATTCTCTATTCAATATGGTTTTCTTGGTCCTTCTATTTAACGAACATAACGTTTAGAGGGGCTTTCACTGATTCACTACCCTTCCCAACTTTGATCTAAATTTTCCTTCAAGGTGCTAAATTCTTCAAACTTGACTTCTCCTATGACATGGCTTTTGTAGAATGTAATCTTTACTTGTGATAAAGAAGCAACTGCATTCAAATTGTACTCCACTAAATGGGAACTTCTGAAGAGATGGGCAGGAGACCTGCCTTCTCTACTTCCCTCTTAGAGTTTATGAGGAGGAAGTTCTGGATAATTAGGTGGTCTCTAACCTTCCTGCAATCCCTGTCCTCAGTCCTATCACCCCCAGAAAATGGCAACCAGGAGTTTAAAAACAACCACTGCCTTTACCTTGGGAAAAACAGCAAAGATGCGCTTAAATTGTTATGCATTATAAACATACAAACGGACATACAACTTAAGAATTCTCCAGCAGTCATCAGTGTCCACCAGGCATTTTCGAAGTACGTAAAGTCAAAAGAGGATAATTTTCCATCATAAGCCAGGAACAGAAAAGAGAGAAATGTTCCTTATGGCCTTTGAAAATCAATGGAGTCCACAAGTAAGGATGAGTAAAATAAAAATAAAGGCTTCCGTGATCCGGCCTGGGTCGCAAGGTGGCTCACGTTAGTAGGACAGGAGACTGACAGAGCCTCATCAAGTTGTTATTACAGGCAGATACATATATATTTTCTTTACAGACTTCAAAGCTAGAAAAATATCTCACCAGAAAGACTATATAACTGGTAGAAATAAAGCTATTAACTCCATGAGCTGTTCGAATTTTATTTACGTGATTTTTAACATTTCTAACTTGTCACAGGCAAACACATTTTTTCTCACTGTGCGGCTGGATGAAGGGAAGGTGCAAATGGCTGGATATAAATGGTATTTATTTCAATCCAATCTTAGACTATGAAGGAACTAATGGCATAATTTTTTATTCCTATGAAGGTGGCAAATGAGTTTTGGCCCCATATACGAGCTTCTCACAGGCCCGCATTGGAGGAGCAAGTTATCTACACACTGCCATAAATCAAATAGAACCCACAGTTTCTACTGTCTTCGTTTCCCAAATGCACTAATAAAGATTTCAAATGTCAATGTGAGAAAGTACTTCCTTCTTTCTGGTTTTAAAAAGCAAAAGAAATTAGCTTCTGACCGTTCTTTTTAATTTCCCTTTCATCCAAACTCTTCTTTTCATAAATCAAACACAATGATTCTCATAAAAGGGTTCAATTCTAATCTCTCAAATGGCAATAGCTAAACTAAAAACTTGTCAGTTTAAGTCTTGAGATGATGCCCTTGAATGATTCCATCTGGCGGACATCAAAGAGGAAGAAATCTACTAGATGGCAGGAAAATATGCCCACTGGTCTCCTACAGATAGGGACTGATGACTTCCCTGATGTCCATTCATGGCCATAGGTCTCATCCTTTAAAACCTCAAACCACTTTTGATAAGCATAAAAATGTTCCTTTAATGCAATTTGAAATTTGAAAGTAAATATCATTAAAAACAAACTGAAAGCAATGGTTATTTTTTTAAATGCCTGTTCAAACTACCTGGCACTCCTGGAGTGTCCTCTCCTGATTCTCTGCCAGGAGAATGCCAATGCTCATGGCAAACCAGGACAGATAAGAACACTTCCTCTCAGCTAGGCCTTGCTAAGCAACCTTTGTGCCAACGTGGTATCCAGAACCAACACTAATTTTTTTTAATTTTTAGTAACAACACTTTATTGAATGAGTATAAAAAATATACATATACATCACAATCGCTCCGGAGGCACTGGTGAAACCATTATTCTAGAAATTAGAAATAAAATACACCTCTAATGAGACACATAAAGATCAACTACCTTTCACATCTTCCTCTCTACCTGCATGTCCATGTTCAAGTCTCCCCCACTTCACACCAACCAACTCCTCCCCGTGACAAGCCCCAAAGCCTCTGCGTCCCTCCCAAACACTATATGTTCTGTCCTTCTTACAAACATTACTGCAGTCTGCCTTCCACCTGCACCAAGCCATTGAAAATACTTTGGTAACAGCATTAATAACCTCCTATATGTCAAATATATGAGTTTCTTTTTTTTTCCCCCCAAATTAATTGATTCCTTCTTTTATCTTGATCATTTCTTCTTCCTAACTTCCTTGGGCTTATTTTGCTATTACTCATCTAACTTTTGGATTTAATGTTTAGTTTGGTTCACTGACGGTAGATTGCTAGTTGCCTACCAATCTCCATTTTCTCCTTCTTCCATATAAGCAGAATGCCTGAGCTACCTGGCTGCAGCAATACACACAGTGAAAAGAACACTTCCCAGCCTCCCTCTTGAGGGTGTGGCTGAGGGACTAAGTTCTGGCCAGGAAGACATAAATGGAGGGTGGCCTTCTTGTACTCATCCTCGTACTGCCTACTCAGAGTGAAAGCTGAAATGCCAACATGATGCCTGGAGCTCCAGCAACTATTATGAAACATGAAGTAAACTGCAGAATGAAAGTGACATGTTGAATGTCAAAGCAGAAAAGACAAAAGTCTGAGTCTCTGACGACACTGTGAAGCTACCATTTCAGCCCCTGATTGGCCTACACTCAGGCTGCTGTGACATTAGAAGACATTTGTAACCTGATTAGCCCACTCACTGTTTTGGGGGTCTCTTTTATATGCAGCTAACCTGAAATCCAAATGATACAACTCACTTTTGGTTCAATTCTGGGTACTGTTATGCAGTATTCTTATTTTCACTATTTCACAAATATCTGTAATTATAGTTTTGATTTCCTTCCACCTAATGAGAATTAAAAGTTACTCTTCTGGCCAACCCCGTAGCTCACTCGGGAGAGTGAGGCGCTGGGAGCACCGAGGCTGCGGGTTCGGATCCTATATAGGGATGGCCGGTGCGCTCACTGGCTGAGTGCGGTGCGGGCGACACCAAGCCAAGGGTTGCGATCCCCTTACCAATCATGGGGAAAAAAAAAAAAAAAAGTTACTCTTCTGAATTACCAAGCAGTTGGGCTTTGTTTACACTTCTGTTGGTCTTGCCACATTCTGTTCAGTGGCAGTAGCCTGTAAATGTTATATCTTATTTTCTATTTTTCCTACTAGAGAACAGGGGCCTTATCTGCTGTATTAACTGCTCCCCAGTGGCTAGAAGACTCCTTACCAGATATTAAGCACTCAGTAAAGATTTGTGAATTGAATGAATATAGTTTGTGCAGTTTACATCTTTTTAGCATTTGTTTGTGATCTAATATATTAAATTTTCTGCACACATAAAGGGCATTATAAAAATAAAAATACAAGGGAAAATTGATAAATTTCAGAGGAAGGCTATCAATCATTATCAAGAAATAATAAAGCAAGATCATATAACATAGGATGGAAAAATACGTTGCAAAGGAAATAAAGTTACACACATATTATGATTACAACTACGTACCCAAACCTCAAACTTAAGCCTAAGTACTATTAAGATAATAAATATAAATAATGCTACAGTGAATTCTACAAATTTGAAAAATGCAATTTAAAATATAGTAGGCAGCAGAAAAACATTCAGAAAAAAATAACCATAGGAAATGCATACCCAACACATCCCAGGAACCATCATATCACTGGTTAACTAAAAATGATGAAGCAATATAACACAGGCATCTCCCAGTTAAGAGCAGTAATCTATTCATAAAATCTCACGTTATGCATAAAAATGCTAAATGAAGCATATTTCCTGTTATTTAAATGGGAAAAATTAAAATCTATTACATATCAACTCAAAACTTCCAAAGCGTTTCTTAAAATGATACTAAAACAGGGTAAAATGCCCATATGTGTAATAATTGTTGTGTTAATTTGTAAAATATGTTAATCACTGATTCCTCATCTAACAACCAAAAACACAGTTTACAGCAACTGGCCAGTACAGGAAAGTGACCTCTCTCAGTTCCGGCACCACTCAGAGGAAAATTCCCCTGGCCAACATCTGGTAACCTTTTCAAATCATCCACATCTGACTCTGATGATCTACCAATTGTATTTCGAATGGCATTCAAGACCTCCTGCATATCATTTTGTTTAAAATGGTGCATTAAGTTTTTGGAAAATAAATATAAATTTTGCCTTTGTAAATATCAATTAGAAAATTTGTATTGAAAGATTTCTATGTTTTATGAAGCCTGAATATTAAAAACAAAGAGGTGGTCTACTGGAAAACCAACAACCCACAGGGAGATGATTTGTAGGATGTGCCTGTATTTGGAAGAAATGTCTTCCTATATTCTTCAGATGACCTGATGATATATGAATCGAAAGTCAAAGGGTAGGTAAAACTCTTTTAATATGTGGATAGCCAGATCTCTAAAGCCATTTCTCATTTTTTAAGTAGTTGTGTGTCCCTGCTATTCAAGCCACAATATACTCAGGGCTGACCTTAATACACAGGTCAGCTAGGGCTGACCTAGCTCCATGTAAAAGATACTTTCTCAAATGAAAAAAGGCTATGATCCTGAAAAACAACCTGCCTAGACCACCAAAGTTCTAGAAATTTCTACGGAATAAATTATCCCCTGCTACATTAATCATCTATATAAAATTGCAGCAAACTTTTAATGATAAAATATAAATTGTCTTTCTGTAATATTATCATACATTTTGCTTGTTTTTAATAAAAACTAGAAAACATGAGAAAATATTATCCATGACTCAGTAGTTATATATCTATTATAAACGTTTTTGTTCAACAGTTTTTAAGTCAAAAAAGTATCTAATTACTATATACATCAAAAAACACTTTTTCAGCCTCTTGTCAAATGATTACTGGAGAGTTTTTAAAATCACAAAATTATTTTAAAAGATTGCTAAAAGCTCTGTTGATTTGCCAGGCACTATTGATGTGTGGAAAGCCAGATCTTTGAAACCATCTCTCAATCTGGAGTAATGAGGATTTGTTTATTTTTACCACAGCTGAGAAACCTCCCTCCCAACAATGCAGCTTTATCCTTTGTTCCCCCTCCCCTTGCTGCCCCAGCGCTCTGGATTTCAGCAGGACTGAACTGCTCAACAGGCCACACGTACTTTTTCATATCTCCAAGCTCTGCTCTTGTTTACCCATCGAAAGGCCCCCACAGAGGTCAGGAGCACTGAGCAGCTGGGGACAAGAGGTGAAGGAAAGCTTACTTTTAACTTCGCATCACTCTGTGACGTTTAACGTTTATACCAGGGGAATGATTTATGCATTAAATAAATAAGCAGTGATTTTTAGTCTTGGTTCAGCTGCCACCTCTTGCAGGAAGCCTTTTGTGGTCCCAGCATCTCTCCTTATGCTCTTTGTAGCCCTTGTGCACACCCGTACCCCAGCACCATGCACTAAAACTATTTATCTACTTGTCCCCAAGAAACAACAATTCACGTGGGGCATGGACCACATCCTAGTTGTAATTACATCCGCAGGCCTAGCACAGGATTTAAAACATGAGCTCAAAGGAAGAGTGGGCTGAAATGACTATAGCACAAACTGGTATGGTGTGAGGTTGAAGAAATAAAAGCTTGGGATGAAAACTTTTGTACGTAAACAATAATGTGTCCTACTTTCCATAACCTACTACAATCTGATTTACATCACACTTCTGTTCTTTTTTAGGGGCTTTTTAGAACTTCTGTAATACTTTTCTACTTTGCTCAAGGTTGGGCAACAATTTTTAACATCGGAAAGAAGAGGACTATAAAATTTACAATTCCTTTCCCTAGAAAAATGATCTTCATGGAGGCAGCTTCTGATGGTTGTCCTTTTTAAAAGTAGAAGCACACTGAGAAAGTACAAAGGAGAATACAGCCAATGGTCTCCCTTTACCCCAAGATACTTAGGTCAAAAGGAATTCAATGTGTGGAAGTATCATAATTTATTTAGCTGGTTCCCTACTGATGGATATTTAGTTTGCTTCAAATCTTTTGCTATTCTAAATAATGTCACAATGAATAATTTTGTGTGTATTTTACTTCACGTGGATGTATGTCTCAGGATAAATTACTGATATGAACTGCTCACTCAAAGTGCACACACAATTTTTTATTTTAATAGATACCATAAAAGTGACCTTCCAAGATGAGGTTGTAGCAATTTACACTCTCACCAGAGGTACATGAGAGCACTTTCTCACTTCTATTTCTACCTGTATTTAAGTTTCATTTATATTTTATTTTCCATTAAGGTTTCTAATCTTCTTGTTTTTCTATCAGTTTTTTGGTCCGTATTTAATGATTGGTAGTAGCATTTTCAGTATAAAGATAGTTTAGTACTTTTTAAACTTTGCTAACTTCACTGACTTTATTAACTTTAATTTCTTTCCCAAAACACATCATTATATATAAGTGAGAAAAATTCAAGGAAAGAAAGGAGATGTTTGACAAATGTGTTATAAGGACTAAGGGCAAAGAACAAGAGACTTACTCCTCTCACATTCACAGATCATGAAGCAAAATGAATTCACAAAGAAGACAGTTCTAAGAAGGAAATGAAACTTCTTTTTCCCTACGGTGATCATTACAGTTTCTGGTGTTTGGGACCTCAATCTTTTATTTGGAGATACTGTGTGTGTGTGTATTTATATTTATATTTGTGTGTGTGCATGCATGCGTCACGCATATGTGTGTATATACATATTTGCTTCGAGTATTTACTACAAATATTTGCTCCATTTTAAAACTCAAGATCAAAAAAGGATCCACAAATAACTACATACTTTGAAGTAAAGCACTAGGGAAGTTTATCTACTGCAGATATTTGTATCAAAACTCTTTTCACAACCTTCTTCATACATGGAATTTTTCTGGCCTAGAAAGGGTTTTTAAAAAGACGAGTAATTTCTGGTCTTCAGGATAAATATTCAAAGCAGAGAGAACAGGTAAACTAGGAATTCATTAAAGTATACATATCTCAAATAGATATGAACTAAAAATTTAAGTCAGCATTTTCATTGAACAATAAAATTTATTTAAAAGAATACATATTTTTAGAATTCAAGACATATAAAGTCCTTGGCATGAAGCACAGATTATACATTTTCATTGAACCATTTTTGAAGAGTTATAAATAACAGTTATCACTTAAGTCTTACTCTTTCACAGGCCATTCCAGTAGGCACTTTACATACTAATTCAGTCAATCCTCACAACAACCTTATAAGGTAGGTGTTCTACTATACCAATTTTACAGATGAGGGAACTGAGGTGCAGACGTGCTGCCTAAGATCTACCTCACTGTCTTGCTAGCATTATCAACAGTAGAATCAGGAATAAAATCTTAATGAATAGCTAAGGAGTTCACTGTAACAAGTACATCCAGCTATCGCTTCTTCCCACTGACCTCATCCATCCTGAACAGGTGCTGCAGTGCAGGCACGCTGCAGAGCACTGCTAGGTGCAAGATGGCTAGGGTCTGAGCCAAGCCTGGATGCAGCGGAGCATATCCAAGCAGAGCAACCTGAGTGTCAATCATGCCCGCCAGGGTTACTTCCCATTTATGCGCTCTTATGGCCTTTGATTTTGGCTAAGGACAACTCTATGCAAGCATTTGACTCTTATCCTTGTCAGATTTCCTTGACCAGTTTCAATTAAGATTCAGTGGCCGGGGACTAAACAGAGCCCACTCTTTAAGAGGTCTTCCAAAGTGTACAATATGGATGAATGTAGGATAATCTGCCAGCAGTACTTTGAGATTCTCAGAAATCACTAGATGTCCTTGACTGCCCAGCAGGGCTACCAGTTCAATACCCCACATTACCTGTTTGGCACCATACTGATGGCTTGATTAAATAAAGTACATATCCTAGGGTTCACATGAAGCAGAGGGCTACAACTGATCTACGGCAGCCTAAACCAGGACTGCAGAATCTAGGATAAATAAACACATAAAGACACTGACAAGTAATAGCACTGTCCTGGCCCAGAGGATCACACAGCATTCTATGTCAGCCTCTTGGGTTTGGAAGTGACTACCCATGCTCTACAAATCAAGCCTCATGAAAGCCAAGGCTCCACAAAACAGGGTGTCAGTACAGAGTCTGTCTTGGATGGGTTGGGGTCCCTATGCTTCTCTGTGAAGGGCAGAGTGTTAGCAAAGCGAGGCCTTGGCCACAGTGAGGGAACTGCCTAGGCCTTTCTCAGAAAGACACTTTAACCATAAACAAGAGCAAAAGGCCTAGTCCCAATCAGCAGCCATCTCCCAAGTTTCCTGGTCCAAAAGTGTTTCTCAGCACCCTGAGATCAAGAGGAAGAGGTGCTGGAGAGAGGGTGGGCCTCTCTGTGCAGCTCAGTCAGGCTGTTTTCAGCAGTGGCTGTGACACCTCTTTAGGTGAGCACTTAACTAAGCACCACAGTGATTTAAAAAATTAATTAATTTTTTTAAAAAGTCCTTTTGGACAGGAAGCCCAATGCAGGAGGGTTTTGCAGACTCCTCCTATAGATTCCACCTCAAAGATTTTCTTTTGTCTAAGGCTGGGTCTCAGTCCACACCTCCACACACACAAACGACACACATGGAGAAGCCGCAGTGTTCAGCCATGCAGACTATAGGTCACTCCACAACGCCCCCCAGAGGCCTCGCTAAAACTGGAGACAGTGTGAATCACTCCACTCCGACTAAGGTCGAAGTCCTTAGGACACAGGCTTAGGAACATTTTACCCGGTGGAATCTGCAAAAAGCTCTTTACCAGTTCCTGTTAGGTAGAGCTATCAAACATAATCTTTAAAAGCACAGTTAGGAATTTTCAGTAATTCTTCTTGGACAGGAATATTCTTTTCCTTAGAAGAAAAAGAATGCCAACAAATAAGGGACGAATTGCAAGTAAGCAAGAATTCTGGGGACTTGCTCAGAACAACCTCTAGTTCTAGTACCTTCCATTCTCAAGAGTGGCAGAGGAAGGAGTTCGCCTGAATCAACCAATTCTTAACCGAAAACCCTTTAGGAAAATGGGAAAACTTACAATTTTTTCCAATCATTAAACCAACAGGAAAAGGGCAAACACATTAGTTTTGACAGTCAATCATATTAAGTTTTTCATGCTGGCCTCACTACCATAGTGATATGAGTACATACACAGTGTATGGACCTGCACTTTATCAAACCACAGTCAGCAGAGTTTATCAGATAGAACCTTGAATTTCACTTTATTAATTATAATGACTAAATTCCAAGCTATTTTCTTCCCAGGTGAAACAAAAGGCAATTTATAATCTAAGAGATTATTCAGATCAGATGAAATCTTCCTCCAGTACTACTAATAATATCTTGGCAATCAATCATTACAGAATTACATAATTGTAATGTTTTCATAAACTTATACCAACCCACGAAAATTTCTACATCACATTATATAACACAGAAACGTATTGTACTTTCCCAGTTCAAATAATAAATACAAAAGGAAAAAATAACTTTAGGTAGCAGGACTAACTTCCATCTTCAGGAAATAGAGTAATGGTTAACAAAATGAACTGCTTTGGGGCTAAATAGGAGTTCCAATCCGAGTTTGATTTTAGCGGCCATTATTCAGATTCCCAGAAATGATTACCCCCACTTTGGGTTATGAAGAATAAACAAATGCTAAAAGATGATAAAAGAATACCATAAAACCAAACAACTCTGTGAGCTTCAACTTCCTCATCTGTAAAATAAGAGTAATAACAATCTCTACCTCACATAAAAGGTGTGAAGATAAAACAAAACAATACATATAAAGGATTATCAGTACTAGAACTAAGATCATTTAATAGATGTTAGCTACTAGAGCTATTATTATTAAATATAAGAAATTAGAGTGATAAAGCAATACCAAATGCCTGCCTTCCATGGCTCAATGATGAGGCTGTTAGCCTACAGGCCCTGTGCAGTGCTGTGACCAGCTCCCAGGAAGGCTGGGGAAGCCACAGTCAGGCAGGATGGGTTTGCTGGCCAGGTGCTGGAGGAGCAGTACACCTGGCAGGCAGCACAGCCTTTACACAGCAACCCAGGTAACTGGAGACCTAAGCATGAACCACAAACGCTTTTGTAAAAATGTTTTAACATTATATTCAAAAAGAAACTTAGTTGGGGTGATGAAAATGTTCCAGAATTAGACAGTAGTGATGGCTGCACAACTCTGTGAATATACCAAAAATCATACTTTTCAAAGGGTGAATTTTATAATATGTAAATTATATCTCAATTTTTAAAAAAAGAAACATGGACATAGAACATGTGTCTCCCCATTTCCATGGTTCTGACGAGTTTTTATCCAGTTGTGTGGTATGTTGAACGCCGGGCAGCATTAAGAACGGCTGCCTGCGTCTTTGCCAGCTTCCTGGTCCTAGCCTAGCGGAAACCTTCTCTGCTTTCCCTGGGTTCTCTGCCCTGCTGAGGCTCGCAAAGCTGTTTGGATATGTGGTATCCTTCTGTCACCTTCTAGCTCTTGTTCCTTCAGCACAGCCCAAGGTAGAGGTGACCATTTCTGGGAATCTGAATACCAGGATGCACACATTCTTATATTAATTCTGTAATTACTTATTAAATGCATGCCGCAGGCCAAGGACTGAGGACACAGCAGTGAAGGCGGGGCGGGCACCAGTGCTCCTGCAGCACCACCCCCGGTGGCAGCAGCAAACACCAGCACACGTGCTCAGTGCACCGCCTGTGGACAGCAGGCAGGAGGGGGTGGTGCACCCCAGAGGATGGCTGTATCGAGGACACCTGAGCAGAGCCCTGAAGGAAGGGAAGAAGCACAGCAAACCAGTGTTAGGTAAACACCATTTGTAGAGCTAGGGCTAGGGTCTGGAGCTCACAGACCCCTCGAGCCCATTCACAAACCCTTTACAAGCAGGTCTATGAGCTAGGTAACCGGACAAAAAGGTCCTTAGAGCCTTGGTTGAAGAAAGAGTAGTCTTTATTCAGCACACACACATCTAAGAGCTAAGCAGTCCACACAGAGAAACTCAGAAACTCAACTGCTACCAGCAAAGTCCAAAGAAAAACTGATACTGGGCAGCTGCCAGCAGAGTAAACATGCTCTATTTTTAGACCCAAGCTCTCTGCTGGCCAGTTCTGCTTCACAAACTGAAGAACACACAAAAGCAACAAACTAGAAAGATACACGGGTGCACATGCGCACTAATTCCACCCACACACAACCTGTTTGCAAGAAATGTCAAGGGAACCTGACTAAATTATTCTATTTTCCCCACACCATGAGAGACAGAAGAATGAATTCTGCAAGTCTAAACGAAGGCAACCAACCAATGGAGAAATGAGCAAGATGTATAAAGGCTCTTAAAGGAATGGCCAAAAAATTGAAAAAATGCTCATGCCACTCATCAGAGGAATGCAAAATAAAACCTCAAATCAGATTGGCAAAACTTAAAAAACCACCCAACGATATCAAGAGTTCATGAGGATAGAAAATGGAAACTCTAAGATGCTGGTTGCCAAAGTACAATCACGAAAAACATGTTGACAAACTCCAGTCACGTTGAAGATACATATAGTGTCCGATCCAGCAATTTCCAATCAGCTATTTACCCAAAAAAGCTACTGAACATGTGCACAGAGACACTCCCAGTAATGTTCACAGCAGAGTTAACAATGGCGAAACAACCCAGTGTCCAACCACAGGACAATGCACTCTGGAATATTACAGGGTGGAGTGCTACACAGCATTACAGGTCTCAGAAGCTGTATGCATCAACATGAATAAATCTCACACACATAGCATCAGACAAGCCGCAGGGATGTGGGGGAGTTACTGATCAATGGGCACAAAGTTTCATTCTGGGCAGATGAAAGAATTCAGGACTCGAATGGTCATGATGGTTACACAACAACGCAAATGTACTTAATGCCACCGAACTCTACACTTAAAAACGGTTAAAATGGTCATTTTTTTTAACTGGTCAAAAAATAAACTATGTTGCAGAAGGATACATGTTGGATGATGCTATTATATAAAGTTTTAAAATATAAAAAGCAATATGCTCTATTGTTTATAAAGTTATACATACAGAGCAAAGTATAAAGAATGATAAATATCAAATATTCCTCTGAAGGAAAGGGAAGGAAAGGAAATATGAAAGAAAAGAGGTTCCCTGGGATCACAACTGAGTTTATAAGCTAGATGGTAGTTATATTGGTATTTACCATCTTATTCACTATATCTTTTTATATGTACAAAATATTTAATCACACACAAAAAAATGGTGACAGGGGGCATTTTTTTGAAAATTTAAACACAATTACTTCCCACAGTGTTTTTAGATGTTTCTGTCTAGACCCCATGAAGTAGGCACTGTATTTACCTCTCATTCTACAGGTGAGAACACTGAGTCCTTCACCCAATATCACACAGACAATAACCTTGGAAGCCTTGCTTCAGAGTCCCAAGCTTTCAACTACTACGCAAAGCAGACTGTTGGGAAACAACTAAGTACACACCAGAAGGGAGAGAATAAATGCAGTGTTCTCACTGGCCAAATATTTATCACATGGCAATTGTGTGTCACTCCCAGTGATAAGGTCTTGGAATACCACAGTGAGCAAAAAGGCATAACACACTACGCTTTCCCTCAGGGACCTTTCAGTTCATAACAAGGACAATGAACTAAGCAACCACAGCCGAACTTGCTCTCCTGGGGTGGCCAAAGAGCAGAGGCACCACTCACACAAGTGTGCCGCATATAGAGTGTGGGAGGAGGAGGAGAGAGGCAGGAAAGACTGCAGAGACAAAGCTTGTAAGGCTACGTGCTGTATCTACATAAAAATATACCATCCAGACAAAAAGAACAGTGTTGTAGTGTCGTGTTTACCACTATTGAAAGATGCATGTGACACACTGTTAATGGAAAAACTTTAAAAGTCACCACATGTAATAACATCTTCTTGGACTGGACCAGCACAGATAACAAGTTTCAATACATAATAATAGTATCTTACCAAGTCAATGCATAAAAGATGGAACATTCAATACATGGTACTGGAAAACCAAATAAAATTGAGTACTAAATCATATCACAACTGGATTAAAGAGTTAAGATTTAAACAATTGGTCTTTGAAAGAATAGGAAAATATAAAAAATAAGTATTTTTATATCCTAAGTGTTAGGCAATTATGTTTTACTGATGTCCAAGACAGTGGCAGGCGGAAAGGAGGAACACCCAAAATGGCTGCGGAGAGTTTCAGGTCCCTAGAACAGCATATTTTCCGAGAATCAAAAAAAAAACCCTCCCCCTTCTTCACCACCACCACATCCCCTTCCTGCACGTGAATTTCTCCACCTATAGAAAAATCCCAACTCAGCTTAAACCCTGCTCACTTCCCTCCCCTCCCTTCTTAGCCAATAGGAGCAGTCCAGCTCAGCCTAACTGGATATAAAAGGCCCACCCGATTCTCCCTGCTGCTGCTCTCACTTCCAAGAGGGCAGCCCGCTTGTTCATTTTGCCTACCTAATACACTTTGGTTGAGTCCCTGTCTCCGGGTTTGTTTCTTTTGCGCTCAGGCTGGGCTTTTTTCCTTTCACTAAGGGTCTAATTATGACACTAAAAGCAGAATTCACAAATTACTAGATCTTGAAAAAACAGTTGGAAGACTTACACTATTAGATTTCAGAAGTTAAACTTAACCCTGACGAGACTTCCAGTTTCTGGTACAGCATGTAAGGAGCTTGGAAGTCACCACTCTGTCCTAACGATGAGTAAAACTCTGAACAAACAAACAAAAAAAAACAGTCTCTTCGATCCATAAGAGAAGTGAGGTCACAGGGCAAACCCACTGCCCCCAAAACCAGAGAGACAGACAGGCAAATACAGAGAATCACATCTATAGGAGCAGAAACCAGTGCCAGGAGAGGGAAACCTGACCTGAACTACAGTTGTCAAATTGCTGGAGGTTCAGCGTGGACAAGTCTGAGACATGAGAACTCCAGGGGAACCCAGTCATAGAGGCCCCCACACTTTTGGGAGTATTACTTCTTGGAGCTCCACCAAATTCTCAAAGTGCATACAAGAGGAAATACCCCTGTGCTTCTGACGAGGGGAAGGAAAAAGAAACCATTTTGAAATATGCCAGAACATTCTGTTCTTCTTAACAGGTCTGCTCTCAGGAGAAACTATTTAACCAGAACCTAACCTGTTGGGGTTTTATCAGAGCCTAACAGATCTGAAGGAAGGGAAAAACCCAACTCCAGCCCACTCTAGCCTCCTGTCTTGCCTAACTGGGGAGAAAAAACTGAGAAATACATGTGAAGTTCACAGTCCAGAGGTACAGAGATATGGCCCACTGAAAGACTGAGACCTACTCATAGGACTACACAAGGGTGCTTCAAAACGTTCATGGAAAACAGCATTAAAAGATAATGCAAATTGTTCCATACTCCCATCCTCGTAGAACACTTTCCTTCCCCTGACACCTTATCACCACAACACTAAAGGCCTGTTTACAACAGACCTTTTTACCCAGTACCTCATGTCCAGCTACCAAGAAAAAGCTGCAAAGCATTCTAAAAGGCAAAAACCAAGTTTGAAGAGACAGCAAGCATCAAAAGTAGACTCAGAGATGGCAGGGATGTTAGAATGATCAGATCAAGAATTTAAAACAACTGTGATTATTATGCTAAGGGCTCCAACGGTTAAAGCAGACAGCATGCAAGAACAGATGGACAATGTAAGCAGAGAGACAGTTTCCTAAGAAAGAACCAAAAAGAAACACTAGAAATCAAAAACATGGCAACAGAAATGAAGAATGCCTTTGAGATTGAACAAAGCTGAGGAAAGAATCTCTGGGCTTGAGGATATCTCAACAGAAATCTGTAAAACTGAAAAGCAAAGAGAAAGAAGACTGAAATAAACCAGAAAAGAATATCCTAGAACAGTTGGACAATTACGAAAGGTGTAACATACACGTAACAGAAATACCAGAAGGAAAAGAGAGAGAGAAAGGAACAAAAGCAGTATCAGAAGCAATAGTGACTGAGAATTTCCCCCAAATTAATGTCTAACTCCAAACCACAGTCCAGGAGGCTAAGAGAAAACCAAGCAGGATAAATGCCAGAAAAACTTTACATAAGTATATCATGCAGGAAAAAACTGCAGAAAATCAAAGATAAAGAAACAATCTGGAAAGAAGACAGAGGGGGAAAAAAGCTTACCTACAGCAAAGATAAGAATTACACCAACTTCTCAGAAACCATGCCAAAAGAAGAGAATGGAGTGAAACTTTTAAAGAGCTGAGAGGAAAAAAACCACTGTGTAGAATTCTGCACCCTACAAAATTATCCTTCAAAAGTGAAGGAGAAATAAAGGCTTTCTCAGACAAACAGAAATTGAGGAAATGTGTTGCCAGTATATCTTCCTTGAAATAAATGTTTAAAGAAGTTCTTCAGACAGAAGGAAAGTAATATAGGTCAGAAACTCAGATCCACGTAAAGAAAGGAAGAGGATTGGAAAAGGAATAAATAAAAATAAAATAAAATCTTTTATTTTTCTTATTCTTAATTGATCTAACAGAACAGTTTGTTCAAAGTAATAATTGTAACGATTACATATGCTTATGTACAGTGAAATGAATAGCAGCAATGACACAAGGGACAGGAGAAAAAGTTCAGGTTATTTTGTTGTGGAGTGGCATAGTGGTACTTGAAAATGAACCTGGATAAGCTGTAAATGTGTAGTACAAACTCTAGGGAAACCAATAACAAATGTGACAAAAGTATAATTGATATGCTAAGAAAGGAGAGAAAATGGAATCATACAAGATGCTCCATTAAAACCACATGTGGGTAAAACAGGATAATTTAGTCAGGCTCCCTTGGCTCAGGTCTGGTTGGGGGTCGAGCAGCACATTTCTTGTAAACAAGTTGTGTTTGGGTGAAGTTAGTGTGCATGTGCACCAATGTATCTTTTTAGTTCTGTTGCTATTTTGTGTTCTTCCGTTTGTGAAGCAGAACTGGCAGGCAGAGCTCGTGTCTAAAATAGAGCGTGTTTGCTCTGCTGGCAGCTGCTCAGTTTTTCTTTGGACTTTGCTGGTAGCAGTTGAGTTTTGGAGTTTCTCTTTGTACTGCCTAGGTATTAGATGTGTGTGTGCTGAATAAAGACTATTCTTTCTTCACCTACGGCTCCAAGGACCTTTCTGCTGTTACCTAGCTCATAGACCTGCATGTGAAGGGTTTGTGAATGGGTTCGAGGGATCTGTGAGCTCCAGACCTTAGCCCTAGCTCTACACCACAAAATATAGAGAAAGTGTGGAAGGCAAAAATAGGAACAAAGAACAAGGGCAACAAAGAGAAACAGCAACAAATATGAGAGATATTCATCCATCCATACAAAACATCACCTTTAATGTGTGCTATTGTTGAAATAACAAACAAAATACACCAGTGGAACACAACAGAGAGCCCAGAAGTACATACACACAAATATGGTCAACTGATCTTTAAGAAAGAAGCAAAAACAATACAATGGAGAAAAGAAAGATTTTTCAACAAATGGTGCTGGAACAACTGGAAATCCACATGCAAAGAAATGAATCTAAGCAGAGACCTTTACACTATTCAAAAAATTAATTCTCTAGAAGGTAACAAGAGAAAATCTAGACGACCTTGGGTTTGGTGATCACTTTTTAGATACAACACCAAACTCATGATCCATGAAAGAAAGAACTGGTAAGCTAGATTTCATTAATATTAAAATTTTCTGCTCTGTGGAAGAACAGTACCAAGAGATGAAAAGACAAGTCACAGACTGGGACAAAATGTTTGCAAAAGACATATCTGACAAAAGATTGTTCTGCAGAATATACAAAGAACTCTTAAATCTCAACAATAAGAAAATGAACAACGCAATTTAAAAAATGGGCCAAAGACCTTAACAGACACCTCACCAACGAAGACATACAAGAATGTCCATAAGAATAATTTACAATATTCAAAACTGTGAAACAATTCAAATGTCCATCAATAATGGAAACACTAAATAGTCTGTGGTATGGTCATACACTATACAGCAATAAAAATGAATGAATCACTATTTCTTGCAACATCATGAAAAAACCTCAAAACACAATATTGAGCAAAAGAAATCAGACACAAAAGCATAAATAATGAATGTTTCACTTACATAAAGTTCAAAAATAGGCAAAACAAAAATAAATTTAAAAGTTCAGTAATAAGAAAAATTACTCTATGGTGCTAGAAGTTGGCATAGCATTCACATTTTATATAAAAATATACTTGAAAAATATGTACAATATCATTTTTATAAGTGAAATACACACACACATATATAAGCACATATTAAAAACTGCAGGAGATAATAAAGCAATACAGTAACTGTTTACTTTTGAATTCTGGTGGAGTATGAGTCATCATATTTTCTTCATTAAAGTAATATTTATTTCCTAAGTAGTTTTTAGCAGACATGCTTACGTAACTTTTTAAGCTAATAAAAGAAAATGCCTTTAAATTCTTCATTAAATAACATTAGTACTCCTGGTTCTAAGGTTAACATTCACTACATTCGTATCTGTTGCTCACTTTCCCACCTGCCATCCTCCCATTCACCCCCTACACAGTGGCTTCTGCACAAGACACTGCACTACACTTCTTCTTGACACAGTCATTAAAGACCAAGTGGTAAATCAAGTTTCTTTTTCATTTCACCTTGACCTTTACTTTGTTATCTTTCTGGAAACTCTGTTTCCTGGAATTGTATATAATATATCACACTTGCATTGAATTGAACCAACATCTTTATCGAATTCTTCCCAGACTCGCTCTCTACTGCTTTTCACTTTGAAAGCTTCAATATTTTTGTTCCTAGGGCTCCTTCCTTGGCCGTCTTTAGGCACTTCTTGGGTGATGCTGTCCTCATCCTTGCTTTCAACTACAATCTACTGCTGAAGAGATGACTCCCAAATCTACACATCATACTCCAACACTCCTATGAGTCTCTAGTCCTGTGTAAGCCAATATCTACTAGACATTTCCTGGTGTTTCAATATAAACCTAATGCAATATATTCATATTTCCCTAAAACAAGCTTAGGTAGAAGTCAGGTCTGGAGGAAACCTATTCACTAGGGAATTTCTTGGGACTGGAGGGAAATAACCAGCTTGCAGACACTGGCTTTACATGACACCGCTGGAGGGATCAAGCACAGCTGTCTTGGTCTGATTTCAGAAGTGGCTAAAACCAGAATATCATTTTAGCTAAGCAGAACAAGGTAAAATTGTATTAAATCCAAGCTGGATGGAGTCAATACCCTTGGGAGATCTATACCAATGGAGAGGGCTCCCACAAGCTACATAAAGTTTTTAAGGCCAAAATAAAGCTTTAAAAAAGGTGATATTAAGAAACAGGTATCCAGACCAGCTGGATGGGTTATGGCTCAAGAACAGACTTTCGCATCCATGATAGGAGGTGGAAATAAAAAAACAGGTCAATAAGCAGAGGAAACAGAAACAGGGAAGAGAGATGAGCCCGTCCTGAAAGAGAGGGAAGAAGACATAATAGCCCATTGACTCCAGGATACTCTAGATTATATGATACAGCATTATTTCACAGTCCATTATTTTGTCTTCTCCTTTATGAAAGCAACAATGCTACCAATTAAACATGACATGCCATCTCTGGCTGCACCTGATTTTAGAAATATTAAAAAACGGCCAAATGTGCATTTTGCAATTCAGGAGCAGCAGAGGTACTAAGACTCCTCAAGTGTGCTGAGGATAGGAAACCGGACTTACTGTCAGGCCCCCAGGATGGGAAGCAGTGTGCATGAATACCATACACTCCTGCTACTGGCCAACAAGCAAGATGAAAGACTAAGCTGTCTTTAAAATGAAGATCATAAAGAAATTTACCAGCGTGCAAAAATGCTTATGACATGATGTTCAACAACAACAACAAAAGCAATATATAAAATTGAATCATACATACAGAAAAGCACCTCCTTCCCCAGATCAAATAGGAGTACTGCCAGTGTTAATAGTAATTGTCTTGAGGTCTGGAATCACAGGTAATTTCTTTCCTTGCTTCTTTTTATTTCTCTTTCCTTCCACCAAATTTCCATAATCAGCACATAACGTTTTTATAGTCAGAGATGAGAAGGTCAAATACGAAATGTTTGTTTTTTAAATTGCAAGCTGTGGGCCACATGCATACATTGGTTTATTTAAATATGAGACACAAAGCTACCTCATTAATGTACAATACTCTCTCCCTAACGATAAGACAACATTACTCAAATAATGATGTCAGGTCAGTTCATTATTGACATGCAAGAATGTGTAATGCAGGAAATTACTTTTGTCTTTTTCTTTTTTAAATATAAGGTTTCAAGAATGTCAATATTATTGCTTAAACAAGGAAAAGGATTAAATACTTCAGTTTTTTCCTGGCTCTTGACCTTGGCATAACAACATGCCAGCAGAAACACATCTGGTCACATTGCTGATAGAAGTCTACTGCTTAAGGTAGGCAGTGGCTCTTATACAAGATGCATTTCTCTTTTTTTTGAAAAAGGACTGTTTGACAAGTAGCTGTTGCTGACGGAAATTGAAGCTAACACATTTTCCCTGTTATCTTGACAGAATTGTTTTTTTAGCCCCAAATACTCAGTACCAATATATTTCTCGCCTCATATTGAAAAGGAACATTTTGACAAAGGATAAAGATCTGGAAATGTAAACATTATACTAGCCAAAAGTAAAAAACAAAACACTCTACCTTCTACTCCGAGTAGCACTATCTCATAAATAGGCTGAAAATCTTGGGACAAATAAAATTTTTGCTTATAAAGCTCAAGATATTGTCTCCTTTCAAATGCTTTTCCTTGCTCAGGCATACTAAAAGCCTGAACAAGCAATAACAATAACAATAAGCAATAAGAGTATGGAGTTCTAATTAAAATATTTGAAATACACTTTTATTGAAAAACTCAAATGATTATCAGATTACAGTAATAATGTTTGACCCTACCTAATAAATATAGCTACAATATACACGTTTTATTTTGAGTGTTAAACAGCAATAAAACAGACTTTTCTTGATAGCATCTATTATACCTTACAATATCAGATATTCAGAAGGAAATAACAGCTGAAGTAATTTAAAGAAAACTTTAAGGCAGCTTACTGCCACAGTTCTTCTTTCTTAAATGGCAACATAAACAATATAAGAACGAGAAACATAAACTGCAATTGCTATAAAATGCTTAGAAAGCAATCACCCTAATGTGTAGGCAAATAGTCTAAACAGCCTTTTTCAATGAGAATTAGAGACAATAGTGAGGTTATATTTAAGAGGCTCATGAGTTAGAAAATATTACAGAACTTTTAAGTTACTGCATTACTATCAATGAGTCAACCCAGATTAACAACAATTGAATTGGACATCTAAAGACTAGTAACTTCAAGATAAGAATTCATTTTGTGGAAAATTTTAGCCAAAGAAATAAATTAAGCTATGAAGCCGTTCTGCTAAAGCTTCCTGTCATCTTCCACACCCTGACTCAGAACCAGTCTAATAACAGTCTCAGATGTGTCTGATATTGCCATCTCCTGCTATTTACTCCCATCTAAATCTACTCTGATTTTTATACTATGAAAGTATTTCAAAAGTTCATGGAAAGGTTTGCATTATCTTGTAATTCTATTTTTTGATGAACTTTTTGAAGTTCCCTCATACGTACCTCCTGTCTCAGCAACAAGTGAAGATGACATGGCTGCAGGTAAAGTCCAAAGGCAAAGCAGTTTTAGAAACCCAAAAAGCACTTAGCCTGCAAGCTTTAAAATAACCAAGACAGCTCAAAAGCCAATGTAATGACTTTTGCACTTCTTAAATGATGTGTTATAACAAAAAAAAGCATCAATCTACCTTCTCAAGCATAAAATCGCCAACAAACAAAAAACACACAAAGGTTTAATCAGCTGAACAATCAGGAAAATACACTACAAAGCTCTGTTGAGTTTCCACTCACTCATTCTTTTAAGAAACATTTATCAAATATCATAAAATATGCTAGACATTGTGCGGAATTCAGGTATGAGTAAGGAATCCAGTCTGGGAGAAAGGGGCTACGATAAAACAGAAGAAACAACGTGTTTTATAGATTTATGGAGAAAGGTGCAGCTAAATGAAACTGCAAAAGCCTTCGCAGCAGAGGCAGTAATGAAGCTGAGCCTGGGATGGTGCGCAGAAATCCTACAAGTCAAAGAATGGAAAGAAAGGGCATTCCAAGGTCTGAGGAGAGGGTAATAACTAAAGACTCAGGAAAGAGAAAGTGCTGGGCACAGGTGCAGAGACAGGGAAATAAGGCATGCCTGGGAGCACAGGGGGCCACGTCTGGGAATGTGCACGGGGGCCAGATGGTGATGGACTAGGAATGTCAGAATAAGTGCTGGGCAAAGATGGAAAGGGAGGTTTTCTGTGACAGTGACTCCTGTACCTGGCTGCACATCGAATGTCACCTGTAATGTTTAACAAGAGAGTCTCAGATACCACCAGGAACAGGAAACTATAATTTGTTAAGCTCCTATGGAGAATCTCATTATCAGTCAGATATGGATGGAACATGAACCACCACTTAGAAAAGTGACAGAAAGGAAGGAAAGAAAAAGGTTTGGAGGGCAAGAGAAGACAGGGCAGAGGCAGAGAAAACAGAAAAGGGGAGACCGCTACAAGAGAAGTACAGAGGTGGAACCAACAGAAAGTACCAACCATGAGATGTGGGGCTAATGAAAAAGAATCCAAAGGCTATGTTAGGTCAAAAAGAAGAGGAAGGTAAGCACGCCATTAGAAAACACACAAGAAGGGCCATGTGTTTACTGGAAAAGACACTAAATTTGGACAGTCTGAGGCTGAGTTAACGTGGGGTGTAGGAAATTTGGTTCTAGAAATTCAGGAAAATTAACTTCATGTTTAGATATACACTATTTGCTAACACCTCTTCTAGGTTTGATGTATATTGCGACCTAACCATGTTTTATTAACTTTGGGGGTATATGTATCTCTCTCCTCAAGTACATGAAAGGCAAACAATATATATCAGGCACGGTGCTACAAACTTAAGAGAACTCAGTAAACATTTATTAAATAGTAAATGGTCAACATTCCTCAAAAGAGGAAGTCTTTAAAAAGCTGAAGACTTTAGTCTTTTTTTTATTTTAAAGAGAAAAGAGGGAAAATATCTCTCTATTCTTTTTTCCTTCTTCACTCATTCACTCATTCATTTTTAAGATATCATAATTCTTACCTTTGTTGCCAAGGCTTTTAAACTGTCAAGGAATCTTTCCCAGAAATCCTTAAAGAGTGGGCGGTCAATTTTCTTCAGGCTATCTCTGGTGCTAGCATCCACACTGACATATAGCTGAGTAACTGGCTTGAGGTTTCTTGGTAATTTTTTTTAAAAAAAGGAAAGAAAAGAAAAAAAAGAAGAACATCACACCTGATACAAGGCTTTCCATGATGTAAATAAAACTTACAATCTGTCATAGATGTGGTTATTAAATATTTCACTAGATCTACAGGCTTCTACTTCTCCCTGAAGACTGAAGCAATGATTTTAATAATGTGATAAAATGGGATGTCCTCTGGTTATTTTTTAAATGACTGAACACCATCCCTAATAAATTGAAAACATTCAATGATTTAAAATTGGCCACTCTTCAAACACTAGATTTTAATAGAAAATAAATGAAACAACATCTAACATTAGGTCTGGCAGCATCAGCCCAGCACAGAGGGCTCTCAGACCTAACTTTCCCCATAAATGATGCCACACAAGATTGACACAGTTGAAACCTCACAGCCCTGTGGGATCTGGGCTGATAGGCCACCTCCCATCATCAATTCACTGATTGAAGTCTTCTAAGGAACAACCCTGAAAGCTCAAGCCTTACCTGAAGGGCACAAAGTCATACCTACAACTCCAAAAGTGAGCGTGGGTTTAAAGTCAAGACTTTTTGGACACACAGTGACCTATTGAGGAGCTTTAAGCAACACAGAGCTACCTAGCACTTACAAAGGAGGGTATCCAGAAGAAAAACGTATGCTGCAGATTCTTATTTTTCTTTGCCTTCTCAGTTTCCATGAATACCACTCATTCTCCATGTTTCTCAAATTCATTGACTCAGTTCATAATTTCACTCCTACCTACTAGATTTCTAGCAAGTGAAACCTAGATTGTACTTTTTCCAAAGATTTTTTCCCCATCTCCTTTCAAACAAGTCTCATAAGTCATTCTTTTCAGTGATTTTAGAATCCTCTGACAAATTCTCCCACTATCAATTCTCTGTAACTACACTGCAGTTTATTCCACGCTTAACCCTACAATGTTAGGCATGCATTCTTTTGTTTCAAAGTCTGTACACTTTTTTTTTTTTGTCTTTTTGTGACCGGTAAGGGGATCAACCCTTGGCTTGGTGTCGCCCGCACCGCGCTCAGCCAGTGAGCGCACCAGCCATTCCTATGTAGGATCCGAACCCGCGGCGGGAGCGTCGCTGCGCTCCCAAGCGCTGCACTCTCCCGAGTGCGCCATGGGGCCGGTCCTAGTACACTTTTAAAAATAGAGATACAACTCATGCACCATAAAATTCACAATTTTAAAGCAGTTTTTGTGCTTTTTATATCTATCAGCATCAGCCATATTTTTCTTATTTTCCAGCCACACAAGCAGATACTTAAGTAGTTACTTTTTAGTGAATGCTGTTGACTTCAGTGGACAGAACTTTTAAGGGAATGTAGGCCAAACAAATGCTTGCAATGACTTGGCTTAGTGTCTAGACCCAAAGTTATTAGAAGTAGAGAAGCCCTAACCAAAGGTAGCTAAGAGAAGATTCAAATACTGGCAGACTCTCATTGCTCTAACCCCTCTGCAATATTGATATACAAAAGAGAATCCTTAAAAGTTCAGTAATGTGTCACTACCGAACAAAACACAGTGATTTTCCTGGGAGCCTCTTTAATAACAAACTATGCTACCTTAACTAGAATTTTTTTTTTTTCTTTAACAACAAAAAGATTGTCTTAATGGTTACTGATGGCTATCATCATCTGATACTTACAGGGCTTTGTCATAAAGCTTCCTGATGCAAAATGGGATCTGGCCTGACCTTTTCACTATGCCTCCAGAACTCCTGAAGATTATGAGCAGTAAATCCCAAAGACCATACCTATTTTACAAACCTCTATCGTTTACAAAAAAGGAAGCCCTGGACACTGACAGCACCAATAAAGAATTGGAGTCATTACTAAATGTGAGATGCTATAATTAAGGAAGTTTATAGATCTCTTGCCAGGGAACGATGGAAGAATAGAGAAGAGGAAAGGTCCCTAGAAATGAGAGAGCTCATTTCTAAGGTGCCAAAAGCAGCAAAGGGACCTTGGAGAAATTTTCTAAGCCTCAGGAGTCTTATTTCTGCCTAGTGCTGGCCTCTGTTCACCCAGGACAAGCAGGGAGGCTCCCAGATGGTCATTTGTTTGTCTCCATTCTATACAGAGATAGCAACATTTTAGCTTCCAAAAAGCAAGAAAATGTTATGTTATTAAACCCGAAACTCTACGATAATCTGGGGCTGTCAGATCAGGCCAAATAATTGAAGAGGAAGGAGGAGGATGCAGGAGAAAGTTGTTCACTGTCCACCAAGTACTCGTCAGGTGCTGAGTGCTCTACCCTTCTCATTCAGCCCACTGAATCCTCACAATAAAACAACGAGCTGGTTGCTTTTTATGCCCATTTCAGAGATGATAAGGCTGCAGTTCAATGAGGTTAAGTGGCCTGTGAAGGATCAACAGAAAACAAGTGTCAACAATGAGATTCGAGCCCCGAAGCAACCCCAGAGCCTATTCTAAGCCCACACCAAAATGGTGAAGTTCACAGCATGGCTGAGTATTCAAATCACTGCAGTTTAAGGCAACACACCATATTCCTAAAATGAAAAACCCTAGAGAATACAGATGATTTATGAAATGCAGATTATAACTGCAAAGTCCTAAGAAAAGCCAAAACTATGAGTCTTTGGAAAGAAATTCTAAACTTAATTCCTTTTCACAGGCTTCCGTACCTCATTCAACATTTATTCAGGGCTTCCTATGAACCAGACACTGGCACAGAGACTCGGCCCTCCAACTTCCATCAGGAGGGAACGAGAAATGGATGAGCATCCCACCAAGTGCTCAGCACCATGACTAAGGTGGGTGAAGTGCAAAGGGAATAAACAGAAGAACGAGTTGATTCTGTCTGGGGATTAAGAAAGGAGGATTAGGGGCAAAGTCAAAGCTGGCCTTTGAAGGACACAGAGTTCATCGAAAAGATCATGAGAAGATCATTCCTAGGGATGACCAAAGGAGAAAAGCAAGCAAAGGCCCAGAGCTGTGAGATGCATCAGGATAGATGAGTCACAAGCTATCTCAGTGGCTCTAACATGGCAAAGAGGACTGGGAGAAGTCTGAGGCCAGGTCTCATGACCTGCCACAAACGTTAGGCTAGGCTTGCCGAAGACTTAAGTAGTCAACGACACCATCAGGCCGGTGCTGAAGAAAGTAAGCTGGCTTCGGAGTGATGGGTGGATTACAAAGGTAACAAACTACACTGTTCCGCACCTGGCTCTTTTCTTACCCCCACCTAATACCAGTCCAACAACCCCTTACCCACAATTCCAAAATCCAAAGTTCTAAAAACCAAAAGGTTGTTTTTCTAAGTTTGGAGCCAAACTCACTTGGAAGCAAAATCTGACTTATCATGAGGCTCTTTACATTCTTAATTTTTCTGTTTATGTGAAAAAGAATACTCTGTTGCAGAACTAATTATGTGGGCCTATAGAGTGCTGGAGATGTTACACTCCCAGAAATGTTACAAAATACAGCATAAGCACTGTATTGCCTTTCTAAAATCCTGAAACACTTCTAGGCACAAGGGATAAAAGAGTGTAGACAGTTCCTTGTGGGTATCATTCCACACCAATATACAGAGTTTTGTCACTTTTTTTCTTTGATTTTTTTTTACAACTGCTTTGTATGACAGTATAAATGTACACTGTGATTTCTCTTTGATACACTGGTTATTTAACAGTGTGTTGTTTAATTTCCACATATTTGTGAATTTCCCAAATTTTAGCATATGAAATTTTTGACCATTATTTCTTCAAATATTCTCTGTCCCTTTTTCTCCTTTCCTCTGGAACTCCCCTTATGAATATGTTGGCATGTTTAACAGTGCCCCCCAGGTCTCTGAGGCTCTTTACTGATAGCCTTTTTGGTGAGGCATCATTCTTATATTTCTCTTTGGTTCTTTGGAAATACTTTCCTTTAGTTCTTTGAATGCATTTTCAAAAGCTAATTTAAAGTCTTTATCTAGTAAATCCAACATCTAAGCATCCTCAGGAACAGTTTCCATTAGCTGTTTTCTTCCCTATGTATGGGCTATACTCTCTTGTTTCTCTGTATATTTTGTGATTTTTTTCCCCTTGATGAAAACCTGACATTTTAAATAATATTATGGGCAACTCTGGAAATCAGATACCTCTCAACCCAGGATTTTTTTTGGGGGGGGGATGTTTATTTTTCAACTGTTTGCTGCTATTTTTGTTGTTGCTTAACTAATTTGTTAAATTCTGTATACTTTGTTGGTTTTGGCCATTGAAGTTTCTGTTCAGTTAGCTTACTGGTCAGCTAATGACTGGACAGAGGTATATTTAAATGCCCTCAGCCAATAACTCTTCGGAGGGCAAGCAGGAGCGGGATGCATGCTTTTGACGCCAGTCAGGCAGTTCACAGTTCTGCCTCAGTTTTCACCACCCGCTTGCTCAGGACATGAGGGGAGAGCACAGGCCTTCTCAAGTCTTCCTGAGCATGCTCACTGCCTTCCTCATGTGTGTGGTGGTCTAGAGTCCCAGGAATAGGCTGTAGCTTTTCAAAGTTCCCTATGAACATCTCATTCCCCAGTTTTTCCTTTTAGATTTTTTGGTTAGCTTCTTGTTTGCCCCAACTGTTTTGCCACATCAGGCAGCTGTGAAGTTAAACAATTCCCTATACTTGTTTATGAGAAACACCCCAGAGAGGGGCTTTTTGCAGCAGACTGAGTCACTTCAAATAAAGATAATCCCTATGAGTGAAAGCTTCCAGGAAAATACCACGCAGGCCACATAATGACCATTTTCTGGGAATGAGATTTTGAAGAGTTCCAACTCTATTTTGCTGCTCCCTCTGGCTGCTGGTTTTTACTATGATTGTGGGCTATTGGTTTTCAAGGCTACTACAAGAACTGGGGAAGTCAGAACAGAATGGGACATGTTAACATTACAAAGCTCACTGTTCTTACTGAGATTCCACCATTTTTCTTGAATAAATGCTCCTCGGATTGTTGCATGCCTTTGGTTAATCTCCATAGCTGAGAAAAAGTTGATTCAGATAATTTTTGCCAGTATTCCCACTGTTTTTAGGGAGGAACAGTTAAGGTCTGTACTCTGCTATTCCTGCTAACATCCAACCCACAAGTTTTGCATTTATTTCCATCATCATTAATCAAAATATTTTTTAATGTCCATTGTGATTTCTTCTTTGACCCATAAGCAAATAAGGAGTGAAGGAGTGTGCTGGTTAAATTCCAAACATATTGGAATTATTCTAGTTATCTTTTTATACTGATTTCTCCTTTAATTCCATTGTACTCAGATATCATGCTCTGTATGATTTCAACACTGTGCTGAAACCTCCTATAATGTCCATCATATGGCCACTTGGAAATTGTTCTATGAGCCAAGTTCTGTGGTCTCGAAAAGAATTTGTATTCAAAGTTTCTGGCTACAATGCTCTATTTCTGCAATATAAGTTAAATTTGTTAATTCAGTTGTTCAGTCTTCGATACTGCTACTGATTTTGATTTGCTTATCAGTCTGAGTGAAGTGTGTTAGGAATCTACCATTTCTCCTAGTAGTCTATCAATTTTGAGACTATGTTATTGTTTACAAGTTTTGAGTTGTTATATGGTTTTATGTCCCTGGTGGGTTTAATATTTTATTACTAAGAAATACCCATCTTGTCTCAAGCAATGGGTCTTGCCTTAGAGTATTTTTTGACCAGTATTACTCAGCCTACTCTCCAAAGGTGGAACTTCTAAGTGTTTTTCATGTATTATCTCATATACTCACAATGCCACTCATAATCATTATTATTATAGTCATTTTACAGATGAGGAAACTAGAAATTTAAAAGCTAGCTGTCATTTCAGAAAGACAATAGGTGGCTCAGTCAAGATTCAAACCCAGATCTTTTCTAGTCCAGAGCCCAAGCTCTCCACACCTCACTGTACTACCTGTCTCCTTTTACAGCCCATCTAGACATGCATGTTTCTGAAAAGTGTTCCATCAATTTATGGTTACAGGAGAAGACCATGTTTCAAACTTAACAAATTTACTACAAACAAAATAGGCTGGGAGAAAAAAAAACTTATACTGGAAAAATCAGATGGTATCTGGAGTCAATATTCATTTCATTGTAGCTATTTTCTGTAACCAGTTTTAATTAACACATACAAGAAAACTTTATTTTCATTTGAATTCATCCATCTCCTCAAATATTTACTATACATCTACTATGTGAAGAGCCATCCAGTTTATAGAGGTTCTCTAACAGATGTGGTAAATGCCTTAAAAAATTAAACAAAACACAAGCAAAAAAAAAAATAACAGAAATACAGGTAGAAGAAGCAGAAGAAAGAGAATAAAGCTCATACACAGATTCAAGGAGAAAGGTGCTCAAAAGCGAATGTACACTGGGATGAAATTTGGTGGGAGGCAGGGGGAGCATCTGGAAAGTTAAATGTTAATTAGGTAATAGTTAACTGTCAAACACAGCTCTGTCTTCTTATAATAAACCTGCTAGCAGCTAGAAAGATTTGAATTTAAAGTATTTACAAAAACAAAAGACAAGCAAAAAAACCCCAAAAACTACAAGATTTTAAATATAAATTTAAAAATAATATAAATTACATAGATAAGAAAATTATGATGAAATAAAGTAAAGGTTGACAAAAGATGAAGCTAAGAGTGAGTCAGTGTACATACAAGTATAAATTCGACTCTAAACTCTCCAGAACACTCATAAAGAGGAAAACACTGCTACAGGATTCAAACGTCCACAAAATAAGAACAAACCAGTCCTCTGAGGTTCCTTGGAGGGAAGACACCGTTCAGTGCTGCGGAACATCCTCCTCGACAACGTCCTTGCCTTGCAACACGGTGATGTTCAGAGACCTTCTGTGGCCTCACAGCACAGAGCAATGCAAAGCATCGCTCTATGAGCGCTCCACCAAACCCAAACCACGACCTCACCTGTGACGCAGCCCTCTGAAGGCAGGGCTGAACGCAAGCCTAGATGGCACGGTTTCCGCAACAAAGGCTCTAAACTCACGTCTCCGGGGGCCAGGACATGAAGTCAATCAAGTAAGTCACTTCTAAGGGGAAAAAAGGTCTTTGTACACCAAAATGCAGATCACATAAGAAACACAATATTCTTTTCTTACTCAGAGTAATATGCTTTTTTCCATTTTTTCTTGGACTATGTGGCAGCACTCTCAGTCTCCCTTTCATTATTTCACTTTTGTTAGAAATGGTGGCAGAAATGCCTCTGCTATGAAAAAATCAGCAGTGCAGCTCCTCTGACAAGTGGCAGACAACATCTGCCTCAGGGCCGAGGAGATGGCAGAAGGGGAAGAGCGTGGCACAGTGAAAATTGGAGGTTTCACAAAAAAAGACAACTGTTACTTGGTTCTTGACAATTTTTGCCCCAGGTCATTCTTTTCAAAAGCCAGAAATCCAAGTTTTGTACAAAATCTCCTGATTTTAAATATTGGCTCAAAAAAAATTTTTTTAACATGATGGAGAAAAAACAAAACCTACTTCTTATCAACTACCGGTTTGAGACCTCTGGGCTTAAGGACTAGATGGATTACATACCCCCGGGTCATCCACATGACTTTTTTTTTTTTTCTTTCAAATGAGTTTCTAAAAGCTACTGAGCTCCAGTAAGTTCAAGGTTACACTTCTTGGCGAGTACTGTCTGTTGTGCTGGGCACAGTCCAAATGTGGCCATACGTTCCTCCTCCCCCGTGCCTGTGCCTGTGCCCATGCCCCCTCGCCCTGAAGCTCTGAGTGACTTCTCACTGACACTGGCTCAGCTGTATGGCTTGCTTTGGCCTACGAGAAGTGAGCATCTTACAGGGAGAGACTTGAAAGATGCCTGGGCACTGGGGCATGCCCCCCACACCTGCTGCTCTTTGAATCTCTACCACATGGGATGAAGCCCAGGCTAGCCCATTGGAGGGTAAGAGGCCACGTGAATAGAGGCCGCAGCTGTTCCAGCCAAGACCATCATAAATCAGCCACACCCAATGGACTCACCAGCTTCCTGGACACAAGCAATGCCGAGACCAGCAAAGCTGGCCAGTATCAAAGACCTGCCCACCTATCTGCACAATTATGAGCTGGACAAACGTCTGTTAGTTTGAGCCACATAGTTTGAGGTGGTGGTTATAGCAAATGATAACTGCTACATGCTAAAATATATCAGTTACATTCCTACCAAAAATATCATCATAAAAACACTGTTTTGGTAGATATAAGAAGGCTTTCCTGGAGAGAAATGGCATTTTTCTTCTCCAATCACCACCTGACCTATAATCAATACTAGTGCCTTACATTCTTGTCACTTTTATCAACCTCTGTTTTGACAAAGGCATAAAGCTACTCAAACAGAGTGCAGCTGCTTTCCCATCTGCCTAAGGTGTTTACTTCCAAAACTGCTATCCCCAACCAATGGGATTTGCTTAATGCTGGCCATCTCCAAGAATCCTGTGGGGCCACTTCACTGTGAAAGCCCCCTTGGGGAGAGAACTGTCAGCAAAGAGCCATACCCTTGTAGCTAGAGAGAGAACTGAAACCCCCTCTTAGGGAAAATTTAAGTGCCTTGAAAAGGCCACTAGCCTAAATGTAATGTTGCAAGTGCGCCAAGGAAAGAACAACTGACAAAGCCAATATTCTCCTCAAATGCACCAGAGTACAGGTAGTAATGCAGTTACTTTAAAAAAAATTTTTTTTAATTAAAAAAATGAATAAATAAAAACTTAGTAAACCACCCAGAGAGCATTATTACTTCCTAGTGTATGCTCAAAGATAAAATGGTTGCAAGAGGTTCACCTAGTAGCTGCAATGAATGTCAGCTCTGACTTGCTGTGTAGAATTAGCACTATGAACAGAGGAAACTTCCAAAATCCATGACCTCTGTGTTATGTTAGTTAATCTGTAGCCTGTTTTTGTGAAAGAAATTAAGACACTATAGACAACTGGCATTTAGATTTTCTCCTAATTCACAAAAATAGAACAATATTATTTACACTTAGAAAACTATTTTTCTTTCTGTTTTCAATTACCTATACTTAGAAAACTATTTTTCTTTCCATTTTCTCTTAGGCCATGGGGTTGGGGGTGCAAGAGCCCTTAGTTAAACTCAGAGAGGCCTCAAGTCATAAAAGTACTAGTTTAAGAGTATGAGCAATCTCTGGTCCATTTTATTTCACTACTCCAGAGTGTTTAAAACTTGAAGTTTTATGACACATCATAGTACCTGGGATGGCAACTCTCACTGCTCGTAAGTTTTTTCTGAACTATTCACGTCTTTCTTTGGGGACGTGTAGGTGTAGGAAGGTTGCCTTATACTTAGGATCCCTAAAATTTGGACACATACACTACTCCCAAGCCAGCGGAACTGCTCTGCCTCAGAAAAAGGAACACCTAACGTTATGCTCTTCCACGCAACACTCTCAGGCTCTCGCTATCAGAAATTCTTCCCAGATCCTAGCAATAACCTGCAGATCTCAGCTTGGGTTTTGTTCTTCTCTATGTCTAGACAGGCATTTCAATGGATAACAAAGACGTGCAACTTTTTGAGGTCCAAACCTAGAATGTCTACTTTCTATATATTCTCTCCTGTGCCCAGGAAAGGATATAACTAAAACAGGGACACAGTATAACTTCTACACCGATTCCCTGAACCACGGCAACTTTAATGTTAGAAGCTTCAAGAATACTCTAAAAATGCAAAAAAGGAACTATCCTTTCCTAAGCACTCCTTCTTCCTGAGTACTCCTCATACAGTGAACCCTTTCTTTTTCTAAACTCTTGTGATCAAAATCTGAGAAATTTGCTCATCCTCCTGTGCCCCAGCCATGCCACCTCACTTCTTCCTCTCTGCCTCCCACCCAACTTACCAGCACCTGCACTAAATGCCTGGTTTATTTCAATCGAGAAATATTTCTTTGGAACCATGTGCCATCATATCCCATTTGCTCCTTGAGGATGACAATCAAGACTAAGACTAGTACAGACTAATACGGTGTACGCACTGTGATCCCCCTGCTCACCAGCAGAGGGGGGAGAGAGACCAACAGCATCTGAGAAGGTTTACCGTGTGTCAGTAAGTGCAGGATGCTTTCAAGCTAACATCTTACTTAATGCTCTGTAATTTTCCTCAATCCACAATGGCACTCACAAGGAATTCCATGCTTGATCAAACAATGAATCAGACTCTGTGGTTATCATTTTGCAGAGAATTACTTACATCGTACCCATAGAAGATTCAATTCTTTTTAGGCATATAGGCCTTAAAATTGAGATAGACTCCCTTTCTGTGTGTGTATACATATATATATATATACACGCACACACACCACCCAACACCACTCTATCCCAACGTCTCTCCCATGAGACAAGAGAAAACTCAAGAATTTTAATCCCAAAAAAAAGTTGAAAAAAAGGAATGGTGGTAACTTTATACAAAGTATACACATTAACTCTTTTTTAAAACTTTTTTTTTTAATTTTACCTTTTCAAACAACTTCACAAAGTGATATTTTAGCTATCTTTGCAACAGCATTGATTTTCATATTATTGCCTGGTAGCCAATAATTTTAATCAACTCTCTGATTTCCTACAATGCTAAATTTAAAACTATCTTTATATGTGTGTGTGTGTGTAATCATTCTTTCTACAAATAATAGTGTCTTTTGTATTTTTTACAATTATTTCCTCCTTTTTTCACGTCATACCTTTTTGGTCACTATTTAGAAAACAAATTTAAACTAAAAAAGATCATTGTTTTTTACTCCTATTTGGGAATTTCCCCAACATTTCACAGCCCATTTACTGAGTACCTACAGTGTGCCAGGCACTATGCTAGCAGCACAAGGATAAATAAACAAGCAGGGGTCTCTGGCCTCAAGGAACTCACAGTCCAATGGGGAAAGCACAGGCGAATGACAGCTAAGCACAACTGAATGTTCTGGGTGCTGCCACACGTGCATATTCCAAGTATGATTCAAAAACAGATACGTCCAGGCCCAGGAGATGCCTCTGTGGGTGCCACCTGGGAGCCCTCTAAGTCACCCAAGCCATCCTCACCATCTCACCACCTAAACCTGCTCCTGCCTTACCTGATCCTCTACTGCCGTGGGGCCCACAATCCTAGCAGTCAACAAGAGCGGAGCCCTCAGTGTCACCACTTAGTCCTCCTCTGTACTGGCTCTCAGAGCCACACGGTCAGTTTGCCAATCCTATCTATTACACCTCGACAGTACCTTTTTAAGACTCCTCATTCTTACAGTCTTACTTCCATCCTTATAACTCTTACTTAAACAAACATAACAATCCCCTCTCCGGGGTCCTACTTCTGCTCTCCCACTGTGTACCACACTAGTAGGTGACTCTGCAGGCAGCAAGATCTTTCTAGAAAGCAGCAGGTGAATCCTCAGCAATCTACTCCGAACTTTCCAACTTGACGTGCAGCTGCCACTCCCCTTCCTGCGGTCCAGATGAGCTATATTTACATAAGAGTTGTTACAAGTACCCTAATTCCATGTCTTTCTCAAGAGGTTCCTTATTAAAAAATACAGTTTCCTAACTCCCCAAGGACCAATCCCAGCTATATTTTAAGATACAAATTAAATGACAGCTTCTCTGAAAACTTTCACCCTGCTTCTCACTTGTGGAAAAAATTGCATTCTCTTTTGAATTCCCCTAGCAATTTATTGGTGCCTTTGTTTTTGTTACTAATGTTATCTCCCCTAATAAAATGAATTTTGAAGAGCAGGACCACCTTTGCCTCCTAAAGCCCAACATTTGAATGTAGAAAGTAATCTGTAAATCCTCTTTGAACGTGTTAATGCCTATTAGTTGTTCTTTGTAGTCAAACATAGACTTGAGGACCATATCTCAGTAGGCTAGACTACTCACCTGATTTCTACAGGGAACTGTGCATTTGTGACCAGGAAACTGGAGATCTTACACTGATGGAGCAGCTTCAAAAACCTGTTGATCTCTGGGTACATGATGGGCTCTCCCACAAGGGACAGCGCGCAGTGCTTCACCCTCATCGCTTCTTCAAGGCGGTCTGCTTTGACACCTGGTGCTCCTAGAGAACACAGTGAGAAGGAACAAGCTAAATAAAGCACAGATAGAGGACATCACTTACATTTCTCCTAATGACTCTTTGATTTTAGAGGGCAAATTCATTTTTGATACCAGCCAAAAAATACAAAGCAAGGGCCAGAGGGTGAAAAAAACTAGAATTATTAAATCATAAAAGTCAGTCAACGGACTGGCCAGATAGTTCAGTTGGTTAGAGCACAGCCCCATACCACCAAAGTCAGGGGTTCAGAACCCCTTACAGGCCAGTCGTCACAAAAAAAATAATAAAAATCAGGAATCTCATCCTTAGTTTTAGTACTAATTAAACCACATTAATACAAGCAGGAAAAACTAACTTTGTTATCTAATTATTTGGAAAGCAGAATATCTCACTTTCCATAGTTTTCTTACCTCTGCATTCTTTCATGTTGGTCTAAGAAGATGAACTCAGTATATCTACATAAGGAGAAGGCTCTTCTAGACCAATCATATCCCCATGCATTCCTCAAGTATCCTGACTGGGAAATTAAACTGTAGTTGGCCCAAAGTTATATAGGAGAGAAGAAGAGACCGGTAGATCTTGCCTTTGGCTTCAAATTGAAATCACCTCAGGAGCTTCAAAAACTACCGCCACCCAGACTCCCTCCAAACACTCTGTTAGTGCGAGCAATGGTGCAAGTCGGGGTAATGAAAGTTTAAAAGTCCCTCAGGTGATGGGAATGTGCAGGCAAGGTTGAAAATCACTGCATAAATCAGATGACCCCAAACCTCTGCACACTGATATCACCTGGGAATCTTCAAAGTTCCAAAATCGAGGCCACAGCTCAGATCAATTAAATCACAATCCCTGGAGCAGGAGTACAGGCATCAGTAGTTGTAAAGCTCCCAGGACACTCCAATGTGCAGACCAGTTCAGAAACTACTAGCCCACACCACTGGCTCTCAACCCTGGATGGACACTGGAATCACCCAAAGAACTTTTAAAAATCCCAGTGTCCAGGCAGTATCCCAAACCAATTAAATGACGATCTCTGGGGATGGGACTCAGGCACTGGTATTTTTTACAAACTCCCCATGTGATTACAGCATGCAGTACACTGGGACGAGCACTGCTCTTGACTCAAATGTAAAAGGCATCTGAGACAGAATGTCCCAAAAGTCCTTCAAGCATACATGGAATGGGGAAAACTTGGACAGAGTGAAACAGAGAAGTAAAAATACATCTCTCTTACTTCAGATACTTCTAAGTCAATTACTGCTAGGTTCTTTTTGAAGAATGCATTCTATCTGAAGGATGCAGACTCCTTGTGGAGATTGGGAGTGGGAGAGAAGCACGGTCTTATTACGTCTTGGGCACTTATTAGCCATCTTTGAAATTGAATGTTCTTAGCTGTGAACAGCGTCTACAAAGAAGAATCTTTGCTGCAGTGAAATGAGAGAGTGTGTGTAAAGGCCTTAACAGAGTGCCTGGCACATGAGAAACATTCATTAAGTATTTGCTATCATCACCTTTATTCCAGTTTATTACAATGACTAAATCCCCGTCACTGTCACCTTAACAACAGCAAAGCACCTGCGGGAAATAACATTAACTTTCGCTGCTCAGCCATGCCTCAGTTTTCAGGAAGTGATCTTATACACACACACACATTCGCACTAACGCACACTCTGCTTGGAAATAAGCTAGTGCTGGTAACACCCAAGACATCAACCCAACATGATACAAGCTAAAAGTAGAACTATCTAAAAGTGACAGGTGATATCTTCTTTTATGACTGTCTAACTGCAATTCTAAGAATGCATTTCACACGTCAGTACTTTTGGATGAATAATTTTTTATGTTATTGAAACATAAAATCTTAACTCAAGCGAATCAAGGTTTTAAATAAAACTTGATGCTTAAACTCATTCTGTGTTGCCAAGACAACTCAGCATTAAGCATAACATTTCCTATCTACAAAAAGTATCATTAACTTTCATCTCCCCATGACCTGCTGAGTAGAAGGCCGATTTCACCTGAACTCCAAAACTAACTCAAAGCTCAGAAAGTACAACAACTGGGCATTGGCTAGGCCCTGGCCACTGGGAGTCGGAGCACTGGGCTCCAATTCTGGCTCTGCCACTAAACTGGTTTTGTGTCCTTAGTCAAGTCTCTCGCCCTCTCTGAGCCTATTCATTCCCTAATCTTTAAGATGGGGATTTAACACAAACACACACACACATATTCTCTCTCTCTCTCTCTCTCTCACACACACACACACACACACACACACACACACACACACACACACATAGTGGACGGAGCTGTGATAAGAATGAAATGAAACAAGCTATATGATATACTTAGTGTGGTGCCAGACCCAGCACATGAGCATTCAAAAAATGTCAGCTGTAAATACTTTTACTCTGTGAATTGAAAAAGAAATTCAATTATTTTAAATACTTTAAGTGAAATGGTAATTCCATTCAATTAAATGTATGTTTATTGATCATCTACTATGCGCAAGCACTGTTTTAGGAGATTTTTCTATCAGTAAATAAAAGAGAAAGGTCTGTGCCTTTGTGGAGTTTACATTCTAGCAGGTGAGGTACAGAGAATAAACATTAAACATAATAATCAGTAAATTCTACAGCAGAACAGGCCAGGAGAACTTTCTGCGATGATGGAATTGGCATCTGCACTATCTTGTATAGTAAAGCCTCACTGAAAAGGTGAGGTCTGACTTGAAGGGGATGAGGGAATGGGCCACAAGAATGAAGACGGGAAGAGCTTTGCAGACGAAGGAAAGGCCCTCACGTGGGAGCCTGTCTGACATGTTTGGAATCTGAATAACATGGGTAGCTACTGGAGGGTTTTGAAAGGAAGGGCAGCACCATGTCACTTTTGCTTTAAATGGATCACACTGGGTATATGTTGAGAACAGAGAAGCAAGGAAAGAAGCTAATCTGCCAAGAGGCTATTGTATACTCTATGCAAGAAATGGTGGTGTCTTGGACCAAGGTGGTGATAGTGGAGGTGGCATAAAGGGATCAGTGGCTAGATCTATTTGGAAGGGACAGTCCAGAGGATTTTCTAAAGGACTGATGTACGGTATGAGAGAATGAGAAGTATCAATGACTTCTACAAGGTTTTTGGCCTGGACAACAGAGCAACCACCAACACAATCCAAGAAAGACTTGGTGGTAATAGGTATGGGGGACAAAGAGGAGGACCAAGGACTGAGTACCAGGATATTCACAATTCTGGGCACAGAAGAGGAGTCAGCAAAGGACACTACCAAGGAGGAGCCAAGGAGGAAGGAGACGACCTTAAAGGAGACCAACTGCCAACTTTTCTGGAGAACTACAACTAAAAATGTAACATACTTGCCCATTTAGACAATCACAAAAACAAACAAACAAAAACCAAGACAAAAAAGATCCGTGTGGTAAACCTTCTAAAATAATGAATCCAGATATTTTTTAATTACCCTGATTCTCTCGAAAACAAAGCATTGAGAAGGATATGTAAAACCCTGGTTCTCCCCTTCATAAAAGCACATTTCCAGTTACTGCTCATGCCAGAGGTTGTTACAGTGCTGCTTCTCCCAAACACAGGGCCTTGGGAACTCAACCTCATGCCTGCATTCAATGTCCTCGAAGAAATGTGTAACAAAATAAAGCATCCTCTACATTTCTACTGGAAAAATGTCCTGCAGAAGGAAGAGACAGTCCAGGGAACAGAAGACACTGTTTCAGTAGCAAATCTACAATGCCATTTCCCACTATGAGATATACACACACACAATCTGTTCTCTTCTTGTTTCTCAAAACTTAACCCTTTCACAACTAAACTCTGCTTTGTTATTCTAATTTTTTAATGTTTTTGTTACAGCAAATTTTCTGACATGCCTCTCATCCTGAATAGATTCCTGATCCTGGATAATTACAACTATAATCATCAAATTAACTAAGATGCTGACTCTGTCTCACTAAAAGATGCCAAAGCAAGAACTTGGAATTCCAGAATTTTCATGCAATGTGATAGCGATAAATAACACACAAATAAACATGACATTTTGCTTGGCATACAGTATTATATTTCTAAAGTTTGGCCAGTCAGAAATGAAACATTCTCTTCTTTCTTCTCATAATATAGTTCCAGGCCAAAGATCTTCCCAAGAACTCCTCCTGGCTGAAGGTCATATGTAATATATGTGTTTTTGGTTTTTCTGTGTTTCTTTTTTTTGGTGGCTGGCCACACACGGGTCAAGCCCCGGACCTTGGTGTTATCAGCACCACACTCTAACCCACTGGGCTTAACCAGCCAGCCCCTTTAATACAAGTTTGATAAGACACTTCACTGTGAGGTTTTTCATAAGTAAGTTTCAGAAAACAATTAGCAGGTGGTGCTCTCTTCCCCACCTCCCATTTCTTTATATGCGTACTTTAGCATACCTTTTATACCTAGAAACCTTTTATTTCTTGTATTACTTCACTTTTAGCTTAAAGTAAACATCTGGCAACAAATGAGGCCTTTTTAACATCTTTATGTTCAGCACCGAGGACGTTCCTGACAAAGTTTTCACTCACTCAATGTCTGCTTAATGGATGGGAAACCAAGCTCAGGAAACCTTGCCCCCACCTCCAGGCACTGTTTCTCCCTGCCATGATGGTGGCACTTAGAAGGGACAGACAGCATTTTGGAAAGATGCTGAGTCGCACTGAAATTCTGACCCACTTTTAATCAATGTAAAGTTAATTTTGCATGTGTATAAAGGGAAAGCTAATAAAGGTCATGAAAAGAAGGATGTTTTGCTGATTCAGTGAAATAACTGAAAAGACAATGATTGCCCTTAGAACTGAGAATAAGAACGCAAAAGGGAGGCGTTTAAAAAAATCAGAGAATATCTTCAAAAATCTGTTCAAGGCTGGCCATTTAGCTAAACTGGAAGCTAAATCCGCCTCATCCTACACAAAAATAAAACCATGAAATGACTGAAGCAGACCCACAGGAGAGAGCAGGTGCTCTTCCTCAGAAGAGGGAACGCGTACGAGAAAACAAAGGGCTCCAAGCCAGAGTAAGGGAATTATTAACAGGCTAAAGGAGTGGACCGCTAGAGGTCAGAGGCCAAAGTGGAGATACCCAGAACAGAAGAAACTAAGAAGGAAATGGCTTCAAGAGCCTTTCAAAATTGCCTGTAATTTCCAACTTCAAAAGAATCCTATTCCTAAGCATTTCTGTTTAAGCCTACAATTAGTATTCCCACAAATATCATTAAAATAGAAATTAAGTGACCATGCAAACTCCCAAATACCAAATTAATCTTTAATATACTTAAACTATAGCATTAATAAATCTACTGCAATACCACCTAATCAAATTCAAGTATTTTTTCATGAAGGAAAATGTATTCTAAGCTCCAACCAAGGAAACCAGAAACACACATTTCCTTTTGGTTTTCTACTTTTGTTTTGTTTTTAAGCCACAAGGGGACACAGGGTGATGGTCTGGGGACTCTAATGGGTGTGGAAGAAGAGAAAGAGGGAATAGATTCCTTCAGGGCATCTGCAAGTGGGCAACTCTGTGTTGCATGAGATAAGCCACTTCTCCAGGCTGACTCTATCGAGGAGTTCAGATTTGGGGAAAATGGAATAGACTGTCCAACAGGTCCAAAATGAGATCTAGTGTTACATTTCTGCATCTTTAGTGTTCAAGGGTAAGATCAGACCTGCACCCAGGTGAGCACATTGGGTTCAAAAGAGGTAGAGTAATCTGCCCACAGTCAGTAAACATCAGCCTCCTGAGCCTCTTACTCTGGGCTGACCTATCCAGAGAGGAGAGCGACCTATTCTACGTATGCCTTACCCCCTAAGGATGAATGAAAGACCGGACATAGAAATGTCACTTACTGTAGGAGGAATGAGGGTTCATAAGAATGATAACTTTATTTTAGTCATAACCATTGGCGAAGACGAGGATAAGGGATTGCGTGAAGTTATAAAATTACACTGCCTAGTGATGTCTACAACAAAACCAACCACTGTCAATTAGAACAGCTTAGATTTTCTGCCAAGAGCCAAGAGGGTAGAAAACATAACCAATATTCTGAAATACTAAAATTCTATAATGTTGCGGACATTATAAGTTTTTTTTAAAAAAAAACGCTGCTGGTTAGCTCAGCTGGTTAGAGGATGGCGCTGATAACATCAAGGTCTGGGGCTCGATTCCTGTACCAACCAGCAAAAAAACCCACATAACATATTTTTCTTTTAAGTGTTGCAGACTACCACCAGTTATCCAGAAGAGTACTGGGTTCTTACAAATTATGTACTCCACCCTTTAATAATCAGGATTATTTTTTCTTTTCTAACACTTTAGTTTCACAGCAAGATTTACTATGACTATTATAGCAATAAGACAGATTTTCAAAAAGCAATGGCTTGTTTAGGCTCAGAGTGAAGTAAAAAGCAATTTAAACAAAGTCACCACAGCCCCAAAATTGGAAATTAAGGGAGCTCTGGTTCACCGTGAAAATATAAAACAAACAAGGGCTCCCATGTGCCCACATGCCGGCCTGTCTACACTCACCACACCTTCAAACATATACCTATTTTCTACTAGTAGAAAGAGAAAGTGCTCTGCTAACCTGAAGAGTGTCAATGTGTACAAATATCAAGCAGTCCCACTTTGAAAACCTTTCTAGCAAATTTATTGCTGATTAAAGAAATACAAAAGTACTTCAAAAAGTTCATAAACAGATTAATATTATCTTTTAATTCTGTTTTTCCACAAACTTTTTGAAGTAAACTTGCATTGTTTTGCTGACACGGTAACACTTTGTCATGTCAATGAATTAAGATATGAAATAATCCTTTGTGGAATTACCCACAAAGGCTATAATAGATATCCTATGAGCACTGCTCTTAAGAGTGAAACTGGTGGTGGGTGCCGAATTCCTCCCCTTGTGCTCTCTCCTCTCTCCTTGGGATCCACCTGTCCATAGACCCGCTCTCTTCTTTCTCCTTGCTGTCCTGCATCCTATCATCCCCAACAGGACAATATACATTTTAAAACTCTTGTTTGTTTAGTGTGCCACGGGAACCAGAAGACAAACCATCTGAGCTGCCTACTGATGAAAGTAAGCACAGGTTGCTACCCAGACACCCTTCTGCACAGAGCAAGCCCCTCACACAGGTCTGACAGATGACAGAGAACATGTGCTCGCTGAACTCACCTACCACATTTTATTAATGTCAACAAAGCCTACCTCATGATTTATTCATTACTTATTTCCATTTAAAGTGCATTTGCAAAAATGCTCCTGTCAAAAAAATTACTATCAAAGCTCAGATCACCATTCTGTATCAAGGACGTCTGCGAATGGAGAGATGAATGTCCACTCCTCAGACTGCTTCCCCTACACAAACTGCCTGGGATGTATCATCCAGGGACATCTCAGGATGTCCAGGAAGCACATGTCCTCAGCCATCATCCCATCACTTAAGGGTTCAGTTGCCATAAAGATAAAAACACTGGCATTTCCTGCTTCTGATATTACTTTATTATCTGTGATGGTTAATTTTATGTGTCAATTTGGCCAGGTCACACTGCCCAGATGTCTGGCCAAACATTATTCTGGATGTTTCTGTGAAGGTGTTTTTGGATGAGATTAACATTTAAGTTGGCGGATTTTGAGTAAAGCAGACTGCCCTCCATGATGTGGATGCGCCTCATCCAATCAGTTGAAAGCCTTAATAGAGCAAAGACTGATCTCCAAGCAAGAAGGAATTCTGTCAGCAGATGGCTTTTGCACTTGGACTGCCACTCTTGCCTGCATCTCCAACCTGCCAGTCAACCCCAGCAGACTTTGGATTCACCAACCTCCACGATCATATGAGCCAATTCCTTAAAATGAATGCACCTCTCTCTCTCTCTCCTCTCTCTCTTCTCTCTCTCTCTCTCTCTCTCTCTCCTCCCTCTCTCTCTCCCTCCCTCTCCATACACACACACACCCTATTGGTTCTTTTTCTCTGGCAAACCCTGACTAATATGCTCTCCAAAAGAAAACAAGACTTTGCCTTGAAATTTATTAAAAAGATGTATAGCTTATTTAAAGACCAACAATCAGTAATATTAATTAAACCAACAATGGGTCTAAAAAGGATACTCAAATTCCAGATGTGGGGCTTACTAGTTCTTTATCAAAAGTTTCCTTTAATTTTCCAAAAGACTGGTAAGACACACTGCTTTATCCAAATAAGACAAAGTAATTTGTTCCCTCCCCCCCTCAAAAAAGTACTTGAGACTAAAAGTCAAAATTAAAAAATTAACGTAATTGGTCTGGCCAGCTGGCTCAGTTGGTTAGAGGGTGGTGCTGATAACACCAATGTCATTCAATCCCTGTACCAGCCAGACACCAAAAAAAAATTAATAATAACAATAATAATAATCAGCATCTTTGCAAACGTACAAAAATTAGTCAGCTCATATACAGACACACAAATATATACAGGTCAACTTTCCTTAGAAAAATTCATAAAGAATAAAACTATAATTATTGTCTTTTATAAATTGCTATTGATCTTACACCATTAATTACAATACTTTTCTCCATTTCTCATAAGAAATAAAAACAGTAATAAGAAGTACTATAATCTTAAAAATGAGTGACTCAAACAGAACAGATTTCATTGCGTTAAAATCACCTGATCTTCAGAATGCTAATTACTGGGATTTATAAAGACTCCCACTATACTCTGTGTTGTTAACACCATAAGAGTGCCTATATCAATACAACCTTAGTTGGAATTACTTTTTAATTGTGGCTTTTGAAAGAAAAGAAGAATAAGGAGAGAATGAGTCACCAGTAATAGGTGGAAACAGGAGCATACAGATTTAACAGGGAACCTAACAAATTTCACTTCATAAAGCCATCGCTTTGTAAGTGCACCATATCTATAGTAGTATTTCTAAAAATGTGGACCCCAGTTCAACATTAATAACACCCAGAAACTTGTTAGAAATTCACATTCTTGGGCTCTACCTCAGGCTTACTGAGTCAATCTCTGGAGAAGGAGACGAATAATCTGTTTTAACAAGGCCTCCAAATTATTCTGATGCATAGTAAAGTTTGAGAACCAGCAGTCCGTAGTAAAGTCAAGCATCTTTAAGTATGAGACTGAAGTGAATCAGGAAATTCTACAAACTGAATGGCAGAACTTTTACTATGTTGTGTATGGATCATGTGGAAGAAATTTCTTAATATTATCCCTACCTTTTTATAAGGTAGTCATTCAAAAATGCTTTCCCAACACTAACTGACATTATTTAAGAATTTTTCAATAACCTAAAATTTCCAGTCTGTTCATAAGCCTGCTTTGTGCTCACCAAGACAGTACAATAGCAAAGGTTTTTAGGAAGGATGATGATACTATCCCAAACAAAACTTACAGGTGGAGTGTATCATATTATAAATAGCAAGGCTTCAGATTAAATTTTTAGTTCTTCCATCATACTGTATATAAAAGCTAAAAAGGCCAAAATATGTACAATACTTCTACAAAGTTTCCGCTCCCTATAGGAAAATTTGCCAGGGGAACAAAATCTCACCCAAGATGCAATTCCTCTGCAATTTGATTCAGGCTGTGAATAGGCATTAGCATTCCTTTGTAGAGGGAAGATAAATACCTTTGAACTGCTTGATCATGTTCTGATGGTTTTCGATGGCTTCCTTTAAGATCATTTCAGGCTGGTCCATCTTCCACCGCCACTCAGTGCCCACGGGATTGGTGTGGTGCCTAGGAACAAGACACAAAGTTCTAAAGGACTCCCTGTGATAAGATCTCAGCGAGTCAACCACAATGAGGAGGTCCATAAAATCATATCAGAGGTGGTTCTTCCTAAAAGCTCAACTGTTTATAGCAGCCTTTTCCAACTTATTTTAGGTCATGACACCTAGCAGAGAGGGGTGGATAGAGAAGTCATCCAACATCTCTGCCCAGCCCCGGGCCCCTAATTCAGTCAACTCCAGTTACAGGTTGACAGAACACTCTCCTGCTTTTAGTCATGTTAACTGCATACACACAGACACAAGGCTACCTGTCACCACCTCCTCACTACCACTTAAGTCAACATTTCATGAAGTGAGTCAGGAGAGCCAGAACACTTTATGTTTGGAAATCACATTGAGGGGGCCTGGGAAAGAATGCCTCTTGACAGGCCTGGAAAGAGGACAAGAAACTCCACCTGGAATATTCTCTCCTATATCTTTTGTGAAGCAAAAGTGGAGAGAGATCAACTTTCAGTGGAAGTAGACACTTTGTTTCACTCTGTTCAACAGGAAAAAACTGCAGTCATAGCCCCAGGCCTTGTACGTCTTAGAATCAACAGAACTGAAAAAGTCACATGCTAAGTCAGCGTGCTTATATAGAAATGAAGTTCATTTCTGTAACTCTCCTTTCTATGAATTTTCATGGTTGATCAAGTTCCACCCACAGTGATGCATTCTCTTATGTTATACGTCTCATCAGTCACATGGGAGGTGGGAGCTCTGAGAAAAGCTGCATTCTATGTTACCCTTTTGGAGAATCACAAAGTCCTCTCAGATTATTTTTGATCTCTCATCTTTTTACTTCCTTATTATGAGTGAATATTTCCCATTATTCATTTTATCTGGCTATTATCAGTTTTTTTAAAAAATGTATTTTTGTATCATTTTCCTGTGTCCAGTCACTTTCTTACATTCTCTTACAGGTTGTAAGATTTTTCCAGTTATTTTCTTAGCTATCCTAGGTATGTAGTCATAACTTACGATGTAGTGTCCCCTTACAATATTTTTATTGCTCTTCTATTTCATGTCTCCTCACATTGGCTCGAATGTCCATAAAAATATTAAATAATATGATAGAATTAAGTCAACCTTGTTAGATTCTAGTATTCAATTAAAATGTTTCTAGTGTTATGTCATTAAATACATTCATTCAATTAAATCAACAAATTACTAGTTAAGATAACAAACTAACATGTTCATTTATCAGATAGGAAAATATTTAAAACTTCGATAATACTCAGTACTGGTAAGGATGGGAAAATATTCTCTCTCATACTGACAGGACCATAGAAAGAGGCCTGCCTCCTGGCACAGGCCTAAGGAAAAGATCAGAAATGCTACTTGGAAGCTACTCTCCGATATCCATGGAATGAAAGCCTTAATCTGGGAGGGAAGGGCAGCAAACATCGTTATTATCAGAGCAAAGGTGAAAACCCATAGCAGTGGGGGAAAGAAAAGAGAAAAACCCTTCACACCTGGTGAAGGCACAGGAGTGTTGAGAATCATCCTCAAGAACCAAGGATACAGTGCCCAGCCAAGGCAGAGGTTTAATCAGAAACAATACAAAATGCGCACCCCTCTCCCCCAGCCACCCACCCAGGCTAACAAATATCCAGTAGCAACGAATAGTAGAATGTTGCTGGAAGAGTTGCAAGATCATACTACAGACCCTTGCTGCAAGGCAGGGCCAGGGGAAACCCTAAAGCTTAGCGTGGATCAGACATTGAGCTAAAACCTCTGGCAAACCAGCAGCCATGCTATACCCAGGTAGCGCTAAAGAATCTGAAGCCTGTGCTACACTGAGGGTAAGCACGAAACAACACACCTCAACTCAAGCCCAACTCCTGGCTACATTCACTCCGACTCCAACAAGAAATGCCTAGCATAAGGAAAGGAGTGCCCACTTCCAAACACACAAAAACTTCACCTCAGTCTCTACTGACCTAAACTTGTCCAACCGGAAAACAAAAAATGTATGAGACATATGAAAGGGCAAGAAAAATAGCACACTTCCAACAAACAAAGCAATCAACAGAACCAAGCTCGTGTGGCACATCACTGGAACCACTGAAAAGGGACTATTTTAAAATCATGATTAATATGTTAAAAGTCCTAATAGAATAGGCAAACAACATAAAAGACTACATGGGTAAGTTCAGCAGAAAGATGAAAATTATAAGACACAATCAAATATGAATCTTAAATATGAAAAATATGGGCTTTCAAAGACAGCTGAGGAAAGAGTAAAAAAAACTTGGAGAGGCCAATACAAATAACCTCACCAAAATGTCTATTGTTAAGCCACACAATCTATGGTATTTTGTTATAGCAGCTGGAGGTGACTAAATCATGCACCAATTAAAAGACAGAGGCTTGTCAGACTAGCTTTTTTTTAAGACTCAACTGTATGAGACCAGCATCACTCAAATACAAAAACCAGACAAAAACATTATAAGGAAAGAAACTACACATACACAGGTGATGGTAATCAACATCGTACCCCCAAAATATGTATAATCAATTATGTTTCAATAAAAAAAGAGAGAAAGAAAACTATAGACCCATATTTCCCACAAACAGAGACATGGAAATCCATAAATTAATCAATCTAGCAAATTGAATCCAGCAACATATTTTTAAAACTGTATCACAACCAAGTAGTGTTTATACCACAAATAGACAGCTGGATCAACGTTCAAAAATCAACCACTATATTTTACCATATTAACAGAATAAAGGAAAAAAATGCATCTCAAGATGGAAAAGTATCTAACAAAAGTCACCACCTATTCATGACGACAACTCTCAGGAAACTAGGAATAAAAGGGAATTTCATTTAACTCATGAAAGGGACCAACCACAAACCTATAACCAACAGCAAACTTAATGGCTAAAAAGAAATAATGCTTTCCTCCTTAGATGAAAATCATGGTGCAAGTGTCCTCTCTCACCACTCCTACTCAGCATGTAAGTCCTGGTCAGTGAAATTAGACAAGAAAAAAAAGAAAGGAAGAAAGGAAGGAAAGAAGGGAGGGAGGGAGGGAGGGAGGGAAGAGAGGAGGAAAACTCTCTTTGCAGATGACATGATTGTCTATATCGAAAATTCAAAAGAATCTCAAATAAATATACTAGAACTAATAAGTGCAGAAGATGCATACATGGTCAATATACAAAAGTCAATTGTGTTTATATACTAGCAATAAAAAAATAGCAATTTTAAACTTAAAGTATGATTTACAATAGCAACAAACATTATATAAGTAGGTATAAATCTAAAAAAAAAAATAATTGCAGGATCTTTATACTGAAAAATACAAGCAACTAATGAAATCAAAGACCTAGATAAAAGGACAGATCTACTACACACATGCACTGGAAGACTCAATACTGTTAAGATGTATGTATCAACATAATCAGCCACAATGTATATCGACAAAATAAAATTTATAAATAAATAAATAAATAAAGATGTATGTATCAACAGAATCCCCATACAAATCTGAGCAGACTTTTTAGTAGATAATGAATGACAAGTCTAAAATTTTATGGAAAGGCAAAGACATTGGAATGGCTAAAACAATTTTGAAAAAGAAAAACAGAGATGGAGAATTCATAATACCCAATTTCAAAACTACTTATAACACCTATAGTAATCAAGGCAGTGTGGCATTGAGCAAAGGAGAGACACACAGACAAACAGAACAGAATGGGAGTCCAGAAACAGACCCACACATATGAGGACACTTGAAAAAGTTCACAGAAAGATTCATCGTACCTTTTAATTCTATTCTTCCACAACTTTTTGAAGTACCTGCATACACTGTCAATAGATTTTTGACAAGATACAGAAAGGACAGTCTTTTCAGTAAATTGAGGTGAAACGATTGGGTATCCATGGCCCAAAAAAACAAAAACAAAAAAAGGGACTCTATTCATATCTTGTACATCAACAGTAATAAATTAATAAGAAAATTAATAACATGTACCTTCTGATATGATGCACTGAGAAGGAGATATACATCACACACAAATAATCCATGATCTCAATCCAGTCATGAAAAACACCTAACACAAATTAAGAAATCTTCTACAAAATACCTGAACATTATTTTTCAAAAGGATCAAGGCCATGAAAGACAAAGAAAGACTAAGGAACTGTCACAGACTGGAAAAGTCTAGGGATACGACTAAATGCAATGTGGGATTCTGAACCGGATCCTGGAACAGAAAAAGGGCAGTAATAGAAAAACTGCTGAAATCTAAATAGTCTCCAGTTTAACTGATAGTACTGTACCAACATTAACTTCTTGATTTTGGTAACTGTTCTGTGGTAATGTACGATGGTAACATTAGGGGAAGACGGGTGAAGGAACGTTCTACACTAGCTTTGCAACTTGTCACAGAAAAGATTTTCTTTCTTTAAAATAAAACACTAAACACTGCTGGAAACATAGGAAAGAAATATTCACATTCACATAATGAAGTATGTGTCCAAGATTTATAATCAAAGATGCTAACATATTGTATATCAGAATGTTAATTACACAGCAAGATACAATAGCAATTAAAAAGTTCTATTTAAAACAAAAAACAAAATGACAACAAAAAAACACCTATCTTGGTCATGATCTTTTGTTATTCTTGCTATTCAATGCTGGACTCGATTTTTTTTTTTTTTTTTTTTTTTTTTTTTGGCAACTGGTTGGCACAGGGATCTGAACCCTTGATAAAAGGCAATGCTCTAACCACCTGAGCTAACCAGCCAGCCCTGGACTCAGTATTTTAGAATGCTGTTTACAATTTTACACCCATGCTCATGAATGACATCACCCTGCAATTTTTGTTTTCCATGCTGTTCCTCTCTGGGTTGGTATCAAGGTTATATTACCTTTCTAAAATGAGTTGGGAATCATTCCCTCTTTCTGTGCTCTCTGGAGAATTCCTTTTCCTTGAATATTTGCTAGAATTTGCTTATAAAACCATCTAGGCCTGGTTTCTTTCTGATATGCTTTGTAACCACTGATACAATTACTGTAGTGACCAAAGGACTATTCAAGCTGATATTCTTCTTGAATTACTTTGATAATCTAAATTTACTAGGAATTTGTCCACTTTTTTCTAAATTTTCTTATATTCCTTAACTCACTTTTTTGTCTTCAATCTTTGTAACACCTATACTTATATCCCCTCCTTCAGTTTTAATTAATATTGTTTGTTCCCTCTTTCCTTTTTTGACCTTACAAATATAATCTTAAATAAAAATTCTACCATTTTCAATCATATTTGATTAATTATATCTCCATACATATATGCATAATGCAGAATCACCAATCCTTTCATTCAGAAGGCTTAGGATTTTGTTTTTTTCCCATTTGTTTATTTGTTATTTAGCTTCTATCACAGCAAAAGAGCGCGTAAAAAGAATTTATTGGTTGGAGCATGGTGTTTTAACAAGGTCAAGGGTTCAATCCCTGTACCAGCCAGCCACCAAAGAAGAAGAAAGAAGAAAGGAAGAAGGAAGAAGAAAAAGGAAGAGGAGGAGGAGAAGGCGGAAGAGGGGGAGGAGGAGGAGGAGGAGGAGGAGGAAGAAGAAGAGGAAGAGGAGGAGGAGGAAGAAAGAATTGGGAGGGGCAAGTTCAGTTCATTTGCCTTAAGACAAACTACAAATCACATTCAGGCAAAATTCCTTTAGAGGCAAATGTGTCATTTTGAATACTACAGTGTACAAGCATCAAATAGAGCTGCAGTATTGACCCAAAACAGAATGTGTTCTCAATAAAGAAAGAAAATCAGACAAATATTAAGGAAATCTTAGTTCAAGCAATAATTTTTATCAAAATTAAAACACTGCTTTGCAGCAAAATTATATTATGACCCTACTAAATGTAGGGAATGACAAAATGTTTGTGGAAGAAACACTCCAAAAAGCCCTTTACATATATTTCTCTCCTGCTTTCTAAGCAATGACTTAATTTAGCAGATTAAAAATGTCATTCTAAATCTTTATGCACTTTGATATTAAAGGATCAATACAAAGTATGAACAAAAAAAAGCGAGGTACAGAATATCACAACGCATCCGGAGACTTGTGTATGTGCGCACACAAATCTTTATATATATATTTATACACACGCATACAAATTTGTTTGCAGATATACAAAATATCCCTGAAAACCTGGATGGCCGGAGGACAAAAATGGAGGGAGACCATTTTCACGATATAACTTTTTGTTTATTTCGAATTTTTTACTATACGCACAGGCAACTTTCCAAAACACATCTTTAAATATATTTTAAAAACTGGTGGTACTACTCAAAACAAATATAACTTATTTTAACAGCTTTATTAAGATATAATTCACACACCATAAAATTCCCCCATTTAAAGTGCACAAATCATTGGCTTTTAGTACATTCAGAGTTGTGTATCTACAACCAAAATCAACTTTAAACATTTCATCATCCCCCAAAGAAACCCCTCTCCTTTTAGCTATCTATCATTCTTCAATTCTCACATCTCCTCCAGCCCTAGGCAACCAATAATCTACTTTCATCCCTATACATTTGCCTATTCTGGGCACTTCACAGAAATGCAATCATACAACACGTTGTCTTTTGTGACTGGTTTCTTTCACTTAGCATACATAGTGTTTTCAACATTCATACGTGAAATAGTATGTATCAATACTTAATTTACTTTTATTGCCAAATAATACTCCTTTGTTTATACATTGATCAGTTAATAGACATTTCAGCAAGTTCCACTTTTTGGATATTATATCATTTTATGTGCTAATTGGACATCTGGATATCTTTGGAGAACTGTCTATTCAGACTCTTTGCCTAATTTTTAAATTTGGGTTATTTGTTCAAAACAGACATAATTTGAAATTTCAAAGAATTTTCAATTAAACAGAGATAAGAGACACATAATGGTGAATCTGATATATCTATATGTTTAACACCCAACAAATCCATCTGAAAATTAGTAGAATAATGTTTTATCTATCCATAACAGTCCACCTCACGTATTATCAAAATAAAGTTAAAAATCACCTTGAAAAACTCACATCTGTGCACATCAGACTGTATTCTAAAACCGCTTTCATATACACAATCTCACTCAGGCAATTAAGCCTTACAGCAAACCTTTAAGAAAACCACTGTTGTTTTATTTTAGTTAAGAAACTGAGACTCAGAAGCTATTTTAAGAATCAGCTAAAAAATAACATAATGGGCTGGCCAGTTAGCTCAGTTGGTTAGAGTGTGGTGTTGATAACACCAAGGTCCAGGGTTCAATCCCTGTACAAGCCACTCATCAAAAATAAAAATAAAAATAAAATAATAATAACAGAACATTTATGTAAGCATTTAAATCAATTTTTACTGGGCCTTTTCTGACATTCTTGTTATATTATTCTTAATTGAAACAGATGGTGAATTCTAATTTTAAAAGTTAGTATTATTAGTACTTCTTTACCAGAAGCCATGGTAAATGAAATATCACCAGTTACTTAGATCTTTCTAAATTAATTAATGAATTTGTTAAGCATGTTTTTTGCTTTTTAAAAATCTGGATAAATTTATTGCTCAAGAAACTGAAGGACTATATTATTGGACATAAACATGTAATAAAGGTAGGGGGCATTACCCATACATCCTGTTATTGCTTTTGAATCTTGACCTGCAAAAGAACAACTACTTACGTCAACAATCTTAAGAGGTTAGGGATAGGAATTATGCTTACTATAAAATGTGAAACAATAAGAACTAGGACACAAAGCACTTGATTATTTCCCTCCACAACCTAAGTATAACATGATCCAAATATTTCAGTCACATAATGATATGGCTAACATGTTTTTGTCTTGTTAGTGCTCACCTTATAATATCTCAAGTTTTCTTAGCATGTACTCTATCTCTAAAAAGCTGCCATGGTCCAGTGATCCTCTCCACTGCAACAGCAGCTGTGGACCATTGTACCCAGGATATCTCAACCTCACCACAACTGACATTTTCGACAGGATAATTCTTTGTTGTGGAAAGCTGCCCTGTGCATTGTGGGATGTTTAGCAGCATCCCTTGCCTATACCTACTACTAGATACTCTCCTCAGTTTTAACAATCAAAAATGTCTCCAGACATTGTCAAATGTCCCAAGTCTACTTGTGGGGTGAAAAATAACAACTGTGCCCCCTGCTGAGGCAACTGATTTAAAAGGATGCCCAAAGAGATACTTTTCAGTTTTTTCACCATAACCCTGGAAAACTAGAAAAGGAAATACATGTAAAAGAGCAATATGGAATGATGGTATGGTGGTATATTTTTTAATTTTATTTCATTTCATTTATTTATTTATTTATTTTGGCAGCTGGCTGGTATGGGATCCAAACACTTGACCTTTATATTCTTTTTTAAAAGCCCTTATTTTTTACACTTTACGTTATCTGTCAATTGAAGTAGGTATAGATAAAATAATATGATGGCTAAGATTTGCATCAAAATAGTGAGGACTAAGTAGGTAATTGGAACATGATTGTCCATATGATAATGTACACACTTTATTATACTATTTTCTCTCTATGTTCAAAAAACTCCATAATAAAAAGCTAAAAAAAAGTGGGGGGGAAGGGGGGAGCTAACAAAGGTTTCAGGAGGTAAATGAACAACCTGCTGCTGATTAGGCCAAAAGATTACAGTTGAGACAAACAATAGACAGCTGAATGCCTGGGAGAAGAAACTAGGAGACAGACTATTTGTGAATTAGAACACTAGAAAGCACTCGCATATACCTGGGAATTTAGAAAGCCTCACACAGGAAAGGGCACGTGCTAAGAAAAGACCTGAGAAGACCCTAAACTTTCACTTATGTGTGATCTTTAGGAAGTGAAGACTAAGGCAGAGTTGTCAATGGTGTGGCTAAGCTTTAAAAGAGTACCCTAACAGTGGTCAATCTGAAGAGACTGGGAGAAGTTTTTTTTTCCCTTTTCTTTCCCTTTGGCTCCATCAGCTCAAGGAAATCCCTGTCAAAACATTAACTGGCCATTAAGCTTAAGAGACAGACTTCAAAGATAATACACAACAAAGAATAGAGTGTTTACAAATATAGAAAGTAAGTGTAGAAAACTTACTACACAAACAAACAAAACCCAAGCAACAAAAACAAACCCTGAAGAGTGGGGAGAATATGATTCCCAGAGTTAACACATTACAATAATACACATGTGCAGTTTTCAACAAAACATTACAAAGCATGCAAAAAATAAGAAAATAGCCCATTCACAGGAGATATGAACAAAACCTCTCCCTGAGAAAGCACAGACATCACACCTACTAGAAAAAGACTTTAAATCAACTATCTTAAACATGCCCAAAGAGCTAATGGCAACCATGGACAAAGAGCTGGAAGAAACCAGGAAAACAACATCTCAACAAATACAGAATATCAATGAAGAGATAAAAATGATACAAAGAAACCAAACAGAAGCTCTGGAGTTAGAAAGAATAATAATTGAAATGAAAAATTCACTAGAGGGTTTCAACAGCATATATGAACAAGCAGAAGTAAAAAATCAGGGAAGATGAAAGCAGGTCAACTTGAAATTATCCAGTCTTTAAAAAGTGTGAAGAAAATTGAACACAGCCTCAGGACTCCATCAAATTGAACAGAGCTGTGGGAAACCATCAAGGATACCAATAAATGTATGATAGGAGTCCCACAAGGAGAGAAAAGAGAAAAAGGGGAGAAAGAATATTTGAAGAAACAATAATTTGAAGAAATAAAGAATATCTGAAGAAATAAGCTTCCCAAATTTGATAAAAAGTATAAATTCACACATTCAAGAAGCTCAACAAACTCCAAGTACAATAGACTCAAAGAGACCCACATGTTGATAACATCAAAGTCAAGGGTTCAGATACCTATACCAGCCAGCTGCCAAAAAAAAAAAAAAAGGAAGAGATCCACACCAAGACACTTTATAATCAAACTGTTGAAAGACAAAAACAAAGAAAGAAACTTGAAAGAATCAAGAAAAGACATGTCACATATAAGGGATCCTTAATGAGATTAACAGCCAATTTCTCAACAGAAACCATGGAAGCCAAGAATTCCACATCTGACAAAATTCTTCTTCAAAAATGAAGGAGATATTAAGACATTCACAGATAAAAGCTGCGGGAGTTCATCGCTAGGTAGACCTGCCCTGTAAGAAATGTAAAAGGAGACCTTCAGGCAGAAATGAAAGGACACTAGATAGACTAAAACCATAAAAAATAAATAAAGAGCAACATAACAATAACTACATAGGTAAATACAAAAGCCAGCATTATTATTTTTGGATGGTAACTACTCTTTTTTTTTTTTCTAGATAATTTAAAAGACAAATGAATAAAACAACAATTATAAATCTATGTTAATGGGCATACAATGTATAAAGCTGCAATTTGTGACAACAATAACATAAGGAGGGGGAGGGTAAAGCTGTACATGAGCAAAGTTTCTGACTACTACTGAACCCAAGGTGGTATCAGTTCAAAATAGTTGATCCTCATTATTCACTGACTCCATATTTGTAAAACTGCCTACTCATTAAAATTTATTTCTGACCCAAAATCAAAATAACTTAACATTTTTAAAAATAACATTTTAAAAAAATTATAACTCTTGCACCAGTATGAAGATAAACTAAGGGGTGACATAAACTGGAAAGTATTAAGCCATTTCAGTTGTTAAAGGAGAAATGATGAAAACCTGAACCAGAATCAATAGAATTAGATAAGCAAATGAATATACTGAGTTAGAGAAAGGAAGAAGAAATTTCCAGCCTGAAGCAATAGATGGCTAATGATACCCAAAATAGAAAGAACAGAGAACATAATAAATACCATTGTGGACAAGTTAGGCTAGAAGCACCTGTGGGTCATCCAAGAGAATACATGCAAAAGGCAACTGGAAACAAAAAATGAAAATTCAGAAAAGACAGAGACTACAGATGAAGTATTTAAAGGTGTCCAACTATAGGTAGTCAGTGAAGCCAAGGAGATGATTTACCACACCTACCACCATAATGTAAAGTGATAAAAGAAGACAAGGACAGAATCAGAGAGAGTACATCAGGTACAGAATGAGCTGAAGGAGAGCTATCAGAGGAAACTGAAAAGAAACTGTCAAAGTGGGCAGGCAGGAAAGGGGCTTGAAGGGACTGGCACAGCTGAATCCAATAGGAGTGGTCCTTCTTTTCTAGCACGCTGCACTAGATTTCAGTAAAGACAAGAACTAGGTACTCAATTAGATTTGATAGTAAGGAAGTCCTTAATGATTCCAACAAATGTGCTGCAATGGAGACATGGGTCAGCCTAGAGAATTGAGGAGCTAAAGAGGAAGCACTTGTCAATGAAGGAGAGAAATAGGTTAGTGGCAAGTACAAAAGAAAGAGAAGGAAGAGAGAGAGTTCTGCAATTTAGGCATTTTCTTTCACTTAAAATTTCCCAACTTATTTGAAAGATTCAATTTCACCTATGATGGCTGTAGCCAGCTGGAAGACAACATTCAGGACTTGCATTTCCATCAAGATACAACCAGAAAGCCTCCAACAAAACCCCCATACTGATACCTTAGCACAGAAGTAGTCCTAGATAGAAAAAAAATTTACAAAAAAACATAGAAAAGCAAGATAAATAGATAGCACAAAAGAATAGAATAAAAATAAATTTTTACCAATAATTTATCAATTTATCAATATTTATCAATAATCACTACAAACAAGATGGAGTATACTCACCAGTTAAAAAGCAGATCGTGCAAATGGACTTTTAAAAATTTAACAATTCCACACACAGGTGTTTATCCAAGAGAAATAAAAATATTTGTCTACAAAAGTTTCATACGCTAATGTACACAGCAGCTTTATTCATAATCTAGTCAAAATATGGCAACAACCCAAATGTTCACCTAGAGATGAATGGATAACCTTATGATAGACTACGACTCAGCAGTAAAAGGAACAGACTACTGGCACACGCGATAACATGGATGAATCTCAAAACCTTTTTACTTAATAAAAGAAACCATACACAAAAATGCGTATAATTCGAGGGTAATTTTAAAAGTTCATAGATTCGTATTATCTTTTAATTCTATTTTTTCACAAACTTTTTGAAGTACCCTCATATGTTTGCACTTTTATGCAAGCCTAGAAAAAGCAAACTAATATATGTTGTCAGAAAGCAAATCAGTTTGCCTGGGGCTATGGTGAAGGAGGTGAAATTAACTGAAAGCTGGTACAAGGGAATCTCTAGAGGTGATAAAAATATTCTGTATCTTGATGGTAGCATGTTACACAGGTATACACACTTACCAAAACTATTGAACTGTACATTTCAAACAGGTACATTTCACTGTCTATAAATTAAACTTCCATAAAGTTGATTTTTTAAAAATTAACTCGGCCAAACACTTGTTTATAAGCAACATGCCTTGCTTATAAAAAATAAGGTTAAAATTACCTAAAAGGAGGAAAAAGAAAGACCTGGCAAGTATTAATAGCCAAAAGAACCCTAGTGTAGCTATATTAATGAGACACATAGACTTTAAGCCAAAAGGCATTATTATGGGTAAAGTAGAAAACTAAATAATAATTTAAAAACAAGTAATTCTTAACAGAATAGATTTTGTTGCTGTTTATTGCCCAACAATTAAATACACATTCTTTCCATGTGCATATGATAGATTTTTTTAAACTGACCATATACTAGGCATACAGCACTTCCCAATAAATTACAAATAATCTGTATTACAAAGACCATGTTCTTAATAACATAATTTGATTGAAAATGAATAACAAAAATCCCCAAAAATCTAAATTATGTGTTAACATTTAAATTAAGTACTTCTCTGAAACATGAGCTACACAGAGGAAACACGGAAATTATAAAATATTTATAATTGAATAATAATTAATATACTACTAATCAAAATCTATAGGATGTAAGCTGAAGAAGTACTTAGAGGGAAATTATAATTAAAGACTGAATTTAATGACCCAACAGTCCAACTTAAATTAGAAAAAGAATAGAAAAAAATATAGTAATAGCTTAGTATTAGATTAAAAGATATTATGGAGAGGATCCACAAACTGAAATCTAGTTCAAAAAGACTAAAAAAATTGACAATCTCTTAACAAAACTGGTCAAAAAAACCCCAACCAAATGCATAAATATACATAATAAGAATAAAAAAGGAGATTAATTACAGAAACAGCAGAGCTTTTAGTAAGTTTGAGTGCATGCTGGAGAGAGATTGATTATTACAGATGATTATACATTTGGTTACCATGCTGTTCATTTTAACTTACCGCCAACAGAAGACACATTTATTTGCACATGCCAAGCTTGGGGTGGTTTCCATGCAGCGATGGCTTTCAATGCCATAGAATGTATGTTTATAACAACCTCCTCTTCCTCGGAGCATTGACTATAACAAATAAAAACCAAAGCATAATTTGAATAAAATCATCAAATCAACAAAATACCAAGACATCATTTTTAAGAAAAAACTATGTGTTTTATAACCATAAATATCCCTACTGGTATCTGCATGATGCAGAAAATTAACATTATAGCATTATAGTGTTTTGACAGTGCTTTGGGTTTTCTAAAACCCAATGAAATAAACTTACTGTTCATTAACTCTGAAAGCTCTATAGGAAGGACCACTGACGCTTTCATTTTCAAATCCATCCAACTGCCTCAAATAATATTAGTACAATAATATATAATCCAGAAGACAGATAAGGTAGGCTCTAAAAAAATGGGAGCAGTGTTCATATGCAAGAGTGTCCATGCTTTGAGTAAGGGAGTGTGGGTAACAGAACGCATCCTGGAGTGTATCTACATCAACTGAAGGGGCAGAATTTGAACACATTTGAGACAGTTGAGGGGACAGGTAAGCATGTATATAAGAAACAAATTATACCCAAAAAGAACATTATTTAATGTGGAGGATATAACTACTTTACTTTATCACGTAAGTGATAAAACCATGTAAATCGATAAGTGTGGTGAGAAGGTAATTTGAAAAATTATCTCAGATTGACTTATGGTTGGAATCAAGATAATATTAAGCTTTTTAAGGTATCATCAGAAAGATACACTCAGAAGCTCTGTGTAAGACAGGCTTGATTTCAGTAAAAGTAAAAGCAGTGAAGCCTATGAGGAAGATAAGTAAGAGAGGCTGGCTCGTAAGGTTAATGGAGGAAAGGGGCAGGCTATTAAAGGGATGCCATCCATGCCATTCCCCATTAAAGGGGCAAAACAGAGGCAGTCATCCAAGATAACTGAGATTTTGAGGCCAAGTGACTAAAATAATATGAAATCAACAAAAGCAACAAACAAGGAGAATGAAAACACACACACATCAGTGTACAATATACATCAGTACTAATATAATGTTCACAGTGAAAGAAAAGTACATAAAATCCTACCAGCTCAATTATTATGTCAGTTGATTACGAAGTCTCTTAATTTTTTTTTGTTATTATAAAAGTTCTCCTGTACACCTCGCTTAGTACTTGCATTTTTAAAAAGTGAAGGAAAAAAAGATAAAAAATAAAAAAAAACAAAGGAAAAATATTGATCAGGATAGCTGTGCCTACAAACTCTCTTCCAAATTCCTAATAAAATATTAAGATGGCAAACAAAACATTCAAATCTCTTTTTTTAATTGAAACATAGTCGATTGCACATATTTGTGGGACACAGTGTTGAATATTAATACCTGTGTGCAATATGTGAGGCTCAAATCAGGATAATTAGTATATTCAACATTACACAATGTAATCATATTTTGTGGCCTTTTACCAATTCAAATCTTGCAAACAAGATGAAAAACTAAAAATAAAAATCCACCAAATGGATTTTTGCGTGATTTTTGTGTGATTTTTCTTTGCCATTTCCTTAAGATTTTCTACAACCATGTCACCTGCAAAATGGAACAGTTTTAATTCTACCTTTCCATTTGTGTGCATCTCATTTCTTTTCTTACCTATTAACGTAGCTAGAGCTTACAGTGCTGTGTTGAATGGGAGTGGTGAGAGCAGACATGCTTGCCTTGTCCCAGTCTGTCACCTCTCCCAGGGTAACGGAGACGCAAAGGATTACTTGAAGCCCATTTATCCAGAGCAGTGAGAGGCCCAGAAGGGCTTAATCCCAGGAACAATTCCTCCAAGAGATCAGGATTCCTAGGAATAACCCCGAATGAGGTTTTCCCTCAGTTTTTATTGTCCAGGGAAGAAAGTTACAGAAAAGGAACACAGGTGGTTACAAAAAGAACAATGAAATAATCATCAAGGCAACACTCAGTTCCCTAAGAAATTCGAAGAAACAGCCAGAGGCAAGATGTGGAACATCCCCCAACCTTGAAGCCTTTAGCTCAGATACTTTCCCATAATTAAGTTTAGCTGCACTAATGATACTTTCCCATAATTAAGTTTAGCTGCACTAACGATGACTGCCCTTAGAGCAAGCATTTTTGCTGTGTTACAATTTTTATCTACAACAGAGACTTTAGTCCTGGGAGAGTTTTCTGTTTTTCCCAAGCTTAGCATTTCTATGGGCAATTCTAAAAAGTTAGGCTACACCTTAAATTAAGGGGCTTTGGCCTTGCTAAAACGACAGAGCTGTGGCTCCACTAATCTAAAAGTTAGGCCCTGTGAAATACATTTGCTTTATTAATGTTGGTATCCTCCACACCAGTCCTATAGGAAAAGCACTCAGTCTTTCAAATTAAGTATCATGTTAACTGTAGGAATTTTGTAGATACTCTTTGCCAAATTGAGGTAATATTCTTGTACTTCTAAATTGCTGAGAGTTTTGAATGATGAGTTGTTAGACTGTCAAATGCTTTTTTCAGCATCAATTGCTATGATCATACGACTTTTCTTCTTTAGCTCGTTGAGATGGTGGACTACTTTGATTTTTAAATGCTGAATCTGCGTCGCATACCTGAAATAACTTCCATTTGGTTATGGTATATAATTCCATTTATACCTGGTTGAATTCTATTTGCTAATATTTTGTTGAAGATTTCTGTATCTAACTTCATGAAAAGACATCGGTCTACAGTTCTCATTGCATTGTCTTTTAGGTTTGGTATCACGTTACAGCCTTATAAAATGAGTTGGGAAGGTTCCCCCCTCCTGTATTTTTGGAATGATGTTAGGTAAAATTTGTTTTAATTCTTCACTAACTGTTTGATAGTGAAACCATTTAAGTGTACAGATTTCACTTTAGGGGCATTTTAATCACAAAATCACTTTCTTCAATGATTACATTATTATTCAGATTATTTATTTCATTTTGGCTGAGTTTTGATAATTTGTGGTTTTCAAGGAAAGGATCTATTTCATCTAAGTGCCAAATTTATCAACATAAAATTATCCATCCAACAGCTGTAGGACCTGTACTAATACCCTATTTCATTCCTGATACTGGTGACTTATGTCTTCTTTTCATTTTGCCAGTCTTACTAGACATTTATCAATTTTACTGATATTTTCAAATAACAACCAGCTTTTTGTCTTATAACATTCTTTTTATTTTCCTACTTTCAATTCCTCTGCTTCCTTTGTGTTTACTTTGCTCTTTTTTCTAGTTTCCTGAGGTAGGAACTTAGATTGCTAATTTGAGACCTTTCCTCATTTCTAATATAAAAATTAAGTGCTGTAAATTATTTCTGTTATTGATTTCTAGCTTGATTCCATTATGATCACAGATACACTTTATGATTTCAATTCTTTTTAAATTTTTGAGATTTGTTCTATGGCCTAAAACGCAGTCTATCTTGGTGAATGTTCCATAAGCACTTGAAAAATAACATGTTATCTGTTGCTGTTGGGTGGTATGTTCTACATATGTCAATTTGTTGATTAACTGTCTTGTTCAGATTTCTGTATCTTTGCTGATTTTCAGTCTAGTACTTCTAGCATTTGCTCAGAGAGGATTTCAGAGTCCCTACCTATATCTGTAGAATTTAAAAAATTTTTTCTATCCAATCAGTTTTTGCTTGATGGATCTTGAAGCTCTAATATCTGGTGTGTATTCATTTAGTCTGGATAGATCCTTTTATAATTATGAAATGTCCCTCTGTCTCCAGTAATTTTCTTTACTTGAAAGTTTGCTTAATCTGACATTAATATAGGCACTCCTGCTTTTTGGACTGTTCACATGGTATATATTTTTTTCCATCATTTTACTCAACCTACCTATGGCACTGAATTTTAAGTGAGTGTTCTTGTAAACATCATATATTTGGGTCGTGCTTTTTCATACACTCTGCCAATCTCTAACACTTGATTGGAATATTTACATTTGAAGTAATTATCAATACCTTAGCTCTTAAGTCTACTATTTTATTACTTGTTTTCTGTTCCTTTCCTCTGGTTCTCATTCCTTTTTTACTCAACTTTTTGCAAGCTATTTAAACATTTTTAGGGATCCCTTCTTACTTTATATTGTGTTTTTGAGTTTATCCCTTTGTATAATTTTTGTACTGTTCTTCTGGTATTACGACACACATACATAATGACATGATCACTGTCTACTAATACTACTATCCACATTTTACCACCTCAAATCAAAAGTGGAAACATCACCTCCATTTAGGTTCTTTTAACTTTCCCCCTTTAAATATCATTGCCTTGGGTATCACATTGTGTTATAATTTGTTTTTGATCATCAGAACTCCTGAAGAAAATGATCACCTACTGTATGTACCCATATTCCTGATCTTTCCATTTTTCTTTCTTTCTTCCAATGATACAAGTATCTTTCTTTTATCGTTTAATTTGTTTTGAAGAACTTTCGTCAGGCAATCTTTAAAAGCAGGTCTGTTAGAGCTGGTGAACACTGATGGGATGGGAATTTCGCCCAGGCCATCCTGTCTCCATGAGCGACCTGAGAGGCTCCAGGTTCCCAAGCCCCGAGCCAGACAAGCTGGTGAACACAGGCAGGGCAGGACTTCTGGCACAGGCCATCCATCTCCATGAGCGAGCTGAGAGGCACGGGCTCACAAGCCCGGAGCCTGACAACCTAGTGAAGGCAGGTGGGGCAGAACACCCAGCCCATGCCGTCTGTCTCCATGAGTGACTTGAGAGATTCTGAATTCCCATGCCACCCAACGAGCCAGTGAATGCAGGTGGGGTGGGACCTCCAGTCCAGGCTAGTTTCTGCTGTTCAGAAGCAGCAGACCCATCAGGATCCAAGCCACACATCAGGGTGAAACGAGTGAACTGTGATACCCCCAGCCACAGTGACAGAACACCAAAGGAAAGAAACCAGAAATATGAAACATCAAGAAAGTACATCACCACCAAAGGAAATTAATAACTTACAAGTGCTAGATCCTAAAGAACAGGAAGTCTTTGAAATGACAGACAAGGAATTTAGAGTAACTATTCTAAGGAAACTAAATGAGATAAAAGAAAACTCAGTGAAACAACACAATGACATGAGAAAAAACATACAGGATCTGAAAGAAGAAATGTACAAAGAAATCAATGCCTTGAAAAAGAAAGTAGCTGAGCTTGTGGAGCTGAAGGATTCATTCAATGAAATAAAAATACAACAGAGCATCTAACCAGCAGACTTGAACAAGCAGAAGAGAGAATTTCCGACTTCGAAGACAGGCTGTTTGAATTATCACAGGCAGACCAGAAAAAAACAAAAAAGAATCAAAAAAATTGAAGAAAATTTAAGAGAGACAACTGACAATCTTAAGCGCTCAAATATCCAAGTCATGGGTATTCCATAAGGGAGGAAAAAGGAAATGGCATTGAAAACATACTCAATGAGTTAATAGCAGAAAACTTCCCAGGTATTGGGAAAGTCACAGATCCCCAGATTCAGGAAGCACAAAGATCACCAAACACATTCAACCTAAAAAGGTCCTCTCCAAGACATGTGATAATCAAACTGACAAAAATCAAAGACAAAGAGAGAATCTTAAAAGCTGTAAGAGAGAAGCAGCAAGTCACTTATGAGGGAGCCCCAATCAGAATAACATCACACTTTTCATCAGAAACTCTAAAAGCCAGAAAAGAATGGGATGATATATTCAAAACACTAAAGGACAAAAATTGCCAGCCAAGAATACTTTACCTAGCAGGCTATCCTTTCAAAATGAAGGACAAATAGTATATTTCTCAGACAAACAAAAACTGCAGGAGTTCACTACCACATGACCAGCCCTACAAGAAATTCTCAAGGAAAGAACTGGGTATGATACCACAAAAACAACCATCACTACCATGAATACACAAGAAAGAACAGTACCTACCAGCAAAACAAAAATGCTAACAAAAGAGAGAAAATATAGTTTATCTATCACCCCAAGAAACCAACAAATACAGAAGACAAACAAAATTAGAAAGAAAGGAACAAAAGATACTTAAGATATCTAAACAAAAATCAGTATAATGCTAGGAGTAAATCAACACCTTTCAATAATAACTCTGAATGGAAAGGGACTAAATTCCCCATTCAAAAGACACAGACTGACTGACTGGATTAAAAAGATGGACCCAAGAATATGCTGTCTCCAAAAGGCTCACCTGACCTGTAAAGACACAAATAGACTAAGAGTGAAAGGATGGAAAAAGGTATATCATGGAAGTAGAAATGAAAAATGAGCTGGAGTAGCTATTCTTATGTCAGATAAAATAGACTTTAAAGCAAAAACCATTAAAAGAGAAAAAGATAGCCAATACATAATGACAAAAGGATCTATCCATCAAGAAGACATAACAATCATAAATATATATGCACCTAATGTCAGAGCAGCCAGATTTACAAAGCAAACACTATTAGATATAAAAAAAGAAACAGACACTAACACCATAAGAGTGGGGGACCTGAACACCCCACTCTCATCATTGGACAAATCATCTAGGCAAAATATCAACAGAGAAACACAAGATCTAAACAATACTTTAGGCCAATTGGATTTGGCAGATAGCTACAACCACCCAACAACCTCAGAATATTCATTCTTCTCATCAGCACAAGGAACATTCTCCAGGATAGACCACATGTTTTAGGTCACAAAGCAAGTCTTAACAAATTCAAAAAAATTGGAATTATTCCATGTATTTTTTCTGGTCACAATGGATTAAAATTAGAAATCAATAATAAACGAAACTCTGAAAATGATACAAACTCATAGAAATTAAACAACATTCCATTTAATGACATGTGAGTCCAAGAAGAAATTGAACAGGAAATCAAAACATTTCTTGAAACAAATGAAAATAATGACCCATCATACCAAAACCTATGGGATACTGCAAAAGCAGTTTTAAGGGGGAAATTGATTGCATTAAATGCTTACTTCAGAAGAATGGAAAGATGGCAAATAAATAACCTAACTCTTCACCTTAAAGATCTAGAAAAACAAGAACAATCCAAACCTAAAGTTAGTAGACCGAAAGAAATAATTAAGATCAGAGCAGAACTAAATGAAATAGAAACACAAAAAACAATACAAAAGATCAATGAAACAAAACGTTGGTTCTTTGAAAAGATTAATAAAATTGACAAACCTTTAGCAAGACTAAGAAGAGAGAAGACCCAAATAACAAAAATTAGAAACAAAAAAGGTGATATTACAACTGACACCTCAGAAATACAAGGAATCATTAGAGACTACTATAAACATCTATTTGCCAACAAATTTGAAAATCTGGAAGAAATGGATAAACTTCTGCATGCATACAAATTACCAAAACTGAGCCAAGAAGACATAGAAAATCTGAACAGACCAATAACAATAAAAGAGACTGAAGTTGTTATCAGAAGGCTCCCAACAAGGAAAAGCCCAGGACCGGACAGGTTCACTGCAGAGTTCTACCAAATCTTCAAAGAGGAACTGATACCAATTCTCCACAAACTGTTCCAAAAGATTGAAACAGAGGCCGTTCTCCCAAACTCATTCTATGAGGCAAATATCACTCTGATACCAAAACCAGACAAAGATACATCAAAAATAGAAAACTACAGGCCAATATCCTTGATGAATATAGATGCAAAAATCCTCAATAAAATACTAGCTAACAATACAGCAACACATATGGAAAATTATACACCATGATCAAGCAGGATTTGTCCCACAGATGCAAGGTTGGTTCAACAAACACAAATCAATTAATGTGATACACCACATTAATAAAAACAAAGACAAAAATCACATGATCATCTCTATTGACACTGAAAAAGCATTTGACAAAATTCAACATCCTTTCATGTTAAAGACTCTCTACAAGTTAGGCATAGATGGAAAGTATCTCAATATAATTAAAGCCATATATGATAAGCCCACTGCCAGTATCATCCTGAATGGGGAAAAGCTGAAAGCTGTTTTTTTAAAAACAGGAACTAGACAAGGATGCCCACTCTCACCACTCGGATTCAACATAGTGCTGGAAGTACTAGCCAGAGCAATCAGAGAAGAGAAGGAAATAAAGGACATACAGATTGGAAAGGATGAAGTCAAGCTGTCCCGTTTTGCAGATGATATGATCCTATATATTGAACAGCCAAAAGCTTCTAGAAAACAACTCCTAGAGTTGATAAATGATTTCAGCAAAGTTGCAGGGTACAAAATCAACACACAAAAATCAGTAGCATTTCTATACTCCACCAGTGAACATGCAGAAAAAGAAATCAAGAAAGCTAGCCCATTTACAATAGCCACCAAAAAAATAAAATATTTAGGAATAAAGTTGTCCAAGGATGTGAAAAATCTCTACGAAGAGAACTACAAACCACTGTTGAAAGAAATTAAAGAGGACCCAAGAAGATGGAAAGATATCCCTTGCTCTTGGATTGGAAGAACTGACATTGTGAAAATGTCCATATTACCCAAAGTGATCTACAAATTCAATGCAATCCCCATCAAAATTCCAATGACATTTTTCTCTGAGATGGAGAAAGCTATCCAGACATTTATATGGAACAACAAAAGACCACACTTAGCCAAAGCAATCCTGAACAAAAAAAAATAAAGCTTGTGGCATAACACTACCTGACTTTAAACTATATTACAAAGCTATAACAACCAAAACAACATGGTACTGACATAAAAACAGACACACTGATCAATGGAACAGAATGGAGAATCCAGAAATTAACCCATATGCCTACAGCCATCTGATCTTTGACAAAGGCAACAAGTCTACATACTGGGGAAGAGACTGCCTTTTCAACAAATGGTGCTGGGAAAACTGGATAATCATATGTAGGAGAACAAAACTAGACCCGTATCTTTCACCATATACCAAAATCAACTCAAAATGGATTAAAGAATTAAATATACATCCTGAAACAATAAAACTCCTTAAAGAAAACATAGGGGAAACACTCCAGGAAATAGGAGTAGGTACAGAATTCATGAATAGGACCCAAAAAGCACAGGAAACTAAAGGTAAAATAAACAAATGGGATTATATCAAACTAAAAAGCTTCTGCACAGCAAAATAACAATCAACAGAGTAAAAAAACAACCAACAGAGTGGGAGGAAATATTTACTAAATTTACATCTGACAAAGGATTAATATCCAGAATATACAAGGAACTCAAACAACTTTACAACAAAAAACAAATAACCAAATTAAAAAATGGGCAAAGGAGCTGAACAGACATTTCTAAAAGGAAGATATACGTATGACCAACAGACATATGTAAAAGTGCTCAACATCACTGAGTTCCAGGAAATGCAAATCAAAACCACACTTAGATAACATCTCACTCCAGTTAGGATAGCTAATATCCAAAACACTGAGAACAATAAGTGCTGGAGAGATTGCAAAGAAAAAGGAACTCTTATCCACTGTTGGTGGGGCTGCAAAATGGTGCAGTCTTTATGGAAAATGAAATGTAGGTTCCTTAAACAATTACAGATAGATCTATCATATGACCCAGAGATCCCACTGCTGGGAATATACCCAGAAGAATGGAAATCATCCTGCCGAAGGGATACCTATACTCCGATGTTTACTGCAGCTCTATATACAATAGCCGAGAGCTGGAACCCGCCGAAATGTCCATCATCTAATGAGTGGATAAGGAAACTGTGGTACTTCATTCCACACAACAGAATACTACTATGCTATAAAAAAGAACAAAATACTACCATTCGCAACAACATGGATGGACTTAGAGAAAATTATATTAAGTGAAAGAAGTCAGGCACAGAAAGAGAAATACCACATGTTCTCACTTATTTTGGGGAGCTAAAAATTAATAAATAAATAAACACACAAACAAATAAAAGGTGGGGGAAAGAAGACAGAATAACCACAAAAATTCTTTGAACTATTTAAGCCAAGTGCACAGATACAATGTGGGGGGGTCAGGAGGGAGGGAGAGGAATGGGTAAAGGGGCATAAAATCCAGTACAATGTATTTTTAGAAGTAAAATTAAATTAAATTAAGTTTTTTTTAAAAAAGCAGGTCTGTTAGCAACAAAATCTCTTAGTTTTTCTTCATCTGATAATGTCTTTATTTACCCTTCCTTCCTGGAGAACAGTTTTGCCAGATATGGAATTCAGGATTGTCAGTTCTTTTCTTTCAACACTTGAAAAATGCTGTGCCACTTTCCTGTTGCCTCCATTATTTCAGAGAAGAAGTCTGCTTCCTCCCAAATTGGTGTTACCCTACAGATAACACATTGTTTCTAACAGCTTTAGAGATTTTTTTCTTTTTTGGTTTTCAGATCATTGATTGTGTTTTGCTGTGAATTTCTCTGGTTTTATCCTCTTTGGGGTTCACTCAGATTCTTAAATCTGTAGCTCAGTGACTTTCACCAAATTTGGGCCATTTACAACCATTACAAGGGTACTTCAAAAAGTTTGTGGAAAAACAGAATTGAAGTAATACAGACCTGTCCATGAACTCTTTGAAGTGCCCTCGTGTGTCTTCACACACTCTTTCAGCACCACTTATTTTCATTCTCCAACTCTGATGACATAGATGCTGGATCTCTGATTATTGACCCACAAATCTCTATGGATCTACTTAATGTTTTCTTCCTGTCTATTTCTATCTTTGTTGTTCAGATTGGGTAAATTCTACTGATCTGTCCTGTTCACAGATCATGCTATTGATCTGTTAAGGTCACTGTCTCTGCCCTGTCATTTCCACTCAACTATTGAGCCCATCAGCAAGTTCTTTATTTCTGTGACTGTACATTTCAATTTTATGTTTCCCTCTTGGTTCTTCTATAACCTCTTTTTCTTTTCTGAGATTTTTTATTTTTTTTCATTTGTTTCAACACAGTTTGTAACTGATTGCTGAAGCATTTTTATGACAGCTACTTTAAAATCCTTGTCAGTTGATTCTATCACTTCATTCATCTGGTGCTGGTGTCAGTTGATTATCTTTTCTTATTCAAGTTGTGATTTTCTTGGTTCTTGGTATGACATGTGAATTTCTGTTGCTTCCTAGACATTTTGTCTATTATATTAGGAGACTCTAGACTGGATTTAATTCTTTCATTTTAGTAGACAGTCACTTTGTTTCAGTTTAGCATACAAGTCCTGGCCTACCTCTGTGTGCTATGGTTTCAACAGCAGTTTAATTTTCAGAGCCTTTGCAGTGTAATTTCTCCTGGGTTCCCACTAGTCCCTGCTGGTGATATTTAAGAGGGTGGGAAGGATTCCTCCCGGCTGGCCCAATGGAGGTCTCCAGCTTGGCCACTTGTTGTGGTGGGGTCCCTCTTGCCAGTGCCACCCAGCCACTGTAATATTTCCTGGTAGGGGAAGGGAGTCTCAGGCCCACCAGGGGTGAAGAACATGTCACAGGCCAGGCCACTTGTTGGGGGAGGGGGCAGGTTCTCTCTTTCCACTGCCACTTGGCCAACCTGGTGTCTCTTGGCAGAGGAGAGAAATTTCAAACCAGGCAAGGAAGGACAGCACTTGCCCTAGCAGCTTATTGTTAGTGGGGATCCCTACTGATCCCATGTGCAAGTGGTACTGGGCTTGCTGTTCTGTCAGAGGGACTCCCATTCAAGCCAAGGAAGGAACGAGCCTTCCTAGGTGCCCTTCTGTTGCAAGGCTGGGAGAAGCAAACATGGGTTGCGTTCTCTTAGGCGGGGGATACACGACATCCTGCCATTGTGTTGTTCCTCCAGTCCTGAGGACACAAACCAGATAGCCTTCCTCTTTCCACCTTTCAGAGTTCTTGCTGCTTGCCTCTTATGTTTTTTCCCAAGGTTAATAGTTGTGTTTAGTGGTAGGGAGCAGAAAAAAGGGTTTATGTCATCTTAGCCAGACTGGAAGTGCCCAGATATTACATTTTCAAAGTGCTCCCACATCTGAAAAATAGTAGATAGGCAGAGCTAAAAAGCAAAAGACCTGAGAGCAATACATGCTTAGAATTAAAAGCATTCATGTTATAAATGTAGGAGAAAATATACAGAGATAGCCTCAGATTCATTATTTCATGAACTCTTGTCCTCAAGGCAAACAAGAGCCTGAGGAAATACAACTGCAGCCCAGCAGAGCCACACTGAATAAATGCAAGACACCGTTCAAGGCTCGGCTCTCTGCACATCAATTTGGGGGTGAGGGCAGGGGTGCTGGGAGACAGGGTGTGGGGGACAATCCTCCATAGGCCTCTCTCTGAATGTCTTAGAAGCAGAAGCACTGACTGTCTTTGTTCCAGACTATCTTTTCAAAAATGTCTGTACGGTGAACAGCTCTAGAAGATAAAGATAGTATCTCCCTCTGGAGGAAACAGTAGGTGTGTTTCCTGTCCATTATAATAAAGATAATGTATCCTGCTAGGGCAAAGGTCAGACAGGATTATTGCCAATTACAAAAGATTCATGTTCCCTAAGCTCAGGGTTTCTCTTCCATAACATATGTGCAGATATTACCTAGCCCTCCTAAATGGTGCTTTATGGGAACTGGGGCTCAGGAACCAGGGCAAATGACCATAGTCCAGCTACCATTATTATTATGAGTAATAGCATTGTCCTTCTCTCTAACCAGGAGGAGTCTGCTGTCTTCTGCCGGCATCCATGAAACTGTGGCAGGCTAACTTGTTAGCTTGCAAGTGAGATAAAATTTCAGACTTTTCAGTCTTTGAAAGGGGGCAATGGAGAGCTCCATTAAGAGGTCAATAAACAGCAGCCCATGGGCCAAATGTGCCCCACTGCCTGTTTCTGTAAATAAAATTTCACTGGAATACAGTCACCCCTGCGTGTTTATGTATTATCCGTGGCTCCCTGTATGCTACAATGGCAGAGTTGAGCAGTTGCCTAAAACAGTCACCATCTGGCCCTTTTAGAAAAAGTTTTGCTTATTGCTGATTTAGATATTTATTTCATACCCCAAAGCAAATTCCAAACTGATTAAACAAACCTAAGCAAAACAAAAAATCTAAGCAAATACAGAAGTAACTATTTTTCAAATCCCTGGGTTTGAAAGAATTCTGTAAGCTTTTTAAAAAAAGGAAAAAACACAAAGGTAAATGGATAAAAATATATAAAAACATAAAATTTAAATACATCAAAAATCAGAGGGCAACAAATAAACTAGGAAAAATAATTTCAAAATATGACATATCCAGACTTTGTTAACAGTTTTGACAAACAATTCATAGAAAATTATAAGAAAAGACCATTTGTAAACCCTTTGTCATTTCTAGGACTTCACTCTAAGGAAATAATCTAAAAGGAAATAACTGTGCAAAAGCACATTCTTCACATAATTAATTATAACGGTGGGGGAAAAAACTGGAAACAACCTCATTGGTCACCAGGTGAATGACAAATTAAACTGATAAAAACAGATACTACATTCAATCTTCACCAAAATGCCAAGAAGTGACTGACAAATTAAATCATGGCACATTCATCAGTGATTACTCATTAAGAATAATTCATAAAAAATTTTTAGAGTGCAGCCTTACAACACCAAGGTCACAGGTTCAGATCCTCATACTGGCCAGCCATTTAAAAAAAAAATTAATAGAAAAGTGCCTATTTTACAATGTTAAATGAAAACAACTGATAGAAAATTGCATATACAATATGATTTCAAATACATACGAACATATGTAAAAGCAAATGGGAAAAAAAGACTAAAAGGAAATACACCAAAATTTCTGCATAGCAGAATATAAATTTTATTTTCTCTGTTTTTTTTTCTTTTTTTTTTTTTTTCAAAGAACATGTGTTATTTTAATACTGAAAAAAAGTAAAATTTCCTTGAGGACAAGTGATTTGAAACATTAACTTGGAATCATCCACAAGTTTATAAATCTTTTCACCAAATATAAGGCCACAAGTTTCAGCACTATTTGATTATATTTTTTTTTACCAAAAAGTGCTTGTTTTCCCACTACTACCAGCATAATCCATCACCACATGCTTTACTTCACTCTGTTCTCGAGGGCTGACAATGTTCTTTTCATCACTTATCTGTGGCCTGGCATTCCACTAAGAGTTAATAGACCCTCCCCACCAACTTGTCTGCTAGCATAGGAAGAGTCTTTTTCAAAACAAATGAATAAAATGCTTATTTCTGAAAGTTCCAAAAAGTTTACCAATCTCTGGTTTTACTAAGACACCTTTTTAAAAAAATCTTGCTGAAGTTCTGGACATACAAGGAACTAGAAACATCTGACTAACACCCACGGGAAAAAATACAATCAACACATAGCAACTCTGAAACAACCCAAATGCTGAAATTACCAGGCAAAAATTTTAAAGCAGCTATTATTATAGGAGAATAAAGATGACAGAGGAAGGTCTGTGAACTTGAAGAATAATAAACAAAAAGTGTATCATTCTGAAGAACGGAGAAAAAGAAAAAGAATTGAAAAAACATGAGCAGAGGCTTTGGGACATGTGGGAGAACATCAAAAGGCCTACCACGTCTTATTGAAGGGTCAGAGGAGAGGAGAGGTACAGAGAAATTATTTAAAGAACTAATAGTCAAAAACCTCTCAAATTTGATGAAAGTCTTAAATTTACAGATTTAATTAGTATAGGGAAATGCATATAGGATAAACCCAAAGAAATACACCCAGACACATCATAAATAAACTGCTAAAAATCAAAGATGAAGAAAAAGCTCAAAAGCAGCCAGAGAAAATGGCACATTTTATATATATAGCTCTGCTGTAACGCTTGTTTTTAAAACGTGAATTTGTTCCAACACATTGACATGCACGGGTACTTCAAGAAGTTCGTGAAAAGCAGAATTAAAAGATAATAGGAATCTTTCCGTGAACATTTTGAAGTACCCTTGTATTAGGGAACAACTCGGCATAACATAAACTCTACATCTGCTTATACACAATTTCATCTGCGAGAAACACCAGGTGAACGCAGAAAACTGGACCCTGCGGACTGAGCCACACAAGTACACAGAAACACACAGGTCACATGTCCTCCAGTGAGCCTGGTTCACCATGGGTCAGGAGCCGTGCCCATCCATGGATGCGACCTACCATCCACGCCCACATGACCTCCCTCCCACCTCACAAGAGCACAGGCTGCACCCTCCCAACAGCCCTTCTAGTGCAAACCTCACATCTTTTTCGAGGTAAAGTGTCATTTTATTGCAGTATTTATGTATTTCTTAACCACTTAATGTGTAAAATCACACTACCATTTTTATTAGGTTCCCATCTTTTTCTCAACTGACAAAGTTTTTGAGTGTTTTGTCCCTATCTCCATATTTCCCATAGGCCCTGTGGTTTTTCTTGCATGATTCTGCATCATGTGGCGATCTTTAGGAACACATATGTCATGTTCTGACACAACTCACTGTAAGGGAATAATGATATCAGTTAATGAGAATTTCTCATCAGAAACCAAGGAAGGCCGGAAGATAATGAACCAATACCTTTAAAGTGCTGAAAGAAAAGAACTGTCAACCCAGAATTCTATAAGCTGCAAAAATATGCTTCAAGAATGAAAGCAAAATAAAGACATTCTCAGATGGAAAAAAAACTCAGAGAACTCATTGACAGAAGACCTGCTCTAAGAGGAATGCTAAAGGAAGTAAGAGTTAAGCAAAAGCATGGGGAGAGGTAGAGCATGCAAACACTAATCAAAAGAAAGCTGCAGTGGCTATGCTGACATCAAAGCAAACTACTGAGCAAAGACTCTTACCATAAGTAAAGAGGGACACTGCATAATAACGCAAGGGTAGATTCACCAAGAAGACATAACAATCCTACACATGTGTGCACCTAACAGCAGAGCTTCAAAGTGTATGAAGCAAAAACTGGTAGAACTGAAATGAGAGACGAACAGAACAAACAGACAGAAAATCAGCAAGGACATAAACTTATCAAATCAACTCCTGATCCAGGTTCGAGTTTACTGCAGTTTCATTTGGGGGTAGGGGGTGGGAAACAGGAAAAGACAAAGTAAAAACAAGAGAGAAACATTTTCACCAAAATTCAATGAAGGCAGCCCCATATCTCCATCAGCTTCCACAACCTCCAGGCTCACAGAAAGCACTCGGTACATGCCGAATGACTGACAGGGTTGCAGTGTTGTCCCATGTCCACTTCTCCTACTCCCTGTGACATGCAACTTAGGCAGTCCTTGTGATTCCTCTATATTAACAACTGTTACTCAACAGTAGTAAAGCTACAGTTACAACGAAAAGTAAAAGGGCTATATCATATATGATTAAGAACTGCTTTTCACCCCCAACACTTCTGAACCAAATGTGTGGTTTATCCACACCAATTCTCCAACTCTCCAGGACAGCAACTGGGTGTCCCACGATTCAATCCAATTCTGACACTAACTACTTGGAGTTAGAATCAGATGCCCCAGATTAAGGGCTCAGTCCCAGAAGATCACCCCACCAAGAGTCACCTTATTAACATAAACTCAGGTAAGGTTGAAAAGGGCTTATCATAAATAACAAAAGATACTCCCTTCACCCCTATCACTCAGGAAATTCGAAGGGTTTTAGAAGCTCTTGTGTCAGGAACCAAGAACAAAGATCAAATATATACTTCTTATTATATCACAATATCACAATGATATATGTACTATATATGTGTGTATTTTATATCCTATACATGCTATCTATTTATGATAAATATATTTATTTTCCAGACTTGGACACTGCGGTGGTAAGAATAGGAAAACAGACTGTCAATTAAATTAAGAGACTTCTTCATCAAATAGCACGCCCTCCTACATCAGTACCCTGAAAGTCATGCTTTTCTGGCTGAAAGAAACTCCTACTCTCCAGGAGTCCATCCAGATGACAGAGATTTAGAAAATGAAGATGGAAAAGCCACAAAGCACTTGATGGAATGCTTGCCAGGCCCTTAATCTTCCAGCCAAATACCCCTCGAAACAGAACTGAGAAAAGAAAAAAAACACATTTCCTGCCCTTCTCTCATCCTGGTTGTCTAAATCCACAGCTGTGCCATAAGAGCGCTTTCTTTCACTCAGGCTTTCAGCAGCTTAAGCTTTGTCATCTTTCACTATGACTGTTTTCCTCACCAAACAGATATCTAACCCTATCAAACTGGCAGCAAACCATGACCACTTACTTCAGGTACCTGTGGCTACATAACAAACTACCCCAAACCCAGTGACTAAATACAACACTAACCTATAATTTCCTCATGATCCTGCGAGTCAGTGGGGTGGTTTTTCCAACCCGTGCGGTGTGGGCGGAGATCACTCATACAGCTGTATGCAAGGAGTCTGGCTGGGGCTGAACATCCAAGGTGATTCTATTTAGATGTCTGACAACTGCTGCTGGCTGGGGCTCCTTGGTCTTCTTCACTTAGCCTCTCTTTCTCCAGTAGTCTAGACTGGCTTCTTTACAGCTTGGTAGACTGAGGACACGCCTCAGTGTGCAAGCACTTACAAAGCCTCTGCTTGCACTGTGCTTGCAACATCGTATGGGCCAAAGCAGGTCAAATGGCCAAGCAAAGAGTCACATGGGAGAGGACTGAACAAGGGTGTGACTAGTCATGGTTCAATGAGGGCTACTCATTTAATATTATCTTACACTGCTTATACTAATTATGTTCGCCTCCAAGCCTAAAGGTAAAAGCTCCTTACATTATCATAATTTATTAATTTTCAAAGCGCTTTCACACTCAATAGCTCAAAGTGCTAGAGCAATATTTCACTTATTATTACAAAGGTAACGCCTTGATTTTAGATCTTTAATATATGTTTACTTTATAAATATTCACTGAGCACATACCATATGCTGTGGTAAGTGGATCAGGAGAAAAATGATTCTGATTTCATTGAATCCACCTTTTTGTATAACCCTCTGGTTTCAAACATGACTGGAGAAGAAGGGTTAATTCACTCAGAACTGTCAGATTTGAGCTAACTAATAACAGCAAAAGGCAGAGAACAGTTCTGTTTTGGGAACCTTGCCAGGGACAGGACAGACTGGGAAAAGGTTTAGAAGACAGGACTGGAGGTTCTTTACCACCAAGAGCTGAGTTGCTGCAGGAGGCCTGAGTCACTCCTGTAGTACACACACAGCGCAGACACAAACAGCAGCAAAAGAGGCAAATCATGTACCTGATAAGGAGCTATGATCCAGAATATATAAAGAATTCTTATAATCCAACAATACACAGATAACTAACACATGTAAAAATGGACAAAGGATTTGGAGACATTTCTCCAAAGAAGATACAAACATCCAAAAAGCACATGAAAGAATGTTCAACATCACTGGTCATAAGGGAAATGCAAATCAAAACCTCTATGAGATACCACTTCACACCCACTATGATGGCTATAATCAAAAAAACAGATAATAACAAATATTGGCAAGGATGCAGAGAAATTAGAACCCTATTACAATGCAGGTAGGAATGTAAAATCGTGCAGCCACTTTGGAAAACAGTTTGGCAGTTCTTTAAATGACTAAAAACACCAAGTCACCATGATCCAGCAATTGCACTCCTAGGTATATAACCAAGGAAAATGAAAATATATGTCCACACAAAAACATGTACATATAATAATATCCACAGGAGCATTATTCATGATATCCAAAAAGTAAAAGCAACCCAAATATTCACCAACTGTTGAAGGATAAACAAAATGTGTTATGTCCATACATAGAATATTATTAGCCATAGAAAGGAATGAAAGACTGATAAATGGTACAACATGGATGTACTGTGAACACATTATACTAAGTGAAAGAAACCAGGCACAAACAGCCACATATTATACAACTCCATTTGTATGAAATGTCCAGATTAAGCAAATTTATAGAGGTAGAAAGGAAATTAATGATTCTTTAGGGCTGGGGGAGGAGGGAGGATGGAGACTGACTGCTGATGGGTGCAGTATTTCTTTTAGAGAGGACAAAAATGTTCTAAAATGAGATTATGGTAATGGTTGCACAATCCTGTGCATTTACTAAAAAACCATCAAACTGTATATTTTAAATTGATGAGTTGTACGGTATGTGAATTATATCTCAATAAAGCTGTTTAAAAATGCATACAGTAGAAATTCACAGGCTGATTCTAATTTATACAGAAATGCAAAGGACTCAGAAGAGTGGAAACAATCATGGAAATCTTAAAAACCAAGACGGAGAATGCATACTACATAATTTCAGACTTACTACAAAGCTAGAGAAATCAAGACAATGCAGCACTGGCATAAATGTATCAATGGAACAGACTATGAAGAGTCCACAAATAAGCCTACTCATATACGATGGACTGATTTTCTACAAAGGCATAAAAGTAATTCAATGAGGAAAGGAAAGTCTTCAACTAACGGTGCCAAAGCAACTGGATATTCATATGGGTGATGAGGGGAAATAAAACTTGACTCTTACCTCACACTGTTCACAAAAACTAATTCAAGAACTATAGACCTAAATATGAAAGTTAGAATTACATATGAAGCTTCTAGAAGAAAATATACCATACCAGCCAGCAGCCAAAAAAAAGAAAGAAAACACAGAATATCTTTGCAGACTTGGGTTTGGCAAAGATTTCTTAAGAGTATGAAAAGCACTAACCATAAAGGAAAAAAATGATAAACTGGACTGTAACCAAATTAAAAATTTCAAAAGATACCATTAAGAAAATGAAAATGGAAGCCACAGACCAGAGGAAACATTCACAATGTACATCTGACAAGAGATTCATATCTATAATACACAAAGAACTTCTAGAAATCAATAATATAAACTCAAAGAACCTCATTTGGACAAAAGATTTAAACAGACACTTCGTGAGTACAGATTGGCCAATACGCACATGAAAAGGTGCTGCTAATAATCAGTAATCACGAGCAAAATCTAAACTAAAACCATGATGAGATACTGCTTGACACCCATCAGAATGGCTAAAATTAAAAGACAATATCGAAAATTGTGTAGCAGCTGGAACTTTCATAAATTGCTGATACAAGTGTAAAACAGCACAACCACACTAAAACCAGTTTGGGAGTTTCTTATGAAGTTAAATACATACCTACCCTTTGACCCAACAATTCCACTTATAGGTATTTATCCAAGGAAAGTTGAACTATATGTTCACAAAAAGTTTTGTAAAAGAATGTACATAGCAGTTTTATTCATGATAGTCAAAAACTAAAAACAGACCAAATGTCTATCAACAGGTTAAAAAATTGTGGTACATTCATACAATGGAATACTACTGAGCAGTAAAAGTGAATACATACCTCAACATGAACGCATCTCAGAAACATTATGTTGAGCTTAAGAAGCCACTCACTAAAGACAGAACATTATGATGCCATTCATATGAAATTCTAGAAAGGTAACACTAAATAACAGTGATAGTAACTAGAACAATGGTTGCCTGAGGGGAGGGAAGTATTGACCAGGAATGAGCACAAGTAGATTCAATGGGGTGAGGAAAGTAGTTTATATCTTAATTGGGGTGGTAGATACGAGTTCTACATCCACCAAAATTTGCTGAACTCATTTTAAAAATTCATTCAAAAATCTGTGCATTTTGTTAAATGTAAATTAAATCTTTAAACACTAAATTTACTGACTGCATATAATAGCCATATAAAAGTTGTCTATAATAGAACAATTATACGGTATAGCATTTGAATAAAAACGAATAAATACCTTTGTCCACCTGCAAAGCTTCACCCCAGAGTGGCTCCCAATCAACTTATAACCTAAATGGAAAAGCAGAGAACACAAAATTGAACTGACTCAAAGCCTCTTATCAAAAGGTGACATTAAAATTTAGCAAAATCATCTTTCTTTGCTTGCATTATTGCAGTCAACAGCCCCACAGCAGAAAACATGAAAGTTTAATTCATCAGGATGAGAAAACAATTTAAAATATATGCATCTAATAACACAGACTCAAAATATATAAAGAAACAGTAAGTCAATCTAAAATCACTGGAGGAGATTTTAAAACTCTCAATATCTAACAGATCTCACAGGCCAAAACTCAATAAAGCTCTAAAAGATCTGAGCAACAGAATAAACAAACTTGACCCAGAACACATACAGAGAGTACTGCACTCAGCAACTACAGAATACACATTCTTTTCAAGGACCCATATACTGGGCCAAAAAGCAAAAGTAGCAATATATTTCCAATGAATGACGGGAGAACCAGCATCAGTAATCTCTGAAAAAAGATGGAGAATCACACGGACAACAGAATAAAACAAAGAAATGTTAACCCAAAAGGAGAAAAATACAATTCTAGGAACTACAACCGACTGTGAATTCTCAGAACCACTCCACAACCTATCATTTAAAAATTGTGAGCCACATGAGACATGAAAACCATGAAAAAAGCTATGCAAAAGCAATCTCGTTTCCTTTTTAAACAAACTGGTACAGCAAAAAGAGAACATTCTGATTTTGGAACACAAGTTACATGAAACAACAGCTTTCAGGACACAAAACGTCAGGTAACAAAGAAGGGTAATTGCAGAGTGATGGGAAACAGACAAGGTGAGCCTACCATCACCCTGGCTTACTGTCTTGAAAGTTTCCAGGCCATACAGCAGGCAGAGGTGCCCCAAGCAAAGCTCGATGGACTCCCAGAGCCCAGCAAAGGGAAATGACAGTCTGCGGGACCAAAGTGGCTAGAGTTTGCTGGACCAAATACCAGAGATGAATGCTGCATAGAGAGAGACTTGAGAGTCTGCAGAAGATTCCCACAAAGTAGTTGCCTTAGTTCTGATTAGTGCATGTGTTATGGAATGAACTCAGCAAGAAAGCTCCAGACACTCAGGGGGGTTGGAGAGTCAGAAAGTTTATTACACTAGCAGGACCCAGGCGAACTCATGTTCTGAAATCCTGGGACCCTGAACACAAGTATACAGGGCTTTTTACAGGCAAGTTAGGCAGACTCTGTAAGTTTTGGTTCAAGCATATATCTTTGGCAAGCAGCTGCTGGTTTCAGCTTCTTCACATTCACGTGATTTGGGCAAGCAGGCAGGCAAGATTACAGAAGCAGGAATGCAGGCAGTTGATTATTAACTGGTCTGAATTCTGGGGACCCTGGTAGATAAGCACATTTGGTTACAGAGGCATTTCATTTCACAAGCTAGTCAGAATTTAAAATTTTGGATTTTTCCAAACATGTGTAAGAGAAAAACTAACCAAAAATAGAGGGGTGGCAGGGGAGGAACATCTGAAAGGATCAGAGGTATGGCTGGTGCTCACAGCAGGCTGGAAAATCAGAAGGCATTGGGGAGAGTACTCAGATGTGTTTTGCCTCAGTAGTGACAAATAATTAGCCATTATGATAAGCTGGCTCTGGTCTCACCTAACAAATAACAAAAGTAAGACTCAAAGCTCAAACTATTTCCAGGTAACTTATCTCTGTCCCCCCTAAAAAAGCTCAAAAATGTATGAGTGTTTATACAAAAATATCCAGCACCCAATAAGGTAAAATTAGGTCTGGCATCCAATCAGTGATGAAACATGTAAACAGGCAGGAAAACATGACAATCCATCAACCAAAACTGACCCAAAAATGACACAGACATTAGAGGATAAGGACATTAAAACAATTATAACTGCATGCCACAGGTGTGGAAGATTTTAAAAGACCCAAACTAAACATTTAGAGATGAAAATTACGATGTCTAAGTTGAAAATACATTGGACAAATGGAAGATTAAACATTAGGGAAGAAAAGAATACTGAACTTGAAGATACAGCAATAGAAACTATCCAAAATAAAAAGTGACAGAAAAAAAAGAATTTCAAAAAATGAAAAGAGCATCAGCAAGCTGTGGGTCAAATCTAATTATATTATTCATGTAGATGTAGTCCCCAGGAAAAGGGTCTGTGTGACAGAAAATATTTGAAAGAATAATGCCCAAAATTTGTCTAAATTTGATGAAAACTATACATCCACAGAACCAAGAAACTCAACAAAACTCAAGTAAAAGAAACACAAAGAAAGCTATATTGAGGAACATGACAATTAAATTACTCAAAATCAGTAATTAAGAGAAAATCTTAAGGGGGGGGGCGGATTACTCCTAAGAAGAAGAAGACTGACTGCTGAGTTCCTGTCACAAGGAACATGTGACAGGACAGTGGAGCAACACCTTTAAACTGCTGAAAGAAAAGCAGTTGCCAACCTTCAATTCTATATCCAACACAAAACATCCTTCAAAAATTAAGGCAAAGACTTTCAGATATACAAAAGCTGTAAGTATTCACTGCCAACAAAGCCACATGGCAGAAATGTTAAAAAGTGGTCCTTCAGGCACAAGGAGAAGGATACCAGATAGAACTTAGATCTACAAGGACACAGAAAGTGGTAACTGCATGTGTAAGTACCTAAGCTTCTTTCTAATAATGGAAATCTTTAACAGATGATTGACTGTTTAAACAAAAGTAATAACAATGTTATAACATATGCTTATAACATATGTAAAGGTACAATGTTTGATGATGACTGCATAAAGGTTAAGGAGGAAGCATGCTATTCTAAGGTTCTTCTATGTAACAAATGAAGTCATGTAACTCCACTCAAAGACACACTGATATGATAAAGTGGTATAGTGCAAAACCTACATAACTAAATAACAAAATGTTACAGCCAATAAAGACATAAAACAGAATCATAAAAAACTGAATTAATCTAAAAAGGCAGAAAAACAGGAAAAAGGAAATCAAAGAACAGATAAGTAGAAAACAAATATCAAGATGACAGATCTAAATCTATCATAAAATCACTTAAATGTAAGTATCTACCCCAACTAAAAGGCACATTTATATATATGTGTCTGTCTCCTATACCAGACTAATGGTTCCTTGAAGGAGAAACTGTATCTTATTTTTCTCTGCATTGCCAGAACTGTCACCTAATGGTCCTTCATAAATATGGAGGAGGATGCAGGAGGAGGGAGGGTTGGAAGGTCAGTCTACTGATTCCCAATTCACTACTCTTTCTCCCACAGGAAAGTAATAACATTATTCACTCATTCAACTACAGCGTCCTTAATAAGGTACAACCACAAAAATCCAGGCATGACACGTCTACCCAAAACACTTCTAATTAACCCAGCCTTATATCATATGAGCTTTTTTTTTTTTTTGCATTTAATAATTTCCCCTTAATAAGCTATAATTTGTAAAGAAGCTGTTGATAGATAGCATTTTCTATCTGCATGCTTGAGTCATACTGATAGTAACATTCCAATTAACGAAGCAGAGAGGATTGCTTGTCCAGGCAGCCAACACACAAGCGACCCCCAAAAAACATGAGAGTGAGTCTCCAGGCAGCTACCCCTGCCACTGTAACACAGCTGCTGAGCTCACCAGAGAGACTTCATTATCTTTTTTCCTCTTGGCAATCCCTATTTTATGCTTCCTCTTTTTTTTTTTTTTTTTTTTCTTTCCTACTAAATCAGATTGCTTAAAAGCATCACAGAGTGACAACTGTCAAGGATTTTCACCTTGTTTAGTAAGGGCTTCTCGGAGAGCAGGAGTTATCATAGCTCTTCTTTCATCATCTTCATTCTTCCCTGTGTTCCTGAACAAACTAGTTCTCTCTTCCTGCTGCTCCTTTTCTCTCTGCATTAAGATAAAAGAATGAAATGCAGAATTGGCAATGTGCAATGAAAATAAGAACACAATAGTCATGGACACCTACCATCAATACAAAGGTCCACTGCAAACCATGGCCCACAACCTTGTCCTCTCCAAAGTGATCACATTTCCAGTTAGACAGTGATCTAAAGACACACCTGGGTAATTTTTTTAAAAAACGTAACTACATACTCAAACACTTAACACCCAAAAAACATAAATCAGCAATTCACTTATCTAGGTGTCAAATATTTTCAGCAATCTGAGTAGACAGCTGCCTAACACTGGAAAGTTACTTATTTTCTCTGAATTTCAATTTCCTTGCCCGAAAAAGGAGAAAAATAATACCTATGGAGCAGAAATATGTTAGAAAGATTAAATGAAATAAAATCACCCAGCACAATGCCTGATATATGGCAGGTGTTCAATAAATCATACCTACTCCAGGTATTACTTCTGCACACACCAAAAACAATGAAAAACATGCTCTGAGCTGCCCTGAGAACCATCGACTCAGAGACCAAGTTACCCACCACCACCACCACCAGCCACCCAAATGGCCTCTTGCAGAAGATCCCACAGGGGAAATTTCTCTTCAGTGAAAGAAAAAGTTACACTTAAGAAACGGAAGGGTAATATAAAACTGATTGTTTCCTGCTGATATTTCACCAGAAAATTCAGCGGCATGCCTTTGATCACAGTTACGTACTCTTCTTTGCTGTGATCACTTCTTCTTACAACGTGACCTTCATTCACACTCTCCACTGATTTCTTCCTTTCTTTTTAAATCTTACATACGTATTTTCTTAGAATTATCTCAACATCTTTTTGGAAGATGGAAGAGGGCTAAGTAATAATTACAGAGACAACACACAAAGTCTGTGTTACTCTATAGAAAAGACACTTACCAAATATTACTAAGAGCTGCAGAAATTCAAAATAACTCAACTTAGCAGTGGCCCTACTGCCAAGTCCCAGACCGCCCTCAGTGCCTGTCTATTTTAAATGTCCAGCCATTGGCCCACAGCAAATCAGTGAGTGGACTGATTCTAACACCCTTTCTACCAAAAAATGAAAATACCTCACAGATGACACAATGTCTGAGATCTGCTTCAAACTAATACAGAAAGGGATAACTGAAGGTGGGATGAGGAAGGATGGCCCATGGGTTGATGGTTGGTGAAGTTGGGCTTCAATAGGGATTCACTAGAACAGGGGCTCACTAAATCACTCTGTCTACTTTTATGAATATTCAAAGTTCGAGACCCATAAAATGTAAAACAAGATTAAAAATTTTAAAAAGAAAACCACACACATAGAAAGTAAAGCAATGAAATTTGGAGTTAATTTCCGTCTTCTCTGTTACTTCAGGCACTTGCTCTGAAAAATGAAGCCAGTGAAAAAGCACTTTAGAGAGTCCAATGTACCAAATAAGAAAAGTAAACCCATTAAGTCCTATCTGCCCTAAAAGTCAGCATTCCAAATTACTAAATATAATCAAAATGCAAAGCTAACAATTTTGCTTCTGTTAACAGAGTTCTTAACTACACATTTCTGGATGGAACTGAAAAAATTTATAAACAAACATCAATCATTTATCCTTATCTATAACAAAAGTAATCAGTTGAATGCTAGGCATTTTATAGAAGTAAAAGGGCTCCTTCACTTGGGAGAGCATGGTGCTGGTAACACCAAGATCAAGAGTTTAGATTCCCATACTGGCCAGCTGCCAAAAAAAAAAAAAAAAAAAAAAAAAGGCTAGCGTTATTACTTTGTTAAAATATTTTAAAATAAAAGAAGGAATCCTTTGGCTTTTTTTTTTTAAATCTATTTCAGACCTAAAAGCAAAGGCGTGAGCTTGAAAAGGAAGTCTTGTGGTAGAACAAAATGAACTCACCCCAACCTTGAAAGCATTTAAATGTCTGAAGTAATTCCACAGCAGGTTACCGTGATTCCTCTACTAATATGCAAAAATTGATAGGAGGCGGCAATATTGTCCCTCGAAAGCCTGTCACCACACAACATCTCCAGCTTATTTGCCTACTCTAGATGCCATATAAATCCAAAACTGGACCATGACACTGGCCTCTGACCACTGTGCCCAGACCTCCACAGATGGCCTCTTTTGGTTTTAAACAAAAACTTCTGACCCCTATGAAATGAACATATTCCCAAGGATGGCCACAGAACACTGTCCAGGTCTCAGCACCAAGGAGAAGTTATCTATGATAAAGTGCAAATGTCGCCACTCCAGATTCAACCATAGAGGCTGTGACTGAAGGCCTTGAGCACTAGGACAAACAATATTTATCATTCCTTCCCTCTCAGGCAGTTTAGTCCTATCTTCTACATGCAGTAGTGACTTCATTTCTGAAAAGAAATGAGGAGGTTTATAACACTCCCAGAGGAAGTTTAATGCCCCATTCAAATTTTAATTCTAATCTCCTAGGTGCAGACGTTCACTTGCTGCCCAAAATGTAATGATGTAGCACCACACAGACCCATATATTTTTATGTACTTATTTATAGCTATTACATGGCCTAAGGAGAAATAAATGAAATTCCCAGAATCAGTCAGCCTTGATTCTTTCCCCTCCTGTACATCCCACGTAATGATGAGTGACCAAGTTCTAGGGTTTCAATTCCCAACACAGCAGTGCTTGTCCACGCCTTGGCTTCTCTTAAGGGACCACTACAATGTCCACACTAAAAAATCTCCCCGTCTCCACCTCTGCTTCCACCCTCCCCATCGCCACACCCACCACACTTGCCTTGAAGGAAAACTCTGCCTTCTCCAACTGCTGCTTCCTGGCATGCAGAAAGCAAAGCCAATTATATGCTAACCCCGTAAGCACTTAAGAAAATGACTATGAATAAAAGAAAGATTCTTTATAAATTGACAGAATTATATGAATCTAATGTAACAATAGGACTAAAACAGTACTATTTTTTTTAAGATATCATAGAATATTACCAAATTCATTTTCACACCATCATCCCAGAAATCACAGTACCACCCCAATTTTGCCTAAGATAAAAACAAGGCAATAAGACAATTTGTTAAAGATTTTAAGGTAAAATGCCACCTAGCTGAATAACTGCCAAACACCCGTTTTGCAACAAACAAGCCTCTTGTTATCAAAGACAGTTTTTCTGGGAAAGTCCTTCTGATTGTTTGTTTCACTGGTCCTTGCTTACTATCAGGTGATTCCCTTCCTTATCAGTACATATGGAAAACTGAATATAGAACCCCAGGTTCTCTAGAGGTCATTTTTCTATACAGTCAACCTGCCAGGTCCTGGAGCCATGCCAGCACAGGGTGGGCATTCAGTAAATGATGGCTGAATAAATGAGTAAAATGCCTCCAAACTACCAGACGGCTGTGTCTCGCCCCAGAAAAACAGACCCCACTTCCTTTAGTAACTGATTCTAGACCTGGCAACTTTCAATATTAAAACCTCTTCTTCTTGTATAACTAAAACCTCATGTCCTCAGATTCCTATTTATTTAATAAACAAATCCCCTACTGGAAAATCCTGGGGGCCTAGGCAGAGATCTGTTGCAGGGATGGAGTCAGAGAGCCTTCACTAGAGAAATGCCCAGCGGAAACATGGGGTCAAAGTTGCAGCAAAGAGTCTCCACCAGGGCCATGCCTAGTGGAGCCATGGGAGCAGGACTGCCATGGAAACCCCAGAACTGTAGAGTTACCAGTGTGCAATGCCAGCCTGGGTGAGCTGAGGGCTGAGCCCAGGAAAGCCATAGGGGTGGGGATGCCCAACAACTTGGGGGCCCAACACCCACACCATTGTGCAGAAGATAACAGAAATGGAGTTAAAGGAAATTATTCTTGAGCTCTAAGACTAAATGCCTGCCCTGCTGGGTTTCGAACTTGCTTTGGAATGAGAATATGTACTCTGTGCTTGTGCCACCATTGTATCTTGGAAGTAGATGACTTGTTCCAATTTTACAGATGAGACTTGAGACTTTGGGCCATTGAGTTGGTGCTGGAACAATTAAGTCAAGAGTTTGGGTCTATGAGGATGGAACAAATATATTTGTATGTAAGAAAGACATGAGTTTTGGGGGCCCAGGGGTAGAATGCTGTGGTTTGAATGTACCCCCAAAACTCACTGCAATGTGAACCCCATTGCAACAATGTTTTAAGAGGGTGGGAAATTAGACTATGGTATTTGAAAGGTGGGGCCCTTGGGAGGTGACTGGATTGTGAGGACTCTGCCCTCATGAATGGATTAATCCATTAACGGGTTAATGATAAGTAGGTCATCACAGGACTGACACTTGTGGCTTCACAAGGAGAGGAGGAAGCACATTAGAGAGCTCCTCCCCCTCCTTACCATGTGATGCCTCATATCACCACCGGACTCTGTAGAGTCCCCTGCCAGAAGGTGGCCCTCCCAGATGCAATCCTTTACCTTGGACTTTCCGGAGCCTCCAGAACTGTAAGAAGTAAATTCTGTTTCTTTATGAATTACACAGTGTCAGGTATTTTGTTACAAGCACAGAAACAGACTAGTGCACCTACAAACTACTCACTCTTCGAAACTCAGTTTTAAATGACCAATATTCATCAAGACTCAAGCTTTTTATATACAAGTTTTAAGGATGTTTTTGAACTCACAGTAAAGCAGTTTGCCCAGGTGAGTAAAGAGCTGTACTCTAACACAATGATTCTATTTTGTATAACCTAATCTAAGGAAGTAACTTCAGAACTCACTGTTGAGTGCCCCTGGCTGCACAGGCCATGGGTTAAAGAGATGTCAACTTTTGTTTCTATGAATTAAACACTCAGCGCCTTAAAAATAATTATGAGGGCCGAGCCCGTGGCGCACTCGGTAGAGTGCTGCGCTGGGAGTGCGGCGACGCTCCCGCCGCGGGTTCGGATCCTACATAGGAATGACCGGTGCACTCACTGGCTGAGTGCCGGTCACGAAAAAGACAAAAAAAATAAATAAATAAATAAATAATTATGAAACTCACTTCATGTTATTCCACCACAGTATCAAGGTAACATTATAATCAGAACTGGATATACTGAGATCCCTTCATAATTTAAATGGCTAGTAAACTGAAGTGTTTCTCTGGTGAGTAATTATCAAGTATTTACCATTTATTTCCAAAACTAATGATACTGATGTTACTCTCCATCTGCTTAAACAGAACATGATGTGGGGAGTATTCAGCAACATTTATTTACTGCAGGAAAAAAAAAAAGTAGCAATAGGCTTTACACTGACAAATCACAACATGAGAGAAACAGAAAATAAACCATCTAAGAATTGTCAGGCTCTTCCTGACCCCTTGCTCTCTAACCTCTAGATCTTCCCTTCTGAGTGCCACTTCACCCCTGCGGAGGCAGCAAAGGAGAGGGACACAAGAGATGAGCCCATCACTCACCAGCCATCTCACTAGGGACAAACTGCCTAACCTCTCTAAGCCCCAGTCACCTACCTGTGTCATGGTAAAATGGAGATGATAATAGTACAGGTATCTCAGGGCCATTGCAAGGATTGAATGGGATAATCAATGTGTAATTTGATTTCTTCCTAATACTTTGAACCTTCGCTGAAACTGTCTTCTTTCCCCAAAGCCCCCAACCCATTCTTCTATTCAGATCACACAGCATCCCACTGCCTTTAGGCCAAGGCTCAGACCTCCACTACAGGACATGAGAAGGCCTCCAGGGCCTGTCCTGTCTTCATTCTCTACTTCGTCTCTATACAAATCCCCACCCTACTCTGCTCTAGGTGTATCAAATGTCAAGAGTTCCCCAAATGTGCCATGCTCCCTAATACCCATCCCCTCCACTTTCCAACGTTCTATCTCCCTAACTTTCCAATGTTTCAAACTTTAGTGCTCTCGCTCTTAGAAATCACTCCATCCTTCCAATTCTCTTCACCCTAGAATACCTGTCTTAGATATTACTAGAGGGAGGGAGGCAGAACACCACTGTGCTGTTCTAGAAGGACCAAATCCATCCCATTTGAAGACATCATCTTACATAATAGTTAACAGTTATCAAGTACATACTATGTGATGGATGAACTGATTTAATCTTCATAACAAACTTACAGGGCAGATAATGTTATTTCCCATGTCACAAATGAGGAAACTGAGGCACTAAGGAGTGGAAAAAACAGACCCACAGATACCAAGCTGAGACGGCATGGCTCCATGAAGGTTAATGAACATTATTCAAGTAAAGGCCTTACAATTACAGTGCTCTGGCCCACCTCTGGAGCCAATGCTCACAAGCTCTAGAGCACACTGCCTCCCTCTACAGTAATGATGAAGGCAATTTAATGTGATGCATAACAACAACCACGCTGAATGCAGTTCAGGAATATGTGTGAACCAGCCCCAAAGAAAATGCCAAAAAAGAAAAAAAATGAAAAAGAAAGTCAAGCAGTAAAAACATCCGTCACTGAGTTTTGTATACAATATCCAATATGAAATGAAAATAAAACACATATTTGAAAACTCTGCTGTAATGTAATAATAATGAAAAACAAAAACTGGTGTCTTATTCTTATGTCGTACTAAAGTTGAAACAAATCCAAATTTTTCCCCTGATGATTTTACGAGAGATTTTTATGAGAAAGGTGAAATATCATAAACTGGCTACTTAAAGCTCATAGAATCATTTCATTTCAAAAATCATTTACAGGGGTGTCCAAAATTTTTATTAGTGCTTTCTCCAGTGCCCTCTAATGGCCATGAGATGAAAAAGCAAAGAAAAATACTCCCACAAACTATCATCCCAAACTCTTCACTACAAAGCTTTAAATAAAGCTTAACCTGGTGGAAAATCCAGAAATCTACCTAAATCAGCAACCTCATGTACCATTTTAAGACAGTTTCACCAATGAAAATGACTCCGATTTTTAATTAAACACTATAAAATTAAATATTTACTTTGACCCAGTATATCAATTTGTGGAAAGTATCACCTAAGCAAATATTTCATATGTTTTTAAGAAGTGAAAAAAAAGGTCTCAGACTGGTACTAATTATAACAGCAGAAAACTTGAAAACAGACCAGTGGCCAATGTGTAGAAAACATATAAGCAAACAAAATGCCTAAGCAAATTCATTTCTCCTCATTTTGAGGTCTGTTGGGCTTCTGAGATTATGAAGCATTTTCACAGAACTCTGTGAGGAAGGCAGGTTCTGCAGTCCGTGTTTCTCAAGCTGGGGAAGGTTAAACTGTACCCTTACATCACCAATCACCAAGTTACAAACTGGCTGGGTCAGGCCTTGAGCCCACATCCCACATACCTGTTCTGAATAGCTCCCCTCCCAGGGCTTCTAGAATACAAAAGCTACCAAAAATGACAAAGAGACATCAATGACAAATTAGAAGTATTAGAAAATAAGTTTTAAAATGCTGCAGCAAGGGAGTGATAGTAATTTTAAGTTCAGAAAATAATTTAGGATATTATAGTTTAGAATTTTACACTTATCAGAGTAGTTTTAGCTGTGACGCCAAATCACCCAATATAAAATGGATGAAAGGAAGTGTTTAATAAAGAATAAGACGTCTGGACTTTGTCCCCCAGCTCCTGGAAGGTAACCTCTAAACCCCTGGAAACTCTCAGTGGTAGGAGTATCTTTGTAATTTATGGGGGACAACATCTGATAGTTGATGCTAACAAGGTGTCTCAAGGTGGACCTCTAGGGCCATGTGGTATTAGCCCAAACTCCAGGGGGGGACAATGGGGGTACTAAATATTGAGTCAAACCACAAAGGCAATCAATCAATCAATCAATCATGCCTATGTAATAAAGCCCCAATAAAAACCCTGAACACCAAAGCATGTCTTCCTTTGGCTGATTTTCTATAACCTTTCTCTATGATGAATTGTGATGTAACCTTGAGTATAATAGTTTTCAGTGAGTTCTGTAAGTCTTTCTAGAAAATTACAAAACCTGAGGGTGGCTTAAGAACCCCAGCAAACTTGTAGTTGGTGTTCAAAGTAAGAGCAGTCTTGGGGATGGAACCCTGAGACCTTACAGTTCCTTCCAACTCCAGGTAGACAGGAAGAGATGATTAACATAAAAAAAGAAGGAAAGAAGGTAAATAGATCATAAACATTTGAAAATGTGTTCAATGTCGCTCAAAATTAAAGAAATGCAAATTAAAAAGAGATTACCATTCTTCATCTTTCAGATGGGCAAGATTTAAAAGATTAATAACACCTAAGGCTGGCCAAGTTAGCTCAGTTGGTTAGAGCATGGTGCTGGTAACACCAAGGTCAAGGGTTTAAGACCCCTGTACTGGCCAGCTGCCAAAAAAAAAAAAAAAAAGATAACACCTGGGGTATACAGAAATAGGCATTCCCATATCTCTTCTACACTATAAGCATAAGTAAAAAATTTTTTTCTTATAGGGCAGTTTAGAAATATCAAAACTATAAAATTCCCTTTGGCCAAGTAATACAATTTTAGAAATTTATTCTTCAGATAAATATATATCAGCCACAAAAAATATGAGCAAGAATGTTCATTACAGAAATTAGAAAACAACTAAATGTTAATCAACAAAAACCAAATAAATTATAAGACATAATTGTGGGCTACATAACCTTAAAATGAATTAATCTATATGACAGGACTAGAAAGCTGTCACGTTAAATGGAAAAAAAGCAGTCTGTAGACTAGGAGTACAAAATTATCCCACTTGTGTAGCAAAAAAACAAAATTATACCAAAATATTAGTGTATTTGTGAAGGCAGTAAAATACCTGGAAGATTACTGGCAAACTGCAAACTGGTGCTACCTGTGAAAAGTGAATTCAGGAAGAACGGGGCAGGGGACTGTAATCTTTAAAATTTTTTAACGTACACAAACAGGGCATTAAATTAAATAAAACTCCAAACACAGGGTCAGATCAAACTATAAATTTTCAAAAAAAATTTCTGAGAAACAGTTTCACAACTTTAAAAATGCCTCCTCACATCAATGATATGAAAAGCTGGAGAGAATGAAGATGACGAGAGAGGATGCAGAAGGTTTCTTTGGAGAATGTTGGAAGGTACTTTGAGGTCCCTCCACTCCCTCCAGTGGACAGAGGGTGGGGGAGGAGCCTGCCTCTTACCTTAAGCCACACAAGAGACCTTCCCAATGGGGTCCTCAAAGCAACTGCTATGTCCCTGTGCTCAGAGAGCCCACAGATTGATGCATGACTCCCGCCAGGAAATTCAGAAGCAAGGACTGGCTTAAGTTGCTTTAGCAAGTGAGGGTTGCTGCTGCGTAGGAATCAGCCTGCCCCTCCAGAATAAAGAACTCAGGAGTGTTCCCTTGATAGCAGCGTGGGGTGAAAGAGATCTTGGATCCCGACCCTGGGCAACCAGAGAGGAGTGCAGATGACAGACTTCAAAAGAGAGGAAGGCAGAGGCACCAGGCACAGCAGAAGGAGAAAGTGACGACCAAGAGTACACTTCTCAGAGTACATCTACTCAGTGCAAGGGACTCGCCGGGGAGATGGCCATGTAAAACGCTCCATGGTAACAGAGTCAACTTGAAACACCTACCAAGGAGAGCACAAAGTCATCTTATGACAGCACCAGTCAAATAAGAACCTTCCTACTTCTCTTTAGGTCCTGCCTCCCCCTGTCCGTTCTACAAATTCTAAGGAGATCCAAAACAGAAGCTAACAAAAATGCCAGGAAGTAAATGACAAAGAAGAGAGTTTTACCCTGGAATTAAATTGGAATCTTTGACTATTACATAGGAGTGGACATTCTACTGCCCAATTGAGGCTAGTGGGTGTCTTAAAGTGCCTATCAAACTTTATTAGCTAGCAATGACCAGAAAAGTCATCAAGTCTGCTACAGCTTGCCTCCAAAGACAGGCTGAGGCAGTTTACTGGGCCAGTTTAGAGAGACAGGGAGACTCAAAATAAACCAGCCTCTATGATAACTTCCCAAGAGTATTCTTGTTAAATACAAAAGTTATACCAGTATTCTTTACTTTTAAAAGCTTTTTTAATGATTTTTAAATATGGTTATAAAGACTATCTGGGAATATAAAATACATTTTTATAATAAAAGATTTAGGTGCATATGAAACAAAAATCAAAATAAGTATTCCAGGGCTGAGCCCGTGGTGCACTTGGGAGAGTGCGGCACTGGGAGCGCAGTGACGCTCCGCCGCAGGTTCGGATCCTATATAGGAATGGCCGGTGCACTCACTGGCTGAGTGCCGGTCACGAAAAAGACAAATAAATAAATAAATAAATAAGTATTCCAAATACTAACAATGATTTTTCTGGGGAAGCAGTTATTGATAAGTTTTCCCCAGTTCTCTCTTTTCTAAATTTTCTTTATTACAGGTATGTTAATGTAGTGAACAAATTTTTAACTAGACAAAAGTAAATAACTTCTTCAGTTTATTTCCCTAAAGTACCATTTATTACGTATGGGGCCATCCAGAGTAAAAACAGAGGGTCCTCGTGCTTTATGAAAGTAGTAAGTTCTTAAAGACCTTATATAATGCAAAACTATTCATTCACAATTAGTCATATCAAATATGGGAGATATTCCCATATGGCAATATCATAAATGGTTGATAATTCAGCTGATACTAGTTTTGTTTTGTTTGTAGTCCCTCCCCCACCCCATCCCACCCCCTGCAATGCTTTTTATTTCAAACCCTCATTAAAGTGAAGAGTAGCAAGCAGCAGTGAAGACCCATATCCCCTTTGCCAACATTCCCCACTTCTCCTCTGTGTGTACGTGCACACATGCATACACAAGTATGTGCATCACTAAATGGCTGTACCACCTGAAAGTATGTTGCAGACACCATGAAACTTCACCCTTAAACACTGCAGAATCCATCTCCTAAAAAAAGCACATTATCCTACATAACCACAAAACGATAACTTACAACTAAGAAAATTCAAAAAAATTCAACATTATCTGGGCCGAGCCCATGGCACACTCAGGAGAGTGCGGTGCTGGGAGCGCAGCAACGCTCCCGCCGTGGGTTCGGATCCTATATAGGAATGGCCGGTGCGCTCACTGGCTGAGTGTCGGTCACGAAAAAGACAAAAGACAAAAAAAAAAAAAAAAATTCAACATTATCTAATCAAAAGTCTTCTTCAGATTTATGCAAATGTCCAGACAATAGCCTTTTCTCTTTGACCAAGATCAAAGTTTACACAATGCATCTGGTTATGTTTCACTGTCTTTTTCAATCCTTGAAAGTTATCTCCCTCCATGTTTTACTGTTATTATTTATGATAGTCATACTTAGAGAGTCTCATAGACTGTCATTCTACATTTGTTTGATTGACATGATTAGAATCAGGATAAACATTTTTGACACAAAACTACATATGTTAGTTCTCCCCTTATCTACGGCTTCACTTCTCCAGTTTTAGTTAACTGCAGTCAACCGCAGTCCGAAAATAGTAAATGGAAAATTTCCCAAGCAAACAATTCATGAGTTTTAAATTGTACACCATTCTTGAGCAGCATGATGAAATCTCATGCTGCCCCACTCTGTCCCACCCACAATGTGAACCATTCCTTTGTAAAGCATATCCATGCTGGACTCGCCCGCTAGTCAGTTAGTAGCCATCTCAGTTCTCAGATCAAATGTCACAGTATCACAGGCTTGTGCTCAAGTCACCCTTATTTTACTTACTAATGGCCCCAAAGCACAAGAGTAGTGTTGCTGGTATACTGTTATAATTGTTCTATTTTATTAGTTATTGCTGTTAATCTCTTACTATGCCTAATTCATAAATTAAACCATATCATATATAGTGTATATATAGCTTGGTACCATCTGTGGTTTGAAGCATCCTTTAGGGACCTTGGAATCCGGATAAGGGGGGACGACTGTAGATGATATTGTGTGTGTCAAGAGGCACATAAGGCCAAGTTTTACTGCTAATGATGATGCTAAATTTGATTGCTTAGTACAGGTGGGATCACCTGTTCTCTCCATTTGTAAAGGCACATTTTTCCCTTTGTCATTAGTAGATAATCTGTGTGGAAGGAGGTTTCCACTCATCCATTTATTTTTGTCATTTCTAGGTGGTTTTGTTTCTGAGAGGATATTCTGAGACATTGTGTATATCTGTTCCCTAGAGACATTTCACCCAATCCTTGCTTAAATCAATTATTACACGAGGAATTACAAACAGGTGGTTTTCTGATTCTATCATGCCTTCTACATTCACTGTACTTACCGTCTGGAAACCTTGTCCTGTACTCCCACCCCTGCTTTGTTTCAGTAGCACAAGAATTGATTTTTTTTTTAATTTGATGTAAAACAATCCATTATGTTCATTAATCTTTTAAAAGTTTAAATTGTCCCTTCAAGTTAGCTCCTACATCCTTTCGATGTGCCTCCATCAGCCTCTGAGGACCCGCCTGTTCAATTCCTCTTACTACTCTCCCTTTGCCAATCAGCTATTTCTCCAAGGAGCCCTAGCTTCCTTCATGGAAAATGATATTTAGAAATCAAGGTCTGAGTGCTCAGTATTTTCATTATTTCTAGGTCTATGGCATAATAAAAAATATACCTGGTCTTTGACCCCAGTTCTTGGCACACACCTCCAGAAAAGTGTGGTGTTTCCTAAGTGGTAGAAGTGTCTTTGTTGTGATCATTAGATCACTGGGATCTACTGCACTGTCCATCCTCACACTCTTCTAATTACTGAGATGATCACAGCCTAGACCAACACCTCCTGGATTCCTAGGGCTGATCTCAACACCTGAAGGCCAGGCTGGCATCCTGCAGCCCCAGTGCCACACAGACCACCCAACAGGGAAGCAAACTCACACCAAGGTTCCCCCTAGGATCTCAGCAATACTAAATGTTACCATGCTATTCTTCCTCGTACAGCCCTGAAAAAAGCCTCTCTAACCATTCACCTTCTCTTCAGTCCTTGTCCTAAAATCTCCTGCTTATCCTCCTTCAAGCCCATTTTCACAGGGCTGAGAGGGAAGATTTTCAAAAAGTTCATGTAAAAATGGCAAAAAATTATAAAAGTCTCAAGACAGGAGCTAGAGAAATGAAACTGTCTTACTGTGGCTCAGATGGACTACATACCAATACAGAATGCTAAATGGTAACTAACTGCAGGATCCAAGTTCAAGATTTCCCAAAATACTAGTACCTTTTCTTTCTTCACGTGATCCATGATTGTGCCAAGATCCTCAACATCAACCACAGAATCTGGGCTCCAACGGTCCCCAGCACCAAACTCTTCCTCACTGGTGTTGTCACAGGGCTCGTCCTCCTGGAAGATAAGTGCTTCAGAACACACTGCTCAAAGCAGCAAATGCAGAGTTCTCTCACACTCCCTCCCACACTGAGAGTTCACACTCTTTAAACTTTTAATTCAAAAAAATCACCTTAGGTGTTTGGCATCAGACTGATCACTGTGAAAGGGAGTCACAGAGTGAGAACAACTGACACCTCCCTGCCCTCCCACGTGAAGACGAGGTGGGTGGGACTCGGGGAGGGAAGCCCGTGCTGGGCGGAAGTGCAGGAACACGACGTCGCTATGAAGGAAACTTTGTTGAGTATCTGCTATGTGCCCAGCACAGACTCTTCTCTATATACACACTCATTTAATCCTTAACTGCTTATGATGTAGATACCTTCAGCATCATCTTATAGATGGGAAATTAAGGGCTAGAGAAGTTAAGAAATCACAGCTAGCAAGTGACAGGTACAGGCAAAGCCTTCACACCTTTCTCCAATGAGATGCTAAGGCAGAATCAAAGTATAAACAGATTCTTAAGAAGTGAAGTAGTAGTTTGTTTTAAACAGCAGGCACTAACTAAATAACTCAAAAATTAATTCAAAGTTAAAAGAAACGATATTGATAACCTTCATGTGCTGGCCAATAGGCCCCAGAGTACAGCAGAGACACACCATACAGTCAGATGTCACTGATCAAGCATTCAATACAAAATAAAACAGCCCCTCTTCAAGGTCAGTCCTTGGCCTGCCCCTCACGATGTGACTATCATGGACGTTGTCACCATCTCTTACTCAAAACCAAGCCTGATCCTACAGAAGAGGGGCTGGGGCCAGCTCACTGTATCTTTTGTTTTGTCAATAAATGAGCAGTCTTCTTTGTCTTGCTTCCAGATGACAAAAACACTCTTTCCAGAAACAAACGTATGGAGGTGTTCATCAACCCGTCCCAGCCCAGCTTCAACAGAAATCTCTGACAGTTAACTCCACCCTCATCTCCCAGCCTCATTCCCAAACTATCAAGAACAGAGAGGAGAATACCACCTGAAACACACTTTCTAACAATCAGTCAGTTTGTTACATCTTCCAGTCCAGTGTTTCCAAATCAATGTGTCTAAACATTAGGTTCTCCTGACAAAATTATTTCCTACAATTATAACAAAAATCAGTAATGCCCATGTGTCCTGTGCTCCTACTTCCTCATTTCCAGTAAATTACAGTCTTAGACACAGAAGAGACATCAGCGATCATCTAGTCCAATCTCCCCATCTTATCCTACATCAGAGGTCAGTAACTTTTTCTGTAAAGGCCCAAATAATTAATATTTCTGACCTTGCAAGAGATACAACCTGCATCTCAATTATGCAACTCTGCCACTCTAACATGAAGGCAGCTACGACAATACATAAATGAAAAAGAATGGCTGTGCTCCCAACACCTTTATTTAAAAAAACAGGCAGCAGGCTGGGTTGGCCAATGAACCAGTGTGCTGACCCCTGTCTTAGACTCTCCTCTAGACATTCTACTCAGAACCTCAGAGTTTCTGGCAGAAAGTCATGTCAGGGATTTACTTCCTCCCAAAAGAACCCACTTCATTTTCACATAAAACCTAATCACAACTGCTACTAACTTGGGTCTATGACCTTCCAAAACGTCACAGTTCTCTTTGACAAACACTAAATACATTTCATGGTAGGGACTAGGGCTAGAAAATCAGTGTAACACATTCCCCTAGTCCTCAGAAAGATTCAAATCCAGCAACAGACACACACACATACACACACACATATACTGTAGAGTAGTAATGCTTTCATGAAAAGGTTTAGGAAAACAAAAAGAAGCCATGTAGCCTGGCTCAAAAACCATGGGAGGTTGCCCAAGTGGGATGACACCTGGCCTAGCCAGGGAAAGATCAGGGGAAAGCTGGTGGAGATGGACAAGCAAAGGCACTTAGGCAAGTGGCAGGAGGCACGCTGCAGCTATAAGCAATTCAGAAATGACCAGTAGATAAAGAGTAAGGCAGACATCACAGGGAGAAAATGCTACAGAGGAAGACACAGGCCAGACCACATATGTCCTGGAGGGAGAGGATGGGAAGCTTCTAAAGTGGTCTAAACAAAGAAATAATATAGATCTGCATTTCAATAGCTCACTCCACTGGGAAAACAGAATATAACATAAGAGACACGAGACTGCAGATTAGGATAACCAAACAACTTACTGTAATACTCTAGGGAAGAAAAGATGCTGGCCTAAACTAAAGAGCAACAGGAGAGCAGATGATCAGATGTTCAAACTCATTTGTCATTACTTTGAATGTTGGATGGGGAACAGATTGGAGAAGGCAGAGAGTAGTGTCCTATAGTAGTCTAGTTAAGAAATATGGCTTGATCTTGCAGGTTAGCAACAGATATGGAGGGAAATGGATGAATTTGAGATATTTTAGGCCAGAGGTCAGCAAACTATGGTCCACCAGCCAAATCCAGCCAGCCTCAAGCCAAACCTCAACAGGACCATTCATTTACTATTCGTTGTCTATGGCTATTTTCTTAAAACACTGGCATTGTTGATAGTTGCAACAGAAACCATAAGGCCCTCAAAGAGGGAAATATTTACTAGCTAGCCCTTTACAGAAAAAGTTTGCTGGCCTCTATTTCAGACTTACTGGGGAACTAAATGCAAGAAATCCAAGCATGGCTCTTAGGGGCTAGGCAGTTTACTCAGCTGGTTAGAGCGCAGCCTTATAACACCATGGTCACAGGTTCAGACTCCTGTACCAGCCATCCACCAAAAACAAAAAAGAAAACAAAAGAAAAGCATGGCTCTTAGGTTTCTTTTTTTAAGCAACTGAGATAGTGGTAATGTTCACTAAGATGAAAACACAAGGGAGGAATAGACTGGGAGAGTGAAAATAAAGAGCTCTATTTTGGATTTGTAAAGTATGCGATGTCTTAGACACACAAGCACAAATTTTGAAGAGGATTCAGGGTGGAACTCAGAGCTGGAAATACAAATGTGGGAATAAGGGGCACACAGACAGTGTTTAAAGCCGTGAAACTAAATGAGATCATCCACGAAGAAAGCAGCAACACAGAAATAACGGAGCACCAAACACGAATCACTCCAACATTTAGAGGCTGAATAAACACGATCCCAAGTAAAAAGGGAGAAAATCATGGGTATGATGTCATGAAAGTGAAGAGGAGAGTGATTCAAACGAGGAAGCAGCTGCATCCAGTGCTGTGGAGAAGTCAAGCAGGTGAGGAGAACCACCTGCCAGGCTTCACAACATGAAGTCCCCCAGACATGGAAAAGAGCAGCCTCAGCAGGGTCAGAGCCAAACTGGAGTGTATAAGAGTTAACTGGGACTTTGGTTACCAGCCATACGGCAGATTCGACACCTTATCCAACTCTCCTGCAGAAAACAACCAAAACTGAAGAATAAAAATATTTTTAAAGCACAATTTTAAATGCATCACCAAGTTGGCAAAAATGTCAAAATCCAAAGAAGCCAAATATGAACTAAAAAGGGAATCCTAGGAGGTAAATGAGAGATGGAGCTGAGAGTATCTGCTGAACTCTGGAGACCCTGTTCTGACAGCTGCACAGGAGATTGGAAGAGGAGGTAAAGTCCAGGAGAGGCTGCGAGGAAGAGATCTAACCCAAGACCAGAGTCACAGCTGCAATTCCCTAAGGCCACGTGCTTCTGGTAAAGGTAAACTAGAAACGAACTACATAAAAGAAAAAACCTGAAGGGGAGAAAGAATCTGATTTCCATAATTAACACACTATAACATTCAAAATTTCCACTTTTCAACAAAAAATTATAAAGCAAAGAAACAAAAATTATGGAAACGGTCTGCTATGGTTTGAATGTGTCCCCTCCCAAGTTCATGTATTGGAAACTTAATCCCCAATGCAACAGGGTCAGGAGGTGGGACCTTTTGGGAGGTGTTTAGGTCATGAGGGCTCCACCCTCATAAATGGATTACTGATGCTATAAAAAGGGCTGTGCAAATCAGTTCATTCTCTCTTCCCCTTGCACATTCTGCCACGTGAGGACACAGCAAGGAGGCCCTCGCTAGACACCAGATGCCACCACCTTGATCTTGAAGTTCACAGACTACAGAACTGTAAGAGAATAATTTCTATTCTTTATAAATTACCCAAACTCAGGTATCCTATTACACCAGCACAAAATAGACTAAAACAATGTCCCTGAGGAAACAAAGACATTAGATTTACTACATAAGACTTCAAGTTGACTTTCTCAAATATGCTCAAAGAGCAAAAGGAAACCATAAAGAGCTAAATGAAACAGGGAGAACAATATCAACAAAGACAGAGAAATTATAAAAAGGAAACACAAAGAAATTCTTGAGCTAAAACATATAACGAACTAAAATAAAGAACAAAAAAAGAAAAAAGAAATAAAACATATAACTAAACTAAAAAATTCACAAGAAGGTTTGAATAGCAGATTTAAGCAGGCAGAAGAATCAGTAAATGTGAAGACAGATCACTTGAAATTGTCCAATCTGAAAAATGAACAGAGCCTAAGAGACCTGTAGGATACTATCATGAGTACCCACATACACATACTGCAAACACCACAAGGAGATGAGCATAGAAACAGAAGGAATAGTTAAAGAAATAATGGCTGAAAACTTCCCAAATTTAATAAAAGACATAAATGTATACATCCAAGAAGCCCAAAAAACTCCAAGAAATGAATCAAAATGGCATACCAAAAAAATCCCATAAAACACAAAAGAAGGACTCTCTGTGCTGCAGCCACCACTGGAGGATCATCTGCCCCTTGATGCACATGAAAAAACAAGCAGCAAATGGACAGGAAAAGAATGTCACTGAAACAAATTTCCAGCAGCAAGTGCTTTGGGGTGTTGCAGAAAGTTTTTGAACATAACAGTGTGGAAATGAACTGCAAAATAAGATTTGCTATCTGCTTGCCACCAAAGGCAGAAACTAGAAAGTGCCCTGCAGTATACTGGCTGTCTGGTTTAACTTGCACAGAACAAAATTTCATATGAAATTCTAGTTATCATCAAGCTATGTCACAACGTGGCCTTGTCGTCATTGCTCCAGATACCAGCCCTCATGGCTGCAATATTAAAGGAGAAGATGAAAGCTGGGACTTCGGCACTGGTGCTGGGTTTTATGTGGATGCCACTGAAGAACCTTAGAAAACTAACTACAGAATAACTCTCACATAATGGAGGAGCTTCCCCAACTCATAAATGCCAATTTCCAGTGGATCCTCAAAGGATGTCTATTTTGGCCACTCCATGGGAGGCCATGGAACTCTGATTTATACTTCAAAAAATCATGGAGAACACAAATCTGTGCCAGCATTTCCACCAATTTGCAACCCAGTGTTTTTTCCGTGGGGCAAAAAAGCCTTTAGTGGATATTTGGGAACAAATCAAAATAAATGGAAGGCTTATGATGCCACCCACCTTGTGAAGTCCTATCTATCTAAGTTCTCAACTGGACATACTGATTGATCAAAAAAAAGATGACCAGTTTCTTTCAGATGGACAGTTACTCCCTAAAAACTTCATAGCTGCTTGTACAGAAAAGAAAATACCCATTGTTTTTAGATTACAAGAGGGTTATGATCATAGCTACTTCATTTCAACATTTATTACTGATCACATCAGACATCATGCAAAATGCTTGAATGCATGGAAAACTTCAGATAAAAGAATCTCCTCAGGATTATAAAAGTTATAATAAACAGAATTGCTGAGAAAAAGAGTTCAAAACATTGGATCATAATGCTAAAAGGGCTTTATTCTGTTGTTGAATTACCTTCGAATAAATATATAAAACCTAAAAAAAATTAAAAATTAAAAAATAAACACAAAAGGCAGCATTGGAGAGACTGAGAAGTAAAAAGATGCATGATATAAAGAAAACAGCAAAATGGCAGAAGCGCTTCCTTATCAGTAATCACTTTAATGAAAATGAATTAGACTCTCCAATTAAAAGGTAGAAACATTGGGGTTGGTCACATAAAAGCACAAAAAAAAAGACAGAGACAGGCAGATGGATTTTAAAAAACGTCTACAGATTCACTTTAGATCCAAAGACACAAACAGGTTTAAAGTGAAAGGACAGCAAAAATATATTCTGTGCAAGTAGTAATCAAATGAGAACTGAGGTGACTATCAGACAAAACAGATTCTAAGTCAAAAATTGTTACAAGAGACAAAAAATATTGTATATTAATAAAAGGATCAATCCATCAAAAAGATGTAACAGTTACAAACATTTTACATATCTAACAATAGAGCCCAAAACATATGAAACAAAAGTTGACAGAACTGATGGGAAAAACAGACAGTTCTGCAATTATAGTTGGAAACCACAATATCCCACTGTCAATAATAAAACAACTAGACAGAAGATCATTAAGGAAATAAAGGCCCAGGACAACATTATAATCCAATTGGACCTAACAGACATACACAGAACACTTCACCCAAAAAAAGCAGGTTACACATTTTTCTCAAGTGCACACAGATCATTCTTCAGGACAGACCATATGGTAGGCCACAAAACAAGTCTCAGTAAATGTTAAAAGAATGAAAGCATTCTAAGTATCTCCTCTGACTACTATGGAACTCAATCAAAAAGCATTCAACTAAATAAAATATCTAGGGAAAAATTTAACCAAGGAGGTGAAAGACTTAAATACTAAAAATTCGGGCCGGCCCCGTGGCGCACTCAGGAGAGTGCAGCGCTTGGGAGCGCAGTGGCGCTCCCGCCACGGGTTCAGATCCTATATAGGAATGGCAGGTGCGCTCACTGGCTGAGCGCGGTGCGAACGACACCAAGCCAAGGGCCGGTCACAAAAAGACAAAAAAAAAAAAAAAAAAATACTAAAAATTCAAAACACTGCTAAAAAAATTACACACTACATAAATAAATGGAAGACATCCCATGTTCATGGACTGAAAGATTTAATATTCCTAACATGATAATACTACTCAAAGCAACCTGCAGATCCAATGCAATCCCTATCAAAATTCCAACATTTTTTGCAGAATTCATATAGAATTGCAAGGGGATCCAAATAGCCAAAGCAATGTTTAAAAAGAATAAAGTTGGAAGACTCACAGTTCGTGATTTCAAATCTTACTACACAGCTACAGTAATCAAAACAGTACCAGCATAAAGAAAGACATATAAACCAATGGACTACAATAGCAAGCCCAGAAATAAACACATCTAAGGACAAATGACTTTTGACAAGGGTACCAAGTTCCTCAACAGAGAAATTAGAGTCTTTTCAACAAATGCTGCTGGGACAACTGGATACCACATGCAAAAAAATAAAGCTAGACCCTTGCCTCACACCATATATAAAAATTAACTCAAAATGGATCAAAGACATTAGAGCTAAAACTATGCTCTTTGAAGAAAACATAGGGGTAAATCTTTATTACCTTGAATTTGGCAATGAATTCACATATACCACCCCAAAAGCATGAGCAACAAAAAAACAGATATATTGGATTTCATAGAAATTAAAAAATTTTGTACATCAAAGGACACAATCAAGAAAGTGAAAAGAAAATCTACAAAATGGGAGGGAATATTTGCAAATTATATATCTGATAAAGGTGACTATCCAGAATATAGTAAAGAATGCTTACTACTCAACAACAAAAATTCAAACAACACAATTAAAAAATGGGCAAAGTACTTAAATAAACATTTCTCAAAGGAAAATATACAAATGGCAATAAACACATGAAAAGATGCTCAACCAAATTAGTCATTAAGGAAACACAAGTCAAAATCACAATGAGACACAACTTCACACCTACTAGGACAGCCATAAAAAAATTTTTTAAAAAACGGAAAATGACAAGTGTTGGTGAAAATGTGGAGAAACTGGAACCGTCATACATTGCCAGCAGGAATGTAAAATGGTACACCCACTATGATAAATAACTTGTCAGTTCCTCAAAAAGTAAAACAGAATTACCACATGCCAGCAATTCCACTCCTGGGTATATATATATATACCCAAAAGAACTGAAAACAGGTATTCAAACAAGTGTTCATACTAGCACTATTCATAGAAAAATGTGGAAACGACCAGGATGTCCATCAGTAGATGAATGGATCAACAAAATGTGGTATACACTGGAATATTACTTGGCCATAAAAAGGAATGAAGTGCTGCTACATGCCACAATATGGATGAACTTTGAAAACATAGTAAGTGAAGTAAGCAAGACACAAAAGGTCACACATTATATGATTACATTTATATAAAATCTCCAGAATATATAAATCCATAGAAATAGAAAGCAAATTGGGGGTTGCCAAGCTGGGGGAAGGGAATTGGGGAGTGACTGCTTCATGGGTAAGAGGTTTTCTCTGAAGTGATAAAAAGGTTTTGGAACTCAGCGTAGGTGGTGGTTGCACAACATTGCGAATGTACTAAATACCACAGGATTGTATAGTTTAAAATGGTTAATTTTATGTTATATAAATTTTACCTCAATAAAAAAAGTTTTTAAAAATGTTAAGAGTTAATTGAAGGGAAGATAAGCAAATATAAGCAAAAAAATTGGCTGGGAAAAGAACAAAAAAAGGCTGGAGGATGTAGAATAAAAGAAAAATTTTTATTTGCTCTTTGTGTTCGTTTAGACACAGGTGATTCCAGAGCATATTTATATACTTATGGGGACAAGCCAGTACAGGGGGAGAGACTAATGATACAGGAGAGAGCGATATGATAAACGAAGGAGCCTGGTCCTTGATTCCAGGCCATGGACAGACAGGAGTCTTTGACAGGAACCGGATACCTGGTCTTCTCGAAAGGAGAGATGGTGAAGATTTGTAGAGGGGGTAGGGAGACTATACGAGAGTTCCCCTCTGAGAAGGAGGGCAGGAAACAGCCATCTTGGAGTGTGAGAAAGGAAATGTACAAGGCGTGCAGTGAGACTGGTGGGCAGCACTGGGTGCACGCCCGAGCCTGTGGTCAGGAATCTGTGCTCTAGCAGTAAGGAGCAGGCATGGGGAAGGCAGGCAGTAGGTTTCAACCTAGCTTGGGGTTTGGCTGGTCGAGTTAAAAAATCGAGTGAGAGTGAAGGCAATTGCAGATGTCTACAAAGACTATAAAAATCTAAACTGGGTTCAAGGAGGGAAGTAAAGTAAGCAGTTTCCACTACCCAGTGAAAAGGGATGAGATCAAAAGAATTTTGGGGCCCCAGAGTGAGGTCAGAGTAAGTGTCACAGGAATTTGAATTTCAGAGGTGACCACGAAAGGGAGAGAGCAAGGTCAGCGAAGAAAACAGCTGCTGGAAGGTGAAGCCCATTTGGTTCATTCAGGGTGTGGACCAATCATCTCCATGGATGTCCCAGCCACAAAGATTAGTGATAGGAACAAGGGGGGACAGAAAATGAGTCAGAATTTAAAGTTGTTCCTGAATGACGCAAGTGACCAGGTAACCCAAAAATAATAGCTGGGAAGAGGGCAGAAGTGATGTAGCCTGAAGACATGAGCTTCAGAGGAACTGGGGTATTTGAAGAAGGAAGAAAGACATGCTTAGAATGTGAGGGGAGAAAGAGACGGATCTAGATGACTCGCAGCCTTCAGTCTGAGTGACTAACGGGGTCATTTAGGTCAGGAGGAGAATGAGAGCTGAGAATAATAAGACATGCGCTCAGTCTGGGACACATTTAAGTTCTCTGAGCCTCCATTTCTTTTTTTTTTTTTTTTTTTTTTTTGACTGGTAAGGGGATCGTAACCCTCGGCACGGTGTGATCTGCCAGTGAGCACAATGGCCATCCCTATATAGGATCCAAACCCGTGGTCTCAGCACTACCAGCGCCGCACTCTCCCGAGTGAGTCACGGGGCTGGCCCTCCATTTCTCCATCTGCAAAATGTTGTAAAAATCTGACTCTGACAGTGCAATGATTAAAGAAATGATTAAAGACACATGAAAGTATCTAGCATAATACAGCTTAACTCCTAAAGCCACACTGTCTCTGAACCATCACGTGAGTTTCTGATCTTCCTTCTAACCAGGAGCCAATGAAATGGTTTCTCGGGGCAGAGGTCAGGTGCAGTACCTCCAAACGCGAGAGGAAAGCAGAGAAAAATAAACAGAGACACCCACCTCGGTGTCTCTGTGCTGCAGCTCGTCTTGGGTGGGAGACCCTGGCTCCATTTCCTCTGAGCCACGCTGGTTAGATTTACATTTGCCTTTCTTGCAGCTGCCGCCACAGGACTCTTTCTCTCCTTTACAAAGTGCCTGGAGCCGGAAGATGAACTTGGCCTTCCAAGCTCTGAAGTCAGCTTCGATGCTACCATGCTTGCTTTTAACCACATGGCAGTCACCCTCCCCTCGAGTCACCACACGGTGAGCACCGAGCATCCAGAGCCACTTATCTACGTTTTTGCCAACCTGCAAGAAAAAGACATAGAGGAGCTAAAACATGATCCTCTAAACCAGGTTATTAGACTGCTCTGCAAACACCCAAAGTTCTCGTGGGCCCCTTGGTGCTGGGCTGCTGCTGAGGAAGAGGAAAGGGCTTGGCAACAGGGCCTCAGGTCCTCCAGCACCAGCCTCAACCCAGAAGGCTCCATTTTATATATTCTCATTTTCTGCCAAGATTTTCTATAACAAAGGGACAGATAAACCCTTTCATTAAATAAAAGGTTAATAACCAAAAAAGAATTTAAAAACTACCACTCTAAATCATGGTCAGAATAAAATAGGTATTAACAGAATACATTAGTTCCAAAAAATGTAATAAAGCCAGTGGAACCAAAGCCCATTTAGTAATAAAGGGCAAATGTAACCAGTTTTGTAAGACTCATGATTTCATAAATTCAAAAATTTATTTCATTGTGATATGAAGCAATTAAACTGAACCACAGAGGTTACCAGGAAGTGCAGGTAATAGTTCAAAAACTTAATAGGCTTCCTGAGTGGCAAGACATAAATAAAATTACATACTGAATTTTCCCATTCTTGGTCCAATTCCTTTGAAAATATGGGGGGAAATCTACACCATAATATAACTGAATGAAAACAAGTTTGAAGAAAGCTCCCCACCTCCACCATTGTGGAGGATACCAATATTAATAAAGCAAAGGTAGTTTTAGCAAGCACAGCCCTGTAGTTTAAGGTACAGCCTAACCTTTTAGTATTGCATACAGAAATGCTAAGCTTGGGAAAAACAGAAAACTTTCCCAGGACTAAAGTCTCTGTTGTAGACAAAAAAACTGTAACACAGCAAAAATGCTCGTTCTGAGGACAGTTGTCCTTGGTGAAGCTAAATCTGATGATGGGAAAGTACATGAGCTAAAAGCTTCAAAGTTGTTAGTTAGGGGATGTTCCACATCTCGCCTTCAGTTGTTTCCTTAAGTTTCCTGGGGAACTGAGTGTTGCCATGACGATTATCTCGTTCTTTTTGTAACCACCTGTGTTCCTTTTCTGTAACTTTTTTGCCTGGACAATAAAAACTGAGAGAAAACCTAATGCAGGGTTATTTCCTAGGAATTCTCTCTTGAAGGAATTGCCTGGGATTAACCCCATCTGGGCCTCTCACTGCTCTGGAGAAATGAGCTTTGAGTAATCCTTTGTGTCTCCATCACCTTGGGAGAAGTGATACACCATCACTTGCATTCCAACAAAGACAGGCAAGCAGGCTGGGCTCATCTCTAGGGAGAGGTACACATACAAAAAGCTGGTGACCTTTTAGAACCACTAAGAAACTAAGAGGCTCCATAGTTTTACTTTTTAAAGCTACAGAGAACAGGATGAAAAAGAAAAGGAGTCAAGTTCATTTCATTTACAAAAAAGACTCAGGAAAACAAACATTTTATGTAATGCTTTGTTACATAAACGACAATAAATGATTTTCTTCTATTTCCCTTTAAAACTTAATGAATTAAAGAAAATGAGTTCACCAATTTTTAAAAGTTTGCTTGGACGGTAAAGGTTATTCAACATCAGAACAGGCAACTGAGAGAATACAAAGACTCAGTGATCTTCCATCCACAAGGTCCTGCCTGGGGACAGGAGGCTGGACTCAACAATGTGAAACCAGGCCACTAAGACACTAAACAATATGAGACATATTCATTCATTGTATTTAACAAAAATCTACTCGAGCTTACTACATGGCAAGTTTAGATATGTATGTGTAAGAATTTCCAGCTATAAAGCATAACACGAACAATATATTATTAATACCAAAGTTTATGGATTCTTTCACATACACTTTTTTTAATTAAAGGAGAATTTATCCCTATAATTCAGCATATACCTACCTTGTTGAAGTGTTTCACATAGGCAGAATTTCCCAGGCCAAATACCGCATATCTCATACCCTTCAGGTGAGTTTTGCCAAATCGAAAATCACTGGATGCTTCCTCTAGCCATCTGCAGAACCACTCTGCGCTCTCAGTTGGTCGGCCATCAGTATACGTAGCAACCAGGAAGGCACAGACATTTTTACTAGTAACCTAACCAAGAAAGTAATTGTTTCAGAAGAATATTCAAGATATACATTATCTTAATGAAGAAAACCTTTCTTAAAATGCTGGCATTCACGTCATAATAATCTCTAAAGACAAAGGGTGCTTTCATAAACATCACTCATGTTCAAAAGTGAAAGAAATCACAGCAGGGACACCTTGCGCAGAGGCAAAAACTCATCCATCTCTCTTGCCAACATGCCTCCATATACTATAAATTCCTATCATCTCTGATTTGTCATATTAGAAACAAAATCCAAATCAGTCTAGAAAAAACACAAAAAGATCTCTTAAAAAATTACCTGAAAATTTAAAGCAATACAATTTTTAAACGTAAAGTAACTCAACACTTAGCACCATAATCCACATAAGGAAACAAAATACATCCTCAGTCCTGCTAGCCTAGTATTTTATCTGCTTGAATGCATCTGAACAGTTCCAAGTCATGAGGTTAAGTCACAAGTAATCTCTGGTAAGTTGCAAGTAGTATCTTATTTATAATTAAATATCACAGTTTGCTAATATTTTTTCACAAATAATTTAGAGCAGATTCAAGCTCACTCATTTGCACTCTAATTTGTGCAAATATTAGAGAAAGAAATGGACAGTTACAGCTAGACATTTATCCACTTAAAGGGGGCTGGCAAACTACAACCAACAGGCCATATCTGGTCTGTATATTTAAATGAAGTTTTATTGGAACACAGCCACACTCATTTGTTTACATATTATCCATTGCTGTTTTGCAGCCCAAAGGCATACCAGTAGGAGGCCACGTGAGAATCAGTGCACTGCACCACACATCAACGCTTCTGACTCACACTGAAAACTTAACCAACTGAAATCCCTTAACATGAAAATTAAATTTATTCTGAAGATTCTATTTACCCCAGAAGACAGTAGGTTAACTAAATATGAGCATTTTGATTGAAGAAAAAATAAAATTACCCACCTCTTCCACGAGATGATCATCTGGGTCATATTCTTTAAGATTAATAACTGTCACGGGCAAATCCAGAGAGGAAACAGCTTCGGCAAGAATTGTTGCAAATCCCTAACAGGGGGGAAAAAAAAATCAAACTAAGACTTCAATAAGCCAAATAAGCAAAATATGAGGGTACTTCAAAAGTTCAAGGAAGTTTTTGTTCATAAAAAAAAAAAAAATGTTCAAGGAAGGACTTTTTTTTTTTTTTTTGGCAGCTGGCCAGTATGGAGATCTGAACTCGTATTATCTTTTAATTCCACTTTCCTTGAACTTTTAAAGTACTTCGCATAGCCCTCATTTACTCCGTTGACAGGGAATGTGGCACTCCTCATGAAAAAGTTTTCCAGTGACTGATGTTTACCACCATGAATACAAATACTAGTCTCACTTCTACCATCTTCTCAAGCACCATTATAGAGATCCAAGTAAAGCAAAATATTTCAGCCCAAAATATACTTTGGCATATTTCAAGATGGCAATTCAGAAGGGCTGGAAAAACAAGGATAGCTAGAAGGCTGCCTTTCTTATGGAGATTTGTATCTGTAGAGAAAACTCTGCATGGGTAAGACAAACAGCCAGGCTGTCAGAGGCCCCCTCCCCTGTCTACCATCTATCTATTCTTTTTGCTGGCAGCTGCAAGATCACCTGAGAGACTTTCATCTGCATGACAAGACAGCCTCTGCTTGATTTGCTTTCCTCCCTTCACCTGTGATGCCACCTCCCCAGAGCTCAGAGAAGCTTGGTCCCAGGCCATTTTCTTTGGGATCATTCACTTGCCCTGAAAATCATTTAGTCCTACACTCCCCCTCATCCCCGCTCTCCCCTATGAAGAAGGGTAGATGAATTTCTGTACTCCACTGGCTTACTGGGCAACCAGTCTCCTGCAATTTCTGCTGTAAATGTTAAATTAAAATTTATTATGCCTTTTCTTCTATTAGTCTGCCTTTTGTCAGGTGATTTTCAGTGAACCTTCAGGTGGCGGGGGGAAAGTTTTCCCTTGGCCCTTACAAGATCAATCATTCAACTGTGTTGTTCTCACTCTGTAAGGGTGTATTTAGGATTAAATCTAAATTGGCTTCTTGACATTCTAGCTGTTTTGCCCACTAGAATAAACACAGAAGTATAAAAAGAAATAGTGAAGAGAATGGGAAATATAAACAGGAGCAGGTTGACAGACAGGAGAAAGCCCTAGGGAAGAGTTCATATGCCTGACAGAACCCTAGAGAGGCTCTGCATTCGAAGTCAGCCACTACAGCAAAAAATGCAAGGAAAGCATGGGCAGAAAGAACCAATTAGCCAACAATTTGTGTATGGAACAAATGCACACAGAAGGCTACAAGGCCTAGACATTTACCATTTACCCCCAGGCAAAACACTTGCTAGCTCTTCCCCAAACAAATGAACCAACTGTTTGAAGAAAGCTAAAACTTCTAGCCAGAAGTCAGCTCTCCAGGAAAATGACCTCCTCTTTTTGCTTGGTAGTCTGACACTTGACTTCCCACCTGCCAGGGCTATTAGCTGAAGCTACTTCATTTATTGAGCATATATCATGCCAGTCTTGTTTCTGGGCAATATAGTAGTCCCTCTTATCTGAGGTTTCGCTTTCCACAACTTCAGCTACCAGCAGTCAACCATGGTCCAAAAAAATTAAATGGAAAATTCCAGAAATAAACAATTCACACATTTCAAAATGTGCACAGTTCTGAGTAGTGCAATGAAATCTCACGCCATATGGTGCCATTCCACCCAGAATCACCCCTTTGTCCAGAGTGTCCAGGCTGTATACTACCTGCCTGTTGGTTACTTAAGAGGCATCCTAGTTATCAGACTGAAAAAACATAGTATATTCAGGTTGAATATCCCCTGTGCGAAATGCTTGGAACCAAAAGTGTTTCAGATATCAGACATTTGGGTATTTTGGAATATTTGTATTATACTTCCTGGTTCAGCATCTCTAATCTGAAATCTGAAATCCAAAATGCTCCAGTGAGCATTTCTTTTGAGTACGATGGCAGTACTCAAAAAGTTTTGGACTTTGGAGCATTCTGGATTTTTGGATTAGGGATACTCCACCTAATAGGGAACTACCTGCGATTTCAGGCATCCATTGGGGATCTTGGCATGTATCCCGTGGATATGGGGGGACTACTATTATACAACAATAAACAAGACAAACATAGCCCTGCCCTCAAGAAGCTTAAGTTTTGCTGCTAAAACAAAGGCCAAGGGTTCAGACCCCCCTACCAGCCAGCCACAAAAAAAAAGGAAGCTTATGTTCTAATTGATAAGAGTAAACACAGCAATGAGAAAATAGAGAATATCAGATGGTGATTAGTGTTATGGAGGAAAATTAAATCAGGATAAGGGAAAAGAGTACAGGGATTAGGGGTGAGGGAGAGTTGTTATTTTACATAGGAGGATAAGGACAGGTGTGTAATAATATTTGGTCTTTGTCCCCAGCACACAGTTCCTAAAACTATTGGAATTTACTCTTTTGTATGCCAATGAAATGACTCATTAGGAGGAGCCTTAGGTAGCTTCGAGATGGGGGATGGTCCCCCAAAAATGAACCACATGATTAGAGTTTAAACTCAGCACTCCCCCCACACCTCTGGGAAGAGGAGAGGGGCTGGAGATTTTTAATCATCAATGGCCAATGATTTAATCAATCATGCCTACATAATGAAACCTTTGGCAAAAAACCCTAACAACTGGGTTTGGGGAGCTTCTGGGTTGGTGAACACACTGATGCACTAGGAAGGAGGAAGCTCAGAAAGGGTATGGAAGTTCTGTCCACCCATACCCCTCCATACCTTGCCCTATGCATCTCTCTCATTTGGCTGCTCCTTTGTTGTATCCTTCATAACAAACTGGTAAACGTAAGTTAAGGGATTTCCTGAGTTCTGTGAGTTGTTCTATCGAATTATCAACCATGGGGAGGAGATTGTAGGAAACCTCAAGTTTACAGCTGGGATTTGCAACTGGTGTTTAAAGTGGGAACACTCTTGTGGACTAAGCCCTTAAACCTGTGGAGTTTGATGATAACTCCCAAGAGTTAAGAGTAAGAACTAGAGAAATGGAGTGAAAAACAGACAAGTATCTGGAGTCAGAAACCACAGCAACAGGACTCAAAGATAAAGTAAGATTTGAGCGAAACCTAAAGGAAGTGAGAGAGCAGGCCATAAGGTAATCCCAGGAAGAGGGAGCATTTAGGTACAAAGGCCCAAAGAAGGGGGCACACTTGGCAAGGAGGTAATAAGAGAGAAGAAGGGAGGGCCGGCCCGTGGCTCACTTGGGAGAGTGTGGTGCTGATAACACCAAGACCACGGGTTCGGATCCTATATAGGGATGGCCGGTTAGCTCACTTGGGAGAGCCTGGTGCTGACAACACCAAGTCAAGGGTTAAGATCCCCTTACCGGTCATCTTTTTTAAAAAAAAAAAAAAAAAAAAAGAGAGAGAGAGAAGAAGGGGAGACCAAGGAGATGAGGTAAGAGAGCTATCAGAGAGCCGCATGGGTGGGCCTCCTCGCCACCATAAGGACCTTGGCTTTTACTCTAAATGAATGAAGGGTCAAGGCAGGGTTCTAGGCAGAGGGGTAATGTGATTTCCCATAAGTTTCAGAGTCACTGAGGAAACTGTGAGAGTACACTGGAGTCAGAGGAGAGCTGGCAGCCGAGACAAGGAGAGCAACAGTAAGCCGACCACCGTAATCTAGACAATGCAGGACAGTGGTCTGGGGCAGGGCCATGGCAGTGAAGGTAGGGAGAAATGACTGGAATCTGGGTCTGTTCTCAAAGTGGAACAAACAGGACTTGCTGATAGATTGGATGTGGGTTTTATGAAAAAGAGAGATATCAAGGTTTTTGGACTAGTCAACTAGAAGGATAAAGTTACCACTTACTGAAACAGACTAGAAGTTCAGTATTGAGCATATTGATTTTGAGGTGCTTACTAGACATCCATACGAATATCTAATATAGGTAACTGGACCTGAGAGTATGGAGTTGAGAGGAACAGCTCAGATTAGAAACACAAATTTGCAAATCATCATCTAATACAGGGGTCAGCAAACTCAGGCTTGCAGGCTACATGCAGCCCTCTGCCTGTTCTATACATAGAGTTTACTGGAACACAGCCATGCCCAGTATTTACGTTGTCTACGGCTGCTTCCACACTCCATCAGCAGAGCTGAGCAGTTGCAAAAAAGACTGCATGGCTTGAGAACCTAAAAAATATATATAAAACACGGGGCTAGCCAATTAGCTAAGTTGGTTAAAGTGCAGCCTCACAACACCAAGGTCAAGGGTTCAGTTCCCCACACAGGCCATCCTCCAAAAAAATAAAGTGTATATATGAAATAAAATATCTGACCCCTAGAAGAAAGTTTGCTAGCCCATTCTATCTATTAAGTAGAATTTAAACCCCTAGATAATAAGATCCCTTAAAGGGAGTATGGATTAAGACATAGTCTCAGGGATTGTGTCCTGAGACATTCCTATCTTTAGGAGCCAAGAAGATGAAGAGAAACCAGCAAATGATAGTAAAGCAGAAAAAGAATCAAGAGAACACTGTATTGAAAGCTAAATGAACAAAGTATTTCAAGAACAAAGGAGAGATCATGCAGCATGAACGTCACAGGAGCATGTACAGGCAGGCCTATCTGAAGTGGTTCAAGATCAGGAGTAGAGAAATTGAAGACAGCAAGCACAGACAACATGCAGAAGGAGTTTTGCTATAAAATACAGTAGAAAATTGGGGTGGTAAAGGGAGGTATGGAGCCAATGTCCTGACCAACCCTGCACAGAGCATTCAGTGAGAATTTACAACTAGAGTAAACAAGTCTGTTCACACAGTAAAAGAAAATCTACACCAGCCACTCATCATTCTGTCCTCACTATGAACAGAAAATCATGGATCACCAAGAACATGATGAGAACAAGCAGCAGGAAAGAGTAATACCAGCAGAAGAAAAACTAAGAAAGCAAATAAACCAGGAATAGAAAAAGGAATTCAAGCAGATATATTCTTAAATTAAGAACAAGATACTATAAAAACTGAATAAAAAACAAAAAGGCATTTTTGCAACTAAAAATACAATAGCTGAAATAAGACATTCAAAAATGTTTCAAATGGAAATCCAAGAGTTCAGGAGGAAAAGAAAAAGTTGCAAAAAGCACAACAGAAAAGTTTTTAAACATAGATAGAATGACCATCCAAAAGGTCCAACATCCAACTAACAGGAGTCCCAGAAAGAAAGACTGAGAAAATGAAAAGGAAAAACATATATCCAAGAAATACTAGCAGATCTAATGCACACAAATCTTCAAAACAAAAGAGCCCAAGTGTCCAGAACAATGACCAAAAAAAGATCCAACCTAGTCACCTTCTCACAAAATTTCCAAAAATCAAGGACAAAGCAATGATCCTAAAAACTCCCAGGAACAAAAAAAAATTAAGTCATCTACAAAGGACTGAGAGCATCAGCTTTCTCATCAGCAACACTATCTTCTAGAAGACTATGAAGAGATGCCTTTAACATTATAAGGAAGAAATTTTTAATAGTCTCTCTACAGAGCCAAATATGAACCAATCTAATGTGAAAGTAGAATAAAGAAATATTCAGATGGCACAGCATTAAGATGGGAGTCAGCTATCTAACCTATATCAACTATGATGTCAATAACAATATTAAGCCACTGAGATTTGAGGTTTCTTTATGTTATCTAATATAAGGAGCCAATAACTTTTGTTTAATGTTGATACATCTAGAAACACAACATAAGCAAGTTATATAGTTAAAGAACTAACCATCAGAGGAAATAAAAATAGAAATTGTTAAAAGAGGTACTCTGGAGAGCACTATTCGTTATAAAGCTTCTGTATGCCTGGACTTGTTACCATACACAAGTGTTTATTTGATCTTTTAAAAAATTTAAAAATATGCATAAGGAGGCTCTGAATAAGGTCTTTTGTGAGCAACATTTTTGGCTTCTCAGATGCCTGTTTATCTTTCTTCGGGTTTCCTGCTTCTGTTGCTTAAGGTTAAACTTGATAAGAAACCTTCAACTTCCATAGGGAGCAAAGTACCTGCGCTGGAATAGTGAAAACCTAAGAAGGACTATACTGTACAATACCCACAGAGGGCAGTAGAACCCTCTTTAGCAGTATACAAAAATAACAGACCTTGATTTTTTTTTTATAATTCATTTTCATGCTAGGCTTACTTAGAATCTTTTCCTAGAAAGCACTAAATAGCTGTGACCTTCATAACAAAGATGCAGGTAACATCTAATTACAATCAAAGAATGGGATGCACCTTTTAGCTAGGTATTTGCAGTGTATATCTACCTTAATGTCTACTTTTAACGCTTTTAACACTATGAGAAATGAAACCACACTTCATTAAGTAGATGCCTAAAGTTGTGAAAGTCGGGGCCCATACTGGACCACTACTGTTGCCATTCTCTTTCATCATCCCCTACTCCTACACACACAAGCATCATTAATGCACTCAGAACTCTCTCCATCCTGCTGAGGCAGAAGCAAGTTTTAGAACAAAAACCCCTCATGAAAGTGACCACCCACAGAGCTGTAGTTGAGCACAAGAGATGAAACCCACCCACCATCCCAGAAAGGAAAAACATATAATGGAAAAAGGGAGGAAAAAGACCAAAAAAGATTAGAACACCAATTCAGTTCACTGCTAAAGGGTGCTTTTCAGAGATTTTCTTAAAATGTCAGGAAACCAAAGGAAAAGCATCATATAAAGGTCTTACCTTTGCAGTACCAGTCTGGGAACCATAGAAAATCTTCACTCCAGACACAAAGATTTCCTTCTTTTCAAGGGAGATATAACCATTTGTCACAAAATCCCGACCTGCTTTTGGTACAGATTTGTCCTGTGATTTCTTGACCTTGAAGATAAATGATTACATAAAATCCATGAAGTCCAAATCTTTTCCCAACTTTGGTAGGGATGAAAATTAACACACATACTGGCCCTCTTTATTATTCTCTTAATGTTTCTGTTTGTCTTCTCAAACATTAACCCCTTAGTATAATTAAGTCCTTAAAAGGCAAGGACCCACATTTTTTAAGACTATAATGATTCCCATTCCCTCCAGGGTAAAACTATACAGGCTTTCATCCATAATGTGTTTTAGTGGAATAACAGTAGGAATTTATTTTCTGTTCCTTAATTAGTGGAAAGAAAAGAAAGAAATACTACCCCTTTAAGGTGCAAAACAGATTTGTTTTTCTTATAAAAGGTTAATTTTTCATTACAAAAGCTTCCTGTATCTTAAGAAAAAGACATTCACAACACATCAAAGAAAAAGTAAATAACTTACTTAGTCCATAACAACTTAGTCTCTAAAACTTAGACATAGAGAAGAAATTTTTTTAGGTATTTAAAAACATGTCGAGACCAAACATAAAAGTGATTTAAAGTTCCTTTTAGCTTTTCTATATTTTTCTGAAAGGCTAGGAAAATCCGCACTCTAAGTTTTCTATAAAATCTGACGCCTAAATAATACTCATTAAAAAAAAAAAAAAAAAAAAAAAGCTCCACTTACCTGCTTCTTGATGACAATCTGCACACAAATCCAAAGGCTAATGCCAAAGGCAAAGCCCAAATAAATGTAAAACCTGTTTATCCATAATGATACTAAAGGTGAGAAGTCCCACATATCCAAAGAAAGGTCTAAATTTAAAAAGACACATACATGCATTTTATTTAAAGTTGCATAGGCAAAGATGTCCATCCCTGCTTAAAGAATAAAAACCAAAACCAACCTTCATGTTCAACAACCCAGCTAAGAAATCTACTATAAGAAACCAACTCTAGAGCTGGCCAGTTAGCTCAGCTGGTTAGAGTGTGGTGTTCAAAGGTTCGGATCCCCCTACCCACCAGCCGCCAAAAGAATACAAAATAAATTTTTTAAGTCAAATCTAATAAAAATAATACGCTCTGTAGTAAGGTAATAAAATTATCAGAATGATGACGTTAACTCAAAAAAAACAATGTAAAATTGTACCTTCATTTGGACATAAGCATTTGGAAGAAAAGGGAACATGAAGTGACAACAGCTCCATGTGGAAAAGAATTAATTTTGGTGTGTTATGCTCGCTCCATAAAAAAACAGCAGTGAAAGTAGTACCTTTTTTATAGTTGTATTTTTAACGGAGACTTTGGAAAGGACTCTCAAATACAGTAACTGACCTCACGCCCCACTTTTTGAAGGGAGATATGCATGCACTTGGCCTCAAATGTTGAACCTGGGAGCAATTTCGAAAGGCGAAACTTGAAGTTTAGGATATGCAGGGGTGCTCCAACCCTAAAAAGGACCAAAACTCCCAATACACGTGGGTAAGGTAGGGGAGTCAGTTTTCTCTGCCTTTGGGGTTAAAAGCGTAGTTCCTTCTAAACTCACCCTTTCGCCTCAAAAGGCAAAAGCCTGGTCAACAGTAGGGGTCAGTGCCCCCTTGCTCCCAGCGGCAACTGACTAGTGCAACGAACTCTGGAGGAAAGCGCTCAGGGCGCCGCTCCGCTGGGAGAGGGTCTCAGAAAACCGCGTTCCTGCCCTCCCGCCCCACGATCCTGTCTGCCGGGGGCCCTTACCCATTCTCCTCAGAGCCCGAGCCTTGTGGACCGACAGGAGACTAGGGCCTCGGACCTGGAAAGCGTGGTGGCCGGCGCGGGCCCCCTGTCGCTCGGAGACAGCTCGAGCTTCCTGGCCGCGTTAACAGTCAGTCCAGAGCCGCGGAGCAGGGGGCAGCCATGCCACTCACGGGCCCGTCCGGATTGGCTCGGAGGGAAAAGGGGTGGGCCCAGGGAGAAGCCCGGGAGAGGAGGCCGGAATGCCCCAATCCCTGCTCTGATTGGCTCAGAGGGGAAAGAGGCGGGGCCAGAGGGAAGCACCGCCCAGAGCTCCCCGCGCCGAAGCCCGAGCGCTTCCGGCTCTGCTCGGATTGATTCATAGTGGGAAGGGGCGGGTCCGGAAAGAAGCACAGTCAAAAAATGAGTGACATGAAAGAAAAAGGGGAAGGGGGAGGGGTTGCTAAAAGAGACTAGGTGACATCAACCAAATGCAATCTGTGGTCCCGTTTGATTCTCAATTGTAACAGACAGACAGTAAAAAGGCATTATTTAAGGGAAATTGGAGTATGGACTGGCTATTAGATGATGGTTAATCTCGTTGGATGTGTCTGTTAGGGGTGAAGACTGAAGGAAGTACTTACGGCTTCAGCCCGTGATACGGTTTAAAAAACGCCAGCAAAAATGAGGAAGGGGAATAAAGCAAGAATGGCAAAATGTTGATAATTGTTGAAGCAGGGTTGTAGGTGCATGGGGGTTCATTACACTTTTCTACTTTTTTTTTTTCCATTTTTTGTTAGTCTCTCCATTTTTCTATGTTAAGATTTTCCATAATAAAAGATTAAAGTGGGTGTGGCCCCTGAATTCCGCAGAACTATGTGGAGCCAGGCTGTGTTTCCACCCGGTCAGTAAACATCAGCCACCAATCTATCTTTAGCTCATTGGTTAAAGTAAAATAGTTAAGGAAGAGCACCTCCCTTTTCGGGCGCGGAGAGATGTCGTAAAAAGCCACAGTGCGCAGGCGTCGTTGAGCTCTCTTCCTTGCCCACGGTCCGCACTGTCTGCCGCCTGCGCAGTACATCAGCCGGGTGCATTGTGGCCGTTGCCCGGGGGGAGGTGGTCGCGGCGCCCCGCACTCGGCGGTTGTTAGGGTGCCGCACGCCGCCGGTCGTTCCAGCGAGGCGCTGGTGGCGCTCAGGCTGCCCCCGGGGTCCGTGAGCAGCCACCATGTCGATCTTCACCCCCACGAACCAGATCCGCCTCACCAATGTGGCGGTGGTACGCATGAAGCGCGCCGGGAAGCGCTTCGAAATCGCCTGCTACAAAAACAAGGTCGTCGGCTGGCGCAGTGGCGTGTGAGTGACCCTGGCCGGGGCCGGTAGCCTCCGGGCGGTCTTCCTCCGGTCAGGTCGAGTGGATGGGCCAAGCGGGGTCTTGTCAGGGAAGGAAGTGGAAAACTTACTCCGGGTGTGAGCTGAGACGTTGCTGTCCTTCCCGAGCTTGACGCTTAAACCCAGGGTTCCTTTTTTATTGGGTTGGTTCAGATTGGGTTGTTGGTTTGGAGGTTTGGTTGGTTGGTGTCATAAAAGCTACAGCCAAGAAACCCCGTAATTATGGTCTTTTTCCTAGAGTAATGATGAAGGCTAGGAGCCTAGTCTTCCATATACCATGGAGGTATAGTAAGAACGTCTGATGTCACAGACCTCAGTTACCCAATAGTTTGCCCGAAGTGCGTAGTGTCCTCACTACTGCCATCTAGGGACCGGCATTCCGTGACAGCAGCCTTCCCCACCCCGTCTCACCCCACCCCCGTGTTTCATAAATACTCTGACGTTTTTCTCCAGTGAGTAGATTGGAATACAGATGCCGTTCTGAGTTTTGAGAATGATCCCTCCACACTAGGGGTCATCTTAGGAGTATTTGTTGTTTCTTACTATTTATGTCGTTGTCATCCTTGTATTCAAATGTGAATGCATTTCCAAGTTTCAAGTGTATTCACATAGGACTTTCTCTCCTGCCCTTACAAGGGAAAAAGACCTTGATGAAGTTCTGCAGACCCACTCAGTGTTTGTAAATGTTTCTAAAGGCCAGGTTGCAAAGAAGGAAGATCTCATCAGTGCATTTGGAACAGATGATCAAACTGAAATCTGTAAGCAGGTGGGTTCTTCCAGCAGCAGCATAACTGACCCTAATATTCATCTGTAGTGTTAAGTACTTGTAGTATGTTAAACTGTAGAGTATCTTTTTTGGAGAGAACAGTTACCATGCAATAACGTGAGCTTCAGAACATCACTTTTAATAATACAGACTACGGGGAGCTGACTGGTTAGCTCAGTTGGTTAGAGCGTGGCCTTTACTGGCCAACCGCCCCGCCTCCTCCTCCAAAAAAAATATGGATGTTTTCTGCCAAAACCTCCAGAAATTAAATTTCCTGCTAAATTACCTCATTTTATCCAGTTATCTATTTTTTAATGTGATATTTCTGAAAATTAAATTTCTTTTCAAGTATTTCATCTTTCAGACCCTTTGCCGAGATTGTGTTTTCCCCTTCACCCACCGGATCCTCAAGTGAAATTTTGGAGCACAGCATAATCCAATGCATCCTTTAGGCAAAGCTCAAATTATTGCCTACATATCAGTAACTGAAGAGGATGAAATTTAATTTTCTCCCCCGTTATTCAATCTTATGGTTAGTTAACAAATAATGTGTATTAGAGAAAGATACTGCTTTCTTAAATTTGTTGGGTTTTCTTAGATTCTAACTAAAGGAGAAGTTCAAGTATCAGATAAAGAAAGGCACACACAGCTGGAGCAGATGTTTAGGGACATTGCAACTATTGTAGCAGACAAATGTGTGAACCCTGAAACAAAGAGACCATACACTGTTATCCTTATCGAGAGAGCCATGAAGGACATCCACTATTCAGTCAAACCCAACAAGAGTACAAAACAACAGGTGAGTGGGTTTTAATGTCATCAAAGCTTATCCATGAAAGTCAGTTTTCCCTGAACAAATCATTAAAATAATGGGTGTGCATGAAAAGCAAGTGGGTAGGAGGTTTAGGGGAAGAGTGGGGGGAAAGGATGGCAGTTGTAAGGAGGGGTAATGCAATATTATTTAACTAAACACAAATAAACGTCAGACTCTAACCTTCCTATCCAATCAAACCTTTAAAGACAAAACTTGAATTTTTAAAGAGTCATTTTAACTCTTTAGATTTTTTTTATTTATACATAATTCACATACCATGAAAGTCATCCTTTTTTCAGACTCCATATAGGCCAGCCACAAAAAAAAAAAAAATTAGAAAGTCACTCTTTTAAAGTGTACAATTCAGTGGTATATTCACAAAATTATGGAACTTTCCCTACTACCTAATAAGAAGACTTTCATCACCCCAAAAAGAAATCCTGTACCTATTAGCAGCCAGTCCTCATTGACAAGCCCTGGCAACCACTAATTTACTTTCTTTCTCTATGAACTTATCTGTTCTGAACATTTCATATAAATGGAATCATAGAATATGTGCCCTTTTCAAGGTTCATCTATGTAGGACGTGTTAGTGTTTCACTTTTTTTTTTTTAAGGCTGAGTAATATCCCATTGGATGGAAATACCACATTTTGTTTCTCCATATATCAGTTGATGGACATTGGGTCATTTTCACTTTTTAATTATTATGAATAATGCTGCTATGAAATTCATTACAAGTTTTTGTGTGGACATATGTTTCCATTTCTTTGTATCTGGGAGTAAAATTGCTAGGTCGTGTGATAACTCTATATTTAACCTTTTGAGGGACTGCCAAAACGTTTCCCAAACAGCTGCACCGTTTTACATTCCCACCATCAGTGTATGAGGCTTCCAGTTTCTCTACATCGTCAACAACACTTCTTGTCTGCCTTTTTGTGGTATCCTGTGGTTTTGACTGGCATTTCCTTAATAACATGATTTGAGCATATTTTCATGCTTAATGATGCTTTGTATTCTTTGAACAAATCTCTGTTCAGATTCTTTGCCCATTTTTTAATTGCCTGTTTTTGTCTTTTCATTGTTGAGATGTAAGAGTTCATTATATATTCTGGATACTAGTTCCTTATCAAATATATGCTTTGCAAATATTTTCTCCTATTCTGTTGATTGTCTTTTCACTTCCTTTTCACAGAAGTTTGAAGCACAAAAGTTTTTAATCTTAATAAGGTTCAGTTTTTCCATTTTTTCTCTAGTTGCTTATGTTCTTTGTGTCATACCTAGGAAACCATTACCTATCAAACTGGATGGAATCTGTTTTTGAGTATCTTATGAAATAATGCAGCAGAAATAAAGAAGTTACAGATGTTCTCAATTTTATCTTGATAGGCTTTGGAAGTGATAAAACAGTTAAAGGAGAAAATGCAGATAGAGCGTGCTCACATGAGGCTTAGGTTCATTCTTCCAGTGAATGAGGGGAAGAAGCTGAAGGAGAAGCTCAAGCCACTGATCAAGGTTATAGAAAGTGAAGACTACAGTCAACAGTTAGAAATTGTAAGATTAAAATGTTCTTATTTCTTTGCATCCATGTTGCCAAAACAGTTTATTCTCTAGTCATAAATGTGTAAGAAACATTTAGAAGCTGTGATAAGTAAGATATTTCCAGAAATATTTTACCTAGGATTAGGTTAACATGTCATGGTCTAAGTAGAACTAAATTGTAGTTAAGCACACTTGGGATTTTTTGTTTTTTAGTTAAATTATTCATCCTAAAAATTATGTTGGTCGTGTTCATTTTAGATGAGAGACTGTATTTTACCGTGAGTCTATTATGGGGCAAACAGAAATAAGACTAAAAGTTGGTCGGCCTCATTTACCATAGACATTTTAAAGCAGCAGCAAAAACGGTGTGTGTTTGGGTCCTCACCTCACAGCTGCAAAGGTAGTGTGAATTCAGCTGTCTGCAAATTCATGTCTTTGGGGCTTTGCAGCTTCTTACGAAATCAGTGAGCTATAAAGGATTGTTGAGTATTATGAGTATCTACTGTAGATGTGAAAAAACACATTTGAAGTTGTGAAACAACATGATTTGAAGTTATCAAATCTTTTTAATACATTACACATGGCTTTTAAATAGGTCTTCAAACTGCTTTTTCTCCTTCGTATGCGGAGGTGATTTTCATTGCACGATGAAATTTAATGCTAAATTTTAAAATGAAAACGACCGTAATTTTCTAGTCAACCCCTTCATTTTGCAGCTAAGGAATCTAGATCAGTCTTTAAACAGGGGCCTACATGGATACTCAAGGGCAGAGGCTGGACTGGCACCCAGTCTGCTACCCTTTCCATTGTCTTATCTATTGCACCATAGAACTGTAGTGTTAGAGATATCTGGAAAGCACTGTTTATTTGTCTTAAAGGAAGTTAAAGCTGAATTTATTCTGTTGTGTCGCTCATCTTCATGTGATAAACAGCTATGTTGAATGTTTCAGGTGTGTCTGATTGACCCAGGCTGCTTCAGAGAAATTGATGAGCTAATAAAAAAGGAAACAAAAGGCAAAGGTTCTTTGGAAGTACTCAATTTGAAAGATGTGGAAGAAGGAGATGAGAAATTTGAATGACATTCATCCATCTCTTCAGCTATAAAACACTAAAGCATTTTTGTTTCCAACAGCAGTTTTATTTCTGTGATCTGCCAAATACTTCCTCAAACTATTTGACATCTTCCATCTTTGTGTTAAACATGTACACTAAAAGACTTTCCTACATAAGTATAATAATGTGGGAATGATTTCATTTTAATTATAAATTGGGGTTTTAGGCAATAATGAAAAACCCACCATACAAAGTCCAGAGCAGCATTTTGCTGCTGTCTCACACTGTTATAGCTTTCCAAAGCAAAAGTTATTTAAGGCGACTTTTGTGGATAAAAAGTTAAGTTTGAGGGCTGGCCAGTGAGCTGAATTGGTTACAGCACAGTGTTATAACATCAAAGTCAAGGGTTCAGATCCCTGTACCAGCCAGTTGCCAAAAAAAAAAAAGTTTTATACATTATAGTAGGATTATTGGGGGGTTATATCTGTATGACAAAAAGAGTATTTGCTGAAAAAGAAAACATATAATGTCTTATATCTACTTAACAAAATTTGTGTATAGGTGTAACTATCATGTCCTGATGTGAGGCTTGGATGGTGACTTCTTCATTATCTGAAATGTAGATATTATAATGACTGTGCAGGACTTAAAAGTTTCATTGAACATGCTGCCATAAGTTAGATTATTCTTGGTAAAAAATAAAGTCGTTTATTTCTAATTCTTAAAGTTTATAATATATTAATATAGCTAAAGGTATATGTAATCAATAAAACCACTCTTATTTTTATTAAACTATGGCTTGTGTTTCTAGACTGCTTCCTAAGAAGAGTAAGTCACTGTGGAGTGCTTAGAACAGGGCCTGTTCTGATAAACACCTGATAAATCTTAGTTGACGTTATTTGGGATGTGATTGAATTTAATTGTTTTAGTATTTAAACACTTAATGGACATAGTGCAAATTTTTTTAAAAATACTTACACTCAAAAGAGATACATTGTAGAATATGTTACTCACTAAAAATAAACATACTGATTTATTTTGTGGATAGCAATTTTACTTTAAAACAGTTCTTAACTTGAACAGGTCCTAATTGATTTATAAGCACACAAGATTCCCTACCAATACAACTTTTCACAAATGTCCCATTAATTTTTAAATACCTTCAATGGAAATTAGTAAAAATTTTTTCTTGTAGCATTAGAAATATCCTTGTTTGATAACATAGGAATGGACACTTTTCTGTTAACATTGAAATTAGACTACCATTTTGATACAATCCTTAAGATGACCACCTCACTGCTCAGTTTCTCTTGCATAATTGGTTTCATAAAGATGATCTAAACTTGAAGTCCCAGGAGATCTTTTTTTTTTTTTTTTTTTTTTTTATTTTAAAGATGACCGGTAAGGGGATCTTAACCCTTGACTTGGTGTTGTCAGCACCACACTCAGCCATTGAGCTAACCGGCCATCCCTATATACGATCCGAACCTGTGGCCTTGGTGTTATCAGCACCGCACTCTCCCGAGTGAGCCACAGGCCAGCCCTGCCAGGAGATCATTTTAACCGATAAAGTTTATACTTTTTCTCAAGCCTAAAGTGTTAAAGTGATGTTTCAGGTTGAAAGTTGTACTTACTAGAAATTTTCAGTAGCTGCATCTTGAGTGGGAAAAGATAAACAGTTAATACACTTTGCCTTAAGTTTTTCTCATTCTGATTATTCATCTCTTCTAAAAAGCTGGAACTTCGAGAAATGTCAAATGTAGATCACATCTGAGTTATGCTTCTGTACCTATTTTCTAAAAATGTTTCACTTTATATTAATCTCATCACTAAAACTAGTTGAAAATTTTGGTTTGTGGGCCGAGCCCGTGGCGCACTCGGTAGCGTGCTGCGCTAGCAGCGCGGCGACGCTCCTGCCGCCGCGGGTTCGGATCCTATATAAGGATGACCGGTGCACTCCCTGGCTGAGTGCCGGTCACAAAAAAAAAAAAAAAAAAAAAAAAAAATTTTGGTTTGTGATCATCCAAGAACCTCCTCTGTAATGCGTTATTTAAATGATTGACTTGTTTTGCGTTTTCATTGCAAGCCCTTCTAGTAGCACAGCTCTTTTCTTTGAAGCTTCCCTTGTACCCCATATAAACAGCCTCTGGAACCTCACACCACACTGAAATTCCTTCGAAGGCCTTGCTTCATTCCACCTTGTATTTTAGAGAGCTGCTTAAATATCTCTCCCATGCTAGATTGTGATCTCAGGGGCAAGGGACTTAGCCATTGTGTGTGTCGCCACCATGCTTTAGATGTGGAACAAATGTCTGTGGAGTGATAAACATGTTCTATCTCAATGAGAGCCGAAGCCATCAGGAGGAGGGTGGGTGATGAAAATTTTGACTGGCTAATGACTTTTTAAAAATCCATCGTTAAAGCTGAGAGAGTTTTTGTCAGCTAAGCCGGAGCTTCCCACCCTTCACACTGTAAACAACCACATGTGATTTTAACGGGCATGCTACCCTCAAGCCCAGGTTATGAGATCCCTAATGATATGGGTAATAATGAGGTTCCTTATTACCTTTCTAGTTTTTTGTGTGCCTGCTCCTACATTACTGGAACTCAAGGCACTGATTATTTGGCAATGCTTTTCTCCTGCCAGACAATGGAATTGGTGGTGGATACATAGTTTGCCACTAACAGCGTGTAATGGCTGAGATGATGAAGGCCATTGATTTTTCATCTCCATATGTATTTATCCACAATGGTCTGTCAACATGTACCTTTATAGCATCAACAATTCTTCTGAGCTAAAAGTATATTCCTGAACTAAGTCTTTATGAGCTTGGATATTGATGGAGTTTGGATGTATTGTCCTCCCAGAACTCATGTGGAAATCTGATCCCCAGTGTGATAGTTTGAGTCATGGGGGTGGATCCCTCATGAATGGATTAGTGCTCTCCCTGGGAGGTGGAGTAAAGAGTAAGCTCCTACTCTATTAGTTCCCGCAAGAGCTGGTTGTTTAAAAGACCCTGGTACCTCTTCTCTCTTTTGCTTCCTCTCCTCATGTGATCTGCTTGTACCCGCTGGCTGCCTGCCACTTTCTGCCATGATTAGAAGCAGCCTGAGGCCTGCACCAGATGCAGCTGTCCCAGAATCATAAGCCAAATAAACCTCTGTTCTCTATAAATTACACAGTGTCAGGTATTCTGTTATAGCAACACAAAATGGACTATTACAGATATCCTAGCTGCTATCCAGGAACAATTTCACAACACTCTGAACACACAGTTGAATTGCCAAGGGCTGCTTCCAAGTACCACAGGAAAAGTCATCAGTTTCACCAAATTCCTAATTGAATCTAATATTTCCACTTTTCCCCTGGCAGAGAACGGAGGTGAGTGGGTTGTGGAACTGAAGGAAGCAGAGTCATCTTCGTGCAGAGAGGAGTAGGTACTGTATCAATCCCATCCATCTCTCAGGAGATTTCTCTGTCTGGTGAGCCACTGGAATGCCAAGACTCAAAAGTGACGGAAAGCCTGCTAGACTGATGCAGCCAAGCTTGACTGTGAGACAAGGGCCACACACATTTCTCCCTGTCAGGTAGAGATAGAAAGGATCAGGACTGGGAATGCCCTGCATAAAACTAAGGTAAAATTGTTTGTCGATTTACAGTTAAAACTACAGATTATAGAAAGATTTTGGACATATACTGGCATGACAAAAGAGTAATATCAATAGAGAAGGCATTTCTTGATGAAATTTATGTAGAGAGAGAATTGCATAAAACTTGAGTGATAACTGCCTGATTTTCTCAGAGACACACAGTAATTCTTCAGGACTTAAATAATTTTATTGAGCATGCTGCCGTAATTAAGGTTTCATAATAGTATAAAATATTTTTTAAAGGAATTGTTGTCACTGAAGTTGGTATTTTGCTTTGAAGTAAAAACAGTTAAAGGACATTACAGCTATGTAAATAAAATCATTTGTTACCAAATCAAGGGAAAACAGCTAGATGGATCTTCTCCACATATGAAGGGTATAACCTGAAATATTCATAACACCTGCTTTGGGGGCCCCTCTAACAGAGGCAGACATCCTCCATAGCAGTGGGAATTGAGGCATAAAGAGGCCGTTGTGAACTGAGCGGCCATGGTTGGGGAAGGCAAACTGCAAATATGAATAAACCCCCAATCCTACGTCACAAGGGCAGTCGAGTCCAGGTAATTTACCATGAAGCGTCTCACAGGAGCAACTCTAGGCAGTGTGCTCTAGGGTCAGAAGGGTCAGAGATTTATTTAAAATAGTTGATCATTCTCCCAAGAATTACTGGGGTAGCCAGATAGTTCTTACTTAAATGTTTATCTCCAAACTCCAAAATCTTTACTTTCAACAATAGTCCCAAAGTTCATGTTTATAAGAGCAATAACTTAAGAATTTTTTGTAAAATGTTTAGAAGTATGGCAGCATAGACCTCTCCCAACTCCCTGCTAGGGCAACTCAACTATCAATATTGTTGTTGGGCTGGATCACAGACACTTCTACTCCATCCTGTGCAGGTCCTGAGTCAGGTAAGTGAAAGGAAAACCAAGCAGCCACCAGCAAACTGGTCATGCTTTATTTTTAGATGCGAGGTCTGCTGACCAGCAATTCAGAGCTGCTGGCTTCCATACTGAAGAGTACACACACACACAGCAACAAGCCAAGGGGTACACAGGCACACATGCGCACTAACTCTACTCTCATGCAACTTGTTTACAAAGGATGTGCTGAATCATACCCAGCTGGATATGATGCGAGGAGGCCTGACCAAACCAACTCCACTTTCCTCACACTCCACCACTTCAGGGTCCCTTGCCGCACAGTCTACGTGTTCTGAATCTTCTGTGATGTTCCCTTAGCAAGGATGACTGACCCTTGCATCCATATAACCTCCGTATTTATTGTACATTCAATACACTTTGAGGCTTGTCCCTGTAGCTCTATCCTTTCAACTATTAGCCACAAAAACCACCCATACACGTCTGGTTAGTAGTCATCATTGGGGTGATTTTCCACAGGAATCCTGCAGCCACACTGGTAGGAAACTCAGTGCATATTCAGCAAGCCAACACATTGGCCACATGAATGTATGTTTGTGTCCAGTCCACTCTGGTGCCTGCAGCCATGATACTATGGGAGAAAAGACAAAAAGATTATTGGCACCAATAGAGGGAGTTCTCATCCCTCTGGCAGAATACATGCCAACTTACCATCCTGGAAAGAACGGTTGCAGGAACAGTTGCTGTGGCTGTATGCAACGGAGCCTCCCCTGGAGAGGGCCCACCCTTGTGGGGTCTCTCATTTAAGTTCCTGACTGTCAGCCATAACTGCTGTGTCCACCCCTTCAGGGATGGGGGTTGGGTGGATAGCCTTAGTCCCTTTTTCAGAGGGCCATTGTACTGTTCAATCATTCCTGCTGCCTGGGGATGATATGGCACATGTAACTTCCACTGAATGGACAACTGAGAAGCCCACCTCTGTACTCCATGTCCAGTAAAGTGGGTTCCATTATCACTTTCTGTGACCAGGGGCCGACCATACATGGCCATAAGGCTATTTAATACCTTAATAGTGCTTACCTGGTCTGGGGCCTTACTAGATCATACAAACACAAGACCAGTAGCCGTATCAATGGCTGTGAAGATATACCTGTAGCTCTCTGACTTTGGCAGTGATCCCACAAGATCCACCTGCCACCACGTTAGGAGCATCCTCCTCTCGGGTTTTCTATCTGCATGCAGCACCCGGTAAGCCATCAAGGGTACATCTGCCCATCAGGGGCACTCTTTCTTGGGTTTATGTGGCACCCAGCAAGCCATTGACCACACTGTCTTGCAGCCAGCATGCTGCATTCTCCAATGTACATCAGCACAAGCTACATCAGCAGCTAGGGCTCTCTCCATCTACCTTACCCTAGCCAGTGCCTCAGCTTCATCATTGCCCAGACTGGCTAAGGGGAAATGTCCTGTGACATGGAAAAACCTTACGTACGTCCTTTTCATGTCCTAATTCCCATAACTCTTGCCACATGATGTGTCCCCACAGGGATCAGTGACCTTCCAGCCACCACTGATATTTCCAAGTAGATATTCAAAGGATAAGACCCTTATATACAGCCCACTCACATTGTTCCAAATAACCTAGCAGCATTGGAGCTGCCTTGGTTAAATCTGAGAGAAAATCAGAGGTTAGTAAGACATCATCTATTTAATGAAACATTGTAACCATGCTGGGCCTAGTCCACCTGGCTAGGTCCCAAGCCACTAAACCTTGACTGATGTTTGAGCTGAGCAGGTAGCCTTGGGACAACACTTGTAAAGTCCAGTGCCTTCCCTCCCAGGTGAAAGCAAATTGATCCTGGCTGACAACCAAGATCAGGATGGGGAAAAGCATCAAGGTCCAGCGCACAATGACACATTCCTAGCTGAGTCATCAGCTGATCCACAAAGTCATGAATCAAAGGTACAGCTGTGTTCAAAGGAGGCACTACTTTGTTCAGGTCTCTATAGTCCATAGTCATGCTCCAGGTCCCATCAGGTTGTTTCACTGGCCATATTGGGGTGCTAAAGGGACTGTGTGTGGAATGAATGATGCTGACCTTTTCTAGCTCCAATATAGTGGCACTTGTTTTCACACGTCCTCCTGGCAAGCAATACTGTTTCACATGTCCCCACAACACAGGCTGTACTGTCGGGATCCGCAGCTGGAATTCTCCAACTGTTGTTTGCAGATCCAAACCATAAAGCACAACTACACCCAAGAAGAACTCAGCTGAGGACACATACACAGTACATACACAAGGGCACAATCGTCCAATGCCCAGCAGCAAAGACACAGCTTTGATTTTAATAGTCTGTACTCCATAGCCATCAACATTCACTGTGGCCCCTGGAAACTTATCAGGGTTGCCACGCATCAAGCTACATTCTGTACCAGTATCCAGCCCGATGTCCCACAATAGTAGGGCCAAGTAGCTAGGGGTTCATTTTCTGATGCAGAGCAGGTCATGCAAGGAGACACACAGGTTCTCCCAACTCACCCTCAGCGTCGTCATTGTCCTTGGCTTCAGGAGCGGGGGTGTCCTGATGCTGTACTTTATTCTCCAGTATGTCTGCCTTTTGCCTCCATGCCACATCATGGGGTTCCTGATCCTTGGCTCGCAGTGCAGTGAGCAACAGCCAGACCCCAGCCGAAACCCCAGCCAAAAGGAAAGTGGCTGCCAGGTACCACACACTCAAGGGTAGCCACATTTCCTCCCCCTCCTGAGGGGCTAGTGGCTCCCTTACTGCTCAGAATCCTGCTGAAACTATGCCAATTGTCAGGCTGGATCACAGACCCCTCTGCCCCATCCCGTGCAGGTCCTGAGTCAGGTAGTTGAAAGAAAAAACAAGTAGCCACCAGCAAAGTGGTCATGCTTTATTTTTAGATGCGAGCTCTGTTGACCAGCGATTCAGAGCCACTACCTTCCATACTGAAGAGTACACTCACAAATGGCAGCACGCCAAGGGGTACACAGGCGCACATGCGCACTAACTCTACTCTCATGCAACTTGTTTACAAATGATGAGCTGAATCATACCCAGCTGAATATGATGTGAGAGGCCTGACCAAACCAACTCCACTTTCCTCACAGTAGTTGACATCAAGAGTCTAGAAGAAAGCCCAGATAGGGATTGCCTAGACAATTTTGGGGGAGGGGGGGAGATTAATCAGCAGGAAGTTGTCTTACCAACTAATAACACTACTTTAAAGCTACTATTATCAAAGAAATATAAAACTGGCATTGAACAGACAGATCAATGTAACAGAACAATCCAGAACAAGGCCAAAAATAGATGAAAACATAGTATATGATAAATGCAGCTCCCAACCAATCAACCAGCAAATGTCCATGTCCTAATCTCTGGAACTTGTGGATATGTTTCCTTACATGACAAAAGGTATTTTGCAGATGGAAGTAAGTTTACTTTAAAATAGGGAGATTATCCTGGATTATCTAGGTGAGTCCTTTAAAATTAGCCCTTTAAAAATGGGAGGCGGGTGCTGGCCAGTTAGCCCATCTGGTTAGAGCATAGTATTATAAAACCAAGGAGGTCAAGGGTTTGGATCTCCATACTGACCAGACACCCCCTCCCCCCAAAAAAAAAGAATTGGCTCATAGAGATGCAATTGGAAGAAGAGGCAGGTGGGAGTCCAAGTGTGGGAGGCATTAGACCTCCATTGCTGGTGCTGAAGATGGAAGAATGGGACTATGAGCCAAGAGATACTGGTGCTTGAGAAGCCAAGAGGGTCTCCGCGGACAGCCAGCATGGAGATGGTGGCCCAAGGCAAGCTAAATTCTGCCAGCAATCTGAACAAGTAAGGAAACATGCTCCCTCAGAGCCTCCACCTTGTCGGACATTAGATTTCAGCCCAGTGAGACCCCTGATGGACTTCTGTCCCACAGAACTGAAAGACAACAAATTTGTGCATTTTAAGCTGCTAAATTTGCTGTAATTTGTTATGGCAGAATTAATAGATATTTCAATATAATGAAAAAATAATGGCTGATTTGGTAAATGACATTTGCGTAACTGGCTATATGTCTAACAAAGTTAGACTCCTACATCATAACACAGAGAAAAATAAATTTTACATGAATTATAGAACTAAGTGTAAATGTAGGGAAATATTTAACATAATGGTAAAAGAGCCTTTCTTAAAGAAAACAGAAACCTGGAAACTATTAAGGAAAATACTAAGAGATTTAACTACATTAAAAGGTAAAATTTCTAAGGTCAAGGGTTCAGGGGTAAAAAAGGGGAAATTTCTGAATGACAAGACACTTCAAGAAACTTTAAAGAAACGATGCCTGAGAGAAAATATATGCAACATGAAAGACAGAACAAGTTAGGACAAACCAATAAAAAAGACTGATGTTCACCCTCAAGCACTAGAAAAATGGACACATTAATTTAAAAATAAGTACCAAAACAATGTTCAACTTCTCTCAGAGAAATGCAATATAATGACAAATCATTTTTCTATCCATCATACTGAAGAAAAAGTAAAAGATTAATTGTGATATCAGCAAGGATCTCAAGGAACAGGTACTTCCATGCATTTACTGATGGAAGTATAAATGGCTAAAACCTTTTAGGAAAGTAATTTGGTGGCATTTTTACATCCTTCAATATGTGTACTTTTGATACAGCAATTCTACCTATAGGTATCTTTCCACCAGAAATAAAATTACCTAAATTCAAAAGATATATGTACAATGATGTTTTCTGCTTGTGTTAGTAAGAACTGAAGATCACTTAACGATCAACAGCAAATAAATTGATACCTCCTAACATGAAATATTAAGTAGTTATTTTTCAAACAAGACATATCTCACTGTATATCCTATAGAGATGTCCGTGATCATATTAAGTGGAGGCAGAGGGGGAGGAGACTGGAGAAGAAAGCAAATTACGGAGCAATGAGTTATAGTGTGATCCCATTTTTGTAATTTTTCAGAGGAAAAACCCCTAAATATGCATAGATAGATTTGTGAATGCTTGAAAGAGCATAGAGAATCTGCGGAAGGATACACATGTAACTCTGACATGGTGTTTTGTTACAGCATGTTACAGCCATGTTACAGCAAACTCTCAAGGAGCAGCAGGACACGGAGGCTTGCAAGAGGAAGCAGAGTTTATTGATGCCAGCAATGGCTCAGCAGACTCATGTCACAAAGGCTGAGCCCCAAACGCAGCAGGGCTGTCTCTTTTATATTGTTACACTTCCGGTTTTTACAATAGGGTAAAGGAGTGACCTTATGTGGTTATAACTTCTGTCTAGGCGAGAAAAGTTCTGGGCCCATTAGCTGTTACAGCAGGCATTAGCTGTTGCAGCGGAGTGGGGCACAGCTGGGCATATATGATAGAAGGGCAGGACACAGGAGAACATGGGTGCCTCATTCCCCTCTTTGATGCATTGACTGTGGCCAGACATGGCCCAGTCATACAGCTTCATTATAACTTTTGGGGTCCTCCTAGGCTAATGGCTGATATTGCCATAGTGAGAACATTTTGGCTGTTGTTTTCCATTGTATTATGGCCTCCAGGGAGGATGTGATCATGTGTATTACCAGAGCCAGCAGGCAACGGAGGATGGACAGGTGCTCATTATGAAAAAGACCATAATAATAAGGGTTTTGAACCCTCCAAACATGTTAAAACAGCCTCTGAAGAGGTTTCCTAGGTTCCAGCCTGACCATTTTTGCACAGGGACGTGAGCTAATTTTCTTATTTTTGTGGCTATATTGGTGACTGCCTTTTGGTTGTCATCTATTTGTAAACAGCAGTCTGAAGAGTTAAATTTTCCACAAACTCCTCCCTTCTCCACTAGGAGGTAGTGTAATGCCAACCAATTTTGACAAATGGCTCTTCTTCACTTATTAGGGCTCCCCAACATACTCAACAGTTTGACACATTTAGGGTTTGGGCTATGTTTTCTGCCAAGCATATAAACAGATTCTGGCTGACTGTGGGCATATCTAGGGTGACCTTTATAAGGGAGGCCTTGAGTCAGGTGTGGAGTCCCAAGTCTTGGCCTGGAGAGGACCTAGGGCTGGTGGATGAGGACCCAGTGCTGGTGAAGGGTTGAAGATGGTCATGAATCCTACCCACTGGGTCAGTTAAAGTGCACATGGTCCAGGGACTGCCATCTCTTTCATCCCCATCATTGATGAGTATGCATTTGGTTGGGGATGGTTTAGGAGGGGGGTGGTTTGGGGGCTCTGGTTGGGCCTTTTGGGGCCTGCCAGGAGGAGGTCAGCCATCCGCCCTCTTCATCTTACCCCTTCGTGGTGAGCCCAAGGAGCAGTACCAGGGCAAGAGCCCAAGCTAGAATCAGGTTAGGGTTCATGTTCCCTTGGGGGATGGGAATTACAGCTTGTCTGGAGGCCCCTGAACTTGTAACAGAGGAAAGAGATAATGTGATATACACAACATAAAAGCAAAACAAAGAAGAGTCGCACCAGTCCCAAAAAGCAAAGTTCAGCAATTTCTGCAGGGGCACAATTTTTCATTGGAGATCCTCAGGCTTCCACCTTGCATAGACTAGTCAGCCCTCAGAGTGACTAGAGCAAAGCTGATGTCATTTGGAGCCTCCAAAGCAGGTCTGGGTCCTTGTTTCCAGAGAGTCAGCTTGCAGGGTGAAGTGGGATAAGGAATGCAGTCCCAAGCAGTCGTGGCTGGTTTGAGTCTGCTGTGATGTATCCAGAGCAACCTCCACTACTTTGACTGCAGTAGGGGTAGGCAACAAGACAGTAAAAGGTCCCCTCCACAGGGGTTTGAGGGGCTGTACATTCCATTCTTTCATCCAAACAGAGGTACCTGGTTTGTAGGGGGGTACAAGGGGGTTAAGACTAACTGGGAGTCATTCTCCCACCCACTGGTAAATGGCCCACATGGTTTTTCCTAGGGCTAGGTGTTGTTGCAAGGCCACATGTCCAACCTCCATCAGATTGTTATGAAACAGACTTGACAAAGAAGTAGTTGGCACTCAGTGGGTTAGAGAGTCAGGTATTTTTATTATGCTGGCAGGCCCAGATGAGCTAGCACTCCAAGATCTGAGCCCCGAGTTTAGGTCTTAGAGGGTTTATTTAAGTGTACTCTTTCGCTTTCTCAACATTCACGTAGCTAGTGCAGTAATACGTTTCATTTCCTCAGCATCCATGTAGCTATTGTGATAAGCAAGCATGGTTTACAGAAGCAGGAGTACAGAGCAGTTGATTATCAGTAAAGTTCATACAATAAGCAGGTTCTGTTTTAAAGGCAAAAAAAGCTGCTGAAAGAATTAATTTTCAATTTTCCCAACAAGATCACCTTGAATAGGCTTGATGAGAGGTGGAGGCCTTCCATACAGGATTTCAAAAGGAGAGAAGTCTGTGCATTTGGTGGGGGTAGATTGGACCCAGAAAAAAACCATGGGGAAGACTTTGTTCCAGTGCAGGTAGGTTTCTTGGCAAAACTTTCATTCCTTTTTTTTTTAAGATGACCGGTAAGGGGATCTTAACCCTTGACTTGGTGTTGTCAGCACCACATTCTCCCAAGCAAGCTAACCGGCCATCCCTATATAGGGATCTGAGCCCATGGCCTTGGTGTTATCAGCACCACACTCTCCCAAATGAGCCATGGGCCGGCCCTTGACAAAGCTTTCTGAAGTGAGTTTTTATAGTCCTGTTCATGCGTTCAATCATTCCTGAACTTTGGGGTTGATGGACAGTATGCAGCTTCCAAGTAATTTGTAAATTTCTGGCTAGCTGTTGAAGAATTTCAGCTACAAACGCTGGTCCATCATCGGATCCAGTGACCAAAGGCAGTCCAAACTTTGGGATGATTTCTTGCAGGAGTGTTTGGGCTACTTCATGAGCCTTCTTCATTCAGGTAGGAAAGGCCTCAACCCAACCAGAATAAGTGCACACCAAGACCTGGAGATACTTGTAGACTTGAGACCTGGGCATTTTGGTGAAGTCTACTTCAAGGTTTTTGAAAGGAGATGCACCCGTGGCCTGGATTCCTGGAGAGGCACTTGAGTGTGATTTGGGGTTGTTGCGTGTACACAGAGTACATTGCAAACAGATGATCCAGAACAGACTGTCAAGCTATGGAATATGGAAGTAGCGGCCCAAAGTTTCTTTGGATGCTGTCTGTTCAAACTGGGAACTTCATGGAATTGTTTAACTACCCTTGGGGCCAGGGTATTAGGTGTAACAACCCATCCATCAGGGAGTTTCCACCATCCTTCCAGGAGAAGTGTTCCATTTTCTGTCTTGAGCCAGGTTACCTCCTGGGGAGTGTAAATTGGGGTACAGTTGGGAGAAGTTGGGAGCAGTGGGGCTATTAATTTCTGTTGGTCCTCTGATGTGGGAGGCAGGCCTGTGGTGGCTAGCTTGGATGCTTTGTCCACGTTGCAGTTTCCTTTGGCTTGGTAACTATTTCCCTTTTGGTGGCTTCTACAATGCATGACTGCTACCTTTTTTGGAGCCAAAACTGCCTCCAGGAGTTCTAGGACTTCCTCTTGGTATTTTATGCTTTTGCCCATTGAGGTGATTAAGCCCCATTCCTTATATAAAGCTCTGTGGGCATGGAGGATAGTAAAGGCAAACTTGGAGTCTGTGTAAATTTTGACTATAGTTCCAGTGGCCAGCTGTAACGCATGGGTCAAGGTGATTAACTCGGCTCTCTAGGATGAAGTCCCTGTAGGCAAGGCATTGACTTTGATGGTGGAGTCAAGAGTGACCACAGCATATCCTGCCTGACCCTGGCCATTGATGACAGAGTGGCTCCCATCCGTGTAGTATTCAACATCAGGGTCTGAGAGAGGCTGATCTCTGAGGTCCGGTTGGCTAGAGTAGACTTCTTTGAGCACTTCTATGCAATCAGCAATCATGATGGGGGCTTCAGTCCCAAGTGGCAACAGTGTAGCAGGATTGAGAGTCTTAACTACTTCCAGATGTATGTGAGGATTTCCACATAACATCCCTTGATATCTAGTCAGTCAGGCATTAGTGAACCAGTAATGTCCTTTAGAACCCAGCAAAGTGAGGACATCATGAGGCACCCACACAGTGGTTTCTTGTTCCAGGGTTAACTTTGGCAACCAGAAGTGCCATGGCCACTACTGCCTGGAGACAGGGTAGCCAGCCTCTGTCCAGCTGTTTTGAAAGGTATGCCATCGGGTGGTGCCAGGACCCCAGAAGCTGAGTTGGAACTCCCACCACAATTCCCTGTCTCTCATGGATGTATAGAATGAAGGGCTTTTCCAAGTCAGGCTTTTCCAAATCAGGAGCTTACCAGTCCTGGAGCACTCAAAAGCACCCTTTTTATGCCCATGAAGCCCTTTTGTTGAGCTGCTTCCCAAAATCAGGGTTCTTTCTCCCCACACTTTGGTTGCTTCATATAGGAGTTTGTCCAGCACTGCAAAGATAGGATCCAGATCCTGCAGAAACCTGCTGCCCCCAGGAATTCATGAACCTGTCTTTGGGTGTTGGGGGTGGGGATGGAACAGATAGCCTGTTTGTGCTCTGGTCCCAGTTGGCATTGTCTTTGGGAGATATAGAACCCAAAATATTTGACTTTTTTGTGGCACATTTGGGCCTTTTTCTTGTATACCTTGTATCCTTTTTCCCAAAGCACGTTAAAGAGGTGTTCAATCTCTTTCATACATTTTTTGTGGGTCCTTCTGGCCAGCAACGAGTCATCACTGTGTTAGAGGAGAGTACATCTACTTTGTTTGACTGGGAAAGACTGTAGGTCAAAATCCAAGCTTGTGCCAAAAATGGTTGGGGAGTTCTTGAATCCCTGATGCAACTGAGTCCAAATTAATTGTCCTGGGGTCCCCTTGGGACTATCCCATTGGAGAGCAAAAATGGGTTGACTCTGGTGAGCCAGTCTGATGCAAAAGAAGGCATCTTTAAGGCCCAGACAGGTGAAGCAAGCGGCGTCAGCAAGGATTAAGCTCAGAAGTGTGTATGGATTAGGAATGGCAGGGTGCAGGGGGATGGTTGCTTGGTTGACTGCCCTAAGGTCTTGTACCAGTCAGAAGTCATTGGTCCCTGGCTTTTGAGCTGGCAATAGAGGTGTGTTCCGGGGGGACTAGCATGGCCTTAAAAGTCCATATTTGAGAAATCTGTCCAGATGTTTTTTATCCCCTGTTGAGCCCATTGGGGGATACGGTATTGCTCTTTTTGGACTGGCATTGCCCCTAGCTCCAGTGCCAGCAGGACTGGGGGAATGTCCTTGGCCAGACCCTGGTGAGTCGTCTTCAGCCCAGACTCTGGGCACCCAGAAGGGAAACTCCAGCAAGGTTGGTATCACAGGCTCTAGGCTGAACAACCACCATTCTTCCCCCTGGGGAATGGTGAGGGACAGGATCTGAGTCTCTGACTCTTCCAGAGTTAGAGACATCTCTCCAGTCTTCAAGAAAGTTATCTGGTCTTGTAACTTACTCAGTAGATCCCATCGAAGTAATGGTATTGGGGACATCTCTCTGGTCTTTGAGAAAGTTACTTGGTTTGTAACTTACTCAGTAGATCCCATCCAAGTAAGGGTGTTAGACAGTTGGGCAGATAGTGGAACTCATGAATGACTTCTCTTTTTCCAACGTTGCATCTGCTGGGCAGCAAGAAGGAGTGTCTCTTTTGGCTCCTCCATGGCCCTGACTATGGTGGTCTGTTTCTGAGAAAGAGGTCCAAGAGGCTGTGTGACTACCAAATGTTTGGCTCTGGTATCCACCATGAAGTTTATAGGTTGGCCTCCTACCATCATCTGGACCAAGGGCTCCCAAGGAAAGGGAGCCCAGTTGGTCCTTGTCACTTTCATACTGTCAAGTTCAACCAAGCTGATGAAATCTTGCTGGGGTGCCTTGGTTGCCAGTTTGCCTGGGCTGTGGTCTCCTTGGGAGGCTCATCCCTTTCTCAGGGGCTGGACTGTGCCCTTAGCAGTGGTCGGGAGTTGGGGACACTCAACTCACTTCCAATGACTGTCTTCATGACAGAAGGCACATTCATTGGGTCTCAGAGGTGGTGGAACCGGGTACCTCCTGTGGCTGCCCTCTGGTCTGCTTTCAGCCTTGGCCCCAGGGCCCTTTCAGAGGTTCCAACTTTTCAACCAGTGCAGCAGCTAGGAAGTCCACCTTCTTCTTCATTCTTTTGTCTGCCTCACAGTGGGCCTCCAGGTCCCAGTTGATGAACACCTTGGTTGCAATTTCTAGGAGTTGGGTAATATTCATGCCAGCAAACCCTTCCAGCTTTTGCATCTTTCAGTAAATATCCCCTGTACTTGTCCCTCAAAAGCAGCATTGACCATCCTCTGGTTTCCAGGCTGTTCTGGGTCAAAGGGCATGTAGAGGTGGAATGCCTCACAAAGCCTTTCATAGAACTGACTGGGGCTTTCATCCGGCTTCTGGAGGACTTCAGAGATCTTACTCATGTTGGTTGGCTTTTTCCTCCCTTCATTTAGGCCACTCAGGAGAGCCTCTTGGTATCACTCCAGCATCTATAGGCCCTGATCTGTGTTGGGGTTCCAGTGTGGATCCTCACTGGGGAAATGGGCCTGGGCATACACTTGGGCATTCAGCATCCCAGATGGGGCATGGCCTTGTAGCAATTTTAGAGCCACCTGGCTGATACAGTGTCACTCTTCTGTATTGAAGAGGGTCATTAGGAGCTGCCTGCAGTCTATCCAGGTGGGCCAGCGAGTCTGGATTATGGACTGGAACAGATCAAACAGGGCTTGGGGCTTCTTGATATAGGAGGGCAATGTTTCCAATTCAGAAGGTCAGTCATTGTGAATGGGTGATAGATGCAGGTAGGGTTTCCTCCCTGTAGGCGCCCATCCTGGTAATAGTATAAGGGACCTCGAGCCTCTCAGAGTGGCATCTGGAGAGCCATTCCCTGTTGCTGACCTGGTTGAAGGCTGGGTCCAGCTTGGACCATATGGGGTCAGGACAGCTGGCAGCAGGTTCTCTGGAGAAGAGGGGGGTGAGGTTTTCTCATCTGATGGGCCAGGAGGAGATGCTGGAGTCCCCACTAGAGTGGAAGGCAATGACTGGGACTGTGGAAGTGGCAGGGCAGTTGGCCCAGTCCTGTAGGGAAGTGGCAAATCCTCTGGATCTGAGGGCAGGATGGCTGGCTTGGGGTCTGCATGTAGTGCTAGCCTTCAGGTATGAGTCTGACCTAGGACTAGCATTTCTTGGGCCAGGAGAATTTGGCAGTGCTTTTCTATGCAGGCCTTTAACCAAGAGGATGAAGAATAAACTAGGTCTTCCCAAGAATCAATATAGGGATATTGGTCAGGGTGGCCCTGAGGGTCATTTCCATGATGGCCAGTAATGACCCTTCTGACTCGACAGATAAGGGAAAGGTCAAAGGACCCCTCAGAGGACCATCTTATATTGAAAGACAGCCAATCCACCTCACAGAATGTCGAGTTTATCAGGAGATCGTCTGATAGCATAGTCACCAGAAAAGCCCTTTTTAAAATTCCTCAGCATACAGGCAAGGGGAGTTTGTTTGCTAGGTGTTCCTCCCATGTTTTGCACCCATGATTGGTGTTGCGACACTCTATTCCAATCACTTCATCTGTCTCCAGCCTCTCACCTCACAGTGATATTTCAGGCACCTCTTGGCTTTGGTGAGATGGTATAAAGCCCCATCAGGACCTCTCTTGCGAGAGTCACACTTATCCATATGAGGATATGAGGTTCACCACGGAATTACAGATTGGGACTCCACACTTGATTCATTCACTCAAATACAACCACACACATTCATTCACCACCGAAAAACTACAGAAATTCTGACCCGAGAATGTGGTTTCCTCCATGAAATGGAGTTCTCCATCCAAAAATTACTGAAATCCTGACCTGACTGGGGAATGTGGTTTCCTCCATGACATGGAGTTCTAAGACATTCCCCCCTTTTGGAGGTGATAAGCCTCCCCTTCTACTCTCATGGGAGTAGGAGCCTAGCAGGACCCGGGTCCTTACCTAGTCTGATGGGTGGAGCTCCCCTGGTCTGCTTCCTGTGCCTCTTTGAGTTCCATCGTGCTCAGGTTTGACCTCCATGTCCACCCAGTGAGGTCTTTCCCACTCACAGATAACTCTCCATTGGTGCCCAAGTACGGTCCATGTCATCTGGTGTCCCAGGGGCTGAGACCGAGAGACAAGGGAGGTGGTCAAGCTGCCATCTCCACCATCCTGTATGAGCCTCCAAGAAATGTTACAGCAAACTCTCAAGGAGAGGCAGGACACTGTGTCTTGCTGCAGGAAGCAGAGTTTATTGATGCTGGCAACAGCTCAGTGGACTCATGTCACAAAGGCCGAGCCCCAAGCATAGTGGGGCTCTCTTATATTGTCACACTTCCAGTTTTTACAGTGGGGTAAAGGGGTGACCTTATATGTTTATAACATCCATCTAAGTGCGAAAAGTTCCAGGCCCATTAGCCATTACAGCAGGGTGGGAAAGTCAAATGTTGCATCAGCCATTGCAGCAGAGCAGGGCACAGCTGGGCATATATGAAAGGACTGGGACACAGTCAGGAGAGCAGTCAGGAGAACACAGGTGCCTCAGTGTTACAACCAGCATGATCACTTTTGAAATTAAAACGTAATGTTTTCAAAAGTGTAAGAAAATACTAATTTAATAAGCTTCTGGGTAAACTGGAAGTGAAATTCCATTTTTATTCTCATTAAGATTCACTTTCAAGGATCTCTTCTGCCCTGCCCTTTGGAAACTATGGGAGACCTCCCTGGTTCTTAGAACTTCAGGTCCTACACTCTGTCCATGGTTTGACCAGTATCTTAGCAGGTGCCTCTGCCCCTAATGAGCAAGTTGTGCGAACAGAAAGCCCAGAAAGCAATTGTATATTACTTGTTTCAAGCTGAGGTCTTCTACCTACCTCAGGCACCAGGAGGCACTTGATTTTATCAGCACCGCACTCTACCGAGTGAGCCACGGGCCGGCCCAAGGCATTTGATTTTAACAGGGGCTTAGGACAACTTGCAAGGAAGTGATGAGGAGGATTTTTTTTTTTTTAAGGCAGATGAAATGAGGTGGGAGAAAAGCTCCCAGTAAACAGAGGATGGAGGGCTGTGAGCAGAGCACCTCCCCGGCCTGATGCTCTTCACAGACCTCTCCTCCTAGGCTGGGCTCCAGTGGCCCAGGGACCTGCTGCTGGTGACACAACTGCCCACTCTTTTTTGTCCTTTAGTTTCATGGTGTGGATCTCAGATCTGAGCTCTTTTGTTCAGTTTCCAAATGCTTAGCTTTTCTCCAAATCTTCTAGACTGTGGCAAACCACAGAAGGGCAGACAAGCAGGCCATCACTCAGACTTTTTGAAGCAACCCATTTTCATCACAACCCAGCATGCAAGGTACTTCAAAGTGTTCGTGGAAATGTTCGTATGATCTTTTAATTCTATTTTTCCATGAACTTTCTGAAGTTCCCTTGTGTACATACAAAATTCAGATACAAGTTTTTCCAAGATAAACTACCCATACCATATGCAATGTCCTGTTTTCTATTTTACTAGTTTTCCTTTTTCTTTTTTTATTGTTTTTAAAGCCAGCCATGACCTGCAGTTTGGAAAACATGGCTCTGTGTGACATTGTCCCAGATCACAAGCAAAGGCCTTGGGAAGAACTGTGGTTTTTTCATTGACCTTTTTCTTCAGTAGTGATACTGGTACAATTTGGACCTATCCCAGTTTGTGCCTTGGTATAGCAGAATTTAACTTTCTTAAGTAACGATTTATTTTTATTTTTAGGGGGAGAAACTGCAATCTAAAAGCCTTCAGACCCTTCAACTTCTAACAGTGGCTCCATCAGGTCAGGATTCTAGGAAGGAGCTCTGGTGAATATTTGTGGCCAGTGGTTCTGAAAGTGTGATTCCTGGACCAAGAGCATCAACATTGCCAGGGACGTTGATGGAAGTGCAGATTCTCAAGCCACAGCCCAGCCCCACTGAATCAGAACCTCTGCAGATGGGGCCCAGCAGTCTTTTAACAAGCCCTCCAGGGGTGCTGCTGCATGATGGGGTCTGGGAACCACGGCAGCTGTGAAGTGCAGCACATTCAGGTAGGTGAGCGGTGTGGGGCGTGGGCTGGGACCAGACATGGCAGCACAGCACATGGCTCCCCTTGCTGTGCCTCATCTCTCTCATCTAAGCAATGTGACCTCCTGGCAGAGTAGTCATAGGATTGAACACACTAATACACTCAAAGCACATGGAACATCTTTGTGTATCATGAATGTTAGCAATTGTGAACACTTGCTCGCAGAAAAGAAAATTTTCCATTTGGGTTTTGCTTTTTGTTTCTTATTTGGCGGCTGGCCAGTAGGGGGATCAGAACCTTGGTGTTACAAGGCTGCGCTGTAACCATCTGAGCTGACCCACCAGCCCTTTGGTTTGTGTTTTGCAGGGTGGGTGTTTGTTTGTTTGAAAAAGGTCACTCTGCCTCAATCCCTCGGAATGTTGCTCAGAAGGAAAGGTATGAAGGGGAATCAAATCTGTGCAGGAGTTAAAATAAATAAATAAATAAACCATCATGAAAAGGAAGTCCAAAGTTGTAGCCACAGCTGTGATGGGTCATCTGAGACCCCAGATAAAGCAGACCATGTTTCTCTATCACAATACCTTTTTTTTTTTTTTCTTATACATCACTAATTTTGCTTCTGCATTTGTCTACTGTCTGTCGCAAATCTTCTGCACTAGAATGTAAACACAGAGTACAGTGCTGGCACATAATAGGCCCTCAATAACTACACCTTGATTTTACAAAAGGAAAAGGTGCCAGAGCTTCCAAAGGGAATTTACCATGAAATGATAACTTCAGACTTTAACCCTAGAGAGACTTTCTTTCTCCTTTTAAAAATGCAGCTGTGCTTAGATAGACAGTCCCAGGAATGACACTGAAAATATTTAACAAATGTTAAGTCACATCACAGCCACCAACCAATCTGAATGGGTGTCAGATAACAAAACCATCATAATTTAAGATCCCAACAAAACTCAACTCCAATACTTGGGCTAGCTCTCATGCCCAGAATGTGCGCCAGCCTAAGGGCTAAGGCCTCAGGCCAGGCACTCCCAACCTGAGCCAACTCTCTTCTAAGCCTCAATTTGCTCAACTATAAAGTGGGGATAAGTAATAATACTTTAGGATTTTTACTTAGGAGATGATTTAATGTATGCAAAACACATACACAGTTTCCAGCACAGGGTAAGAGCCTGTTCGATTAAGCTCAGTGGATATTCTGGAGGCAGTGCTGCCTATGGGTGTGCAGTGCAGCCTAGGGCCAGACAGGTCTGGATTCCAGACTCAGTTCTGCTTCATAACCTGGGATCAGACAACCTCTCCAAGCCTCAGCTTCCCTAAATGTCAAGAAGGAATAATCCCCACCTGTCTCATAGAGCTGTGTCTAAGGATTAGGTAGCATCATCTTAATAAAGCCAATCACACAGGCTCTTGGGGAATAGGTCTCACTACTAATTACCCCTCTATCCTGTCTTCCTTCTCCGTTGTCTGATACTGACACAGAGAGAGACCTGGGATCCTCAGCTGTGCACCTGCACTCAAATCCAGGCACTTTTCACCAGATCTACCCAGATGAGCAAACCATGTGGTTGGTGATTGTAACCTGCCCTGAGTGTGGAGACTTCAGAGGGCAACTCCCAGCAGATCCGTTCCATCATGAGTGAATTCACAAAGCTCTTCCTCTCTCTTTCAACCTCCAGGGAGAATCTCTTTAGGTCACTATCTCCCAAATCCAGCTTCACAGATCCTTTTTTAAATCCAAGTCTTCAACGTCATTTGTAGTTGAAGGCTATTGAGGATAATTGCATGAAGGCTGAAAAAGATAATTAAAGGGGGTGGGAGGAAGAATTCTAGTTCAACAAACAGTGAAACTTCTATATTCATTCCTCCTTCTTTCCCTTTGAGTATTGTAGGGGCTTTATGAATTAGGTTATTTTATAAAATATGGAAGGAAGGATGTGGACTCCTGACTTTAATCCCAGTTCTGCCAGTAAACAGGTTTGTGATCTTGGGCAGGTCACTCATTCTCTACAAAGAATTAACTCACTTTTCCTGAGTCTTCTTTTCCTTGGCCTGTGTTTTCCTTTGCTGCTTCTCAACAGAGTCCACTTTCCTTCTCCTCATAAGGAGACAGTGATTTCCATACACAGCTGCAGAATCTGTGACACCCACATCTCTGCCTGGAGACATTCAGCATTCCAAGTTTACTTCCCCTCCCTAAGGCTGTGGTACAGGGGGCAGAAGGCAGAGGCAGAGGATTAATTTGCCATTTCTATTTCTTTCTTTCTTTTTCTTTTTTTTCCTTTTTCCTTTTTTTGCAGCTGGCCAGTATGGGGATCCAAACCCTTAACCTTGTTGTTGCATCACTGCACTCTAACTGTTGGGAAAATTGAAGATTCAAAATTAATCCTTTCAGTAGCCTGTTTTGCCTTTAAACAGTACCCACTTATTGCATCAGCCTTACTGTTAATCAACTGCTTGCACTCTCACTTCTGTAACCATGCTACATGAATGCTGAGAAAGCAAAACTTAAAGAACCTGGAAGAGTCTGCCTATATAAACCCTGTAAAACCTGAGCTCAGGACTCAGATCTTGGAGTGCCAGCTCATCTGGGCCTGCCAGCATAGTTAAATACCTTCCTCTCCAACTCTCTGAGTGCTGACTGCTTCTTTGTCAAGTCCATTCCATAACATAACCAACTGAGCTTCCTGGCCAACCCTCTGTTTATTTCACACTATAGTACTCCCAAGGGACAAATGGGCATCTTATGAAAAAATGCTCAACATCAACAGTCATCAGGAAAATGCAAATCAAAACCACACTGAGATATCTCACCCCAGTTAGACTATTATTGAGATAGGAGGTGCTCAGTTTCCCTGGGCTAAGGTTACAGGACAAGCCTCTGTTTTTCAAGCCACTCCCCAAGGCATCAGGCCCCTCCTCTAACATATCCCCTAAAGGAAAACCACTGCTGCCAGTCAGACCTATTTTTGGCACCAACACAGCGAAATTGAGACCTCAGGGGACTGGCTTATGCAAATCAAGTGGCTGGGCTTGCTCAGTAGAAAGGGGTTATGTAACCCTGATAGCCAAGCGTGCTCAGTGTACAGAGTTTATTCTTGAATGACCTTCCACTAGAAGTGTTAGGGAACACAGAATATTATTTAATATGCCTGGTGCACATGATAGGATTTGACCAATGAAGATGCTCTGAAAAGAGACCAACTGACCATATGCAAGACTATGTTACATAACTGAGCACCACCCCCTTAATTGAATATTTATTAGAAAACAAAACTATCAAAGCCAAATCCTGCAGAAGGCAGGGTGATTGCTCACTCTCCTGGAGCCAACCTACACCTCACCAGCTGAGGTGTGTATTCTTTACTCTCTTGAGCCAGCTGGCACTCTGTACTGAACTTTGTGTGTAATTTTTTACTTTTGTATAAAACTTGGTGTGGGCCCTGCTCAGTCTCTGGAGCTATGCTGCACTTTCTCTGTTAAATCTACATCTCTAATTCCTTGTATTAAACCTGTTCTCATTTTCTACTGTGACTCTGCTCTTGAATTCTTTCCTATGGTGGAATCAAGAAACTGGTAAGAAGACGGGGCAGTTTGAGGCTGACTCCCAGGCTCCCCAGACCCTTCCTCCAACATTGTTATCAGAAAGACAGAGAATAACAAATGCTGGTGAGGATGTGGAGAAAGGGCACCCTCCTACACTGTTGGTGGGACTGTAAATTAGTGCAGCCACTATGGAAAACATTATGGAGGTTCCTCAAACAACTACACACAGAACTGCCATATGATCCAGCAATTCTTTTTTTTTTTTTTTTTAAAGATCACTGGTAAGGGGATTCCTTGGTGTTGTCAGTACCACACTCAGCCAGTGAGTGAACCGGCCATCCCTATATAGAATCCAAACCCGTGGCCTTGGTGTTCTCAGCACCGCACTCTCCCAAGTGAGCCACAGTCCAGCCCGATATGATCCAGCAATTCTATTGCTGGGTATATACCGAAAGGAATGGAAATCATCATGTTGAAGGGATACCTGCACTCCCATGTCTATCACAGCTCTGTTCACAATAGCCAAGATATGGAATCAACCTAAATGTCCATCAGCAAGTGACTGGATGAAGAAAATGTATATATACACAATGGAATACTAGTCGGCCATAAAATAGAATTAAATTCTGCCATTTGTGGCAACATGGATGAATTTGGAGAAAATTATGCCAAGTAAAATAAGCCATGCACAGAAAGAGAAATACCATATGTTCTCACTCATAAGTAGGAGCTAAAAAAATTGATCTCATAGTAGTAGAGGGTAGAATAGTGGTTACTAGAGTATGGAAAGGGTGGAGGAAGAAGGGAAGAAAGATGATAGTCAATGGGTAAAAAGTTGCAGCTGGATAGGAAAAGTAAGTTCTAGTATTCTATAGCATTGTGGGGAGACTACAGTTAACAACAATTTATTGTATAGTGTCAAGAGGCTAGTAGAGAGGATTTTGAATGCTCCCATCACAAAGAAATGACAAATGTTTGAGGTGATGGATCTGCTAATTACCCTATGATCATTGTGTACTGTAAAAATGTACCCAAATATCACATTGTACCCCATTAATATATACAATTATAACAGGTCAATTAAGAAAAAATAAATTTTAAAAAACGGTATTTAAAAAATGGACCTCTTCCCTTCTTAAATGTGTTTTAGTGAAATATTTCCCTTTTCAATTGACCAAAGAATACCAAATGACAGACATCTCTTTCTCATACTTCTTATTTTCTGAATTAATTGCAGGAGTTCCCTATTCTGATTCCAGCTCTCTACAGTAAGAAATAAGTCTAATTCCAAGCTTTGCAAATCATGGTAAGTGTATCCAAATCTCTTCAGAGAAACTATTCTGGGCAATTTAAGTGCCTCCTTTGCATGCAGCTATGCCTTCAGTTCACAACTTGATGCATCAGCTGATGACTCAGCTGGGAACTTATCATTATGTATTGGACCTTGCAAATGCTTTTTTCTCTATTCCAGTCTCAGCTGATAGCCAAGATCAGTTCTTCTTCACCTGGGAAGGAAGACAGTGGACCTTTCAATTATTGCCCCAAGGTTATCTGCATAGCCCAACTATCTGTCATGGTTTGGTGGCTGGGGACCTAGCCAAGTGGACTAGGCCCAGCATGGTTACAATGTTTCACTACATTGATGATGTGTTACTAACCTGATTCTCTTGTAGATTTAACCCAGGCAGCTCCAACACTACTAAGTCATTTGGAACAATATAGGTGGGCCATGAACATAGCCAAAGTGCAAGGACCTGGGCTGTCAGTCAAATTCCTAGGAATGGTCTGGTTGGATAAGATGAGGGTCATCCCAAAAGCTATTCAGATAATCTATTGGTACCAATAACCCTTCTGTCTTTTTGCCCATAGTGTTCTGGCTGCAGGCACTGCACCAGGGTCGCATGATCAATGTGTCAGCCTCGTGAATGTGCATTGAACTGCCCATCAGTATGACTGCAGGATTCACATAGAGGATCACACCAATGGTGACTGCTAACTGGACATATGTGGCTAATAGTTAAAAGGACAGAACTACAAGACTTAAGGCATATTGAATGGACAATAGGTTATGTAAATGTAAGGGTCATTTATCCTCACTAAGGGAACATCGTGGAAGATTCTGAACGTGTAGATTGTACAGTGAGGGACCCTGAAGAGGTGAATTGTTGGGAAAATAGAATAATTTAATCAGGAGCCCTCACCTTAAGTCCAGTTGGGGGTGGTGAGGCACATTCTTTGTAAGCAAATTGTGGGGGGGGTGGAGTTAGTGTGCATGCATGGTGCCACAGCTTGGCTGGCATCTGCCTCAATCATCTGCACCATGCACGGCCATGCTCACTAATTTATGGCTCCAAGGACATTTTTTCCAGTTACCTAGCTCATAGACCTGCATGTGAGGGGTCTGGGGACCCAGCCTGGTGTGTGAAGACCCAGTCTGGACAATGTGCTTGAGGGGTCTGTGAGCTCCAGACCCAGCCCTACCTCAACAATTGTCCCAGATGGCAGGATTATGAACAGGCAAAATAGCTCAACAGACCCTGTCTAGCATGCAGGGGGCTCAACAGGGCTACCCTTCAGGTCATGAGAGTGGGCTCTGAACTACTTGGCCACCTGAACTACTGACTGGTGCCACTCGAGTAACAGATAACTAGCTCTGATTGGCAGGAAATGATGACCAGTTACCTTCCATGGTTTTAACATGTGGAGACAATGTGTTTTCTAGAAGCTTTCTTCCTTTTCTAAGATTATTCTTCCTGAGTCTTTTCAAACAACCCTTTAAAATGACAAACACCAAGAGCTTTTCCCCCCCTGATTCAAAACAAATCAATAGACAATGCCAGATGCTAAGGAAATAGTTATAATCAAGACATAACCTTTGCACTCAAGGTGATGAAGAGATATACCTAAAAACAAGCATTACATTACAGTAGAACAGGTACAGATTTTACTTTATGATGCTCAAGTCAGTTCTACTCACTCTCAAAAAGCATTAAAAAATCAGATCATGCCTACTTTCTGTGAGAAATATTTCACATACCACTCCATTCAAAAGATTTACTTGAATAAAACCAATTATTGATGCTGTATATGTGAATTCCTTTGGCGTCCACACCAACTAAAGGATCTGTGTAGTTTTTATTTACTATAAAATAATAAATCATGGGAGAGTCAAGGGAGACAGCTACAAACACTGCCACCATTCCCACTGCTGTGAATTAACCCCGCAGCTGACAAGGACACCACAGATGCAATGGAAGCAGTTACAGCTGCTGATGCTGCTGCCGCCCCCATGAGGTAGCCCCATTGCTGCTGCAAACACTGTAGATGCACAGGCCACTGCTGCCGACATCTCAGCAAAGCAGGAGGCTGCTGCAACTGCCATTGTGGAAGTTCCTGCCACCACTGGCTGTCACCATCATTGTGCAAAGAGCTCATCACTGCTGTAGCCACTGCTGTCACATGGGAAAACTGCCAAAGCCACTACCATAAGGATGGCCTGCTACCACAACAGCAGCCACAGCAGCCACTACCACTGTACACCAACCACTTGACTGCATTGACACAAGGAGGGTAAACAGCAGCGTCCAGGGAAGGACTAATGGAATAGTAAAAGAAGAAGCAACTGCTCTACCAAATGACTAGACATCAACATAGAGATACTAGAAATATGAAAAAACAAGAAAATATGAGTCCACCAAAGGAATACAATAACTCTCAATTACCAGATCCCATAGAGCAGGAAACACTTGAAATCACTGAAAAGGAATTCCAAGTAACAATCTTAAAGAAACTCAATGAGATACAAGAAGATGCAGTGAGATGACACAAAGAACTGAGAAAAACTAACCAGGATATGAAGGAGTAAATTTTCAAAGAAATTAATACTTTTAAAAAGAATGTAGCAGAACTCATGGAATTGAAGGAGTCATTCAACAAAATTAAAAAAAAAAAAACACAACTGAGAGCTTAAGCAGCAGGATAGAGCAAGCAAAAAAAAAGTTTCTGATCTTGAAGGCAGTCTCTTCAAAATAACCCAGGTGGACAAAAAAAAAAAAAAAAAAGTATTTAAAAAAATGAAGAAAATATAAGAGAGCTAGCAGACAACCTTAAGTGCTCACATATCCAAATCATGGGTGTTCTTAAAGGGAAAGAGAATGGAAAAGGCGTTGAGAACGTATTCAATGAAATAATAGTGGAAAATATCCCAGGTATAGGGAGAGCCATAGACCTTCAGAATCAGGAGTCTTAAAGATCCCCAAACAGACTCAATCCAAAAAGGTCCTCTCCAAGACACATTATAGTGAAAGTGGCAAAACTCAAAGACAAAGAGAGAATCCTAAAAACAGCAAAAGCAATGTCACCTATAAGGGAGTCCCCATCAGCCTAACAGAAGACTTCTCAACAGAAACTCTACTGGCCAGAAGAGAATGGGATGATATATTCAAAACACTAAAAGAAAAACACTGCCAGCCAAGGATACTATACCCAGCAAAGCTATCCTTCAGAAATGAAGGGTAAATAGTGTATTTTCCAGGCAAACAAAAACTGCAGGAGTTTGCCACCACATGACCAGCCCTACAAGAAATCCTCAAGGGAGTCCTGCACCTGGAAACCAAAAAACAATAATCATTACCATGAACACACAAGAAAGAACAAAATCCACTGGTAGAACAAAAATGCAAACAAGAAAGAGAAAGAAACTATATCTTACTACATCCAGAAACAAACACTGAAGACAAACAATAACAGGGAAAGAAACAAAAGGTATTTAAAACATCTGAATGAAAATGTATGAAATGCCAAGAGGAAGACAGTACCCTTCAGTAACAACTTAAATGTAAATGGATTAAATTCCCCACTCAAAAGACACAGACTGGCTGATTGGATTAAAAAGCCAGACCCAGCTCTGTGCTATCTACAAGAGACTCACCTCACTTGTAAAGACACACACAGACTAAATGTGAAGGGATGGAAAAAGATATACCATGCAAATGTAAATCAAAAACAAGGAGAAGTAGCTATTCTTATGTGAGATAAAATAGACTTTAAACCAAAAACTATAAAAAGAGACAAAGAAGCCCACTATATAATGATAAAGGGATCTATCCAGGAAGAAGACATAACAATCATAAATATACATGCACCCAACATCAGAGCACCCAGATATATAAAGCAAACACTATTAGACATAAGGAAGGAGATAGACCCAAATACAATAGTAGCTGGAGACCTGAACACCCCTTCCTCAACATTGGACAGAACATCTAGGCAACAGATCAACAGAGAAACAGGATTCAAACCACACTTTGGACCAATTGGACCAAAGTGGCAAACATCTACAGAACATTTCATCCAACAGCCACAGAATATATATTCTTCTCATCAGCACATGGAACATTCTCCAGGATAGACCACATGTTAGGTCACAGATCAAGTCTCAACAAATTTTAAAACATTGAAATCATTTCAAGTATCTTTTCAGACCATAACATATGAAAACTAGAAATCAATAGCAAACAAAACTCTGGAAACTATACAAACACATGGAAATTAAACAACATGCTCCTGAATGACATATGCATCCAAGAAATTAAACAGGAAATCAAAAAATTTCTCAAAATGAATGAAAATAAAGGCATATCATACCAATCTCCTGTGGGATACTGCAAAAGCAGTACTAAGAGAGAAGTTTATTGCAATAAATGCTACATCAAAAGAATACAAAGATTTCAAATAAACAACCTAATGCTACACCTCAAAGAACTAGAAAAACAAGAACAATCCAATGCCAAAATTAGTAGACAGAAATAAATAATTAAGATCAGAGCAGAACTAAATGAAATAGAAACTCAAAAACAATACAAAAGATCAATGAAACAAAAAATTTTCAAGAAGATAAACAAAATAGACAAACCATTAGCTAAGTTAACTTTAAAAAGAAGACAGAATACCCAACTACCAAAAATCAGAAATGAGGGGCTGGCCATTTAGCTCAGTTGGTTAGAGCATGGTGTTGTAACACCAAGGCCAAAGGTTCAGATCCCCTTATTGGCTAGCCATCAAAAACAAAACAAAACAAAAAAATCAGAAATGAAAAAGGAGACATTACCACCAATACCACAGAAATACAAAGAATCATTAGAGACTATTATACAACTATACAACAAATTTGAAAACCTGGAGGAAATGAATAAATTTCTGGACACATACAAACTACCATGACTGAACCAAGAAGAAATAGAAACCTGAACAGACTGATAACAAGCAATGAGACTGAAGGAGTAAGCAGTAGTCTCCCAACAAAGAAAAGCCCAGGACTGGATGACTTTACTGCTGAATTCTACCAAACCCTTTGAGAGGAATTAATATCAATTCTCTTCAAACTATTCCAAAAATTGAAACAGAGCCCATTTTCCCAAACTCATTCTATGAGGCCAGCATCTCTCTGATACTAAACCCAGACAAAGATACAACAACAAAAGAAAACTACAGGTCAATGTCTTTAATGAACATAGATACTAAAATCCTCAATAAAATGTTAGCAAATAGAATACAGAAACATATCAAAATAATTATACACCATGATCAAGTGGGATTCATCCCAGGGATGCAAAAATGGTTTAACATACGAACGTTAATAAATGTGATACACTGCATCAACAAAAAGACAAAAACCACATGATTATCTCAATAGACACAGAAAAAGCATTTGATAAAATTCAACACCACTTCATAATAAAAACCCTCAGTAAATTGGGTATAAAAAGAAAATATCTCAACACAACAAAAGCCATATAAAACAAAGCCAGTGCCAATATCATCATCAATGGAGAAAAGCTGAAAGTCTTTCCATTAAGAATGGGAATATGATGAAGACGTCCACTCTCATCACTCCTATTTAACACAGCATTGGGAGTAGTATCCAGAGAATCAGGCAAGAGAAAGAAATAAAGGGAATCCATATTGAAAAGATGAAATCAAATCGTACCTGTTTGCAAATGATATGACCCTATATATAGAAAAGCCTTAAGACTATAAAAAAAAAAAACCTTGTAGAGCTGATAAACAATTTCAGTAAAGATGCAGGATACAAAACCAATACACAAAAGACAGTAGCATTTTTATACTCCAACAACGAACTAGCAGAAAAATAAATCAAGAAAGCTAGCCCATTTACAAGTCATGAAAAAAGTAAAGTACCTAGGAATCAATTTAACTAAAGAAGTGAAAGATCTCTACAATGAAAACTACAAATCACTGCTAAAAGAAATTAAAGAAGACAAAAAAAGATTTAAAGACATTGCATCTCTCAGAATGAATCAACATTGTGAAAATGTCCATACTATCCAAAGCAGTCTACATATTCAATGCAGTCCTTGTCAAAATACCAATGACATTCTTCACAGAAATAGAAAAAACAATCCTAACATTCATATGGAGCAACAAAAGATCCTGAATAGCCAAAGACTCCTGAGCAAAATAATAATAATAATGCCAGAGGCATAACACTACCTGGCTTCAAATTATGCTACAAAGCTATAGTAAGCAAAACAGCATGGTACTGGCATAAAAACAGATATTCAAACCAGTGGCACAGAATACAGAACCCAGAAATCAGCCCACATAGTTACAGCCAACTGATCTTCGACAAAGGCACCAAGACCATTCACTGGAGAAAGAACAGCCTCTTCAATAAATGGTACTGGAAAACTGGGCATCCATACATAGAAGAATGAAACTAGACCCATACCTCTTGCCATATACGAAAATCAACTCAAAATGGATTAAAGACTTGAATATAAGACCTGAAACTATAAAACTTCTAAAAGAAAATGTAGGGGAAACACTTCAGAAAGCAGGACTGGGCAAAGACTTTATGAATATGACCCCAAAAGCACAGGCAACAGGAGGAAAATGAACAAATGGGATTATATCAAACCAAAAAGCTTCTGCACAGCAAAAGAAACAATTAACAGAGCAAAAAGACAACCTACAGTGTGGGAGAAAATATTTGCGAATTATAAATCTAACAAAGGATTACTATCCAGAATATACAAGGAACTAAAACAACTTAACAGTAAAAAAACAAATAACCCAATTTTAACAAGGGCAAAGAAGTGGAATAGGCATTTTTCAAAGAAAGACATACACATGGCCAACAGACCAACATAGCAGCACAAGTGTCTTTGCTACCCCACTTTCTTTTTTTTTTTAAAGATGACTGGCAAGGGGATCTCAACCCTTGACTTGGTGCTGTCAGCACCATGCTCTCCGAAGTGAACCAACCAGCCATCCCTATATAGGGATCTGAACCCATGGCCTTAGTGTTATGAGCACTACACTCTCCCAAGTGAGCCATGGGCCGGCCCCCTACCCCGCTTTTAAAAATTCCACTTTGAACGTGTTAATTGGTGTGATAGAGATAAAGATAGAGCTAGGAAGAGAAAGCTTTTAGGAAAATATATTAAATAGTTCAGAAGAAAACTTAGAAAAATAGCACACAGCCAAATGCTAATAGATAGACCAAGGCAGAGATAGAGATCTTGCACATTTCTTTCTTTTTTCTCTCTTTTTTTGGTGGATGGCCAGTATGGGGATTCAAACCTTTGACCTTGGTGTTATCAACACCACACTCTAAGCAACTGAGCTAACTGGCCAGTCCAAGATAGACAGCTATCTAAATCTATAGATAGGTAAATACATATACATATATAGCATGTAAAACATAAGTATAAAATGTGGTGACACCTCTTGGTCAAATTGCTCTTCTACTGGATGAAATAGCATAGATGCTCCAAATCCAGAAGGACATCCCATTTTGAAACAATTCACCTGTTTTGTCTTTATTTACTGCAGTAACACCCCAATGTTGTAAGAAAGGAAAAGGTACCATTTCCTTCATTTCTCTGATAGGTGTATATCAGGGTGTAGCATTCCTATTTTGCATTTGGCATTAGTTCCACAAGCACTTACTGAGAATGTGTGATCTGCCATTAGCAGATCATTTGCTCTGCAGGCATCTGCCAAGAGCCTCTCTGGGCCATCAGGCTTGGTGCTCGGCCACTGGAAATACAGAGTAATTGAGACATCGTCTCCATCCCAGCAGAACTTATGGTCTGCAAATGAAAGATTTTAAAGTTAAGTCATCTGGGCTGCCTGGTTAGCTTAATTGGTTAGAGCATGGTGCTGATAACATCAAGGTATTGTTCAATCCTTGTACCAGCCAGCTGCCAAAAAAATAAGATAAAGTTAAGTGATCTAATGGGGCAAGGCAGGAAGCATAGGGTGTTACAAGAACCCTGGAAAGAGAGGAAGAAAGTCAGCGAGGTGCCCCAGAAAATGCACGCTTGAAATCAGAGGAGACAACAAGATGGAAATGAGGGGCGGGGGGGGCAGCAAACAGTCAAAGATATGTTCAGAGAAATGGGGGAGGGGCTCCAGGAAGTGGGGCTGACCGCACATGCCCTTGGGGGCCACACTGAGGAGTGTAGCTTGATCCTAGACAAGACGGGCGATCTTGAAGGTGTACAGCAGGAGAGGGCATATTGAACACCATGTGACAACCTGGCACAAGACTGGATTCAGAAAATGACTTCTGGTTCTGCTGGAAGGAGCAGGACAGAAGCCATGCTGGGACCTAAAGTGCCTGGGCCTTGGGAACATTTTAAAAGACAGTTTTTTACCTCCTCTCTTTCTTCCCATCCCCTACCTTTCTTATCTTGCTTGCTAATTAGAGAAACAGGGCTGTTGAAAACTAATCAAGACCTTGGAAAACTAATATTTCTTCTTTGAGGCTTGCAGTGTTCTGAGAACAGATGTCTGGAGGCTGACCATGGGTGCCAGAAAGCAATGAAAATCCTGCAGGACCCTAAGATAACATCAAGGATGAGAACAGAAACCAGACAGAGCCTTGATGAGAATGTGCACCTGGCCCCTTACACGTCCCCCTCCTACTTTTCACTCCCCATTTCCTCCTCCTTAAAAGACCTCGGTAAATCTGAGGCTTTGGGATGGGTTGGCCTGCCATCCCCTTCAGGTTATTGGTCCTGAATAAAGCTACCTTCCCTTTCCACCAACATTTGACTTTTGAATTATTTCTGTTTGGCAGTGGGCAGCCAGACTTGGGTTTGGTAACACTTCTGACACAGTCCAGTGCTGAAAAGAGACCACTTACCAGCACCCAGCCTTCATCATCAGTAGAGCTTGGCTACCTCTCTATTTGGTGGTAAAACATTGACCCTATGAAATATTGACACCCCTTCCCTCCAAGTGCCCTTCACTGGGCTGGGGAGATAGCCCCACATCAAAGCATGCATTTGCCAGAGACTTAGGATCCAGTCTGCCCTCCCTTCCTGACAGTGAAACTGCATTCCTGTGGCTTCAAACATCGTGGATATGCTGAGAGACTCCCACACATCTGCATCTCAAGTCTGGATCACTCTTCTGGGCTCCAGTTGTACCTTGGGCATCTCCTCTTAGCTCTCCCCTAAGTTCCTCAAAAGCTTCTTCTCCCTCCCTCCTCCTTTTTCCTGTGTTCACCATCTCAATGATGGCATTTGCCACCACTCCATGGTCCAAGTCAGAACCCTGAGTGTGTCCACACCAGTCGTCACCCACAGCTAGGAGAGCCCAGGTGGCCTGATTCTTCCTTACTGCAATTCTCTGCAAACCTGCTGCCACAGCTCCATCCCACACCTCTGTCATCTTGCACCTAGCTCCCACCAGAGGCTCGACTCCCAGCTGGCCTCCTCCCGTCTGCTCTTCACACAGCAGCCACAACAATCTTGTCTCTCTTCTCAGAATGCTTCAGAGACTCTCCAAAGAGCTAAAGACAAAGACCAAACAGCTAACTTGGCTACAAGTTTTACACATTTTGTTCCAGCTAAGGGTTCGTTTTATAAAATCACAGAACCTTATATTTGGAGAGACTTTAGGAATCATTTAATCCCCTGGAGGAAGACTGGAGGCAGGGAGACCAGGAGGCCACTGCAGTTATCTAGTGAGAGTGGTGACTCTGGCCTGAGCTTGTGTTGTAGCAGTGGAGGTGAAAAGGTGAGGCCTGACACCAGGGTTAGGACAATCTTCAATCATCAAACATTCACCAAGCACCCAGTGTGTTCCAGAACAAAGCAGTGGCAAGGCACCATCCCTGTCTCTGTGGGGCATTCTAATGGGAAAGATGCAAATTAGACAGGATCCCGCACATCACTGAGTAATGCCTGTTGTGGGAGCATGTTGGGGGGATGTAGCCAAGGGGGTGTTTGTGCACTTGTGGAGGGCTGGGGTGGGAGCAGCCTCTTCAAGGGACAACATCTAAGCTGTGTGGGATGGATGTGGGGGTGGAGTAGGGTGAGTGGAGAAATCAACAGGTGCTGCTGCCTGGAGGTGGAAGCAGTGGAAACAGCACAGAAGTCACCTGTGGGGTCGTATGTGTGGGGGAGCGGCAGGAATGCGGCCAGAGGGCTGACCGACCACCCTGAAGATTTTGAAAGTCACTTTGCTACAAAGAGAAGTAGTGTTCAGAGGGATGATGCCGAACTCCTTGGTTGTGCCTTTTGGTTTAGTTTGTTCATCTGTCTTCTAAGTCGATCACACCCACTCTCCCGCTGTTCCTCATGGGGCACGGCATCTACCTCCCTACAGCCTGGTTGCCCTCTGGTGTAGGTTTCATCCTCTGGTGATAAACACAACACCCCAGACAGAGCCTCTCCCCCTCTCCCCAGTACTGAGTTCTGAAAGACCCTCACTGCCCTCACTGGAGGTGGGTACATCTATTATTTCAGGATAAGAGTGCAAGTAGTGTTTATGATCATTTTATCACTCTTTCATTTAAAGCTAGGACTCCTGAACCCTGTACCCATGCCGTTAGTTTTTGAAATTTAACTATTCACATTGACCTCTGTCGGGCTGGATCACAGACCACTCTACCACATCCTGTGCAGATCCTGAGTCAGGCAGTTGAAAAATATTCTGGTGGCCGATAACAAGATAGACATGCTTTATTCCAATGCAAGCTCTGCCAGCCAGTGGTTCAGAGCCTCTGTCTCTTATACCGAAGTACACAATAGTGGCAACAGGCCAAGGAGTATATTTGCATGCATGTGCAGTTACAGCGCTCTTATGTAACCTGTTTACAACAGACATGCTGAATCATACCCAGCTGGATATGAGGCGAAGGGGCCTGACTATACTGACTCCATTTTCCTCACACTCCACCCCTTCAGGGTCCCTCACTGTACAATCTACACACCTGAGATCTTCTGCAATGTTCTCTTAGTGAGGATGGCTGACTCTGGCATCCACAGGCCACAGCAGCAATATAGGCTGCAGCAACATACCACTAAAACACAGGCACTTCCTCCCAGTATGGATAATGCCCACCTCCAGGAAGATGACAGATTGGCCCACCATTCCTGGAGGGGGTCTCCAGTCATTTATGGACAGCATGAATTTCACTGGTTAATTGCTACAAAGCCTGAGTAACATTATAATGATAGTCAGGGATACACACACAACATTCTGTTCAGGCCAGGTCTAGTTAGCAGTCATCATTGGCATGATGTCCCACAGGAATCCTGCAGCCACACTCGTAGGAAACTCGGTGCATATGTATATGCCATCGATTATGATGTTGGCAGCCACAAGACTGTGGGTAAAAAGACAAAAATGTTATTGGCACCGAAAAATTTTTTTAAAAAGTTATCTAATAGAGGGAGTTCTCATCCCTCTGGCAGAATACATGCCAGCTTACCATCCTGGAAAGAACGGTTGCAGGAATATGTGCTGCAGCCCTATGCAACAGAGCCTCCACTGGAGACAGCCCACCCTTGTGGGGTCTCTCACTTAAGATCCTGACTGTTGGCCACAACTGCTGTGTCCACTTCCTCAGGGATGGGGGTTGGGCGGATAGCCTTAGTCACTTTTTCAAAAGACCATTGTATCATTCAATCATTCCCACTGCCTGGGGGTGACATGTAATTTCCACTGAATGGAAAACTAGGAAGCCCACTTCTGTACCTCACATCCAGTAAAGTGGGTTCCGTTATCACTCTCTGTGACCAGGACCCAACCATACATGGTTGTAAGGCTATTCAGTGCCTTCACAGTGCTTACCTGATCTGGGGCTTTACAAGGCCATACAAACAGAAGACCAGTAGCCATATCAATGGCTGTGAAGATATATCTGAAATTTTCTGAACTTTGCAGTGGTCCCACAAAATCCACTTGCCATTGAGTCAGGGGCACTCTTCCATGGGTTATCTGCCCATCAGTATGCAGCACCCACCTGGGGTTTGGACTCTCTTGAGCGCTCACTGGACAAATGCAACATGCATTTATTATATCTTCCCATTTTATGGGCAAGTTCCACTTTTGAGCCATCAACCACACGGTCTTGCAGCCAGCACACTGCATTTGTTGATGTAACCACTGGGCTACATCAGTGGCTGGGGCTCTCTCCAGCCATTTTACCTTAGCCAAGGCATCAGCTTCATCATTGCCTAGAATGGCAAAAGGGAAGTGTCCTGTGACATGAAAAAGAGTTATTTCCTTGTCATGTCCTAATTCCCATAACTCTTGCCTCATGGCTTGTCCCCATGGGGGTCAGTGGCCTACCACCCACCACTGATATTTCCAAGTAGATATCCAAAGGGTAAGACCCTTATATACGGCCCACTCACATTGTTCCAAATGACCTAGCAGCATTGGAGCTGCCTTGGTTAAATCTGCAAGAGAATCAGAGGTTAGTAAGACATCATCTATATAATGAAACATTGTAACTATGCTGGACTTAGTCCACTTGGCTAGGTCCCCAGCCACTAAACTATGACAGATGATTATCCTATGCAGGTAGCCTTGGGGCAACACTTGAAAAGTCCATTGCCTTCCTTCCCAGGTGAAGGCAGATTGATCTTGGCTATCAGCCAAGATCAGGATAGAGTAAAAAGCATTTGTAAGTTCGAGTACCTAATGATAAGTTCCTAGCTGAGTTGTCAGCTGATCCATCAAGTCATGAAGAGAAGGCACAGACATGAGCAAAGGAGGCACTACTTTGTTCAGTTCTCAATAATCCAGTCATCCTCCAGATCCCATCAGGTTTTTGTTTGTCTGTTTGTTTTTTAAAGATGACCAGCAAGGGGATCTTAACTCTTGCCTTGGTGTTGTCAGCACCACACTCTCCCAAGTGAGCCACAGGCTGTCCTATCCCATCAGGTTTTTTCACTGGCCATACTGGGGTGTTAAATGGGCTATGTGCAGGATGAATAGTACCAACTTTCTCTAACTCCAACATAAGGGCACTGATCTCCGCATGTCCTCCTGGCAGGCGATAGTGTTTCACATTGACTACGCGTCTTGGCTTGGGTAATACCCGTGGGTCATGTTTAGCATGTCCCCATAACACAGGTCTTACTGTCCATGTCTGCAGCTAGGATTATCCAACCATTGTTTGCAGGTGTAACCCATAAAGCACATCTATATCCAAGATGTATTCAGCTACCAGGGATACACACACAACACGAGGGGGCAATCTTCCTATGCCCAGCAGCAAAGACACAGCTTTGACTTTAATAGAATGTCCTCCATAGCCATCAACATTCACTGTGGCCCCTGGAAACTTATCTGGGTTGCCATGTATCAGGCTACATTCTGCGTCAGTGTCCACCAATGCCAATACACACTGCATACATGTCCCTGACCGATGTATTGTCAGTTCAACATGAGGCCTCCGGTCCTCATCTGCCCCCAGTAGGCAAGCACCTTGGCCTGCTCCCTAATCAAAACAAAACAGTCTATCCACCTCCATGGAAGTAGCCATGAAATCTTTCAGAATCACTGGGTGTACCTTGTCATTTGCCTCCTTTGGAAGTTTGGTATAATGCTGCTCGGGGCACAATTGTTGCCACAGGCACACAGGACTGCATTTGTTGCCAGTCAATTTTTTCCCCTGTCAACTCCTGCCATAAGCAAGTCAAACCACATCTGCATATGGCTGGTCTTACTCGGTCTCTTTGGGGCAACACTCTGAGCATTTTGGGGGGACTTAGTCTTCACCACTTTTTGGACCCCCTTTGTTTGTCTCCTCCCCTCTGCCTCGCCCAGACTGGCCATGATGATCATCACTTCATGTATAGGATGATCAACGTATGGGGCCAGTATGGCCATCATTGACCCAAAGGATGTTGATGGAGCATTTTGCAGCACTTCATCTCTCATGCTGCCAGTAAATGTTCATTGTCCAGGCCACAGATATTCACATTAAACATGGACTGATGCATTCCCCGGCTCCCAAATTATTTGGAACAGCTCAGCATACGTTTGCCATCTACTCACAGTTCAAGGCAGTTCTCCAGTGTTCATCCACACAGTCCAGATGGCTGCATTCACCTATTCTATCAAGGAGTGCTTATACTGTCCCGGTGCGTATCTGCAGTTATTCTGTAGCCACTGCCACAGGGATGGGTGCTTGGTGATAGAGGCTAACTTTTCCATCTCATCACCAGAGCACATCACACTATCCACCCCTTGGTCCCACAACATAGGAGCCAAGCAGTTAGGTGTTTTCCCTGTTTCTGCCAAAACTGTTTCTCCAAGTCAACCAACTCAGCTTGAGTGCAGGGGACATAAGGAGTAAATTTGGTCACTCATGGGTTGCCTACCAGTTGTCCACCCAGTCCCATGGGCTGTTCATGCTTCAGTTTCTGATGCACAACAGCTTGTGCCAGGGGATGCACAGTCTCCTCCAACTCACCATCGGGTTCGTCATCATCCCCAGTGTTGGAAGCAGGAGTGACCTGTTGCTTCACTTCAGCCTCCAGAACAAGTACCTGCACCTCCAACATGTCTGCTTTGTGCTGCAAATCTTGAGGCCATGCTGCTTCATGGAGTGCCTGGTCCATGTTGATTCATAGCACAGTGAGCAACAGCCAGACCCCAATCAACGGGAAAGTGGCCGCTGGGTACCACATACTCAAGGGTGGCCACATTTATTGCCCCTCCCAAGGGGCTAATGACTCCCTTACCTGCTCAGAATCCTGTTACCAAATATGCCAATTGTTGGGCTGGATCAAAGACCCCTCTGCCCCATTCTGTGCAGGTCTTGAGTCAGGTAGTTGAAAAAAGATTCTGGCGGCTAATAACAGGATAGACATGCTTTATTCTGATGCGAGCTCTGCTGGCCAGTAGTTCAGAGTTGCTGTCTTCCGTACCAAAAGTACATAATAATGGCATTGAGCCAAGGGGTATATGAGCATGCATGCACAGTTACACCGCTCTTACATAACTTGTTTCCACTGGATGTGCTGAATCATACCCAGCTGGATATGAGATGAGGCAGCCTGACCGTAATGAATCCATTTTCCTCACAGCCTCCACTGATTTTCACCTTCTTGGTTTCAACCTATCAATTTTCTTTATTCATTCATTCTACAATTATTTATTGAGCACCTACCATGTTCCAGTCACTGTGCTAGGTTCTGGGGTCACAAGAGTAAACAAAAAACAAATTTTTCTGCCCATTCCACGGGTGGAAAACAAACAAATTACAATATAAATGACATGAGTTAGCTAGTGGTAAGTACTCACAGTGCTCACTCAAATTCCAGAGTTTATCTTCACACACAACCTGGCAATGGGAATTCAGGACCTGCCCTCTCGCACTACTGGCCTGGCATATGGTATAAGAACAAGGACATTGCCTGCTCTTACATTGCCAGATGCTCCCAACTTTCCCTTAGGTTTGGGAGGGATAGATTTTACACATAAAGTAGTGAAGGCAGCTGTGAGAATTCTCTGCATATCAAATGTGCCCACTCATGCAAACATGTGCACAGGCCAAATCATGTTTTCCCATGCCACAGGGGTTTTTCAAATGCAAATTTTAAAAAAAATTTATCTTAATAGAAGCAATAGATGAGAAGAATCAGACACACCCTACAAATGAAAATAACTAGAAAAACTGGATGACATTTTTTTTTCAATTTGTTTGAGGGCTGGCTGATTAGCCCAATTGGTTAGAGAATGATGTTAATAACACTATGATCAACGGTTTGGATCCGCGTACCGGCCAACTGCGAAAAAACAAAAACAAAAGAAAACAAACAAACAAACAAAAAACTGTTTAAAGGCTTCAGAGAGGTGCTAAGGAATGAAGAATTAATATCAAGATATGAGAGAAGAGGAAACCTGGAGAACCTAGCCCAGAACATGTGGCTGCTTTTGCCTTGGACGCACCTGCATATTCCACAGTAGGTACTGGAGAACCTGAGAATCTGAGCAGAGCTTTGACAGATTCTTAGATAGATGGAACTAGGTGGGAAAATATTGTTCAGAACCTGCCGAGGAGGAACGTCTCTGGCAAATGTACAGGTCTTTGGTGGGGACCCTCATGCTACTCTCTAGAAATGAATGTAACATAGAAAATGGAATTTGACAGAGAATGGAAAGTATTATATAAAAGAACCACATGGAAGTACTGAAAATAGAATGACCGAGTAAAGAATGACTGAGATTAAGAATACAGTGCAAGAGTTTAATGACAGAAACAGGTCAGGAAAGAATCAGGGAACTGGATTAGCTAGGCAAATAGACAATAGCAGACTGAATTACACATTGTCAAGTACAAGAAGGCAGGCACAAAGAATACGCAGCACTTGATTCCACTTATGTAACATTCAAACATGGGCAAAATTGAGCCAAGGAGTCAGGATAGCATCTGTCACTCTGGGGAGCAGGAGGTACATGAGAACAGGAGGGCCCACGACCATGGGGCTGGGATGTTTTCTTTACTTTGGTAATAGTTGCTCAGATGTGTTCACTTTCTGACAATTCATCAGGCAGTGCACTTATCATTTGTATGTTTTTATGTATGTCACTTTTTTCTGTAAAACTTTTAACTAAAAAGTTTTAAAAGATTTTTTTTTAATTCTAAAAGATATAAAGTGAAAATCTCCTCCCTCCACTGGCCCTTACACACTCTGTACCCCTCCCTGGAGACAAACAATTTATTAGTTTCAAGCATATTCTACCATCATTGAGCTAATAAAAAATGGAAGTTCCCCACAAAGCCTCATTGTATTTGTGCGCCGAGGCTGCCATAATACCACAGACCGAGTGGCCTAAACAATGGAAATTTATTTGCTCACAGTTCAGAAAGACAGATGTCTAAGATCAAAGTGCGGGCAGGTCTGCTTTCTTCTGAGGTCTCTCTCCTTGACTTCCAGATGGCCGCCTTCTCACTGTGTCCTTCCATATCTTTCCTCTGCGCGTGCGCATATCTGGGTGCTAATCTCTTCTTATAAGGAGCCAGTCCTATTGGATTAGGGTCTGCCCATATGATTCATTTTACATTAATCACCTCTTTAAAGACACTATCTCCAAATATTATAGCATTTTGATGTACCGGGGGTTAGGACTCAATATATAAATTTTAGAGGGACACAATTCAGCCCCATAACACTCTGCTCTCTGGACCTCCAAAATTCAGGTTCTTCTCACATACAAAATGCATTCACTCCCATCCCAAGAGCCCAAAAGTCTTAATCCATCTCAACATCAACTCTAAGTTCAAAATCTCATCTAAATATTATCTAAATCAAGTGTAGGTGAGAGTCAAGGTAAGATCCACCATGAAGCAAAATTCCTTTCCAGCTGTGAACCTGTGAAACCAAATGTGTTATGTGCTTCCAAAATATAATGATGGGACAGGCATTCCCATTCCAGAAGAAGAAGAAAGGGATTGCAGGTCCCAAGTGACTTCTATTCAGTATTTACATGGGTGGAAAACCTGCTTATGTGAGCCTACAGCTTAATTCTATTTTGTACATTAAACACTAAGGGTTTTGACACAATTTTGACATATACAGAACTTTCCAGAAATGCTATAACTATATATATCTAGGAAAAATTGTATCACTCTTTTGTTATGATTAAAAATATACAGTGAGTCAGTACAATCAAAATACTAACAGGATAGTTTGATTTTCCTGTGAATCTATTTCACAAGAGGGGCATGTTGTATCTGTCTAATGCACTCCAGGCTTCATCAGAAACAAAATGAAAATGTTTCACCTGCAAGTGTCCACAATCGTTCTTCAACTGAGATCCAAGTGTGACCCAGAGCAATCATCACCAGAGGGCTGGGCAAGTCCAAATATGTTTTGCATCCAATTTTTTATGCTTTGAAGTGAGAAGAATCCAACAATTACATCTCCAAATATGAATGCCAGTTGAAACAAGTTTGTAAGGAAAGAATGGTTTTTAAATGAAGGGTACGGAGGGACTACAAAATAGTACAGCCATTATTGAAAACAGCATGGAAATTCCTCAAACTACAGATAGAACTATCATATGAATCAGCAATCCCACTTCTGGGTACATACCCAAAGGAATGGAAATCATCAAGTCAAAGGGATACCTGCATTACTGTTTATCACAGCTCTTTTTCCAATAGCCAAGAGTTGGGACCAACCTAAATGTCCATCAATGGATGACTGGATAAGGAAAATGTGGTATATTTACACAATGGAATATTACTCAGCCATAAAATAGAATGAAATTCTGCCATTTGTAGCAACATGGATGAGCTTGGAGAAAATTATGCTGAATGAAATAAGCCAGGCACAGAAGAAGAAATAATGCATGTCTTCACTCACAAGTAGGTGCTAAGAAAGAAGGAAAGAAAGAAAGAGAAGATCACAATAATACATTGATCTTTCAGAGGGAGAGTACAAATCTATGCTTACTACAGGTGTGAGGGAGGGGGGATAGGGGAGAGAGTGGGTAAGAGACATAAATAATAATTATAATTTGTAATAATAAATATGATGATAATATTGATCTGATCAGCACATGTTGTACACAGGTGATGGTAGTCAATGCTGTACCCCCAAATTATGAATAATCAATTATGCTTCAATAAAAAAAGATCAATTTTGGGAGAACTGACACCTTAAAATTTTTTTAATGTAAATAAATAAATAAAGAGTATGTGTCCATATCACTGAAATAAAACTTTTGATCCTCATTTTATATGCCTGCATGTCCTTTGGGGACATAAGTATTCAAGAGAAAATGTTGGTGCATTGAGGTCCTAGGCAGGAGGTGAAGGCAGCCCCCTCTGCCCAGAAGCAGGCAAGAGAGCCAAAAATGCCACTTCCACCCAGGCGGTCCACCACAGCCACCACTACAGCCATGGCTGCCACAAAAGCATCCTGACACCACACCAGTAGCCACAGCCACCAGGCAGACAGCCCATCAGACACCTGACTACATTGACACAGGGAGAGTCACTAGCAAAGTCCAGAAAAAGAAAAGGACATCTCTCTCCTCAAAACCCACTCCAGAGTAATAGAAGAAACAACTGTTCTACCACATGACCAGACATCAATGTAGAGATACCAGAAATACAAAAACCCAAGAAAACATGACACCATCAAAAGAATACAGTAATTCTCAAATACCAGACCCTACAGAGCAGGAAACCCTTGAAATGACTGAAAAGGAATTCCGAGCAACAATCTTAAGGAAACTTACTGAGATATGAGCAGACTCAGTTAGGCAACATAATGAAATGAGAAAAAAATCCAGGATATGAAGGTAGAAATTTACAAAGGATTAATATCTTAAAAAAGAATGTACATAGTGCATGTTCAATAAGAATCAGTAATTATTGCCAATCAATGTGATTTATCATCTCATAAAAATGTAATAAAAAGCAAAATAAAGAGTGTATAGAGTGGAAATTCTTATTTCTGTCTTTCTTATTCCTAAATGTTATTGGCCAGGGGCAATGACTATTAGCATTTTCAGGGGTATCCTTTTAGAAATATTCTAGGCATTTAATTCTAAGCACTTGTTTTACTCATTGTACCTATATTCACTGTTCTGCATCTTGCTTTATTTGTTTATCAATATATCCTAGAGATCTTCCTATATCCATACGTATAGAGCTATCTCATTATTTCAATGACATTCATATTGATCTATAGGTGAATGTATCAAGACCCACCACTGATAGAAATGGAATCATTGGGTCAAAATGATAGTCTAAAAGCTATAGTCTAAGTGTTTGTGTCTCCCCCAAATTTATATGTTGAAATCCTAGTCACCAAGGTATCAGGAAGTGGGGCCTTGGGAGATAATTAGATTAGTGTCCTTACAAAAGAGGTCTGAGGGAGCTTATTTGCCCAGTGAGGGCACAGCGAGAGGTCATCATTTTTGAATCAGAAAACAGGCCCTCAGCAGACACTCACTTTGCCAGTGCCTTGATCTTGGACTTCCCAGCCTCCAAAACTGTGAGAAATAAATTTCTGTTGTTTAGAGGCTACCTATTCTATAGCATTTTGTTATAAGAGCCCAAGCAGACTAAGATGGGAGGCAATCCCAAGACGCACAAGCAAGAGAATGGAGAAATGGCACAGGGAAGAGAAGAAGTCAATAAAGCAAGTATTGATAAATAGGCTACTGCTGTGGACAGCTGGGGCTGTATCCTGCTTGGGACCCTCTCAGGAACCATGAAGAAGGTGTTTCAGAATTTTCCTAAGGGATGAGGATATGGAGGTGTTTATCCACCAACCCACTACCTCAATAATTGACATTGCCCTTAGGGGTATGAAAGCCCAGCTTTTCTGAACTGCCCTTTACACAGCCTGAGCTAGCTCCTGCAGCCAGAGAAAACCCTCAGGCAGTGGGAAGAAAGACACAGCCCTGGAAGTAAAATGCTGTCGGCATGAACAGCAGCTGCCCAGTGCAGCTTCAGGCGAACCCAGGAGTAGCTGCAAGGATGGGGGAAGGGGGAAGAAGGGGGAACAGGCGGGGAGGGGAGATGGGGGTGGCAGGGGGAAATGGTAGCACCTGCTGTGGTCCTAATTCTTCTCCAGCCCCTCCCCCACCATTTGCTATTTGACTTTTAACTTCTTTACATTTTGGGGGGTGGGTACAGAGAGATTTTTCATTTTTATATTGTTGAATTTAAAATCTTTTCTTCTATGACTCGTCAGTTTTATATCATACTCAAAAAGTCCTTCCCTGCTCCAATTTTTAAAATCCTTCCATGGTTTATTCTAGAATTTTGGTTTCATCTTTTAAATTTAAAACATTGACATGTTCTGGAATTTATTTTGGTGTAAGGTGTGAGGTAGGGATTTGTATTGATTAGGGTTCTTAGATCCAGATGACAGTATTAATTCTGGCTAATTTAAATAGAGAAAGATTTAAGAAGGGTAGAAATAATTCACAAATCATCAGGAGGTCTAAAGAATCATACCATTGGCTGGACTTTCAGAACCCTCTCCCAAAACCACAGTTAGATCTGGGCCACCAAGGGAGCTATTACCTTTGCCATAATCAAGAAACCACCTGCTGAATTAGAATGTGTTGCCACAGTGGTGAGCTCCAGACCATTTTGGCACTGTTATAATCCATGCCAGGAAGAGAAATAATCTACTCCCTGCCTCTATCCCTACATACCTCTGTTCTGAATCAAAGTCTTGTGGGAATGCATCTGAACTTAGGAATTGAAGTTATTCATTTTCTACCCTCTACAATAAAGCACAGTGGAAGGTAATTGGAATGGATGTTGAGTGAACCAACTGGGTGACTTAAGCAACAGAAATTTATTCTCTCACAGTTCTGGAAGCTAGAAGTCTGAAAGCAAGGTGTCAGCAGGGCCATGGCCCTTTGAAGGCTCTAGGGTTCCTTGTCTTTTCTGGTTTCTGGTGGTTGCTGGCAATACTTGGCATTCCTCAGTCAGCATCTCTCTGATCTCTGCCTCCATCTTCATGAGGCTTCCTTCTCTGTGTCTCTTCTGTGCCTTTAAATCTCTCTCTCCTTATAAGGATACCAGTCACTGGATTTAGGGCATGACCTCATTTTATCTCAATTACATCTGCAAAGACCCTATTTTAAAGTAAGGTCATACTCACAGGTAGTGGGATTAGGACTTTGACATATCTTTTTAGGAGACACAATTCAACCCACAACAGTTTCTCCAGGAAATCCAAAACTTGCCCCAAAAAATAGTTTTTAAAAAGATTGTCTTAGACCGAAAAGCTAAAGAGTACTAGTCAGTAGTGCAATTTGAGTTTGGTTGAGCCAAAGTTATGTCTCTTAAACTATATTGCTGTTTTAAGAGGTTTAGGCATGTTAAGAAATGGTTCTTTTCTCTGTGTGGCCCTGACCACATGCAGTGTTCCCATCAACTGTTGCAATTGGACATAGGAGAGGAGAGTTCCATAAGAAGGAACTCAGCTGTCCTATCAGTTCGACAGCTCATTTAGAAATGAGGACATAAATTTAGATAAAAATTATTGGATCTCTATTAAAAGACAAAACAAAACTACAATTAGATGTGGCTGTTTCCTTGGAGAATGGGAACCTGCAATCTGGATTAGCTGTCCATTTTCAACAGAAAGGAAAAAAGGGTAAGAGTAAATGCTCTAACCATCTGAGCTAACTGGCCAGCCCTGACATTTCTCTAAAGAAGATATACAAATGGCCAATAAGCACATGAAAAGATGTTCAATATCACTAATCATCAGGGAAATTAGAATCAAAACTGCAATGAAATATCACTTCACACCTATTAGGATGACTATTGTTTAAAAAAACGGAACAAAATTTTTTAAAAAACCAAAATGCATATAATAGCAAGTGCTGATGAGGATGTGAAGAAATCGGAACCCTGGTGCACTGTTCATGGGGATGTGAAATGGTGCAACTGCTATGGAAAATAGCATGGAGGTTCCTCAAAAAATGAAAAATAGAGCTACCATGTGATCCAGAAATCCTAATTCTGGTGGGAGTATAAATTGGCACAACTACCTTGGAAAACTATTTGGTATTGTCTACCAAAGGTGAATATGTGCATACCCTAAGGCCCAACAATTGCACACCCAGGTGTAACAGACATGTTACATATGTTCCACAGAAGACATGTAGAGAAATATGCACAGCATCACTATTTATAATAGACCCCAGCTGGAAAACTTCTAATGCCCAACAACAGGAGAACGGGTAATTGTGGTACATTCATACAAAGGAACAAATATACAGCAATGAATATTAGAATTCAATGAATGTTAGAATGAGCTATTGCTACATGCAACAACATGTATGGATCTGACATAAATAATGTTGAGCAATAAAAGCCAGCCAAAAAAGAATATATTCTTTGTTATTCCATTCGTATAATGTTCAAAAACAGGGAAAACTAAACTATGCTTTTAGAAGTCAAGATTGCAGTTACCCTTGGAGGATGGTGGGTGGGAAGAGATGTGAAGCAGGCTTCTGTGGGAACAGCGGGAATGTTCTGTTCCTTGATCTGGATGTAGTCATCTTGTAAAAATCCAGCAAGCTGTACTTGTGACATGTTTACACTTCAGTGAATGGTTCAGCTTTTTTAAAGAATTGTTATTGGTTGGCTCACAGACTCTCTGAAAGGATCACAGAACCAGGATTTTAGGCTATCCAGACAGTAAGAACACCCTACAGAACTGGCTAGATGAAGATTCAGCTGTGGAGACACACAAGATCACTCCGCAGACACCAGCACACTGGATCCTGGAAGCTTCCAGTGGGCCGGATATCTCAGGCAGCATGGCTGCCTCTGCACCAGAAATGACTTGCCAGACCTGGCTTCTTCTCATCATGTGCTTCCGATTGGTGGCACATGAGAGGATGCCCTGATTGGTGGCACATGGATGGATGCACCTGATTGGTGGGGTGTATTAGTCCATTTCTGTTGCTTATAACAAAATACCTGAAACTTGGTGATTTATAAAGAAAACGAAATTTATTGCTTACAGTTTCAGTGGCTGGGAAGTCCAAAATCCAGTGTGAGGGTTCTCTTTGTTGGTGGCTTTACAGCAATGCAGGAGTTTCACATGGCAGAAAGTGGCAGAGCAGAGAGATAGTTCCTCATGCACTGTCCTTTTAAGGCCCTCAGGAGCACGCCCCTGACCACCATTATTAATCCATTCACTGCAGCATGGTCCTATGATCCAATCACTTCTTCAAGGCTCCACCTTTCAATTACCATAATAGGATTTCCCACCCTCAACAATTTCAGTGGGGATTAAGCCACAGTGAGGTTGCGGGGGACATCCAATCTCAGCATTCTGCCCCAACCCCCTTCATGTCCTTTTCATACACAAATACATTTATTTCGTCCCCAAAGTCTTAACTTGTTTCTTCTCAAAAGTCCAAAGTACAAAGTCCCATCTGTGAATCCAAAACAAGTTATCTACTTCCACAATACAATGGTGGAACAAGCATAGGGTACATATTCCCATCCCAAAAGGGGGAAATAGGTCAAAAGAAAGGGGTAACAGGTCCTAAGCAAGTCTGAAACCCAGAAGGGCAGGCATTAAATCTCAAAGCTGGCGAATCATGTACCTCGACTCCATGTTCGATGTCCTCTGCATCTGGTGTGAGGGTTGGGTCCCCAAGTCCTTAGGTAACTTCCTGGTCTCAAGCCACACTTCAGCTCTCCCAGGCTGGTGTTCTACTCTGGTAGCTCCACAGGTCTGGGGTCTCCTTGGCAGTCCTGCTCTCACGGCTCCACTAGGCATAGCACTGGTGGGGATTTTTTCCTGCAGCTCTGACCCCACGTTTCTGCTTCTCATTGCTCTAGCAAAGGCTGTTTGTGGTCAATCTGTCCCTGTGACAGATCTCTTCCTGGACCCCCAGACTTTTCCATACATCTTTGAAATCGGGTTGGAGGCTCCCAAGTCTCCACAGCTCTGGCATTCTGCAAGCCTGTAGATATAACACCATGTGGATGCTGCCAAGGCTTCCAACTTCTATTTTCCAAAGCTGCGGGTCCAGCCACACCTGGGGCCAATTTAACACACACTGTCCCTGCAGCCTCTCTTTCCACAGCCCCCAGAACTCCTACCCTAGCTGCCCTCAGTGCCATAATGCAGCTGGAGCCTTTAGGCTGTCAGAGACACTCTCAGGCTTTTGAGACTGGGTGTAAACTCTGCATTCCTGGGACCTGGAGGCATCGGGCATGTGCCAAGCAGCTGAGGGGCCCTGGGGGTCTGCAGGGCCATCCGGCTCTTCATGATGATACCTGACATCCAGCACCAGTTCCTGGGACCCCACAAGTTAACAGAGCTCAGAGACCTTCTGGGCTGAGAGTTTCCCATTCCATGTCGATCCATGTTGACCCCCACTGAATCCTGGTCCATTCAAAGCTTCTCCATATACTGTGTCCTCTTGCTCTGAGCAGAGCAAAAATTTGCTGTTCTGGGGACACTCAGGCCATCTTGGGTGACCACACCCTATTCCACTTTGGGAACACTCTCTGTCACTGTGGACCATCTGGGTTGGCAAATCCAAGCTACCTGCCCTTCTGGTATAGAAACTAGGCAACTCATGGTGGCCCATTCACTGGTCATGTTCTCTCCCTCTCCAAGCTGACAAGTACCAGGCTTATGATCTGCATGTAGCTGGTCAGTCTGTCATGGGAGCACACACCTTGAGAACAGTGACAAATGGTAGAAAAATGGCTAACACCACTCACAGTGGTTCCCAGGCAAGACTGGAGCAGTTCCTACTATTGAGGCCCCCTGAGGTGCCAGATTCCTGTCTATCCAAGTCTGGGACTTTATCCTTCCTTTAATTCTGTAGCTTTTCCCTCAACTTCTAATACACTTCTTATTGCTTGAGATGAGAACTGGGCCCAGGCTCTGTGGCCTGCCACCAAAGAAGCTGGACTGACCTGCACAGCCTAATCATCTGAGACTGGACTCTAGACTCCCTATAGCCCATGGCTGGTTCTAGGGTCTGGTTTCCTATGGAAACCTGCTGTCAACCCCAGAAGGTACCAGAAAGCATCAAGTCCTTGCAGCAGGCAGAGTCAGGGACACCTCCAGATTCAGCTGGCATGCCTGATGAGCATGGCGTGGTCACTTATGAGCAGCTGCCCCACTGTAGGGCTCCCCTCTGCTCCCTATTTGACCCCTTGCTACCTGTTTTTCACTGTCTGGTGCCTGAGTTTATACCTGATAGACCCTGGCCTCCTCCTTGATTTGGGGACCCTTATTAAAAGGGATGGCCAGCATCCCCCCAGTTGTAGACACCACACACACATTTCACCCCACACACCCCCACCCTATCTCATCCCACTAGATTTTCCTGCACAGGGTTGAGAGACCTGCCCTTTGTGTTTCATCCCAGAGTCACACTTGCTGAGTGAGCTGTTTCCCGACTAATGCTGTACCCCTGCCAGACATTTGTGAGAACAGCATCCATTCCATGAATGTCTGTAGAAGGAGACGAGAGAGAGTGAGTCTGCAAGACACTAAAGTGGAGGGCTAGAGAACAGATGAGCACTGGGGATATGAGGACAGGGCAAAGGCCATGGAGGAGGTGGACATGACAGCAACATCGGGGACATTTGCCTTTATTTTGCCATCCAGCATTTGAATCTTCTATGTTTGCAGAATCCTTTACCTTATGAGGCCAACTAACATACAACTGAAAATTCCAGACAATGGCTTTCTCAGGCTCCCTTGATCCCTGATGGGGCAGCTATGGACTGACTTGTGTCCCTCCCACCAAAGTCCTATGTTGAAACCCTAACCATCCGTGTGACTGTATTTGAAAACAGGGCCTATAAAGAGGTAATTATGTTAAATGAGGACATAAGGTTTGGCCCTGATATGATCAGTGTCCTTATAAGAAGAGACACCCAAAGCACACTCTGTCTCTCCCTCTGAGTGTGCATAAAGAAGGTGTCATGTGAGCACCCAGTGAGATGGCAGCTGCCTACAAGCCAGGAAGAGAGGCCTCACCAGACACTGGCCATGCTGGCATCCTAATCTCTGATTTTCAGCCTCTAGAATGTGAGAGGGTCTGGCTGGTTAACTCAGTTGGTTAGAGTGTGGTGTTATAACACCAAGGTAAAGGCTTCATATCCCCAAACAGGCCGGCTGCAAAAAAAAATTAGAATGAGAAAATAGGCCATTGCCCACTCCAAAAGTAGGCAAGAGAGCATGCCTGGAGTCCTAGGCAAGGAGCCAAGGGCCATACCCCCCACCTAAGAGCAGGCAAGAGAGCACACTGAAGATACCACTTCCATGCAATGGTACACTACAGCCACTCCCACAGCCACAGCTGCCAAAAAAGGGACTCAATGCCACAGCAGCAGCCACAGCCACCATGCAGGTGGCCTGCCAGACACTCGACTGCACTGACACAGAGTCACCAGTGGAGACTAGAAAAAGAAGAGGACATCTTTCTCCTCAAAGCCCACTCCAGAGTAATAACAGAAGCAACTGCTGTGTCAGATAACCAGAAATCAATGTAGAGATACTAGAAATATGAAAACCCATGAAAATATGACACCACCAAAAGAATACAGTAATTCTCAAATACCAGACCCTATAGAGCAGGAAACCCTTGAAATGACTGAAAAGGAATTCTGAGCAACAATCTTAAGGAAACTCACTGAGATACAAGAAGACTCAGTTAGACAACATGATGAAACAAGAAAAAAAATCCAGGATATGAAGGAGGAAATTTACAAAGAGATTTATATCTTTAAAAAGAATGTAGCAGAACTCATGGAAATGAAAGATTCACTCAACAAAATAAAGAACACAACTGATAACTTAAGCAACAGGCTAGGACAAGCAGAAGAAAGAATTTCTGATCTTGGAGATACTCTTTTCAAAGTAACCCAGGTAGACAAAGAAAAGGAAAAAAGAATTTTTAAAAAATGAAGAAAATTGGGCCGAGCCCGTGGCGCACTTGGTAGAGTACTGCGCTGGGAGCGCGGCAACGCTCCCGCCGCGGGTTCGGATCCTATATAAGAATGACTGGTGCACTCACTGGCTGAGTGCCGGTCACGAAAAAATGACAAAAAAAAAAAAAAAAAAAAAAAGAAGAAAATCTAAGAAAGCTGGCAGACAACCTTAAGCACACAAATATTTGAATCATGTTTGTTCCAGAAGGGGAGGAGAAAAGAAAAGGCATGGAAAACCTATTCAATGAAATAACAGTGGAAAACTTCCCAAGTATAGGGAGAGACATGGACCTTCAGATCCAGGTGGCTCAAAGATCCCCAGACAGATTCAACCCAAAAAGATCTACATCAAGACACATTACAGTCAAACTGGCAAAGCTCAAAGAAAAAGAGAGAATATGTTGAAATTAACTTGATATTTGCAAGCTTCTGGAAAACTTTAGAGAGCTATTCTAACTATTGTAGAGATTATAAAATGAAACATAAATTTTAACAAGTTTTGCATCTCCAGTTTTTGTGAAAATTTGAAGCCCTACTTTCTAAAGAGTATTTTGTTATTCATCTGTTACTCAGTTTATGAAATTTTTATTTGAACAAATAAATGTGCACATACTTAAAAAAAATTTTTTTAAATAAAAGAATACAAGAAAATAAATGTCTGGGCCAAGCCCGTGGCGCACTCGGTAGAGTGCTGCGCTGGGAGCGCGGCGACCGCCGCGGGTTCGGATCCCATATAGGAATGACCGGTGCACTCACTGGCTGAGTGCCGGTCACGAAAAAACGACAAAAAAAAAAAGAAAATAAATGTCTGATGTTTAAGTCCCCCAGTTTATGGTTCTTTGTTGTGGCACACTGAGAGGATTAAAATAGGGCGCACTTCAAGCCCCATGCTGTAGATTGGATGCCCACCTCCCCACCCAACCACTGAAGCTTAATCCTCACTGAAATTGTTGAGGGTGGGAAATCCTATCATGGTAATTAAAAGGTGAGGCCTTGAAGACGTGTTAGATTGTAGAACCATGCCCTAGTGAATGGATTAAAAATGGTGGTCAGGGGTGTGGTTCTGAGAGCTTTAAAAGGACAGTGCATTAGGAACTCTCTCTCTCTCTGCTGTACCATTTTCTGCCATGTGAGACCCCTGCATTGAAAGAGAACCCTTACCAGATGTACTCCTTGGACTTTGGACTTCCTAGCCTCCAAAACTGTTGGCAGTAAATTTTGTTTCTTTATAAATTACTCAGTTTCAGGTATTCTGTTATAAGCAATGGAAACAGACTAATACAGAAAATTGGTACCAGAGAAATGGGGTGTTTCTTATGATAAATACTTGAAAATGTGGAAGTTGTTTTGGAACTGGGTGTTGAGGAGAGGCTGGAAGAATCTGAAGGGGCAGGCTAGAAAAAGCCTCACTGCTGGTGGGAGTTTAGAAGACAAGAAAACCAGAGAAAGTTTGGAAGGTTTTAAAGATTGGTTACATGGTGGTGAGCAGAATGCTGATAGAAATATGGACAGCAATGGCCATGCTGAGGAGATCTCAGATGTAAATGAGAAGGGACTTATTGGAAACTGGGGCAAAGATCACCCTTGCTATGAACTGGCAAAAAAGTTGACTGCATTCTGTTCATGCCCAAAAGTTTTACGGAATGTGGAACTTAAAGGTATTGACCCAGAGTATTTGGTGGAAGAAATTTCTAAGCAGCTAAGCGTTAGGGAAACTCCATGGCTACTTGCAACAGCTTATGCTGAGTTATATCAGAAAAGGCAATATGGAGAGCCAGAATGTATAATTAAAAGGGAAGCAGAGCATAAAGATTTGGAAAATTTGCAGCCTGGCCATGTGGTAGAGAAGCAGAGAGTATTTTCAGGAGAAATAAGCAATAGTGCTAAGATTAGTACAAAAGAATGGAATTATCAAGAGAAGATGAAAAGGCCCTGAATGCATTGCAGAGGCCTCTGGGGCCAAACCTTCCATTTCAGGCCCAGAGGTCTTGGGAGACAGAATGGTCATGGGGAACAGGCCTGAGGCATCCTCCACAGGCTCATTGCTCAGGGCCACCTCAGGAAGTTGCTTCCTGCATCAGCATCCTGGCTGCTTTGGCCGCTGACTGAAAAGGTCCCTGCCCTCATGGAGAGGAGACAGGAAATAAATGCGTGGTGGTTTTCAAACCTGGCCCCACATTCTCTGGCTCTCCTCTCAGGGAGAGGTGGTCAAGGCCTTTCCCCTTGGAATTGGTACAGCTTGTGATGACTTCAACCAGAAGCAGAAGGTACTTTCAAGGCCACAAAAGGCCATGCTGTCTTGGAACACTTGCTCTTCAGACACTTTGCTTGGGTTGTTCTGTCTCAGGGCATACATGTAAATGCTCTGAGCTCAAACCAGGTGGAGAAGCCACATGGTGGTGCTCCATTAACAGTCCCTGTGAGCAATGCCTCCAATCATCTCAGTGCAGTCAGCACCAGACATGTAATTCTACCCTCAACCATTGGGATTACTCCCAGCTGAGCCTCCAGACATGGTGGAGCAGAGACAAGCCATCCTTGATGTGCCCTTGTCTGAATTCCCAAGCTACAGAATCCATGCACAGAATAAAATGGAAGCTTGTATTATGGACTGAATGTTTATGACCCCCCAAAATTCAAATGTTGACATCCTAACCCCCAATATGATGGTAATAGGAGGCAGGGCCATTGGGAAGTGAATGTGTCATGAGGGTGGGATTAGTGCCTGTCTTAGTCTGTTTGTGCTGCTATAACAGAATATCATAGACTGGGTAATTCGTAAAGAACAGTAATTTATTTCTCACAGTTCTGGAGGCTGGGAAGTCCAAGGTCAAGGCACCAGCAGGTTCAGTTGTCTCTGCTTCCAACATGGTTCCAGAGAAGAGGAACACTGTGTCCTCACGTGGCAGAAGGTGGAAGGGCAAAAGAGGATGAACGCTGCATGAAGCCTCTTTTACAAGGACCTTCATCCCAGTGGTGAGGGGAGGAGCCCTCATGACCTAATCAACTCTTGAAAGTCCCACCTCTTAATACCATCACAGTAGCCACTAAGTTCAACACCTGAATTTGAGAGGGACACATTTAAACCATAGCAGTGCCCTTGTAAGAAGAGACAAGAGGGTTTGATCTCTCTCTGCTCTATGACATATGAGGATACAAGAAGACAATCACTTGCAAACCAAGAAGGAGGCCCTCACCAGACACCAGGTCAGGTGACACCTCGATCTCGGGATTCCCAGCCTCCAGAAATGTGAGAAACAAATTTCTGTTGTTTAAGCCATCCTGTTCAAGGTGTGTTTGTTATAGCAGCCTGAACGGACTAAGACAGTTTGTTACACAGCAATATAAACCAGAATGATAGTGAAAATATAATGTCATATCAGTGTTTTATGATGTAAGCAAAGGGTAGGGTAAATGCTGACCAGGAGAGAGGCAAATTAAGTGAATTCAACCAAATCTGATAAGGAAGAGAAAAGCAAGCAGGAATGAGGAACAAGAAAGAATGTTCCAGTGGCTGTGCCTGGGGGTGGTGCCCTCTTGCCTCAAGGTCACGGGCTTCTCAGAGTGGCCTCTTCTCACTGGCCTGAGTGCAGAGAGCTTGGGTCACTTCTCCCGAGTTCAAGCCAACTGCTTTCTGGGAGCTCAACCAAATTTTATAGAATAATTTTTTCATAATCCTGCATAATTTAAGGGATTTTTGTGGCTAATTTTGACCAAAGGCAATTTTATCTTACCCACTTTTAGTTTACATTTTTTGTACATGGTACAAAGTTCAAAAGGTACAAAAGTTCCAAAACAGGCTGGCCGGCTGGCTCACTTGGTTGAAGCGCGGTATTGGAACACGAAGGTCAGGGTTCGGATCCCTGAACCCGCCAGCCTGAAAAAAAAAAGTTCTAAACCAAAAGGCCACCCTTCCACTCCCGTCCCCACCGACTCACGTACCTTCCCTTGAGGAAACTCTCTTACCAGAAATGGTATGAGCATTTACAACCAAACAATAGCAACTATACCTATCATTCTGCACATCCTTTTCTCACTTATACCTTGCAGCTTTCTCCACATCATTACGTAGACATCTTCCTCCTTCTTTAAACAAAAACTTTTTTTTTTTTTGCTTTGGAATAATTTTAGGTTTCAGAAAAACTGCAAAGACAGTACAGAAAGTTCCCATAGACCCTTCGCCCAGTGTCTCCTAATATTAACATCTTAGGTAACCATGGTACATTGGTCAAAACTAAGAAATTAACATTGGTACAACACTGCTAACTAAACTACAGAATTTATCCTGATTTCACCAGTTTTCCACTGATGTTCTTTTTCTGTTCCAGGACCCAACCCAGGATACCCATAGCATTTAGTCATCATGTCCCTTTAGTCTCTTCCAATCTGTGATGGTTTCTCCATCTTCCTTGCCTTTCATGACCTTGACACTTTTGAAGAATACTGGGCAAATATTTTATAGAATGTGTTTCATTTTTTTTTCCCTGACGCTTTCTCCTGTTGGAATGGGGTTACAGGCGTTGGAAAAGAATATGCAAGGTGAAGTCCCCTCTCCGTGTGTTGATACTGTGTCAACATGACTTGGTGATGGGAGGAGCCCTTGGTCACATGAGTGAGATCACCTCTGCCTGACGTCTCCTCTGTGGAGTTTTTATTATTCTTTTTTCCACTCCATTCCTTGGATGTAGATCACTGAGCCCAGAACACTCCCGTGAGGAAGGGAACTAAGCTCCACCTCTCAGAAAGGGGCAGGAAGTATCTACACATAGTATTTGGAATTCTTCTGATGGAAGATTTGTTCTTTCTCCTGCGTTTATTATTTCAGTCATTTACTTACACCAGTATGGACTCAAGGGTTGTAACCCAACACTGTCATTATTTTTCTTGCTCTGCTCTGGGCAATTGGGAGCTTTTCCAGATTGGCTCCTGTACCTTTCTGACGTCCCCCCCCCACCACCAACTTTCTTTTTTTTTTTTTTTTAGCACTTTCTTACTTTTGGCACAAGATACTTCAGGCTTATTTATATTCCCTGCTCCAGTCCTAGAATCAGCCATTTGTCCAAAGAACCCTGGTTTCTTTTATTGGAGAATGGTATTTAGAAATCAAGACCTGGGCACTAGATGTACTTGTTGGCACTGGAGTGTCACCACTTCAAGTCCCTCTCAGTGGACAGAGTTTGAAAATACATGCATGTATATTAACCTATGTGCATATACATATTTTAATTCTTTCTGTATCTGTATAAATTAACATAAACAGGAGTTCATATCGATATTCCTGACTCTGATCTGACAAGGTTTATTATAGCTTTTCCCCTTGCTAATTTGCAAACTATTTCCTATTATCTACAATTTATTTACTTACTCGTTCAATCCTAGTACACATATGAAGTAGTTTCAGAATTGCTAACGATGACTCTGTGAGAAACAAATTTACCACCTACAGTAGGGTATCTACCTTCAGCTCTTGTCTTTTGCCTTACAGTATCCAGTCAAAACATCATTTTCCAGAGTTGCTTAGATTAGTTCCTTTTCTCCCACCCCGCTATACTGAGGAAATGTATACATATGTAATAGTTAGATTAATTTGTTACAGTCTGCATGCCATCCTGGGATCTCATGCCATCTTGATCGAATTTTTTAAATTTGCGTACGGTAAAGGTCACTGTCTGGGTTTTGACAATGCACAGAGCCATGTGTGCACCACTTGGTACCACACAGTACGGCACAGTTTCATCACCCTAAAACTTCCCCTGTGTGTAGGGTGACCTACTGTCCGGGTTTACCTGAGACTGAAGGGTGTCCCCAGGATGCTGGACTTTCAATTTTGAAACCAGAAAAGTCCCTGGAAAATCAGAACAAGTTGGTCACCCTACCTGTGGGGACCTTTGTGGTCAATCACTCCTTTCCCCCAATCCTCAAAATACAGCTTTATTGAGGTAGAATTTATACATGTAAAGTCCATCCATTGTTAAGTGTGCAATTCAATGATTTTTAAGTAAATTTAGAGAGCTGTGCAGCCATCACCACAATCCAGTTCTAGAACATTTCCACCAGCTCAAAATGTTCCCTCATGCACCCTAGCAAACAACACTCTAAACACCAATTTAGCCACATCCTATAAATTTCAATATGTTGTGTTTTCGTTTTCATTGCATTTACATTTTTCCTTGTGATTTCTTCTCTGATTCATGCATTACTTAGAAGGGTGTTGTTTAACTTCCAAATATTTGAAGATCTTCCAAATTTATTTCCATATTTAATTCAATTTGGTCAGAAACACACTTTAGATGATTTCTATCTATGGCCTAACATATGGTCTGACATCTTGAGAATGTTCCAAGTGCAACCGAAAGAATGTATATATCGCTGTCATTTGGTGGAGTTAACTAAATGTCAGGTTAAACTGGTTGATAGTGTTATTCAAATCTTCTGTTTCCTTGTTGCTTTTACATCTGGTTATTCTATCAGGTATTGAGAGTATGATATGGAAATGTCCAACTACAATTATTGAATTGTCTGTTTCTCCTTACAATTCTGTCAGTTTTCGTTTCATGTATTTTAGGGCTCTGTTGCTAACTGTGTATAGATTTATGTATGTTTTATACTCCTAGTATATTAAACTTTTAAAAAATTTTTACTTTATTTTGTCAATAAACAACGTGGTTGATTATTGTGGCCCATTACCAAAACCTCCCTCCCTCCCTCCCCCCTCTCCCCCCTACCTCCTAACAACCTCATATCTGTTCACTTGTCGTGTCAACTTCAAGGAATTGTAATTTTTGTGTCTTCTTCCCTCCCCCCACCCAGGTTATTTGTGTATTGATTTATTTATTTTTAGCTCCTACAAATAAGTGAGAACATGTGATATTTCTCTTTCTGTGTCTGACTCATTTCACTTACTAATGTATTAAACTTTTAACCATTTTGAAATGTCCTTTGTCTCTAGTAATATTTTGGTTTAAATCTATTTTGTCTGATATGAATTTCACCATTCCAAATCTTATGGTTACTATTTATGTGGTATATCTTTTCCCATTCTTCTTAATTTAACTGCAGTTTTGGACTTGGAATGTGTCTCTTGTGGACAGCCTATAGCTGGATCTTGCTTTTGTATCCACTTTGACAATCTTTATCTCTTAGTTAGAGTGATCAGTTTCTTCACAGTGAGTGGGTTTGCAAGAGCTGTCCCGCTACTTGTGTGTACCCCTCTGTTCTTCCTTTACGTCCTTCTTTTATGACAAAAAATATTTTTAGTGTGCCATTTTAACTGCTCTCTTGATTTTTCAACTATGTGGTTTTTTGTAGTGATTGCTCTAGGAATTCCCATATGCATCTTAACTTATCATAATCTATTTCAGGTTAATACTGACGTGGTTCTCGTAAAACATGGCAATACACATACATAGGTTATAATTAATATAATTATAATTATTTTAATCATAATTAATATAACTATAATTAATAGACAATAAATTATAATCTATTATCATTATATGCATAATGTTGATATATATTATATACCCAGAATACAGTTATAATTATTGCTTTAAACAATCTGATGTCATTTAAAAGAATTAAGAGAAAAAAATGTATATTTATACAGTATTTCTATTTACTCACATATTCACTGTTTCTGCTGCTCTTCATTTTTTTCCTGTTGATTTGAGTTACCATGTGGTGCCATTTTCTTTCAGCCTGAAAAACTTCCTTTAGTATTTCTTGAAAAGTAAGTTTGGGTTCTGAGGGCTTTAAAAGAAGAGGAGTCTGTCTTTCTCTCTCTCTGCTCTCTCTGCTTCCATCACCTTGCAATGTGAGACCCCTGAGTCACTGTCTCCACCACCAGATGGACTTTGGAATTCCTGTTGTTAGAAATTTGTGAGACCCCCTGGGTCACTGTCACCACCACCGGATGGACTTTGGAATTCCCAGGCTCAGAAACTGACTTCCGGTCAAGATGGCGGAATAGACGGTCCCTAATGTCACTCTCTCCCACAAATCAACCGATTTAAACTATAAAAACATAACATCAAGTGCATATGTAATGGGAAAATGTCCAGCAGGGGAGGCAGAAGCTCCGCGGAGACGACATGCCCTGCGGGGCTGCCCGTCGCACGATCAGGCAGATAGGCTTCACGGCTGCCACCCGCCTCCATTCCCAGCCCAGCCCAGTGCACAAAGAGTGGGGAGACGTCCGACAGGGGAGGCATAGGCTCCATAGAAACCACACACCATGTGGGGCCGCCACTGCGTGATCCAGCAGGTAGGCTTCACCACAGGGACCGGGCTCCATTCCCAGCCTGGCCTAGTGCGCTCGGAACAGGGAGATGTCTGGCAGGGGAGGCGGGAAATCCATGGGGAACACACCGCATAGGGACCACAAGGCTGCTGTGCGATCCAGCAGCCCGGCCCAATGCGTATGGAGCACAGAGATGTCCAGCAGGGGAGACAGAAGCTCCATAGAGTCCACACACCTTGTGGGAGGGCTGCCGCCACATGATCCAGCAGCAGGTAGGCTTCACTGCCGCCACCCGGCTCCATCCCAAGCCTGGCCTAGCATGCACAGAACAGGGACAAGTCCAGCATGGGAGGTGGAAGCTCAGCAGAGACCACACACCCTGCGGTACCACCCCATGATCCAGCAGCCCGGCCGAGTCAAAGCTGACCAGAGAGGTGGCTCCCTGGAGAGGTCCAAGACCCGAGACAACCACATGTACAAGGCCATAGTGGCCAACTAGCAGTCACTGAGGTAGCAATACCAAATTGGCAACCACAGCAACATCTTAGTCAGTCAATAGTGTCAAACCTGTGGACTGTGAAACCCCCTGCCACAATAAATGAACATCAAAGAAAAGATACCAGAAATATGAAAAATCAAGAAAGTACACCACCAAAGGATAATAACTCTCAAGCTCTAGACCCTATGGAACAAGAAGCCCTTGAAATGACTGACAAGGAATTTCGAGTGATAATTCTAAGGAAACTGAATGAGATACAAGAAAACACAACTAGACTTCATGATGAAACGAGGAAAAGAATACAGGACCTGAAAGAAGAAATGTACAAGGAAATCAATGCCCTGAAAAAAAATGTAGCAGAACTTGCCAAACTGAATAAGTTATTCAGCGAAATAAAAAACACAACAGAGAGTTTAACCAGCAGGCATGCAGAAGTTGAAGAGAGAACCTCTGAACTAGAAGATGGGCTGTTTGAAATAACACAAGCAGACAAAAAAAAGAATCAAAGGCATTGAAGAAAATCTGAGAGAGATATCAGACAACCTTAAGCACTCCAATATCTGAGTCATGGGTATTCCAGAAGGGGAGGAAAAAAGAGATTGCATTGAAAACATATTCAACAAAATAGTGGCAGAAAACTTCCCAGGTATAGGAAAAGTCACAGATCTTCAGATCCAGGAAGCTCAATGATCTCCAAACATATTCAACCCAAAACAGGCCTTCTCCAAGACATGTTGTAGTCAAATTGGCAAAACTCAAAGACAGAGAGAATCTTAAAAGCTGCAAGAGAGAAGCGTCAAATCACCTGTAAGGGGGCCCCAATCAGGCTAACATCAGACTTTTCATCACAAACCCTAAAAGCTAGAAAGGATTGGGATGATATATTCAAAATACTAAAAGACAAAGATTGCCAGCAAAGAATACTCTACCCTGCAAGGCTATCCTTCCGAAATGAAGGGCAAATAGTATATTTCTCAGACAAACAAAAACTGCAGGAGTTTACCACCACACGACCACCCATGCAAGAAATTCTCAAGGGAGTACTGGGTTTGGGTCCTGAAAAATAACTACCACTGCCATAAAAACCCAAGAAAAATCAAAACCCACTAGTATAATAAAAATGGCATTCATGAAGAGAAAACAAGCAAACAAAAAGGCTACCTACAACCTAAGGAACCAACAAACACAGAAAACAAACAGTAAATCAGAAAGCAAGGAACAAAAGACACCTAAGACAACCAAACAATAATCAATAAAATGCTACGAATAAACCAACACTTTTCAATAACAACTCTAAATGTAAAAGGCTTAAGTTCCCCAATCAAAAGACACAGACTAGCTGACTGGATTAAAAAGGAGGACCCAACTATATGCTGCCTTCAAGAGACCCACCTCACCCACAAAGACTCACATAGACTAAGAGTGAAAGGATGGAAAAAGATTTACCATGCAAACAGAAAAGAAAAACGAGCTGGAGTAGCTATTCTTATATCTCACAAAATAGACTTTAAACTAAAAACCATAAAAAGAGACAATGAGGGACACTACATAATGATAAAAGGACTGATCCATCAAGAAGACATAACAATCATAAATATGTATGCACTCAATGTTGGAGCAACCAGATTTATAAAACAAACTCTATTAGACCAAAAGAAGGAAATAGACACTAATACCATAATAGGAGGAGACCTGACCACCCCACTGTCAATATTGGACAGATCATCTAGGCAAAGAATCAGTAGAGAAACACAAGATCTAAACAAGACTCTAGACCAATTGGAATTGGCAGATATCTACAGAACATTCCATCCAACAACCTCAGAATATTCATTCTTCTCATCAGCACATGGATCATTCGCCAGGATAGATCACATATTAGGTCATAAATCAAGTCTCAACAAATTCAAAAAAATTGGAATTATCCCATGTATTTTCTCAGACCACTATGGATTAAAACTAGAAATCAATAACAAATGAAATTCTGTAAACTATACAAACACATGGAAATTAAACAGCATTCTACTTAATGACATATGGGTCCAAGAAGAAATCAAGCAGGAAATCAAAAAATTTATTGAAACTAATGAAAATAATGATACATCATACCAAAACCTGTGGGATACTGCAAAAGCAGTATTAAGGGGGAAATTTATTGCATTAAATGCTCACCTCAGAAGAATGGAAAGATGGCAAGTGAAAAACCTAACACTTCACCTCAAAGAACTAGAAAAAAAAGAACAATCCAAACTTAAAGTTAGCAGACGGAAAGAAATCATTAAGATCAGAGCAGAACTTAATGAAATTGAAACCCAAAAAACAATACAAAAGATCAATGAATCAAAAAGTTGGTTTTATGAAAGGTAAATAAAATTGACAAACCATTAGCATGGCTAACTTAAAAAAAGAAGAGAGAAGATTCAAATAACAAAAATTAGAAATGAAAAAAGTGATATTACAACTGATTCATCTGAAATACAAGGAAGCATTCGAGACTACTATAAACAACTATATGCCAACAAATTTGAAAATCTGGAGGAAATGGATGAATTTCAGGACACACACAAGCTCCCAAAACTGAGCCATGAAGATGTAGAAAATCTGAACAGACCAATAACAATAAAGGAGATAGAAGCTGTTTTCAGAAGGCTCCCAACAAAGAAAAGCCCAGGACCAGATGGATTCACAGCAGAATTTTACCAAACATTCAAAGAGGAATTGACACCGATTCTTTACAAACTATTCCAAACGACTGAAACAGACGCAAGTCTCCCAAACTCATTCTATGAATCAAACATCATCCTGATACCAAAACCAGGTAAAGATATAACCAAAAAAGAAAACTACAGGCCGATATCCTTGATGAATATAGATGCAAAAATCCTCACTAAAATACTAGCAAACAGAATACAGCAACACATACGAAGAATTATTCACCACAATCAAGTGGGATTCATCCCAGGGATGCAAGGTTGGTTCAACATATGCAAATCAATAAATATGATACACCACATTAATAAACTCAAACACAAGGACCATATGATCATCTCTATAGATGCTGAAAAAGCATTTGATAAAGTTCAACACTCATTCATGACAAAGACCCTCTATAAGTTAGGTATAGAGGGAAAGTATCTCAACGTAATTAAAGCCATATATGCCAAACCCACTACCAATATCATCCTGAATGAGAAAAAGCTGAAAGCTTTTCCTTTAAGAACAGGAACTAGACAAGGATGCCCACTCTCACCACTCCTATTCAACATAGTGTTGGAAGTACTAGCCAGAGCAATCAGAGAAGAGAAGGAAATAAAGGGCATTCAGATTGGAAAAGATGAAGTCAAACTGTCCCTGTTTGCAGATGACATGATCCTATATATCGAACAGCCAAAAGCCTCTACAAAAAACTCTTGGAGTTGATAAATGATTTCAGCACAGTAGCAGGATATAAAATCAACACACAAAAATCAGTAGGATTTCTATTCTCCAATAGTGAACATGCAGAACGAGAAATCAAGAAAGCCTGCCCATTTACAATAGCCACCAAAAGAAATAAAATACTTAGGAATAGAGTTGACCAAGCATGTGAAAAATCTCTATAATGAGAACTACAAACCAATGTTGAGAGAAATTAGAGAGGATACAAGAAGATGGAAAGATATCCCATGCTCTTGGATTGGAAGAATCAACATACTGAAAATGTCCATACTACCCAAAGTGATATACAAATTCAATGCAATCCCCATCAAAATTCAAATGACATTTTTCTCAGAAGTGTAAAGAACTATCCAGACATTTATATGGAATAACAAAAGACCACGCATAGCCAAAGCAATGCTGAGCAAAAAAAATAAAGCTGGAGGCATAACACTACCTGACTTTAAACTATACTACAAAGCTATAATAACCAAAACAGTATGGTACTGGCAAAAAACAGACACACTGATCAATGGAATAGAATAGAGAATCCAGAAATCAACCCACACACCTACAGCCATCTGATCTTTGACAAAGGCACCAAACGTATACACTGGGGAAGTGACTGTCTCTTTAGCAAATGGTGCCGGGAGAACTGGATATCCATATGCAGGAGAATGAAACTAGACCCATACCTTTCACCATACACTAAACTCAACACAAAATGGATTAAAGAATTAAATATACACCCTGAAACAATAAACTTCTTAAAGAAAACATAGGAGAGACACTTCAGGAACTAGGACTGGACACAGACTTCATGAATACGACTCGGAAAGCACAGGCAACCAAAGGAAAAATAAACAAATGGGATTATATCAAACTAAAGAGCTTCTGCACAGCAAAAGAAACAATTAACAGAGTTAAAAGACAACCAACAGAGTGGGAGAAAATATTTGCAAAATATACATCTGACAAAGGATTAATACAGAATATACAAGGAACTCAAACAACTTTACAAGAAGAAAACAAGCAACCCAATTAAAAAATGGGCAAAAGAGCTAAGTAGGCATTTCTCTAAGGAAGATATCCAAATGGCCAACAGACATATGAAAAAATGCTCAACATCACTCAGCATCCGGGAAATGCAAATCAAAACCACATTGAGATACCATCTCACCCCAGTTAGGATGGCTAAAATCCAAAAGACTGAACGATAAATGCTAGCAAGGTTGCGGAGAAAAAGGAACTCTCATACATTGTTGTTGGGACTGAAAAATGGTGCAGCCTCTATGGAAAATGGTATAGAGGTTCTTCAAACAATTGCAGATAGATCTACCATACGACCCAGCTATCCCACTGTTGGGAATATACCCAGAGGAATGGAAATCATCAAGTCGAAGGTATACCTGTTCCCCAATGTTCATCGCAGCACTCTTTACAATAGCCAAGAGTTGGAACCAGCCCAAATGTCCATCATCGGATGAGTGGATACAGAAAATGTGGTACATCTACACAATGGAATACTACTCAGCTATAAAAACGAATGAAATACTGCCATTTGCAACGACATGGATGGAACTTGAGAGAATTATATTAAGTGAAACAAGTCAGGCAGAGAAAGAGAAATATCACATGTTCTCACTTAGTGGTGGGAGCTAAAAATAAATAAATAAATTCACACACACACACACAAAAAAAAAAAAAACGGGGGGGGGAAGAAGACATAACAATTACAGTTCCTTAAGTTGATATGAAAGGACATTGTTGGGTGGGAGTGAGGAGACGGAGGAGGGTGGGAGGTGTCAGTGAAGGGCCACAATAATCAACCACATTGTACATCAACAAAATAAAAATTTTTTTAAAAAAGAAAAGGGGTTTTTCAAGATGGCGGTGGCTGCGGCAGTTGGCGCAAAGTAGCTGAGGTGGAAAAGGTGGCCACTGGGCCTCAGGCAGCCGGGAAACTTATGGACCTTCCTCTTGCCATCTCTTAAGGGAGGACCGCTGCTGATGGCCGGTCGTTGCGGGTGACCGCCACTTTGCCCCCGGCAAGAGAGGCTGCCTCATTTACAGGCAACAGCTTTGAAGTGTGGAGCAGGAAAAGAACTGTTTCTTAGCTGCAAAAGCGAGTCTCGAAACAGGGAACATGGCGCCAGGGCTTCTGTGGATGCAGACAGGATCCCGGAGGTGGGGGCCGCGCTGAAGGCGGCCAGCTGCCCTATTCAGGATTTGAGGTTTCAGGCCGGCATTAAAGAAGATTCCTGGGAGTGCCCAAGCCGTGCCACGACTGAACAGCCTGAGGCGGCAGCGGCCAAGAACGGGGAAGGCGGCAAACCAGAGGCAGAGGGTGAGCGCCCGACCTGGCACAACCCTGTGAGTGACCCCTGTACCAGCCCTGTTTGGGGGACTGACGCCCACCCGGATCCTGCCTGCACCACCAGGCCACTCACCACCCCGGGGCTGCCTCCATTTTCCCAGGTGCTGGCAGCTCCGCCCGGCTCGGCCCTCACTGAACCTTCCCACTTGCTTGGCCCGGCGCGGGGCTTTCCGGAACCTGTGGGCCGGCCTCCCCTCCCACTCCCTCCGTGGTTCTCTGGCGGGTTGGTGGCGTGGGGCGTCCCCGGCCAGTGTCGGGAGGGCAAGGAAGTACGGGCGGGCCGACTGTCACTCCACCACACCCTGGACTCCAGTCCCCGGTAAACTTCCTGTTACTGGGAGGCAGATACCATCTCTGCGGCCACCAGTTCAGAAAAAAGCCTAAGGAATTTCTGGTTGGGAACAGTGTGGTAGAAGAGTTCCCAGGTCCGCTCGAACCTGCCGGAGAGCTGGCTGCAGGCGGGCCCTAGACTCGTTTTATACCGGGGGGATACAAAGGTGAACAAGTCCTGAGAAAGATCTACACAGTGCTACAAAGGCACCCAGAGCGACCGGTCGTCTGTGCCTAGCAGAAACCTGGTAGACTTCCTGGGCGAGGCAGTGCCGAGCAGGGTCTTGAAGGCCCAGCTGATAGATGAGGGTTGCAGAAGACACGCCCCAGCCCAGCACAATGCGCACAGAGTGGGGAGACGTGCGGCCAGGGAGGCGGAGACTCAACAGAAAACACAAACCCTGTGGGGTCGCCACTGCACGATCCAACAGCCTGGGCCAGAGCACAAGGAACAGGGAGAAGTCCGGCACAGAAATTGAAAGCTCAACAGCGGTCACACACCCTGTGGTACGTGATCCACCAGCCCAGCAGAGTCCAAGCTAACCAGAAAGGTGGCTCCCCGGAGAAGCCCAAGACCTGAGGCAACCACACACACAAGGCACTAGAGGCCAACTGAGCAGCCACGGAGGTAGCCATACAGAATTTGGCAACCATAGCAACATCCTAGTTATTCATTAGTCTCAAACCAGTGGACTGTGAAACCCCCTGTCACAATGAATAAACATCAAAAAAAAAGATACCAGAAATACAAAAAACCAAGAAAGTACACCACCAAAAGTTAATAAATCTCAAACTCTAGATCCTATAGAACAAGAAGTCCTTGAAATGACTGACAAGGAATTTCGAGTGATAATTCTAAGGAAACTGAATGAGATAGAAGAAAACACAGCTAGACATCATGATGAAATGACGAAAAGTATACAGGACCTGAAAGAGGAAATATACAAAGAAATCAATGTCCTGAAAAAAAATGTAGCAGAACTTGCTGAACTGAAGAAGTTATTCAGTGAAATAAAAAACACAACGGAGAGTTTAACCATCAGGCTTGTTGAAGTTGAAGAGAGAACCTCTGAACTTGAAGATGGGCTGTTTGAAATAACACAAGCAGACAAAAAGAAAGAAAAAAGAATCAAGGACATGGAAGAAAACCTGAGAGAGATATCAGACAACCTTAATTGCTCAAATATCCAAGTCATGGGTATTCCAGAAGGGGAGGAAAATGGAGATTCCATTGAAAACATATTCAACAAAATAGTGGCAGAAAACTTCCCAGGTATAGGAAAAGTCACAGATCTTCAGATCCAGGAAGCTCAACGATCTCCAAACGTATTCACCCCAAAAAGGCCTTCTCCAAGACATGTCATAGTCAAACGGGCAAAACTCAGAGACAAAGAGAGAATCTTAAAAGCTGCAAGAGAGAAGCGTCAAATCACCTATAAGGGAACCCCAATCCAGCTAACATCAGACTTTTCATCACAAACCCTAAAAACTAGAAAGGAATGGGATGATATTTTCAAAATATTAAAAGACAAAGATTGCCAGCCAAGAATACTCTACCCTGCAAGGCTATCCTTCCGAAATGAAGGGCAAATAGTATATTTCTCAGACAAACAAAAACTGCAGGAGTTTACCACCACACGACCACCCATGCAAGAAATTCTCAAGGGAGTACTGGGTTTGGGTCCTGAAAAATAACTACCACTGCCATAAAAACCCAAGAAAAATCAAAACCCACTAGTATAATAAAAATGGCATTCATGAAGAGAAAACAAGCAAACAAAAAGGCTACCTACAACCTAAGGAACCAACAAACACAGAAAACAAACAGTAAATCAGAAAGCAAGGAACAAAAGACACCTAAGACAACCAAACAACCAATAAAATGCTAGGAATAAATCAACACCTTTCAATAACAAACCTTAATGTAAAAGGCTTAAATTCCCCAATTAAAAGACACAGACTGGCTGACTGGATCAAAAAGGAGGACCCAACTATATGCAACCTACAAGAGACCCACCTCACCCATAAAGATTCACACAGACTAAGAGTGAAAGGATGGAAAAAGATTTACCATGCAAACAAAAAAGAAAAACGAGCTGGAGTAGCTATTCTTATATCTCACAAAATAGACTTTAAACTAAAAACCATAAAAAGAGACAATGAGGGACACTACATAATGATAAAAGGACTGATCCATCAAGAAGACATAACAATCATAAATATGTATGCACCCAATGTTGGAGCAACCAGATTTATAAAACAAACTCTATTAGACCTAAAGAAGGAAATAGACACTAATACCATAATAGCAGGGGACCTGAACACCCCACTGTCAATATTAGACAGATCATCTAGGCAAAGAATCAGTAGAGAAACACAGGATCTAAACAAGACTCTAGACCAATTGGAACTGGCAGATATCTACAGAACATTCCATCCAACAACCTCAGAATATTCATTCTTCTCATCAGCAAATGGATCATTCTCCAGGATAGATCACATATTAGGTCACAAATCAAGTCTCAATAAATTCAAAAAAATTGCAATTATCCCATGTATCTTCTCAGACCACAATGGATTAAAACTAGAAATTAATAACAAACGAAACTCTGGAAACTACACAAACACATGGAAATTAAACAGCATTCTACTTAATGACATATGGGTCCAAGAAGAAATCAAGCAGGAAATCAAAAAATTTATTGAAACTAATGAAAACAATGATACATCATACCAAAACCTGTGGGATACTGCAAAAGCAGTATTGAGGGGGAAATTTATTGCATTAAACGCTCACTTCAGAAGAATGGAAAGATGGCAAGTGAACAACCTAACACTTCACCTTAAAGAACTAGAAAAACAAGAACAATCCAAACCTAAAGTTAGCAGATGGAAAGAAATCATTAACATCAGAGCAGAACTGAATGAAATTGAAAACCAAAAAACAATTCAAAAGATCAACGAAACAAAAAGTTGGTTTTTTGAAAAGATAAATAAAATTGACAAACCATTAGCATGGCTAACAAAAAAAAGAAGAGAGAAGACTCAAATAACAAAAATTAGAAATGAAAAAGGCGATATTACAACTGACTCATCTGAAATACAAGGAATCATTCGAGACTACTATAAACAACTATACGCCAACAAATTTGAAAATCTGGAGGGAATGGATGAATTTCTGGACACACACAAGTTCCCAAAACTGAACCATGAAGACGTAGAAAATTTGAACAGACCAATGACAATAAAGGAGATTGAAGCTGTTATCAGAAGGCTCCCAACAAAGAAAAGCCCAGGACCAGATGGATTCACAGCAGAATTTTACCAAACATTCAAAGAGGAATTGACACCGATTCTTTACAAACTATTCCAAAAGACTGATACGGACACAAATCTCCCAAACTCATTCTATGAAGCAAACATCATCCTGATACCAAAACCAGGTAAAGATATAACCAAAAAAGAAAACTACAGGCCGATATCCTTGATGAATATAGATGCAAAAATCCTCACTAAAATACTAGCAAACAGAATACAGCAACACATATGAAAAATTATCCATCACGATCAAGTGGGATTCATCCCAGGCATGCAAGGTTGGTTCAACATACGCAAATCAATAAATGTGATACACCATATTAATAAACTCAAACACAAGGACTATATGATCATATCTATAGATGCTGAAAAAGCATTTGATAAAGTTCAACACTCATTCATGACAAAGACCCTCTATAAGTTAGGTATACAGGGAAAATATCTCAATATAATCAAAGCCATATATGATAAACCCACTGCCAATATTATCCTGAATGGGGAAAAGCTGAAAGCTTTTCCTTTAAGAACAGGAACCAGACAAGGATACCCACTCTCACCACTCCTATTCAACATAGTGTTGGAAGTACTAGCCAGAGCAATCAGAGAAGAGAAGGAAATAAAGGGCATCCAGATTGGAAAAGATGAAGTCAAACTGTCCCTGTTTGCAGATGACATGATCTTATATATCAAACAGCCTAAAACCTCTACAAAAAAACTGCTAGAATTGATAAATGATTTCAGCACAGTAGCAGGATACAAAATCAACACACAAAAATCAGTAGCATTTCTTTTCTCCAATAGTGAACATGCAGAACGAGAAATCAAGAAAGCCTGCCCATTTACAATAGCCACCAAAAAATAAAATACTTAGGAATTGAGTTAACCAAGGAGGTGAAAAATCTCTATAATGAGAACTACAAACCACTGCTGAGAGAAATTAGAGAGGATACAAGAAGATGGAAAGATATCCCATGCTCTTGGATTGGAAGAATCAACATAGTGAAAATGTCCATACTACCCAAAGTGATATACAAATTCAATGCATTCCCCATCAAAATTCCAAAGACATTTTTCTCAGAAATGGAATAAACTATCCAGACATTTATATGGAACAATAAAAGACCACGCATAGCCAAAGCAATGCTCAGCAAAAAAAATAAAGCTGGAGGCATAACACTACCTGACTTTAAGCTATACTACAAAGCTATAATAACCAAAACAGTATGGTACTGGCATAAAAACAGACACACTGACCAATGGAATAGAATAGAGAATCCAGAAATCAACCCACACACTTACTGCCATCTGATCTTTGACAAAGGCACCAAGCCTATTCACTGGGGAAGGGACTGCCTCTTCAGCAAATGGTGCTGGGATAACTGGATATCCATATGCAGGAGAATGAAACTAGATCCATACCTCTCACCATATACTAAAGTCAACTCAAAATGGATTAAGGATTTAAATATACACCCGGAAACAATAAAACTTCTTAAAGAAAACATAGGAGAAACACTTCAGGAAATAGGACTGGGCACAGACTTCATGAATATGACCCCAAAAGCACGGGCAACCAAAGGAAAAATAAACAAATGGGATTATATCAAACTAAAAAGCTTCTGCACAGCAAAAGAAACAATTAACAGAGTTAAAAGACAACCAACAGAGTGGGAGAAAATATTTGCAAAATATACATCTGACAAAGGATTAATATCCATCATATATAAGGAACTCAAACAACTTTACAAGAAGAAAACAAGCAACCCAATTAAAAAATGGGCAAAAGAGCTAAGTAGGCATTTCTCTAAGGAAGATATCCAAATGGCCAACAGACATATGAAAAAATGCTCAACATCACTCAGCATCCGGGAAATGCAAATCAAAACCACATTGAGATACCATCTAACCCCAGTTAGGATGGCTAAAATCCAAAAGACTCTGAACGATAAATGCTGGCGAGGTTGCGGAGAAAAAGGAAATCTCATACATTGTTGGTGGGACTGAAAAATGGTGCAGCCTCTATGGAAAATGGTATGGAGGTTCCTCAAACAATTGCAGATAGATCTACCATATGACCCAGCTATCCCACTGTTGGGAATATACCCAGAGGAATGGAAATCATCAAGTCGAAGGTATACCTGTTCCCCAATGTTCATCGCAGCACTCTTTACAATAGCCAAGAGTTGGAACCAGCCCAAATATCCATCATCAGATGAGTGGATACGGAAAATGTGGTACATCTACACAATGGAATACTACTCAGCTATAAAAACGAATGAAATACTGCCATTTGCAACAACATGGATGGACCTTGAGAGAATTATATTAAGTGAAACAAGTCAGGCACAGAAAGAGAAATACCACATGTTCTCACTTATTGGTGGGAGCTAAAAATTAATATATAAATTCACACACACACACACACACACACACAAAACTGGGGGGGGGGAAGAAGATATAACAACCACAATTACTTGAAGTTGATACACAAGCAAACAGAAAGGACATTGTTGGGGGGGGAGGGAGAAGGGAGGGAGGTTTTGGTGATGGGGAGCTATAATCAGCCACAATGTATATCGACAAAATAAAATTTTTAAAAAAAAGAAAAGAAAAGAAAAGAAAAGTAAGTTTGCTAGCAATTAATTCTAGAGTTGAAAACTGCAATAATTTAAGTGAAACATTTACTTAGATGGTCTCAACAGTAGATTTGAGATCGTAGGAGAAATAATCAGTGAACGCGAACACAAAAAATTATTCAACTCTCAAGAGTCTTTGTTTATCTGAGAATGACTTTATTTCAACTTCACTTTTGAAAGATAACTTTTCTGCAGATAGAATTCTTTGTCCGCAGTTTTTCTTTTAGCCCTTCTAATATGTCATTCCACTGTCTTCTTCCTCTAGTGTTTCTGAGAAGTCAGGCATTAATTGTATTGTTGTTTCCCCGGACATGGTTTCCCTGAGTCACTTTTCTCTTGCTGTCTTCAAGATTTTCTTTTCATCTGTCTTTCAAGTTTGACTATGATATGTCTGGGTGGGGATCTCTTTGTGTTTATCCTACTTAGGGTTTATTGAGATTCTTGGATCTATAGATTAACAACATGAGATAACTTCAACAAATTCATGGAAAAGTAGGATTAAAAGATAATACAAACCTTTCCATGAACTTTTTGAATTATCCTCAAATTTATCAAATTTGAACATTTTTGGCCATTATGGCCATTATCTCTTCACCTATTTTTTTCTGCCCCTTTCCTCCTGTCCTCTCCCTTTGTGACCACCATTTTTCTATATTGGTATGTTGCCTTGAGGTCTCTGAGGATCTGCTCATTTTTCCTCAATTCTTTTTTCTCTCTCATCTTCAGGATTGGATAATTTTTATGATCTATACTATTTTTATGATCTATTTTTCTAATCCTGATTATTTCTTCAGCCATCTCAAATCTACTGTTGAGATTATCGAAGTAAATGTTTCACTTAAGTTATTGCAGTTTTCAACCCTAAAATTTCCATTTGGTTCTTTGCAATATTTCTGGTTGTTTTTACAATTCCCTAGTTTCAAGTCATAATTATATTTTGTTTCAATTTCTTAATCATAATTTTCTTTAATTCTCTAAACATATTTAAAAGAGCTGCCTTGAAGTCTTGTCTGCAAATTCAACATCTGGATCCACTTACGGACAGCTTCTGTTGACTGTTTTCCCTCTGAATATGGGTTGTATTTTCTTATTTGTATATATATCTCATATCTTCTGTTGAAAACTGGTCAGTTTTGATAATATATTGTAGCACCTTTAGATTCTGATTTTTTTCCCCCTGAGAGTTGTTTTGTTTTTAGTAACTTGCCTGAACTTAATTTATGGAATGTGTCTCCCCCATAGCACAAGGGACACTGATATCTCTGCTCAGTTTTTTTTAATTGAAGTTTTTATTTTGAGATAATTTTAGATTTGCATGCAGTTTTAAGAAATAATACAGAGAGATGCCATGTGCTTTTGCCCAGTTTTCCCCAATGGTAATATCTTGTAAAACTATATATCACAACCAGGATATTGATAGTCAAAACACAGAACAGTTCCATCACCATAAGGACCCTTCCTGTTGTCTTTTTATAGCCATGCCTCACACCTCATCTCTAACTATGGACAACTGTTAAGAAATGTTCTCCAATTCTATAATTTTGTCATTTCAGGAAAGTTATGCAAGTGGAATCATGCAATATGTGGCCATTTGAAAGTGGTTTCTTTTACTTAACATAATTCCTTTGAGATTCTCCCTAGTTGTTGTACATATCAGTAGTTCATTCATTTTTATTACAGATCTGCCTTCCCTGGTATGAATGCACTGCAGTTTGTTTAACCATTCAGCATCAAAGAACATCTGGGGTTGTTTCCAGTTTTGGGCTATTATGAATAATGTTGTTATAAACACTCATGTACAGGTTTTTCTGTGAAAATACATTTTCATTTCTCTGGGATAAATGCCCTGAAGTATAACTTCTTGAATGGTAATTGCAAATCTTCAGCTTTATAAGAAATGCCACACTGTTTTCCAGAGTAGCCGTACCATTTTACATTCCCACCAGTAACGTATGTGTAATTCAGTTTCTCTATTTTCTCACCAGGATTTGATGTTGTCACTAATTTCTATTTTAGCAATTTTGATAGGTATGTAGTGATGTTTCATTGTGGTTTTAATATTCATTTCCCTAACGGCTAAAAATATTGAAAATCCTTTTATGTGCTTTTTTGCGATCTGCATATCCTTTTGAGTGAAAATCTGTTCACGTCTTTTGCTCATTTTTTAACTGAATTTTTTGTTTTTTACTGTTGAGTTTTGAGAGTTCTTTACATGTCCTAGATAGTAGTACTTTGTTGTCCTATGATATATGACTTGCAAACAGTTTCTCCAAGTCTGTAACTTGTCTTTTCATTGTCTTAAGAGTGTCTTTCGCAGAGCAAGAGTTTTGACGAGGTCCAATTTGTCAATTTTTCCTTTTATGGATTGTGCTTGTGATGCCAAGTCTAAGGATTCTTTGCCTAGCCCCAGATTATGCAAATTTTAATGTTTTTTCCTAAAAGTTTTATAGTTTTATATTTAAGTCCATGATCCATTTTTAGTTAATTTTGCATAATGTGAGAGACTTAGGTCAAGGTTCTTCTTTTTTTGTCTGCAAATGTTCAAATAAATGCTCCAGAACAATTTGTTGAAAAGACTAACCTTCCTCTGCTGAATTGCTTTTGCACCTTTGTCAAAAATCAGATGGGCAGATTTGCGTGGGTCTGTTGGGAAAATAGAATAGTTTGGCCAGGGCCCTCATCTTGGGTCCAGTTGGGTGTGGTCCAGCACGCCCATTGTAAGCAAATTGTGTGTGTGTGTGTGTGTGTGTGTGTGTAGTTAGTGTGCATGCACACCAATGTATCTTTTTAGTTTTGTTGCTATTCTTGTGTTCTTCAGAGGGGGGGGAGAGGGAGAGGGAGACAGGTAGAGAGGAGTTTTAATGAAGCAGGTGAGCGTCTGCCTCGGGTGTCTACCCAGCACAGCCATGCTTTCCAACCTATGGCTCCAAGGACCTTTTGGCTGGTTACCTAGTTCATAGACCTGTGTGAAGGGGTCTGGTGACCCAGCCTGGCATATGAAGGGTTTGTGACCCAGTCTTCAAATGGGCTTGAGAGGTCTGGGAGCTCCAGACCCAGCCCTAGCTCAACAATCGGCCCAGTCAGTGCAAGATTACTGGCAGGTAAAAGAGCCCAACAACTAGTGTGGTTGCCTAGCTTTACAATTGGCATCATGAACAGGATTAAGAGCACTACAATTGGTGATGTCAACGGGATTCCAGACATTAGCTTAGCAGTAGTTTCACAATTGGCGTAGTTGGCAAGATTAAGAGCACCACGTTGGCATAGGATTCTGAGCAGATACAGGAGCCAAAAGCCCTTGAAAGAAGGAGGAAATGTGGCTACTTTTGAATATGTTCTGCCCTATGGCCACCTTCCTGTTGACCAGGATCTGGTTGTTGCTCACTGTACTGCAAGACAGCATAGACCAAGTACTACAATGTAAAACCCCTTGGGAGGTGGAGGAAATGTGTCTATCTTTGAGCATGTGGTGTCCAGTGGCCACTTTTCTGCTGACTGGAGCCTGGCTGCTGATCATTGTGCTGCAAACTGATCAAGATTTGTGGCAGAAAGCAGAGTCCTTGGAAGCAAGGATGATTATCCTGGAGGATGACATGCAGCAACTGGCCACTCCTGCCTCTCACACCAGGGAAGATGACCAACCCAGTGGTGAGTTGGGGAAAACTGTGCATCTCCAGGCACGACCTGTTGTGCATGAGAAACTGAGACAGTAAAGCAGCAGAAACAGGGAGAGCCCCTGGCAGCTGCAACTGTGAGATCTAGGTGTAATGTGCTCTAGAGACTATGTAGTAATGCATGCTCTGTTTGTCTGAAGGCAAAAGGCTCAGAGGGTGCCCCTTAAACCCAATGGCTCAACAGGTGCCGTAAAACCTGAGAAAAGAATGTCACATGCAGATGGGCAGATGACCCGAGGAAGGGTGCCCCTGAAGAATTTCAAGTATATTTTCACCTGGTGAAAGGTGGAAAAGTTAGTCTCCATTACCACATGCCTGTCTCAGTGACAGCAGTTACAGGAGAGCCACAGATATGCACAGGGGCAGGGCAGCCACTCCTTGATGGACTGGGTGAATGCAGCTGTTTGAACTGTGGGCAAACGCTGCAAGACTGCCTGAGACTGAGTGAGTAGCCAGTGTAAGCAAAGCTGATTGAAGTAATTCAAACGCCAGAATGTAAAAGGGAAGCAGAGCATAAAGATTTGGAAAATTTGTAGCCTGGCCATGCGGTAGAGAAGCAGAGAGCAGGAGAAAAATGCAAGGGTGAAGCAGATAAACTGTTTGCTAAAGACATTATCTTGGAGATGAGGCAGCCAGATGCTAAGAGCCAAGACAATGGGGAAAAAAGCCCTAAACGCATGTGAGAAGTCTGGAAGGATGTCCCACCCATCACAGGCCCTGAGGGCATTTGAGAAGTTTGTGAGAGCACCCTCCCATCCTAGAACTGAGTTGTCCTGGAGGGCAGACCTGAGGTGTCATTGCCCTCGGCAAACTGCTCCCTGCACCCCAGCCACTCTGGCTGGAGCAATCCTGCCTTAGCACCTCTGAAGAAAAAAAGCCAAAAACCTTGGTGGCGTTCATGTTGTGTTAAGTTTGCAGGCCAGCAGTATGTGAGAGCAGTGGAGGTGTGGCAGGCTCCACCTAGATTTCGGAATATGTATGAATAAGCTGGGGGACTCAGGCGGAGACCTGCTGCAGGGGTGGAGCCACTGCAGAGGTCATCTACAGAGCAATGTGGAGCAGAAAAGTGGGGTCAGAGCCCCCATAGAGAACCCCCACTGAGGAAATGTCTAGTGGAGCCAGGCTGGTGGGACTGCCGCCAGGAGCCCAGAACCATGGGGCTGCTGGCAATGTGCAGTGCTGGCCTGGAAAAGCCGCAGGCACCAGGCTGCACTTGGCAAAGCTGTAGGAGCAAGGTTGCCCAACAGTTTAGGGGTCCGGGTGCCCCAGTGTGCTTAACGTTTGCCCTGTTCAGGTTTTGGATTTGTTTGGGGCTTGTTTTTCCTTTCTATTCCTCTCTTCTAGAATGGGAACGTGTACCCAATGTCTGTCCCACTGTATATTGGAATTAGATAAACTTGTTTTTGACTCTTTACAGGTTCACGGCTGGAAGGACTTTTGCTTTTGGTCTCAGAGGAGACTTTGGACTTTGGACATTTGAGTTGGTGCTGCAACAAGCTAAAGATTTTGGGGACTGGGATGGAATGTGTAATATGTGAATGTAAAGGTCATTTATCCTCACTAAGGGACCATTGCAGAAGATTCTGAACACGTAGATTGTACGGCGAAGATCCTGAAGGGGTGGATTGTTGGGAAAATAGAATAGTTTAGTCAGGGCCCTTGCCTCGGGTCCAGCTCAGTGTGGTTCAGCACGTCCATTGTAAGCAAATTGTGTGTGTGTGTGGAGTTAGTGAGCATGCACGCCAATGTATCTTTTTAGTTTTATTGCTATTCTTGTGTTCTTCAGGGGGAGGGGGTGAGGGAGAGGGAGAGAGTTTTAGTGAAGTAGGTGGGCGGGCATCTGCCTCAGGTGTCTGCCCGGCGCAGCCATGCTTCCCAACCTATGGCTCCAAGGACCTTTTGGCAGGTTACCTAGCTCACAGACCTGCGTGAAGGGGTCTGGTGACCCAGACTGGCATGTGTGGGGTCTGGTGACCCAGCCTGGCATATGAAGGGTTTTTGACCCAGTCTCTGAATGGGGTCTGGCAACTCCAGACCCAGCCCTAGCTCAACAATCAGCCCAGTCAGGATTACTGGCAGGTAGAAGAGCCCGACAACTAGCGTGGTCACCTAGCTTTACAACTGGCATCACAAACAGGATTAAGAGTGCTACAATTGGCGATGTCAGCAGGATTCCAGACATTAGTTTAGCAGTAGCTTCACAGGGTCTATTTCAGGGTTCTCTATCCTGTTTCATTGGTCTATGTGTCCATTCTTGCACCAATACTATACTATCATCATTACTAAAACTATAGTAAGCCTTAGTATCAGGTAGAGTAATCCCTCTCACTTTTTTCTTCTTTTCCAAGATTGTTTCCGCTATTCTAGAACCTGTGCCTTTCCTTTCAAATCTTAGAATAAGCTTGTCTATGTCTACAAAAAGACTCTTGCCAGGATTTTGATAGGAACTGCATTAAACCTATAAATCAATTTGGCAAGAACTGACATCTTCACTATGTTGAGTCTTCCAATCCATGAACACAATACATCCTTCCATTAATTTAGATCTCTGATTTATTTCATCAGTGGTTTGTAGCAGTCAGCATACAAGTTCTGTATATGCTCTGTTAGATGCATACCTAAGTATGTTTAAGTGATTGTAAATGATATTGTATTAAAATTCTGGTTTCCATTTTTTGTTGAAAACTGGACATTTTCTTCTATCTCTTCTGTGATTTTTTTTATTGTAACACAGTTGATGGTACATATCTGCGGGGTAGGGGGTTGAATATCAATACCTGTATGTAATATGTGATGCTCAAATCAAGACATTCAACATTATGTAATGTAACCATTTCTCGTGGCCCTTTACCAATCCCTCCCTTATTCTCCTCCCCCCTCTCCCTTTCTCACCCCTGGTAACCTCAGTTCTGTTCTCTCCCTTTGAAAGGAGGTTATAGAGAGGGAGGGGTCAAGATGGCAGAGTACTCAGTTCCTGGTGTCGCTCTCTCCCACATAGTGACAAATTTGCAGCTTTTGAGGAGCCGTGACACAGGACCTGAAATCTGTGCTGGAATGGACAGGAGCTGCCTGTCGCAGGACCCCAGTTCAGGTTGCTCCCCATTTCGTGGAGAGGCTTTAGAGCTTTGGGACCAACACCCCCCAAGTCTGCCAGCCAGAGAAGGCAGGCGGGGCCAGGGCGGGACTTCCAGTACAGGGTGTCCCATCTCCATGAGCGATCTGAGAGGCACGGGCTCCCAAGCCCGAACCAGATGAGCCGGTGAAGGCTGACGGGGTGGGAATTTCAGCCCAGGCCATCCCGTCTCTGTGAACGGCCTGAGAGGCTCCGGAATCCTAAGCCCCGAGTCAGACGAGCTGGTGAACGCAGGTGGGGCAGGACTTCTGGTGCAGGCCTTCCATCTCTGTGAGCAACCTGAGAGGCACAGGCTCACAAGCCCTAAGCCTGAGAAGCCAGTGAAGGTAGGTGGGGTGGGACTTCCAGTCCAGGCTAGTTTCTGCTGTCCAGAAGCAGCAGACCCTTCAGGACCCAAGCCAGACATCAGGGTGAAACAAGTGAACCGTGATACTCCGGCCACAATGACAAAACACCAAAGGAAAGAAACCAGAAATATGAAACATCAAGAAAGTACATCACCACCAAAGGAAATTAATAACTTACAAGTGCTAGATCCTATAGAACACGAAGTCTTTGAAATGACAAACAAGGAATTTAGAGTAACTATTATAAGGAAACTAAATGAGATATAAGAAAACTCAGTGAAACAACATAATGAGATAAGAAAAAACATACAGGATCTGAAAGAAGAAACGTACAAAGAAATCAACGCCTTGAAAAAGAATGTAGCTGAGCTTTTGGAGCTGAAGGATTCATTCAATTAAATAAAAAATACAACAGAGAGTCTAACCAGCAGACTTGAACAAGCAGAAGAGAGAATTTTCGACCTCGAAGACAGGCTGTTTGAATTATCACAGGCAGACCAGAAAAAAAAAAAATTGAAGAAAATTTAAGAGAGACAACTGACAATCTTAAGCGCTCAAATATCCAAGTCATGGGTATTCCATAAGGGAGGAAAAAGGAAATGGCATTGAAAACATACTCAATGAGATAATAGCAGAAACCTTCCCAGGTATTGGGAAAGTCACAGATCCCCAGATTCAGGAAGCACAAAGATCACCAAACACATTCAACCCAAAAAGGTCCTCTCTAAGACATGTGATAATCAAACTGACAAAAATCAAAGACAAAGAGAGAATCTTAAAAGCTGTAAGAGAGAAGCAGCAAGTCACTTATGAGGGAGCCCCAATCAGAATAACATCACACTTTTCATCAGAAACTCTAAAAGCCAGAAAAGAATGGGATGATATATTTAAAACACTGAAGGAAAAAAATTGCCAGCCAAGAATACTTTACCTAGCAGGCTATCCTTTCAAAATGAAGGACAAATAGTATATTTCTCAGACAAACAAAAACTGCAGGAGTTCACTACCACACCACCAGCCCTACAAGAAATTCTCAAGGAAAGAACTGGGTATGATACCACAAAAACAACCATCACTACCATGAATACACAAGAAAGAACAGTACCTACCAGCAAAACAAAAATGGTAACAAAAGAGAAAAAAAATAGTTTACCTATCATCCCAAGAAACCAACACATACAGAAGACAAACAGAAAATCAGATAGAAGGGAACAAAAGATACTTAAGATATCTAAACAAAAATCAGTATAATGCTAGGAGTAAACCAATGCCTTTCAATAATAACTCTGAATGGAAAGGGACTAAATTCCCCATTCAAAAGACACAGACTGACTGACTGGATTAAAAAGATGGACCCAAGAATATGCTGTCTCCAAAAGGCTCACCTGACCTGTAAAGACACAAATAGACTAAGAGTGAAAGGATGGAAAAAGGTATATCATGGAAGTAGAAATGAAAAATGAGCTGGAGTAGCTATTCTTATGTCAGATAAAATAGACTTTAAAGCAAAAACCATTAAAAGAGAAAAAGATAGCCAATACATAATGATAAAAGGATCTATCCATCAAGAAGACATAACAATCATAAATATATATGCACCTAATGTCAGAGCAGCCAGATTTACAAAGCAAACACTATTAGATATAAAAAAAGAAATAGACACTAACACCACAATAGTGGGGGACCTGAACACCCCACTCTCATCATTAGACAAGTCATCTAGGCAAAAAATCAACAGAGAAACACAAGATCTAAACAATACTTTAAACCAATTGAATTTGGCAGATAGCTACAACCACCCAACAACCTCAGAATATTCATTCTTGTCATCAGCACATGGAACATTCTCCAGGATAGACCACATGTTAGATCACAAAGCAAGTCTTAACAAATTCAAAGAAACTGGAATTATCCCATGTATTTTTTCTGATCACAATGGATTAAAATTAGAAATCAATAATAAACAAAACTCTGAAAACGATACAAACTCATGGAAATTAAACAACATTCTACTTATTGACATGTGGGTCCAAGAAGAAATTAAACAGGAAATCAGAACATTTCTTGAAATGAATGAAAATAATGACACATCATACCAAAACCTATGGGATACTGCAAAAGCAGTTTTAAGGGGGAAATTGATTGCATTAAATGCTTACTTCAGAAGAATGGAAAGATGGCAAATAAATAACCTAACTCTTCACCTTAAAGATCTAGAAAAACAAGAACAATCCAAACCTAAAGTTAGTAGACCGAAAGAAATAATTAAGATCAGAGCAGAACTAAATGAAATAGAAACACAAAAAACAATATAAAAGATCAATGAAACAAAATGTTTGTTCTTTGAAAAGATTAATAAAACTGACAAACCTTTAGCAAGACTAAGAAGAGAGAAGACCCAAATAACAAAAATTAGAAACAAAAAAGGTGATATTACAACTGACACCTCAGAAATACAAGGAATCATTAGAGCCTACTATAAACATCTATTTGCCAACAAATTTGAAAATCTGGAAGAAATGGATAAACTTCTGCATGCATACAAATTACCAAAACTGAGCCAAGAAGACATAGAAAATCTGAACAAACCAATAACAATAAAAGAGACTGAAGCTGTTATCAGAAGGCTCCCAACAAGGAAAAGCCCAGGACCGGACAGGTTCACTGCAGAGTTCTACCAAATCTTCAAAGAGGAACTGATACCAATTCTCCACAAACTGTTCCAAAAGATTGAAACAGAGGCCATTCTCCCAAACTCATTCTATGAGGGAAATATCACCCTGATACCAAAACCAGACAAAGATACATCAAAAATAGAAAACTATAGGCCAATATCCTTGATGAATATAGATGCAAAAATCCTCAATAAAATACTAGCTAACCATACAGCAACACATATGGAAAATTATACACCATGATCAAGCGGGATTCGTCCCACAGATGCAAGGTTGGTTCGACAAACACAAATCAATTAATGTGATACACCACATTAATACAAGCAAAGACAAAAACCACATGATCATCTCTATTGACACTGAAAAAGCATTTGACAAAATTAGACATCCTTTCATGATAAAGACTGTCTATAAGTTAGGCATAGATGGAAAGTATCTCAATATAATTAAAGCCACATATGATAACCCACTGCCAGTATCATCCTGAATGGGGAAAAGCTGAAAGCTGCTTTTTTAAAAACAGGAATTAGACAGGATGCCCACTCTCACCACTCCGATTCAACATAGTGCTGGAAGTACTAGCCAGAGCAATCAGAGAAGAGAAGGAAATAAAAGAGCATACAGATTGGAAAGGATGAACTCAAGCTGTCCCTTTCTGTAGATGATATGATCCTATATATTGTACAGCCTAAAGCTTCTATAAAAGAACTCCTAGAGTTGATATATGATTTCAGCAACATTGCAGGGTACAAAATCAACACACAAAAATCAGTAGCATTTCTATACTCCACCAGTGAACATGCAGAAAAAGAAATCAAGAAAGCTAGCCCATTTACAATAGCCACCAAAAAAAATAAAATATTTAGGAATAAAGCAGTCCAAAGATGTGAAAAATCTCTACGAAGAGAATTACAAACTACTGTTGAGACAAATTAAAGAGGACCCAAGAAGATGGAAAGATATCCCTTGCTCTTGGATTGGAAGTACTGACATTGTGAAAATGTCCATATTACCCAAAGTGATCTACAAATTCAATGCAATCCCCATCAAAATTCCAATGACATTTTTCTCTGAGATGGAGAAAGCTATCCAGACATTTATATGGAACAACAAAAGACCATGCACAGCCAAAGCAATACTGGGCAAAAAAAATAAAGCTGGTGGCATAACACTACCTGACTTTAAACTATATTACAAAGTTATAATAACCAAAACAGCATGGTACTGGCATAAAAACAGACACAAGGATCAATGGAACATAATAGAGAACCCAGAAATTAACCCATATGCCTATAGCCATCTGATTTTTGACAAAGGCAGCAAGTCTACATACTGGGGAAGAGACAGCCTTTTCAACAAATGGTGCTGGGAAAACTGGATAATCATATGTAGGAGAATGAAACTAGACCCATATCTTTCACCATATACCTAAATCAACTCAAAAGGGATTAAAGAATTAAAAATACATCCTGAAACAATAAAACTCCTTAAAGAAAACATAGGGGAAACACTCCAGGAAATAGGAGTGGGTACAGAATTCACAAATAGGACCCAAAAAGCACAAGCAACTAAAGGTAAAATAAACAAATGGGATTATATCAAACTAAAAAGCTTCTGCACAGCAAAAGAAACAATAAACAGAGTAAAAAATACAACCAAGAGAGTGGGAGAAAATATTTGCTAAATATACATGTGACAAAGGATTAATATCCAGAATATAAAAGGAACTCTATCAACTTTAAAACAAAGAAACAACTGAATTAAAAAATGGGCAAAGGAGCTGAACAGACATTTCTAAAAGAAAGATATATGAATGGCCAACAGACACATGAAAAAGTGCTCAATATCACTCAGCATCCAGGAAATGCAAATCAAAACTACACTGGGATACAGTCTCAGTCCAGTTAAGATAGCTAACATCCAAAACACTGAGAATGATAAGTGCTAGAGAGGTTGCGGAGAAAAAGGAACTCTTATCCACTGTTGGTGGGGCTGCAAAATGGTGCAGCCTTTATGAAAAATGATATGGAGTTTCCTCAAACAATTACAGACAGATCTACCACATGATCCAGGGATCCCACTGCTGGGAATATACCCAGAACGGAAATCATCATGCCAATTGGATACCTGTACTCCCATGTTTATTGCATCTCTATATACAATAGCCAAGAGCTAGAACCAGCCCAAATGTCCATCATCTGATGAGTGGATAAGGAAACTGTTGTATTCTGTTCCACACAATGGAATACTACTCTGATATAAAAAAGAACAAAATACTACCATTCGCAACAACATGGATGGACTTAGGGAAAATTATATTAAGTGAAACAAGTCAGGCATAGAAAGAAAAATACCACATGTTCTCACTTATTTGTGGGAGCTAAAAATTAATAAATAAATAAACACACAAACAAATAAAGTGTGGCGGGAAGAAGACAGAATAACCACAAAAATTCCTTGAACTATTTAAGTCAAGTGTACAGATACAATGGGTGGCGGGGTCGAGAGGAACAAGTAAAGGGGCATGAAAATCAAGTACAATGTATTTTTAGAAGTAAAACTAAATTAAACTAAAAAAAAAAGTACATTATTATTGTGATTGTTGTTTCTTTCTCTTTTGTTTATGTTTTAGCTCCCACTTATGAGGTGTGGTATTTCTCTTTCTGTGCCTGGCTCATTTCACTTAACATTAGATAATATACTGTAGCAATTTCAGATTTTGATTTCTCCTCCTGAAGGTGGTAGTGGTTGTTTTGTTTTGTTTTTAGTAAATTATCAAGACTCCACCTGTAGAATCTGTCTCCTCCATGGAATGTGGCTCATAATGTCCCTGGCTCAGGTTTTTTAAATTTATATTTACATTTTTTATAAAATAATCTCCCTAGAGGGAGGAGGGAGGGAGGTTTCGGTGATGGGCCACAATAATCAACCACATTGTATATCGACAAAAAAAAAAAAAAAAAAAAATCTCCCTAGTGATTGCCCCAGTTCTGCACAGCACAGTATACAGACAATGACTTCTCAGAGGTTCTGCTCAAACACCTTCAGCCAATACGGCTTTCACCTTTTGCCAAAGGATCTGTTGGGGGAGGGAAGAAGCCGATTCAAACTTCAGTCCATTTCCACCTCTGTCCTAGGTTTCACTTTCTAGACAGAGCTTGAGCCTTCTTGGGTCCCCATTGTGTGCACCCACCTCCCAGCCAACCGGGGATGTGCAGAGAGCTTGATTAGCCCTCTCTGGTTCTCTCTGTTCCAGGATTCCACTGCTAAATTTCTTAGTCCATTGGTCCTCCTCCCTGCCCCAAGAGGAACTGCAACCTCAGGCCAGCAGGGCTGCAGGCTGTCCCCTTTCACATCCTACCAAGTTGGATATTTTCATGGAGCATGGGATTTTCCTCCTCCCTCCAAGTCAAGTCCAACAAGGAAGCTGCTAGTTTTCACAGACAGCCCCCACCCCCACCCCCAGTGCACCATGAGCTCAGGGCGGGGGAGGAAATGGAAGCAGCTCTAGGCAGGAACACCCCCGACTCCCATTCTTCTTTCCTGAGTTCAGAAGTTTTTCCATAAATAAATCCTTCGCAATTATTTTTGTTCGCCTGTGGCCAACTTCCAGAGCCCTGATATGGTTGGTTTTGACTATTTTGTCCTATTTAATAGCTGCCTAGCACTTTGCCAGATATACCCAGACATGCCTGAGTCCTTCAGTGCTGTGACACAGCTTGGGACTCAGTCCCTGCGCTTCCAGCTATAGCCCTAATGGATTAGGCAGCCTTCTTTAACTGAAGCCCTCCACTCAAATGCAGGTCCCCCTGTTCTGGTGAGGGAAGGCTCAGAAAATGTTAGGTTTGCCTATGGAGAGGCCCCAACACCTCTAGGGTAGTAATATGCAGTAATACACGTCTAGGGTGGCCTACACACAGCCCAGCAGAGGGGGTGGGGCCAGTCAATCCATAAGGTGTGGACACCTGTATTTAAAAATTAGGCTGCACGCAGATGCTGATTTAGCACACAGGTTGATGTCGCTGTCCTCCCTTGGAGTGCTGGCTGGGTGGTCAGGTGTCACATGTGGGTTACACAGTCTGGCAGAAGGAGTAGTCGTTACTCACAGTGTTGAGAGAAGCACCCGCCCACTCTCATTTCCTTTCTGCATATCAAGAGGTATCCAGTTTATATGAACTCTATTAAGGAGAGCCATGAGTTTCTAGTTTTGAACTAACTAATTATCTAGTTTTAAACTGTCACCTCATACACAAATGGGTTTAAAGACTCTTCCAAATAAATCACTTATTAAAAATAATACTCAAGTACAAGCAAATGACAACATAACAGCAAACTGACCCTCCTCCTACTAGGTCTTCTCAGTCCTGTAAGAAGATAAATATGATGGTGCTTTAATCAGATCTGACAAGAAGTTATCCAGAAAATCCAAAAAACGCCATCCAGAAAACGTCAAATTTACAAGACCTCAATTTGAAACACAGATTGACAAATTCTCTCATGAGGATGAGCCTCTCCCACCCCAAACCCTTTATGTGGCTTTAGATATTAGCCAACGACATCCTGACATCATCTCAATTGCTAAGGCATTCTAAACATCTGTATTTCATGCTTCTATTTTTAGAAACATTTTATTAGGCACATGATAGAGTGCATGTACATGGCATTGAGCAGATTTGAATTTACTGTGTGCACTAAAATTCATCACCTTACAATCCCACTGGTCTCGGGGGTCCCATGCTCATGCCCCTGCCACCGTGCCAGCCCAGGACTCTGTCAGGGGGCTGGTGAGTCCCAAGCACCCTCTCCCCCTGGCTCCAGTCAGGGGTCATGCAGCTTTGGGGCTGGACTTGAAGGCTAAGAACTCAAACATAACCAGTGGACTGCTCCCTGAACCCCATGGCAGGTTGGGCAGCCACCACATCACTCTCCTGTGACAGTCCCAAGGTGCCGGCATTACCAATGGGGGCTCAAGACTGCAAATGGGTGGCATCCTGTCCCTCTACATTCCCATCAGGCAGGTCATAAGAAATGTCATCTTTCACATAGTTTGGTCTGTACAACGGAGCAGGTTACTGGTGGAAAACTGCACCATTAACTTCTGACTTCTCCAGGGACTGAAGCAGGGTGTAAACAGGACAGTGGCCAGGGCTGGTGAGCCCAGCTCCAAGCAGGCTGACTCTAAGCCTCCACAGTCACAGATAGCATTTGTCATCTCAGGCTTCACATATTGTGTTCATTTAATCTTCACAAGAACCCTGAGAAATGAATGCTATTATTAGCCCTATTTTTACAAACGAGGAAAGGGGGCACAAAGTACAGATGAAATTTGCCCAAGGTTACCCAAGAGAAAAGTGTCAGTGCCAGATTTTGAACCTGGGCCAGCCAGCTCCTAATCCCAAACCCAACCTCCTCATTACTACGCTCTCTTGCCTCCCCAAAAGCTACGACCTGTCCATGACTCAGCAACTAGTAATTGCTAGCACTAGAACTTGCCACCAGGGAGAAAAGCACCACCATTTGCATGAAATAAGGAATGCATGTTGCAGGATTACAGAGTTGGGGCTTAAGATACACAAAGGTGTTCTCTGCAGAGTCCCCATCTAATCACCACCACCACCCCCCCCTCTTCATCCACTTGGTGCCAACACTTTCAGATTCTGGGCAGACCATCTCAAGGACTTTTTTTTTTTTTTTTTTTTTTTTTTTTGCCTTATTTGCCTTACTTAAGATTTTTAACATCTCTCATTTTCCCAGAGTCCAACCCAGGCCAAAAAGCCTGGGGAGACACTTCACTTTGTTAGTTCTCATCTACAAATGTCACTGCCACTAAAAGTTGCATATCCCACATTCTCTAGATATTGCACATTCTGGCCACTCTCTTGGCTTTCCACTGTGCGTTTTTGGCTTATTGTAACTGGTTCATACCACTATTACCCCATGAATCATCCAACACAGGCCACTCACCTCTTCAAGTACACAGCAGGTTTCTGTTGCACCAACTTTATAGGTAGAATTTCTTACACCCCCGAGTATAGTATCTGGGGTTGGCAAAAACGTACTTGATAGTAGGTGAGATCAGTTACTCCCTCTTCTAGTTCCCATGGCATCCCGTGCATTGCTAGTGTGTGGGGCGGAGGCAGGGAGTTGCAGAAAATAGGTTGAGGATAAGAAGTCTACCACTTGTCTCCCAGGCTCAGTGCCTGTCCAGGTGGACCCGAACTTCCTCACATGCCCGATGGACATCTTTGGGGCAGGGCTGCCTCCTGGAGCCATCCCCCTCCTTCTGAAGGGCAAGGGACAGGGCAGTACCTCAGAAGCCCCCTGCATCATCTTGAGGGGCGGGCCATCAGGCAAACCAGGGAGGAAGAGGCATAGATCACAGCTGGTGGGCTTGGCCTGCAGGGCCCAGGGACCACCGCTGCCCTAAGTGCCCAGGGTCAGCTGAAAGTCAACAGCTGAGGCTACTGGGAGTCTTTCAGTCTTGGGCACAGTGCTGGAGCCCTGGTTTTCAACAGGGTGATGCCACCTCGAGGGAACACTCTGGAAATTTGGGGGGGTTGGTCATCACAATAAAAGTGACCCACTCCTGGGATGCAAACATCAGCAATACAGAGATTTGTCACGGGTTCCACACGGCTTCCAGTGTCTTATCCAGCATTCATGTAGAGATGAAAAATGTGTATAATCATTTGAGCCTGGAACCTAACTTAACTCTGTTTTGCACAAAGTATTTTTTGCAGTTTTAACATACATTGTATTTTCCAGGAATGCAAGTAAATTGAAGGAAGAGTGTACTTTGTTTTGTTGGGAAACTTACCAACAAAAACCACATCTCCAGCAGCCTTGTCACAGAAGTGGCCATTCACCCCCACCTGTCACTCTGCAGGCAGGGCTGTCCCATTCAGAGACCCTCTCTTAGGCACAAACATCACCTGCCATCACATTGTCATCACTTGGTAGATAACAATATCTTTTTCTTTTTTTAATCACTTCAGATAATATCTTTTTAGGATAATACAAGTTTTTAAAAGAGGCTGGGTCTGATTAGGTTGAGCTCAAGGAGCGAGAGAAGGCTGGGATATCCCCGGTGCCAGCATGAGTGGCCCTGGGGCAGCACTGGAGCAGGACAGTGGCCAGGCAAGCCCCACAGTCGGGACGTGCTGTAATGCAGACACCAAGATCTGGCTGATGATCAGAAGGGTTTTCCAGATCCAGGATGCAATCTGAGATCCAGGCTGGAGATGAAGGGCTTGGGAGCGATGAACTATAGGATGGAGAGAGCATTTAAAGACACCGAGACATTAAGAGCAGCGTCTTCCCTGTGCTCTTCCGTGTGTCTTTCTCCTTAGATTAATGGCTTCTTCATTTCTAAAATGAAGACCTTGTCAACATGATTTCCAGATGTCAGCCTCCACAGCTCTGAGACCTGGAAAGATTATAACCTGCTAAAAATGACAAAACTAATTCTTTTTGTTTTTAGCAGTTGGCAGGGACAGCTCTTGATAGCTAGAATGTTAGCGTTCAGACTCAGAAATCTCTCTGCTGTAAGGGATCTCACAGATTATCCCAATCAGTGTTTCTGAGACTACTACTCTCCACTTGGGGTCCAGGCCATCAATTCAGTGGTCACACCCAGTGTTTTAATTAAACAAGAGACTCAAACATCAGCACGTGTCATCTGCAATGAGGGGACTATCATTTCATGAAATTTGTCTTGGTTATACACGCATCCTTTCAGAGACGGGTCCTCATACAACCAACAATTGGTAAGCAGCCATGACACACAGCATCACAGTTCATGGAAGAGAAAGCCTGGGGAGACACTCTCCACTTTGTTAGTTCTCACCTACAAAGGGCAACCAGAGGTGGCTCACCAGCAGCACTCTTGGTCACCTCCACTTACCATTTCATTACACGAGACATTTACTGTGTGCCAGACCCTGTTCTGAGAACCCCATATTAACCTGCTGAGCCCTACTGCATTAATGTGGGTACCATCACCCCTACTTTCCAGATGACAAAATGGGCAAAGAGAGGTTAAGCCACACAGCCCCAGCCACATGGCCTGCAGGAGCTGAAGCCTGGCTCCCCCCAGCCATGCTGCGCCTCAGTGCAGACAATGCTCTTCCTGGGCCAGTCAGTGGAGGGCCCTGCCCTGCATGGCTCTCATGTGCCATCCCTCTGGCGCCACTCTGGCAGCAGCCTGAAGGAACCTTGTCCCCAGGTGGGGAGGCAGATCCCCGACCAACTCCTATTCCCCAGCTTGCAACGAGCCAGGGGCCCTGAGCACAGCCCCTGCCTTCCGAATGGAAGGCCTGGTCCACAACTCCCCACTTTCCTTCTGTGACCACCCTAACCAGATGTCACATCCATCACTCTCTATCCTGGTGACCCTCATCCCCTCACTCTCAGCCATTAGCTTATAGATACATTTATGTGTTCGTGGACTGTCTCCCCCACAAGAGGTCAAGTCCATGAGGACAAACGCTCTATGAGCTGCTGTATCCCCAGCTCCCTGGACAGTGACAGGCAGAGAAGAGGAACCAAGAAATACTTGTTACTGCCTAAGCAGAAGAGTTTGGAGGACAGAGGCTGAGACTGAACCCCGTAATCCCCCTGGACAAAGCACAACTTACTACCATCTATTCTCACAATTTTCAAACCACTCTCATTCACCCAGGTTGACAACCGGTACAGTATGAGGAGTTTAGGGTCTTCAGAGGTGAAGGAAGGTGGCTCTCAGAAATGCACAGCAAGGTTTCTGTGAGACTGCAACCAAGTCCACAACAAGCTGGACCGGACGCCACAGCGCTCCTCTGCTTGCTCGTTCACTCTACTTTTTTGCAATCCTTGCTGAAGTTGAGTCAGAGGGAACTTAACACATGGGGAGCCCACCAGAAAAATGAAATGGTTTTAAAGCAAAATCTCCAATTTGACTCAAGGACTTAGCATGTGTCAGGTATTACAAGCTCTTATTCTGTACCTATGCAGACAAGTCACTGCACACAAAAACAAACGAGTACGGGGGAGAGTGATGAGCAGCACCAGGCTCTGCAAGCACCGAGCTCCACCTGCTGCAGACAGAAGGCAGGAAGGGGGAGGGAGAGACAAGGAGCCACTATTACCTTCCTCAGCGCTAGCCTGTCCCAGAGTGCTGAGCCTGACCTCGTGACCCTGCACCTGCTGGCAAGTGAGGGAAGGGATTCCAGCCTCTGCCCACTGGAAAAGGGAAGAATTTGCACCAGTGAACATGACCTTCCTTTGTATAGAGAAGGGGCAGGATGCAGTGTCCTGGCAGAGGAAGTCTGCACGTGCAGGAATTCTGTACAGGAGACAGACTGGGCTCAGATCTGCCGCCTGGGACCGAGGACTAGTGCACACTCAGGGTTTATGTGACCAAGAAGGGTGTCTCTAGACTCCCAGGTCTATTCCACGCTCCCTACTGGTCTATGCTTCTGACTGACTTCTTCAGGGCAGGATTTGGGTGGGTCTGTGAGCACCTGTTGGTCTAGTAAATGACAAAAGATTTTGTACTCACAGGAAGAAGACCCACATGCTCAGTGAGGCCACCTGAAAAGGACACACTGCTCACCCCTCATCTTGATGACAGGTGACACTGCAATAAATCAGCCTGTTACTGCTGGAGACGGGGCCTGGGGTGGTGTGGTGGCGGGCGCAGCTCCTCAAGCCGCTGGAGTCTCGTACTCCAGGGAGCCCAGCCTGGTGACCCCCCGCCCAAGAATCCAGCAGGAGCCCCACCCCAGGGGCCAGCAGGCCGCCCACCGCAACAGCCCCACCTGTACCACAACCAGGACGAGGAAGGCGACGAGGAGGGTAACGAGCTGAGCGACACCATGGAGGAGGAGCAGTAAGGCCACCTGTGCATCACAGCCTCGGGCAGCCGCACAGTCAGAGTTCGGAGCCGGTGCCACTGAGGGCCGCAGCTGCGTGCAGCTGCGTCCCGCTGGTGAACCGCCACCTCGCACAGGGGCGAGGCCAACAGCTGTGGTGTTGGCGTCCGCTCCTCCACCAGTGACCCAAGCCGAGGTACAGCTGCGTCCGCGTGCGGAGACACTGCAGGTCGGACTGAGCGCCCCACCTCACCGAGGGCAGGTGAAGGGGACCAGGCGACGGGGACCGCCACACACGCCTGCTCCGCCACCACCATCGCGTCTGAAAACTGACACCTAGAACATCGATCTGAGCCCCCAGCCCTGCCCTTGAAGCCGGCGAGGAGGTGGACGGGGCCGGCTCGGTAATCAAAGTGGGGGCCGCCCCGAGCCGCTGCCCGCCTTCAAGCAGGCCAGTGCCAGCCCCAGCCACCGGCCACGACAGGGATCAGAAGGCATCTACACAGGGACTTTGTAAGAGGAGCTTGGGTCGCGCCGACTCGTGAGGGACCAAGTACTAGAGCTGCTTGCATGCTATACTAATACAAACAAATGGGATCGAGCCACTTACCTACCCAACTGTGACTGTTGCCTGAAAAAAGTGTGGTTTTTATTCTGCTTATATTTAAAACTGATGGGGGGGGGAGCAGCTTGCAAAAACCCTCAACTGCTTATGTGTATATTCCTCCCTTAGAAAACACCCTTCAGACAGGAAGAAAAGGAAACATGGCCAATAAATTCAGATGTTTTATTCTGTAAAGCACATATGCACATATTTCAAACACAGAAAATTAATCTGGGAGTGAATGCCATAACAGATCAGCTACTGACCATCATGCAGCAAAATAGTGAAATGGATCCACTGGCCCTCATAACCCCACAGTGCCTGCAGGAGGGTTGAAAAACCAGGATGTTGAATCCCTATATACTGCCAAAGAAAATGCAACAGAAACGGCAGGTTCCTAACGATGAGAAAAACTTACACACAGAATCAAAACTGATTCAAGTCGTACAGTAAAAGGACAAAAGGAAAAAGGAAAGAGATCAATATGATCTGAAACAACCATTTTAATAGTAAGTTGCTGACCTTTTGTTGGACCTCCAGTCCAAGGTGCCTGAGAACAAGCCTGTGCTCCAGTGCGGGGTGACCCCTAAACGGCAGTGGGCCCCATCTGTAACACTCTCCTAAGGTCCACCAGCAAGACACAGCTGTAGACTGGGCCTTCTCTGTAAGGTCCCAGGCCTCTTCACCCACGTCCCACGGCCTCCTCTCTTCCCCAGCCCTCCTTCATCCACCTGACTGACTCTGCATTTCTAGGAGATCTTTGAGAATTACTTGCTAGGGTCAATGTTGGATTTTAAAGTGTGTGTCCTGGCCTCAAGACAAGCCATATTGTCCAGACATTTTTGGCACTTCCTCCTCTCATGCCTAACAGTGTCCTTCCTCCCCTGGCTACAGATTCTAGCCATTCCCTATAATTAAAACAAGGCTAATTACTATTAGCAACAAACTAGATTGATCAAACCAGTGACAAACTTTTCTCACTTGTCTTTTTCCTTTTATATGACTCTGCCAGTTATAAATCTATCCCTATAACTCTACTGCATTGGGATTTTATTCAGAAGCAGCTTAATCTAAAATCTGAGGGTTCTAATGATATTGACATTTCTAAAAGCCAAGCCAAATGGCTCTTTCTCAGTCTTGTCTCTTAAGGGTCTCAAAGTCTCTAAAAAGAAAACTAAATTACCAAGTTAGTCATGCATCATGTAAGCAACTCGTGTCATACAAAAAAACTGGATAGACAAATACAATTACCACCCCTGAAATGTACTGAAAGAAAAAAAAAAGGAATACTAACATATCAAGTTACTAGGGTGATTATTTTATCAACCTTCAGTAAGAACCCACAATTGTTTTCCATTCAAGAATGACTAGACTACAATGCCCTAGGTCTGAATATTTCATACTGCAGGAACTAATTCTAATTTAGAACAGACCTAGAGTTAAGGGAAAGAAATGCTGACAGTCACATCTAAGGTTTTAATGGGCCTTCAGCTGTAACACTGCCTGGGAGAACACAGATGTCATTAACAACAATGAAGTTATTAAGGCCAAGAATTATTAAGAAAAAGAAAAACAGTAAGAATATACAAGTAACAAGAAAGGACTGGAAAAGATAATGCACAATTTTTTTTTAAGGAAGAAGAGACAGGAACTAGATAATCAAAATGTTATTTAAAAAATGCTTTTGGTTTTCCCCAATAAATGGCAAATCAAAATCGCATTCCTTCACATTTCACAGGCATCATTTTCATTATGTTACTCACCTACTAGTTGCCATTTTCCTTCTGAGGACGTGAGCTGCATAAAAATAAATGAAAAAAAGAAAACCCACCCCTCTTCCAAAAAAAAAAAAACCCCTTCACGACTATTAAACCAAATCATTCTCTTTCCATACTGTCATCTGCATTCCAGAAAGTAGATCATTTTTACTCTACTCTAGAACCATCTACTTAATTTTTAAGCCATTCTAGGTGAGGAAGTTTAACTTTTATAATACAAGGAAGGTGCAACAGAGGACAAAAAGACAGTAGAACATTCTATGCCAACTCAAACAAGACCAGGCTCCTCACTGTCCATGTGGAAAATAAAACTTAGATCTTTTACCATGAGGTGAATTTTGAATATTTCACTTTTTACTCAGGATAAAAGCACAAGTCTGTCCTAACTAGAGTAGTA